>NC_067489.1:10596002-11321751 GCF_947179515.1 Apodemus sylvaticus | reverse complement strand
GCAGGTATATAATTATGTTTTTTCCCTCAAGACACTAACAGGACCAGCTTCTATAAGTAACAAATGATACCACATGAAGCATATTAGGAAACAGTGTTAAAAAAGTAAAGCTTTCTTTTCTTCTTATCCATCTAATATTCCTGGCTCAATTTTGATGCCTATATTCTGTCCCATGGCCAATTTTTGGATAATAATATATTTGAGAATAGAAATGCAGTGTTTTTTTCTTTTACAGCTAAGGGTTATTGCTCTACTTAATAAGGTTCTGATGCCTAGAAAGAGCAGGCGGGAGGGAGACACTGTGCAACAGAGGGGCTTCCTGGTGACTAGTGGGCAAGGGCATAAGCCTCTCAATCAGTGCTAAGTTTTCCCGAACTCTGGGTTCCACAGCTGTACACTGTGCAGGGGTAGAGGACTGTGGACCCTGTGCAACTGAAGTCAGGGGTATTTAAAGGGGAAAAGTCACAAAGCAAGGGGTGGAGGACAAAAATCCCAAGGCAAGGGGTGGAGGACAAAACATGCACGGAATGGGGAAGTACAGAATGAGGAAGTCAGGCAAGTTTATGCCTTAAGGAAGGTTAGAGATTATCTGGAGCAAACGTCCTTGGGGTATTGTATAGTTAAACATTGGAACTAGAACAGGGTGGGTTATCTTTCACTCAAGCTGAAAGCAGAAAAATAAGTTACTCAGTGCTGTACTAGTTGTTTAGGGGTCTAAAAACATTGAGTTGGGGGAAAGGGGAAATCATTTGGAATGTAAACAAAGAATATAGAAAATAAAAATATTAAGAAAATAAAACACGTCGTTTTACGGAAAATCACGGCGGCGGCGGCAGCGGCAGCAGTGGCTGCTCCAGCTGAAGGGCCATCAGCAGTGGAACCAAGGCGTCACAGGGACCAGTTAGGCCCTGCGCCCACGACCACTGACCTTCGCTGACCAGCCGGGCAGCAAGCAGCTGCAGTTGTGCGGTGCCTTTCCTGCAAGGAGGCCACTTCAGAACTCGGCCTCCCACCAGTCAGGAGAGGCGCATCCATCTTGGTTCCGTACTCCACGGATCAGACTGAGGTACACAAACATAATCCGAGGCCAACACCGCGGTGGTCTGAGCCCGACGGGCGTTGGCCTGCACCCAGGCCCTGGGCGGGTCGGGGGGCCATCGGGGTGCCAACCCAGGCAGGAGGTTTTTTTGCACAGGCCTGCGAGCACGCCGCCGCCATTTTGCCTGCAGGACGACAGAGAGCTCAGGCGGGCAGACCTGTAACAGGCATAGCCTAAGGCTAACAAAGCGGGGGTCCAGGCCCCAAAAGGCACAGGACTGACCCCAAGAACTGGGCGGCTTGGTGAGCCATCTGTGAGTCAACCCGCCCAGGTGATTGTTAGCAAAGCAGACTCTCCCGGCGCTTTCAGGGAGCGCGGGCGCGCACGCCCGCCATCCTAGTCACCTGACAGACCCAATTAACAGTCATAGCCCTAGGGGAACTTTGCTCGGACCTTGGCCTCCCAGGCTTTTGCCTGGACTCAGGGACTGGGCGGCCAGGCTAACCTTGTGTGCGACAGCCCGGTTGGCGGATCGGCTGCCCAGCTGAGTGAGCGGAACACAGGGGAGGTCACAGTAGCATACACCGTCTGCACTCCCTGGGAGTGCACACGGGCTCCATCTGCTCCACAGACACAATCTGGGGCAAGGCCTCAGGCAGAAGCCCTTAGCTCTACTCTCTCCGCTTCCGGATCCAGATCAGTCTGGGCGGCAGCATTACATCTCCAAGTCCTGCAAGTGGCTAGCTGGGCTTCCGGGCGGCCAGCTGGGAGAAGTCAGTGTGCTCCAGTGAATCCAGCGGGCCACAGCGGGAGCCTTCGGGTGCCTGCTTTGGGATCGGAACAGCCTGGGCAGCAGCACACTGTCTACAAGCAGTGCAGGAGGTAAGCTGTGCACCAGAGGCCAACTGGGAAGGGGCAGCTTGCACTGGTGAGTCCAGCACTGAGAAGATAAACGAACACCAGTGAGAACTAGATGGCAAAAGGCAAACGCAGGAACGTCACTAACAGAAATCAAGGCAATATGGCAACATCTGAACCCAATTCTCCTCTACCAACATGTCCTGGATACCCCAGCACACCAGTAAAACAAGATTTGGATTTAAAATCACTGGTCATGATGCTGGTACAGGAACACATGAAGGTCATACATAAAGAAATTCAGGAGAAAATGGATCAAAAGTTAGAAGCCCTTGCAAGGGAAACACAAAAATCATTGAAAGAAATCCAGGAGAATACAAAAGCCAACAAGGAGGAAATGCAAAAAACACTTAAAGAAATACAGGAGAACTTTGCTCAACAGGCTGAGGTCATGAAAGACGAAACACAAAAATCTCTTAAAGAAATACAGGAGAACTTTGGTCAACAGGCTGAGCTCATGAAAGAGGAAACACAAAAATCTCTTAAAGAATTACAGGAAAACACAAACATGCAAGTGAAGGAGCTAAGCAAAACCATCCAGGATCTAAAATCAGAAGTAGAAACAACTAAGAAAACTCAAAGGGAGACAACTTTGGCGATAGAAAGCCTTGGGAAGAAATCAGGGGACAGAGATGCAAATATCAACAACAGAATACAAGAGATAGAAGAAAGAATCTCAGATGCTGAAGATTCCATAGAAACCATGGACTCAACAGTTAAAGAAAATGCAAAATGCAAAAAGCTTGTAACCCAAAATATCCAGGAAATCCAGGACACAATGAGAAGACCAAACCTAAGGATTATAGGCATAGATGAGAGTGAAGATTTACAACTTAAAGGGCCAGCAAACATCTTCAATAAAATTATGGAAGAAAACTTCCCTAACCTAAAGAGAGAGATGCCCATGAATATACAAGAAGCCTACAGAACTCCAAACAGACTGGACCAGAGCAGAAATACTTCCCGTCACATAATAATCAAAACACCAAATGTTCTAAACAAAGAAAGAATACTAAAGGCAGTAAGAGAAAAAGGCCAAGTAACATATAAAGGAAGACCTATCAGAATCACAGCAGACTTTTCACCTGAGACTATGAAGGCTAGAAGGTCCTGGGCAGATCTCATGCAGACTCTAAGAGAACACAAATGCCAACCAAAACTACTATATCCAGCAAAACTCTCAATCACCATAGATGGAGAAACTAAGATATTTCATGACAAAACCAAGTTTACCCGATATCTATCCACAAACCCGGCCCTAAAAAGGATAATAGGAGGACAACACCAATACAAGGAGGGAAACTTCACCCTGGAAAAAGCAAGATAGTAACCTTTCATCAAACCCAAAAGAAGTTAAGCATTCAAATTTAAAAAATAACGTCAAAAATGATAGGAAGTAACAATCACTATTCCTTAATATCTCTTAACATCAATGGACTTAATGCCCCAATAAAAAGACACAGACTAACTGAATGGATACGTAAACAGGACCCTACATTTTGCTGCTTACAGGAAACACACCTCAGGGTCAAAGACAAACACTACCTTAGAGTAAAAGGCTGGAAGACAATTTTACAAGCAAATGGTCTCAGGAAACAAGCTGGAGTAGCCATTTTAATATCAGATAAAATTGACTTTCAACCCAAAGTCATCAAAAGAGACCCTGAGGGACACTTCTTGCTGGTCAAAGGAAAAATACAAAAAGAAGAACTGTCAATCCTGAACATCTATGCACCAAATGCAAGGGCACCCTCTTTCGTAAAAGAAACTTTATTAAAACTAAAAGCACACATTGCACCTAACACAATAATTGTGGGTGACTTCAACACTGCACTTTCCTCAATGGACCGATCAGGAAAACAGAAACTAAACAGGGACACAATGAAACTAATTGAAGCTTTGGACCAATTAGATTTAACAGATATATATAGAACATTCTATCCTAAAACAAAAGAATATACCTTTTTCTCAGCACCTCATGGTACCTTCTCCAAAATCGACCATATAATTGGTCACAAGACAGACCTCAACAAATATAAGAAGATAGAACTAATCCCATGCCTCCTATCTGATCACTATGGAGTAAAAGTGGTCTTCAATAGCAACAGAAACAACAGAAAGCCCACATACACGTGGAAACTGAACAATACTCTACTCAATGATACCTTGGTCAAGGAAGAAATAAAGAAAGAAATTAAAGACTTTTTAGAACACAATGAAAATGAAAACACAACATACCCAAACCTATGGGACACAATGAAAGCAGTGCTAAGAGGAAAACTCATAGCCCTGAGTGCCTCCAAAAAGAAAATGGAGAGAGCATACATTACCAGCTTAATGACACACCTGAAAGCCTTAGAACAAAAAGAAGCTATTTCGCCCAGGAGGAGTAGAAGGCAGGAAATCATCAAACTCAGGGCCGAAATCAATCAAGTAGAAACAAAGAGAACCATACAAAAAATCAACAATACCAGGAGCTGGTTCTTTGAGAAAATCAACAAGATAGATAAACCCTTAGCCAGAATGACCAAAGGGCACAGAGAAAGTATCCAAATTAACAAACTTAGAAATGAAAAGGGAGATATAACAACGGAAACTGAGGAAATCCAAAAAATCATCAGATCCTACTACAAGAGCCTATACTCAACACAACTGGAGAATCTGGAGGAAATGGACAATTTCCTTGACAGATACCAAATACCAAAATTAAATCAGGACCAACTAGACCATCTAAACAGTCCCATAATGCCTAAAGAAATAGAAGGAGTCATAGAAAGTCTTCCAACCAAAAAAAGCACAGGACCAGATGGCTTCAGTGCAGAATTCTACCAGACCTTCAAAGAAGAGTTAACACCAATACTCCTCAAACTATTCCACAAAATAGAAACAGAAGGAACACTACCCAATTCCTTCTACGAAGCCACAATTACGCTGATACCAAAGCCACACAAAGATCCAACAAAGAAAGAGAACTTCAGACCAATTTCCCTTATGAACATCGATGCAAAAATACTCAATAAAATTCTTGCCAACCGAATCCAAGAACACATCAAAACGATCATCCACCACGATCAAGTAGGCTTTATCCCGGGAATGCAGGGTTCGTTCAATATACGGAAATCCATCAATACAATCCACTACATAAACAAACTCAAAGAACAAAACCACATGGTCATTTCATTGGATGCTGAAAAAGCATTTGACAAAATTCAGCATCCCTTCATGCTTAAAGTCTTGGAGAGAACAGGAATTCAAGGCCCATACCTAAACATAGTAAAAGCAATAAACAGCAAACCGGTAGCCAGCATCAAACTAAATGGAGAGAAACTTGAAGCAATCCCACTGAAATCAGGGACCAGACAAGGCTGCCCCCTTTCTCCTTATCTTTTCAATATTGTACTTGAGGTACTAGCTCGGGCAATTCGACAACATAAGGAGATCAAAGGGATACAAATTGGAAAGGAAGAAGTCAAACTATCATTATTTGCAGACGACATGATCGTCTACCTAAGTGACCCAAAGAACTCCACTAGAGAGCTCCTACAGCTGATAAACAACTTCAGCAAAGTGGCAGGTTATAAAATCAACTCAAGCAAATCAGTGGCCTTCCTATACTCAAAGGATAAGCAGGCTGAGAAAGAAATTAGGGAAATGACCCCCTTCACAATAGCCACAAACAGTATAAAGTATCTTGGGGTGACTCTTACCAAACATGTGAAAGATCTGTATGACAAGAACTTCAAGACTCTGAAGAAGGAAATGGAAGAAGACCTCAAAAAATGGGAAAACCTCCCATGCTCCTGGATCGGTAGAATCAATATAGTTAAAATGGCCATTTTGCCTAAAGCACTATACAGATTCAATGCAATACCCATCAAAATCCCAACTCAATTCTTCACAGAGTTAGAAAGAGCAATTATCAAATTCATCTGGAACAACAAAAAACCCAGGATAGCTAAAACTATTCTCAGCAACAAAAGAAAATCTGGGGGAATCAGTATCCCTGACCTCAAGCAATACTACAGAGCAATAGTGTTAAAAACTGCATGGTATTGGTACAGTGACAGGCAGGAGGATCAATGGAACAGGATTGAAGATCCAGAAATGAACCCACACACCTATGGCCACTTGATCCTCGACAAAGAGGCTGAAAACATCCAATGGAATAACGATAGCCTTTTCAACAAATGGTGCTGGTTCAACTGGAGGTCAGCATGCAGAAGAATGCGAATTGATCCATCCTTGTCTCCTTGTACTAAGCTCAAATCCAAATGGATCAAGGACCTCCACATAAAGCCAGACACTCTGAAGCTAATAGAAAAGAAATTGGGGAAGACCCTTGAGGACATCGGTACAGGGAGAAAGTTTCTGAACAGAACACCAATAGCGTATGCTCTAAGAGCAAGAATTGACAAATGGGACCTCATAAAATTACAAAGTTTCTGTAAGGCAAAGGACACCATCAAGAGGACAAATCGGCAACCAACAAATTGGGAAAAGATCTTCACCAATCCTACATCAGATAGAGGGCTAACATCCAATATATATAAAGAACTCAAGAAGTTAGACTCCAGAAAACCGAACAACCCTATTAAAAAATGGGGTACAGAGTTAAACAAAGAATTCTCACCTGAAGAACTTCGGATGGCGGAGAAACATCTTAAAAAATGCTCAACTTCATTAGTCATTAGGGAAATGCAAATCAAAACAACCCTAAGATTTCATCTTACACCAGTCAGAATGGCTAAGATTAAAAATTCAGGAGACAGCAGGTGTTGGAGAGGGTGTGGAGAAAGAGGAACACTCCTCCACTGCTGGTGGGGTTGCAAATTGGTACAACCACTCTGGAAAGCAGTCTGGCGGTTCCTCCGAAAACTGGGTACCTTACTTCCAGAAGATCCTGCTATACCACTCCTGGGCATATACCCAGAAGACTCCCCACCATGTAATAAGGATACATGTTCTACTATGTTCATAGCAGCCCTATTTGTAATTGCCAGCTGCTGGAAAGAACCCAGGTATCCCTCAACAGAAGAGTGGATGCAAAAAATGTGGTATATCTACACAATGGAGTACTATTCAGCCATTAGAAACAATGAATTTATGAAATTCTTAGGCAAATGGATGGAGCTAGAGAATATCATACTAAGTGAGATAACCCAGACTCAAAAGGTGAATCATGGTATGCACTCACTAATAAGTGGATATTAACCTAGAAAACTGGAATACCCAAAACATAATCCACACATCAAATGAGGTACAAGAAGAAAGGAGGAGTGGCCCCTGGTTCTGGAAAGACTCAGTGAAACAGTATTCAGCAAAACCAGAACGGGGAAGTGGGAAGGGGTGGGTGGGAGGACAGGGGAAGAGAAGGGGGTCTGCGGGACTTTCGGGGAGTGGGGGGGGCTAGAAAAGGGGAAATCATTTGAAATGTAAATAAATTATATCGAATAAAAAAAAAACATTGAGTTGGGGTCTCTCAGTGATGGATATTCTGTAGACAAAGACATGGAGTTGAAGCAGAAGCTCATGTCTTCTGTAAGAGTGGTTCTTGATGATAGTGTTCTAGAACTGTACATTCATGGGTTTCTGGAAGAAGGATTTGGCTCTTTCCACCCTTTGCACTTCATGGTTTCCTATCTCTTTTACAAAATTTATAAACAACTTTTATAGCTATGAAAGCCAAGAGTTTTCAGTGACAGGGGGATGGCAAACCATACCACATTAATGTACGTGGGACAGATAGATAAATATTTATGGACCAATCAGCATCCCAAGGATATAGAATGCAGTGTCTTGGATATCTTCCTTTATGTCTAAACACTAAGGATAAAGTATCTCCATGTAAAACATTTATACAGATTTAAGGATGTTGCCTTGCTTGGGTGTCTCAAACAAATGGTAGGCATTTGGCCTACCATCCCTGTGACCTCAATTTAGCAGCTGAGGTCATTCATTGCACAAGTTCTGCTTGAGAACAATACATCTATCACTTGCCTGTGAGGGTCAGGGTGGCTGCATTGAGCCTTCACTAGCCTCTGGCAGTCAGCTTAGGTTTCTTAACCCCTTCAAGGTTTTGTTAAATAGACCGAACCCTCCTTAAAACCCTTGTGAACAGTAAGTAACTGGCAGTTTAGGGAAAGAAGGTTGGTTTTCAGTGCCAGCTTTGCCTTGTTTTGTTTGGGTCAACAACTTTTCTACAGGCCAGGTGCTTAGAGCCATGCATAAATGTCAGGTTTTGAGGAATGTGGCACCTGTATTACAAGCTGATGCTGCCATGATGCCTAGGAAGAACAAAACAAATAGCCTTCCACTGAAATAAACTAAGAAAATGTTCTTCCAAGATGGAATGATTTTGACAACCCAAGTGGGAAAGCCATCTCATATAAATCTTGGAGGAAGGAGGAAGAAAAATTAGCACATCTGATCGAGACTCATGGGGCATTATTAGCCAGGACTGTGAATCAGGAGCCTGGATTTCAGTCGCTCTTCCAGCTCAGTTCCAGTTCCTCTCAACAACTGTGAGTTCAAAGTTAGCATCTGGATGCAGCAAGCAAAGATCCTCAGAACCCACCTTAGAGAAGCTGAATGTATGGTTTGTATGAAACACTTGTACTGGGGACACGGAGAAAGGCAGATCACTGGGGCTCCCAGGTGACCAGGCTCTAAGTGAATGGATTTGTTATATTTAAAGTGGTGTAGATGGTGTTTCTGAGGAAAGACAATCTTCTGGCCTCTCTAATGTATAGCCACATGCATGCATATCCCCAGCATTAAAATACACACAAGATTAGCATCTGACTTCATCTAGAAGGCTAACCATTTAAAATATGCTTTATGAGAAAAAAATCATCTTATACAACATCTGCATCTTATATCTCACACTGCAGGGATGAACTAAGAGATGCTGCACAATTAGACACATCCACCTACTTGAAGAGCCCTTGACCCATGTTTTCCCTAAGGCAAATGCTGAGATGGTTTTAGGCGTGTGTAAATGAAATGCCTTCTCTGAGCTAGGGTTCTATAAGAAAGCAGGCTGAGCAATCCACAAGGAACAAACCAGTAAGTAGCACCCCTTCATGGCCTCTACATCAGCTCCTGCCTCTGAATTGCTGCCCTGTTCCTGTCCTGACTTCTTTGATGATGACCTGTGATGTGAAAGTATAAACCAAATAAACCCTTCTCTCCCCAACTCTATCAGGGGAGCAGGACATTAAAGCAGAAATGGCATTGAGAAGTCAGAGAGGAAGGATGTACGTAGCTTGCTGAAGCCTGTCTAGACTAACTGGAGGTTCATCCAGGTTCAGTGAGAGAGCCTGTCTCAAAAACAAGATGGAGAACAACTAAGAAAATCACTTAAGTTGGCCTCTATACACACACATACACACATACACACACACACAAACACACAACATTACATTAACATGTATACACATACAGCATACACACAAACACATATTTATGAATGCACATGTATACATTTATACTCATACACATACATATATTCATATATAAATAGATACATATACATACAAGAATATATATTTATATGTACACATACTCATGCACACACACAAACATGTACATATATGTACCCCTACATTCACATGCATACATATATATACAGACACAAAGATGTACACACATATATACATATGTAAATAGATACACATGTACACATAGACACAGACACACATAGACACACATACACAAAACAATACATTGTCTTAGAGTTACTGCTTTGATGAAACACTATGACCAAAGCAACTTGGGGAAGAAAGGATTTATTTGGCTTATACTTCCATATCACAGTTCATCACCAAAGAAAGGCAGGACAGGAACTCAAATGGGGCAGGAACCTGGAGGCAGGAAATGATGCAGAAGCCATGGAGGGGTGCTGTTTACTGACTTGCTCCTCATGTTTCGTTCAGTCTGCTTTCTTATAGACCTCAGTACCATCAGCCTGGGGATGGGACCACACATAAATCACTAATTAAAAATGCCCTACAGATAGATCATATCTCTTTACATTTTTGAGATATCTCAGAGAAATTGGGTAGATCCAAAATAATATTGAGATGCTATTAGGCAGCCATTTGGACTGGTTTTCTAAGGGATATTGGCACCAGATTCTACTGCAAAAGTGAGTAAGTGTGAGGCCCTTTAAATCAAATGCCAGATGGAGGCATGAAGGTTTTCTAAAATCTATCCCAAGTGAGAATAAGAGGGTATGGATGGTGCCATCTTGTGAGGGAGGGAGGGAGGGAGGGAGGGAGGGAGGGAGGGAGGGAGGGAGGGAGAGAGGGGGGAGAGAGAGAGAGAGAGAGAGAGAGAGAGAGAGAGAGAGAGAGAGAGAGATTACAGTCGTGGTCAAGCATGTCCCAAAGACTCAGAGAGGACTAAGAAAAAAACCAACATTTTTTTCAATTGAGTCTCCCTCACTTCAAATAACTCAACCTCTGTCAAACAGACAGAAAAACAGCCATCACAACTGAGATCCTTGCTTTTTTCTTGAAGTCATAATCCTTTCTTTTCTTCCCCTAAGGTCACACATTAAATTAAACACTCCACATTTTAGAAATTCTACAGTCATTAAAATTTCAATCTTTTAAAACTCCAAAGACCTTTAAAATCCAAAGTCTTTCAAATGTGGGCTCAGGTAAAATGAAAAATAAAGGAAATACTTTCTTACTTCGAGAAAGAAGAGCCAGGACATAGGCACAAGCTCAGTGTAAGCAAAGCAAAGCAAATGCAAAACTCCAGCAGTGTAAATAACTCAATGTGCAATTGTCTGGGATTCACTCATGGTTTGTGCTCCTCCACATGGCTGGGGTCACTACTCCAGCTCTTCCCTCTGCAGCACAAACAGTTTGTCTTCTAGGTTCTGACTGGCTCCACTCTCTGACTGCTCCTGTTCTTCTTGGTCATGCCCTGGTACTGGCATCTTCAACGTTTCCAGGGTACGTTGCTGTTAACTGTTTTGCACTTTTCCCAATAGCCTTTCCTAGACTCTGCAGGGAGTCCAGCCCTGCCACACAGAGCCAAGCCTCAGCTGCTCTCTTCCACCCCTTCACTTCTTCAAAACCAATATCATCGAGTTACTGTTACACTTACCAAGTTTAGATGCCAGCCAGAAGTTTAACCTCTCCTGCTTCTGGGACACAACATCTGTGCGCTGACTCTGAGCAAACAGTTCTAAGTAGGACTTTAACTCAGAGCTGATTCTTCATCCCCAGCTGACCAGCATTCATTGTTCCAGCTAAGCAAAGATTTTTCTTTAATGGTTCTCATCTCTTGTTAATCACAGCCAATTTATCAGTTCCAGGTGACTAGACACCACAGATTCTTTACAGAAAAGCCTACTGGGGTGTTTGCTTTCCAAACCAGGCCACTACCATCTGTACTGCTCTCAAAATACTTATCGTCCAATATCCTACAGAACAGCTAGTGGAGCTCTTAACACTCATGGAATTTTCTAGCTCAAAGTGTTTCCACAATCCTCCCCTCCAAATGAGGTGAGTGCTCCACCATCAACCACTAATCTAGAAAATGTATTACAGCTAGATCTTAGGGAGGCTTTTTCTCAGTTGAGATTCTAGCCTATGTCAAGGTAGCATAAAAGCAGCTAGCACATATATACACAGGACACTCAGAAGAATACACATTCTTACATGCACAAACATGTATGCTCACAAACACACACACATTTATATATATACATACATATATATATATATATATATACCCACATGTGAATACAAAATACATGTACATGTGTATACACACACACACACACACACAGCCAGAAAGAGCATTGCTAAGCTATACCATGTAATGATAAACCAGATGGACACTCCAACCTTGTACACACTGGCATTTGTCCACTCAGAATTCCTAACTAGGTCAAACAATAACCCATTTAAAGTGTGTTCCTCATGGCTTCATGTCTATGCTTTGAGCCAGGAATACCAGGCACACAAAAGTCAGTGCTTAGCTCCAGACTCCAGTTCCAAAGACACAGAGTGAAACACAAGGCCATTCAAGAGCCATCCTAAAGTCGTTCGTAGTAATCACTGCTAAGTAAATGATCAAGAACATGGCTGTATGAATGATTTTACCTCAAGTATTAGCCATTAGTGAAAAGTTAATTGTGAAGCTGTGTTTTTCTTCTTGGGATATTAGATAAGAAGGCACTGTAACAAAATCATGGATTTGTCTGTGGTTAAATTCGAGAAACATGCCTTAAGTGATTCTTTCATGAGAGAGAATAGACATTTTTTCTTTTATTTTGCTTGTTTTTCTTATTAACTTTCTTATTTTGAGACAAGGTCTTGCTATATAGCCCTGGCTGGCCTGGGGATCACAGAAAGCTGCCTGCCTCATCCTTTTAAGTTCTAGGATTAAATGTATGAGCTACAGGCCCCGTTACTGATTTGTTTGTTTGTTTTGTTATTTTGCTGATAGAATCTGCATACACTACACAGCTGTGGTACCCGTGAACTAAATCACATTTTATCAGTATTTATATGTTAAAAGGACAAGTTCATCTACCATTTTATTATCTAGTAATTGTCTTATGTCTTTGTTCTAATCCCACACCAATTAGAGAAAGCACTAAGATTGCCACACTCTGCATCCTGCATATCACAGTATCATTTCTTGCTCATTTGTGGGGTTTTATCAATGAGACTCAACTCTGAGCATCTCTGGCTGGTAGACTTTTGTAATATCCACCCCATCTTCCAAACTTTTCTATCTCCATTTTCATTCTACCCTGGGTTACTAAAAAGCACCTGTTTCCTATTTCTTTTCTAACAGAGAAAAACCCTTCTACCTGAGGAGATTCCCAACTGGACTATTTTTGCTTGTGTTTTCTGTAAATAAGCATTGGACTTCAATATCTTAGACATTTGAGAAGCATTAACATGATAAATAACACTGTGGCACATAGCCTTTATGCATGAGTGACCAAATAAAGACACTTGAGTATGTAGTAATGTTTGTTAAGTGTGGATTTCATAGTCACGGACTCATCCACTCACTCACTGGCTAAGCTGATTCACAGGATCACGAGTGGACAGCCCAGGAACCCGTTCTGAAGTCAAGAATAGGTCTACCAATCTTCTGACTTCAGTCCTCACACCTTAAATGTCTTGTCTGGCATACATTCTGTGACACAGTTTTGTCCTTGTTGTTTATTTCTTTTCATGGTGATTTATTCACTGTGTCAAGAGGCCAGTGGGCATGGAGCTGAAGTACAAGCCCGTGCTCCCGAAAGCTGCAGAGATCTGCCTAACAAGGAAAACAACTACTTATGGTTTTATTTTTTCTAGTGTGGGTTAAATTGTTACTGGACCACATTTCATTGTTAATAAATCAATTACATAGTCAGTTGACTTTAAGATACTTAAAGGAAGGTTGTCATCAATTCACTGATGGCAAGACTGAGGCCCGAGGCTCCAGGACCCTCACCTCTGTATTCACCGGGAACTGCCCATGGCCACTAATTCAGTATTACTGGGTAAGGTATAGAGCATTTACTGGAGCCTGCTGGTCAGTCAACGTGCCCCCCACAAACATTCTTCACAGAATAATGAAAGTGAGCCCAAGAATCTCTTTGAGAATAACAAGAATGAGCCAGGTATGCAGACATAACTTTGTCCATACATTCTCCAAAGCGCATCTTTATCAAATTCCTACAACTGCTATTTTAGCCTTTATCAAATTCCTACAACTGCTATTTTAGCCTTAAAATGAAAATTATCCATTGCACACACAAAAAAGATGTTCCACAAAGAACCACTTTAATCTAAAATTAGAAACATGATCTACCCTTAATGCTTTATGCTTAGAAACGATGATTATTGTTGTATCAACTAAATAATTCTAAGTATAATAATATAGTTCATATTACACAGTTAAGACCCAGCTCTGCTGTCATTAATCCAAGAAAAAAATTATTTCCAAATGAGAGTTGAATTAGGTGACACATGCATGGGGTATTTCTTCCATTGTATTTGAAAGGCTTCAAGTGTTTCTCAACATAAAGCTTAACAACCCATCTCTTCTGTAAGGTCATCCTTAGATTTCCAAGGACTCACTCATGGAGCAAACAAAGCATTCTGAAGATCTGTGGAACAACTGAGGAAATATGTGACATTTTCCAACAGAGTATTCCCTGAGCATTGTCAACAGGGACTCTTGTTCGCTCATTTGCCAAGAGAGAATGTTCTTTAAAATACACTGTAATATGAAATAAGATCTGGTCCTCAGAGACAGGAACTCAATGGTAGATGATAATGTCATATGTTTCTCATATGGGCTGAACAAAATGTTTGTGTCAGCATTAAATGCTGACACAGTTTAAAGCTGTGGATGGAAATAAATATCCAAAATAGAATTTGTTGAATTTGAAGATTCTGCTTGCTTCTAATGCCTTTGAGGTGGATGGAGGAGAGGCAGGAAAACAACATATAAAACCACCTGGCTGCAGCTTTCCAACAGCCCAAATCTAGAATATAGATGGATGGTGTTGGCCATCTGACTTCTAAGACAGATGCTCTGTGAAGTTCATTCTAACTGTAAGTAGGGGGAACCAAACTGGAAAATGCTTTCACGGGTATATAATAAAATGAAATTAAATTTTGAATGACCTAGCAAGAAGTAAAATTTTGCAAGAAGTAAAAGGAGAAATTCAGATTTCTAATGTAAACTAAACTTAAAATCTTCGTCAGGTGGCTGCTAAAGGTAACAGACAAGACAGAGGGAATGTTTTCTGAAGCTACACCAGAGTCATAGGAAGAACATTCCTGCCTAGATGCTGCCCTCTCGGTAAGTCAGGACTTCTCACTGGCCAATAACCTATTCAAATGGTAGAGAATGCTTAGGTAATTGTTGGACTTGTCAACCATCCGTCAAGTTGCTCTCCATGATGTCATTTTTAAATTGATTGAAATTAATGTTACTAAGGTCATTAGAATCAAAGGGCAGAAATAATGATATCAGTTCTGTATGAGAAAAAAAATAAGTCAGGGTCTTCAGAGAATTTGGGATACTATCTTACTGTTTCAAAATTGCCTTTATATATCTATGCATGTCTTAAAAGTGGCAAGTTCTTAAGTAATTGTACCTGTGGCAGACAGCAGATACTACAGTAAGACAGTGGGTGGGGCTGAGTTCCTGGCCATTTATTTACAAAGATTTGAGTGAGTTGATAAGTAATCTGTGGGAATATGTATAAATTCCTAATATTAATATCCCTCTGGACATATAGTTGGTACAAATTTTCTCTTATTCTGAAGCAGGAGCTTCTAGAATTCTAAACCTATATAGGATACAAGAGTTTAGGAACAATCCAGAGTCAGTACAAACACATCAAGTAGAAAACACAGGTGAAGAGAGAGATGTCAATTGGATATTTAACTTTTTTTCTCTTTGGTGTGTAGGTGTGCCTTTAAATGACACATGTGCAGTTGTGTAAATGTTAAATAAAAAATAAAAATAAAATCAGTAGTCTAATATAAAAAGTCTTCATTTGGGGGAGTGGGAACTATGATCTGGAAAGAAGGCATGGAATGGCAGAGTATATTGGACCAGGCCTGGACTGTCTTGCAGAAGCTGTCCATCACTAATCAGGAAAACAGAGGTAGGAAACCAACAATGATGTTTTACTGAGCCAGTGACAATTGTGGGAGGTCCCTGGTTCCCTAGTGGTCTGAAGTGGTTTGAATAAGCTTGGCTTCCACAGATACATGTGTTTGAATTCTTGCCCCATAGGGATAGGCACTATTAGAAGGTGTGGCCTTATCGGAATACCTGTGGCCTTATTAGAGGAAGTGCCACCGTGGAGATGGTGCTTTGAGGTCTTAAATGTTCATACCTGGCCTAGTATGAAACACATCAAGTCTGTTCCTGGCTGCCTTTTGATCAAGATGTAGAACTCTCAGCTCCTCCAGCACCACGTCTGCCATTATGCTGCTATGTTTCCCACCATGATGATAATGGACTAAACCTCTGAAACTGCAAGCCAGCCCCAATTAAATGTTTTCCTTTATAAGAGTTGCTGTGGTCATGGTTTCTTCTCACATCAATAAAGCCCTAAACAAGTCATGGTCCTCTGGAAGACAGGTCAGCACATCTAGAAGCAAGCTCTCCAGAGACTGGCAGGCTAGTAGACACAGGGCAAAACTTCTATCCTTGTCTGTGCTTCCTCAAGACAAAGGTTTCAAGACCATTCAAGATCATGGTAGTACATTCAGAGAACTTAGCAGAGTGACTGGAAGCCAGATTTGAACATGATATATCATCTCCGCTATAGAGGAAATCAGTAAATCCATATCAATATTAGTGAACCTGTGTGTGCCTGCACATACACTGCCAGTGTGTGAATGACAGTATTATGGAAATAGCTGTTGAAGATCTTAATCTATGCAATGTCAGCAGTTTGGAAATAATGATTTTCATACCATGGTAAGTCCTTCTACTCTTATTAATGTTACTGAAGGATGCATAAAGTATGTCATTTGTGTCTGATTCCATCTCTTTATCCAGTGTTCCCTGGCTTAACTATTAAACCATCTGCATCCATCATCCTCTACATCCTTTCATCTGTCCATATGTCTTAATGCCCAACATCCTTTGGGCTATTCTTTCTCCCACTCCTCTTTCAAGAAGTGAAAGTTCCTGTTGGTTTTTGGTAAGACATTATGGGAATTCTGGGTCTTTCTCGAAGTAGAAAGTAAGAGTTAGTTTCAAATCCCAATGTTCACGGTTTCTAATAGCCTCTGTCACTGATGTCTACTTCACTTGTGATGAGTTTGTTCTTCCCAGAACTCTTTAAAGTTCAATAGATTTTTCTCCTAGATACTTTTGAGTTTACCATGGAACTCACCTGCCTCTAAAACTTTTATGGATTCTTTTAGATGTTAGTCAGTTCAGGTTCCTATCTGCTATCAAAAATGTATATCTCAAAGGTAACCAAGGCAGGGCAGGCATACAGCATGAACCTAATGAGTTCTCAGATGAGGGTTCCTTATATAGTGACACAGGGGTGACACCAAGGAATTGAGGATGGGGCAATACCAGTGAATATCACCAATCCAACATTTCTTCAGACAACTTACTTTTCTCTCAGAGTCTCAGGCAGTGTCTCTTTCCCAACACTCACTGTAATGTGATTCTTTCTGTTGTGTGAGATTCTCAAGTAAAATTGACACTGGGGAGTTTAAAATTCCTGTAGAAGACTATATTAAGCAGAAGTTAGCCCTACAACTCTGCTCCTAGGCCTCCATATGTTCTTAATGCTATCCTGAGGGCTCAGACTTCATGGATAGATGTTATAGGAGCACCTGTTTTGAAGCATTTCTATTGTAAGAAGACATACAAACACAGATAAATATGAAAAAGGATTAATACATATTTGTTCTAAATGCTAAGCACGAAGTAGGGGAAGATTAATAATTTCTAATGAAATGAGTAAAAGGTGAGGGTTCTTGAGAAATTATTGTTTTTTCTTACTAATTATTTTTATATCTGAGGCTATTAGTCTTCAAGGATAGAATGTGATTTTCTTCCCATTTAATATCTTTGGGTTGGACTCTTGGCTTGTTTCCACTTGAGAATTCTTAATTTATATATGATCATCATTGACATAATGATTTTCAGTGGAACCATATTTTCAGTTCTCTTGATCAGAAACCTAAAGCTATTATGGTGAGTACAAGGGTAAGGCAGACTATATTTGTTTTCTCCCATGGAACAGACCCCACTGGAGAAGTGTGAGCACAAGAAAGTTGTGGTCTTGTTTGATCTTATTATTCCTGCAAATATCTAATGTAGCAAGAACAGGGGACAAACAGGCAAGCACAGGATAGAAGATGGAGAGGGAGAGGTTGCTAAGGTCCATGAGAAATCTTATGGAACTTTGAATCAATGGATGATAGTCTTCTTGTCAAAAGCATAACTACAAGACAGTGGTCATCTGTATCTCTGTCCTTAACTCATAGTAAATCTAGTTTACAAGGCTACAGTATCATCGCCTTCCTTCTTAGACAAAGCCTAGAAATTGCCCAATTGCCTTTTTCAACAGAGCTCTTGTGAATACATCCTTGAAGGTACAGGTGCTAGATTGCTTCAAAGTTGCTAATGGCTGAACTTCAAGGTTTATTAAATCACACATTTGTCCTTACTCTCAGGGATCTTAGCATTCATAGCACAGAGCCCTCAAATCACTGCTACTATCTGCTCTTATAATACAAACCAAAATAATTCATAGAATATTTTGAACATTCTGAGTCTACATTTCATAATGGGCAAGATGAGCTAACAAACAATAATGTCACAGATCTATACCTTCCTCCTGCCTCTCCTCTCTATGTTATAAGCATCTTCAATGGCTTCCCTATGGGGTGTTACCATTGTCACTCCTATGATAAGGCAAGTAGGGGGAAGAACTTCCACAGGTCTTTGCAAATCAAAGCTTTGATTATGTTTCAAATTTTTCCAAACCTGGAAGGGTATAAAGGAACACTTTGCAGAATATAGATGTCTGTTGGTTTCTGATGGTATAAGAATCAGCATAGAAAAAGCATTCACTGAAATGAGGAAAGACAAGCAACACAGATAGCCTTTCTTTCAATAAAGCCTGCCCTGCATCAATGAGTGGATGCTCTTGAGACCTAGTTAGAGACTATAATTCATGCTTTGGAGGAACTGGTTACGGCAAGCTTCTTGCCAATGGGATGGCAGAGAACTGCTTCTGCTCATCCCTTTGGAGTGGGACCCTAATAAAGGGTTCAACTTCAAGTCCTTCCCACACTCTACCACATGACTGTAGAGTGAGTTCCATAGTCAACTGAATCCATTTGTCTGGACCATGCTTTTTTTTTTTTAATTATTTGATATATTCTTTATTTACATTTCAAATGATTTCCCCTTTCTTTGAACCCCTTCCCTGAAAGTCCCATAAGCCCTCTTCCCTCCCCCTGTTCACCCATCCACCCCTTCCCACTTCCCTGTTCTGGTGTTCCCCTACACTGCTGCACTGAGCCTTTCAAGAACCAGGGGACACTCCTTCCTTCTTCTTGGACATCATTTGATATGTGGATTGTGTCTTGGGTATTCCAAGGTTCTAGGCTAATATCCACTTATCAGAGAGTGCATACCATGAGCGTCCTTTTGAGACTGGGTTACCTCTCTTACAATGATGTTTTCCAGCTCCATCCATTTGTCTAAGAATTTCATGAATTCATTGTTTCTAATGGCTGAATAGTACTCGATTATGTATATATACCACATTTTTTTTTTATCCATTCCTCCATTGAGGGACATCTGGGTTCTTTCCAGCTTCTGGCTATTATAAACAGGGCTGCTATGAACATAGTAGAGCATGTATCCTTATTAAATGCTGTGGAATCCTCTGGGTATATGCCCAGGAGTGGTATAGCAGGGTCCTCCAGAAGTGTCATGCCCAGTTTTCTGAGGAACCACCAGACTGATTTCCAGAGTGGTTCCACCAAGTGGTTGTACCAGCTTGCAATCCCACTAGCATTGGAGGAGTATTCCTCTTTCTCCACATCCTCGCCAACACCTGATGTCTCCTGAGTTTTTAATCTTAGCTATTCTGACTGGTGTGAGGAGAAATTTCAGGATTGTTTTGATTTTCATTTCCCTAATGACTAATGGTGCTGAACATTTCTTAATGTGCTTCTCAGCCATCCAAAGTTCTTGAGGTTTAAATCCTTTGTTTAGCTCTGTACCCCATTTTTAATAGGGTTATTTGGTTTTCTGGGGTCTAACTTCTTGAGTTCTTTGTATATATTGGATATTAGCCCTCAGTCAGATGTAGGGTTGGTGAATATCTTTTCCCAATTTGTTGGTTGCTGATTTGTCTTTTTGACTGTGTCCTTTGCCTTACAGAAACTTTGTAATTTTATGTGGTCCCATTTTTCAATTCTTGATCTTAGAGCATACCCTGTCTTTATCTTCTGATACTCTGAGTATCATTTTGTATGTGTGTGTGATTTTTATTATGATTCCATCTTAGCTAATTTGTATATCAAAAGGAAGAAAAATAATGGAATTATTAATACAGATTTACTGTTTCTAATTTAAACTGAGGACTTCAAATATAAGAGGTACCTACTGGCTATGATCGGCTTGTCCTCTATATCTTACCCCTTAAAAAATGTTACCACTCTAAGGCTTGTACACACAGATCTACCAGACTGGCCTACATGAGTCCACAATTGTGCCATATTGAATAAGAATTGTTCTATACCCTTATGTGAGCCTTTTATTTACAGCTCTGAGAACAATGGCCCAGCAGGTACAGCCTCAGCCAAAGTCCCAGCTGATCTACCTGGGTGAGACACAGAACTGCAGGATCATGGTTGTGTTTTTAATGAGCTGGAAATTCTAAACCAGCATCCTTCTCCAAATGCCCTGCGCAGACACCCTGCCCAGGTAATGGAGCAATGGTGGAGAAGAAGTGAGATTCCATCTCCTGAGGTTCACCAGAACTCGTGGGTTGAGACCACAGGTTCCAAGGGCCTCACTGACACAGAGGCCTTAGGTCCTGCAGGCTCTGGATGATGGCATTCATGTTCCTTACAATCTCCCAAGTTATCAGGTCATGCTGACCTCTGTGATTTGAGCATAATGCTAAGGGGAAAACAACACCTTCTTCCTGCAGAACGCAGAAAACAACCAGGCAAGTCAGTATCGAGGGGCAAGTGAATCTCTGTTGAAAACCATTAGCTCTAGAAACACGAAGATAAGAAAAACTATGCTCTGCATACTGATGAAGCCTCTCAGAAGAGAGTTATGCCAGGCTACTGCCTGCAAGCACAGCAGAGCATCCTTAATAATGTTAGGGGTTGGCTCTCTCCTAATGGGATGTGTCTCAAGTTGGGCTAGTCATTGGTTGGCCCATGCACTTAGTCCTGCTGTGACTTGATGTGCCTGACCAGGTTGATACACATGTCCCCACCCTTAGAGGAAAGGAGGGAGGATGGGGGAGGGAGTTTGAGGGTGGGACTGGGAGAAGAGGAGGTGCTGCAACTGGGAGGTAAAGTAAAGAAAGAAAGATAAAGGAAGAAAGAATGAAGGAAAGGAGAGGGGGAGGGAGGAAGGGGAAGGAGGGACAGATGGAGGAAGAAAGGAAGGGAAAGGAAGGAGGGAGGGAGGGAAGAAGGATGGAAGGTTGAAGAGAAAAGCCATGCAAAAGAGAAATGCCATTCTCACTCCTACTGAGGGCATTGGGGCCTCCTATGCTTGCTTCTGATGGGCTATGTTGTCAGACAGAGAGTCCAAGCCACCTCTGTGGCTGGTATAAGATAAGACACATCCTGTAGCTGTAAGTCTGATGGATTTGAACATGAGGATCCTGGAAGTCCATGTGGATACAGGGGAGTCTGCATACAACCCAGAGAGGCCACACTGCTCTGAGAGGGAAGTGGAGTCTCTGCCTTTTCTTGTAGAGCTTTGACAGCTGGATCTCAAGCCTATCAGGAGGATGGAGACAGATGGGAATAACGTAAGTTAAGAAACTTCTGACAGCTTCGGCTGTTCTTTGGTAAGACTGCCTGAGTGGGTCACATGTCCAGTCACTTTCAGATCCCCGCCAACATGAGTTTTCTCCAGTTGCCCTGACTCCCTACACGTCCTTGCTTTACCAATCCTTGCGCCATATCACTAGTAAGGCAGGAACATGAAGGTTCACTAACTTATGCTTTAAACCAGCTGTTTTACATAAATAAAATTTCAAAAGCTGGGGATATAACCCAGCTGCACGGTGTACACCTAGTAAGTGCTATGTGTCAAATTTAACATGCTACAAATACACACACACACATACACACACATGCACACACACTCACCTATACTCTCAAACACACACACTGACACATACCCACTCACCTACACTCTCAAACACACACACTGATACACACCCACTCACCTACCCTCTCAACCACACACACTGACACAGACACACACTCACCTACACTCTCAAACACACACTCACATATACACATACATTTTAACACACACCCACACATGCACATACAGAGAAATACACACATATTTCAAAAAAAATGCAACCCACAGCTTCATCTAAGAAAGAAATGTTGTGTGTCTAAGAGCACTGTGACCCTTGGCACACTGAGGACACAGGAAACTGATCTGTAGAGCTGCACATAGTTCCACGTCAAGAACACAGGCGTGTGCTGTCTCTTAAGATATACGGGCATGTTTTGTTTTCATACATTCTATCTAGACTTCCTTGTCTTTCTCCTGCCTAGTGACGTATTAAGCAAAACCTTTCACTCCTTATAAACAGTTGGATGATTATACCGCATCTTTAAACGTACTTGCTTCTAATACAAGCTCAGCACAAGAGTAACTTGATTCTCAGAGCTTCTGTAATGTTCCTGAGATCCCCAGGTTCCACTGCTGAAAATTCCCATTCCAGATTCCAGATCTTGCTTCATGAGCCCCACTATCTGAACCACAAACAAGTAACTTGGTTTTTTTTTCTAATAGTAAATAATAATTAATTCCATTCTTTGTAAATATGATTATTTGTGGACTGCCTATATTCCATTATACATATAAATTTCTGAGAACCACTTCTCAGCTTTACCAACCTTAGAAATATTTCTGAATTACATTGTTTAAAAGTGCTTAGTTTAGACTTCCACTAGAGAAACTTTGAGTAAATGCTGATAACACACACAAGTTGAATACTTCCATCTTGAAATCAGAGTGACTTTTTGAACAGTGTCTTCAGCAAACTCACTCAAGTCTCTAACTATTTTACATAGCTCCTTGGGTTGCTCAATATACCTTGCTGAATATATTTACTCTCTATAAAGGGAAGACTCAATTTCTCTTCCAATTTCACAGCCACATAACTGCTCGGAGTTATTTAACAACAACAGCAGGGCCTGGACAATAGATTCTTCACTTGGACATGTTTGAGTCTCATCCTACACCGTTGAATTCTGTTTCTACCTCTATTACATCAACCTTAATTCCTAAATTCCTCTCCATATACATTCTAAAATAATTTCCTTGTGATGTGCTGACAGAGTTTGGAGGTTCACATTGTGCTCCTGTTAAGTAGTTCATATTCCCTGGAACCATCTTTAGTCCCCATTGTTCCCCTTATCAGGCAGCTGCAGCCTCGCTCCCCGTGCTCCTGTGGAATGTGATAGTTTCTGCCCGAGAAGCAGTCTGCCTCCTCTGGAAACTTGGAGGATGCCTGCGAGGTTCAGACTTTCTGAAAGAAAAAAAAAATCCTACAAGATCTTCACTGTTACAGTCCCCAATTGGATGTCATAAAATTTTAATTATAGCCTAAAAATATGACTTTGTTTCTTTATGTGAGTCTTCTGAAGGCTGACAATTCGAAATAGCTCGCCAGTGCTGCCTCTTGAAGTTTATTTTCTCTTTCCATGGCATGGATGACTCTTATCTCTTAGGACATTTCTATGGGACTTTAAGACAAATATATTTAATTGTTAAGTCTGTCTTACAGGGAAGCCTCTCCGCATTGCGCACCATGTGAAAAGGAGCCCCAGCGTGCTGGTAGGACGTGGGTGATTTGCGGCACAATCACTGAGTGCCTATTCTCTCCTGAAGTTCTGCGTTTCCTCCTCCTTATCTATAGATGCATTCGATCAGGCTTTAAATAGACTCAACTTTGCCTCAATCTTAAAGAAAAGACCAAAGAATGAGACCCTTTCCTGTTCTACCATTAACAAAGTCGTGTGTGTATGAATGTGTGTGTGTGTGTGTCTGTGTGTGTGTGTGTGTGTGTGTGTTGGGTGTCTGCACATGCGTACATGCACGTGCGGAGGCCAGTGATAGACATATATTGTATTCTATTATTCTTAATCTTTTTCTTGACCCAGAGTCTCTCTGTGAATTGGGAGCTCATTGCCTCAGCAGGCCTGGCTGGCCAGCATGCCCTAGGTAGACTCCTGTCTCTGCCTCCTGATTGCTAGCTTTATAGGCACGTGCCACCCTGCCTGGCATTTTACAAGGTTGCTAGGTCTCATGATTACCCTGAAGACACTTTGCCCACTCTGCCACCCCCTAATTCCTGGGTTGAAACCTCTTTCAAGGTACCCATATTAACTGTCCACTCATGACATGTGATATTGTGAGAAGCCTGGCTCCCTTCCTTCCTTCCACGCTACAGCATTTGTCCACACTGAGGTGATCATCAACCTCTCAAAGGCTCTAGATGCGAAGTAAGCTCCTCCCATACCTTTTACGACAAGCCCTTGACTTTTCCAGACCCTCTAGTGACTGATATTTTTCCTAACTTGTGACAATCCTCTCTGATAAACTTGTATTAAGGCCAATGAGTCCTCACACACTCCTTTACTCTCTTTATAGCACCCAGAGACGCCACGGTCAATTCCAGATCCTTCGGTGCTTTCTACTGCTAACTATATGAAAGAAGATATCTCTGCTGAGACAGAAATGTCCTTCTTACCTGAATCTCACACAAGCCAATGTAACTGTACATAAATGTAAATCACTGTAGATAAATGTAAATCACTTGTCTTTTCCTTTCCCAACTTGATCCCCACTGCTTCCTGCTACCATGTTAACTAGCCAAACAAACTACACTCACCTCACTAGTATATATATATATACACATTTTCCTTTATCTCTCCCTGTGTACATGTGTGTACTCATGTGTGTATTCATGTGTGTGTGCTTATGCACGTGTGTGTGTGTGTGTGTGTGTGTGTGTGTGTGAGACTCTCTCCTCATTCATTTATATTTTAGGCTGTCCCTTCTTTGATTCCACTCTCTTCTGGAAGTCCTCTTGAATTCCTGGATTCTGGGGTTAGCTCCTTCTGCGTCAGTCGGGCACACTGCAGGGACCAGCAGGTGTTTACAGAACCATGGTCACAAAACAGACTGTGGTGGTTTGGATAAAAATGGCCCCATAAGCTCATATATTTGAATGCTTAGACATCAAGGTGTGGCACCATTTCAAAGGATAAGGAAGAATTGAAGCTGTGAACTTATTGGAGGAAGTATGTTATTTGGGTGTGTGCTTTGAGGATTTAAAAGCCCATGGCAGGACTAGGAACTCTGTGTCTGTGTCTGTCTGTCTGTCTGTCTGTCTCTCTCTCTCTGTTTGTGGATCAGGATGTAGGTCTCAGCTACTCCTGCAGCACTATACCTGACTGCTGCTTTGCTCCCCAACCATGATGATAATGGGCTAAGACATTGTAATTGTAAATCACTCCCCCCCCCCCATTAAGTGCTTTCGTAAGAGTTGCCTGGATTGTTGAGACTCTTTCACAATCAATAGAACAGTGATTAAGATGTAGAGGAACAGGTTCCTAACCAGACCTCAAATAGTGGCTGGCTGATGGACAGAACCTGGCTACCAACACTCTGCCTTTGAAGCCAGACATGACAGGTTGTACCCTCATCTCAGATACAAATGGCAGATCTTTTTACCCACCTTAAGTCTAAGGTCCAAGTCAACTGTCTCAGGCACCACTACTGCCCCACTGTGGGGGAGGAGAGAAAGGGGAGTTCTCTCCAATGTGGCATCTTCTGTTTATTATGCCCACTTCTGGCCCCATCTCTAGGGTAACATGTTGATTGGTAGAAGCTTATCTAAGTGCTTGAGTTTCCAGAGTCTGAAGAATGAACTTTGAGGGCTTAGCCTAGGTAGGGTGGGATTCACATGGCTGAAAGTTCTGGTTATTAGACACCAGAAGGCATCCTGAAGTTTTTGTAGAGTCCAGTTCAAAGGAATATGTAGTCTGGCATACTTCACTGAACTAACCCAAGAAGACAAGTGTAATCAAGATAATTGATCCTAGGACCCAGGGCTTTATGACTTGTTCTATTAATTATGGATGAGATATTCCATAACTACCAATGTGAATTCTGATATTTTGCTATCTATTCCCATTCTTTTCTCATATATTTTGAGGTCCCCTCTTATGTACCACCATGTGGAATTATTATATCTCTGTGATCTAACCGCTTTGTCATTAGGTAATATCTTTATTTATACCCTAGATATGATATCCTTTTTAGATATCAGCAGAGCTTCTCCAAAATTCCTTTGACTTCTGCTTCTGCAACATACACAGACATCAGGTTTACTCCTTCAGACCCAAGCATTCTACCTTTCACTGTTACATCCTGTTGACATGTAACGTGGGTGTCTTTGATACAGAAAATCAGTTGGATGTTTTATATTCAGTCTGGCAATCACTTTTGTAAACTGCTGTGCTTAGCCTATTCAGAGTTGATCTTCAGAGTTGGATTTGAACTTATCATCTTATTCTTTGCTTTCTTTCTGGGTCACCCATTTTCTCCTTTCTCTGCTTTCTTTTGAACTAATTCAATTTTATTCCTAAGACTTACTTATTTCTGCATTATTTCATGGGTTTGGTTTCCCATGAAAACATGGTTGCTTATTGATTTGCAGGGGTAAAAATATTATTTGGGGGAGCAAGGAAGTGGAACTTGTCCTAATTACTGCCCTTTTGTTCTGAAACATAATGACTATCCCTAACTACAAAAGAACAAACGGATTTGATTGGTTGACGATAAAACCTACCTTCTGTATCAGATGCCATACATCAACCACATAAGGAAAGCTCTCAGCCATAAACCATGATTGGCGAAAATATGCAACAATAACTTGACACAATTGTTGTGGTTTGCAAGCTTAAATACTCTGTGATATTCTGGTTCTGGGTCGAAGTTCAGTACCTGAATCTGTTCTGCAGCCCGGATCATCGATCAGTAGCTGCTTGATTGTAATACATTTTACTCATCATCATTGACCTGGTGTTTGAGTTATTTTGGATCTCAATGGACACTATAACACTATAAACCAAAATTCATTCAACAAATATTAAAATAAGTAGCACAGTGCAATGTCCTTTTGATTCCCTTGGTGACCGCATGGCTCTTACAAGCCTGCTTCTTGTCCCCTAATCCACGCCTCATGTTAAACCAGAATGTTTATCCCCCCAGCCTGCATTAGAACATCTCTGTCATGGAAAGGATTATGCACCATGTCTTGCAAAGTGCATGTGGGTGTGAAACAGGTACCCATCATGTGAATAACTGATAGAGCTCTGAATGTGTAAGACAGAAATGGTCCCATCTCAAAAGTGAGCATAGAGCCAATCAAAACCATATGTGTGTCCAGCACAAACTGAGCATACCAAAGAAAAAGCAAGGATTATTCTTAAGGGATTAGAAACTGAATAAAAGACAGAGTCAGATCATTGGTGAATTGTGCAATAATAATCAATTCCCAGCTTCCTTTGAGACCATGTATTTCTTTTTTTTTTTTATTTTTTTATTCGATATAATTTATTTACATTTCAAATGATTTCCCCTTTTCTAGCCCCCCCACTCCCCGATAGTCCCTTCTCTTCCCCTGTCCTCCCTCCCACCCCTTCCCACTTCCCTGTTCTGGTTTTGCCGAATACTGTTTCACTGAGTCTTTCCAGAACCAGGGACCACTCCTGCTTTCTTCTTGTATCTCATTTGATGTGTATGTTTTGGGTATTCCAGTTTTCTAGGTTAATAACCACTTATTAGTGAGTGCATACCATGATTCACCTTTTGAGTCTGGGTTACCTCACTTAGTATGATGTTCTCTAGCTCCATCCATTTGCCTAAGAATTTCATGAATTCATTGTTTCTAATGGCTGAATAGTACTCCATTGTGTAGATATACCACATTTTTTGCATCCACTCTTCTGTTGAGGGATACCTGGGTTCTTTCCAGCATCTGGCAATTATATATAGGGCTGCTATGAACATAGTAGAGCATGTATCCTTATTACATGGTGGGGAATCCTCGGATATATGCCCAGGAGTGGTATAGCAGGATCTTCTGGAAGTGAGGTGCCCAGTTTTCGGAGGAACCGCCAGACTGATTTCCAGAGTGGTTGTACCAATTTGCAACCCCACCAGCAGTGGAGGAGTGTTCCTCTTTCTCCACACCCTCTCCAACACCTGCTGTCTCCTGAATTTTTAATCTTAGCCATTCTGACTGGTGTAAGATGAAATCTTAGGGTTGTTTTGATTTGCATTTCCCTAATGACTAATGAAGTTGAGCATTTTTTAAGATGCTTCTCTGCCATCCGAAGTTCTTCAGGTGAGAATTCTTTGTTTAACTCTGTACCCCATTTTTTAATAGGGTTGTTTGGTTTTCTGGAGTCTAACTTCTTGAGTTCTTTATATATATTGGATATTAGCCCTCTATCTGATGTAGGATTAGTTAAGATCTTTTCCCAATTTGTTGGTTGCCGATCTGTCCTCTTGATGGTGTCCTTTGCCTTACAGAAACTCTGTAACCTTATGAGGTCCCATTTGTCAATTCTTGCTCTTAGAGCATACGCTATTGGTGTTCTGTTCAGAAACTTTCTCCCTGTACCGATGTCCTCAAGGGTCTTCCCCAGTTTCTTTTCTAGTAGCTTCAGAGTGTCTGGCTTTATGTGGAGGTCCTTGATCCATTTGGATTTGAGCTTAGTACAAGGAGACAAGGATGAATCAATTCGCATTCTTCTGCATGCTGACCTCCAGTTGAACCAGCACCATTTGTTGAAAAGGCTATCTTTTTTCCATTGGATGGTTTCAGCCTCTTTGTCAAGGATCAAGTGGCCATAGGTGTGTGGGTTCATTTCTGGATCTTCAATCCTGTTCCATTGATCCTCCTGCCTGTCACTGTACCAATACCATGCAGTTTTTAACACTATTGCTCTGTAGTATTGCTTGAGGTCAGGGATACTGATTCCCCCAGATTTTCTTTTGTCGCTGAGAATAATTTTAGCTATCCTGGGTTTTTTGTTGTTCCAGATGAATTTGATAATTGCTCTTTCTAACTCTGTGAAGAATTGAGTTGGGATTTTGATGGGTATTGCATTGAATCTGTATATTGCTTTAGGCAAAATGGCCATTTTAACTATATTGATTCTACCGATCCATGAGCATGGGAGGTTTTCCCATTTTTTGAGGTCTTCTTCCATTTTCTTCTTCAGAGTCTTGAAGTTCTTGTCATACAGATCTTTCACATGTTTGGTAAGAGTCACCCCAAGATACTTTATACTGTTTGTGGCTATTGTGAAGGGGGTCATTTCCCTAATTTCTTTCTCAGCCTGCTTATCCTTTGAGTATAGGAAGGCCACTGATTTGCTGGAGTTGATTTTATAACCTGCCACTTTGCTGAAGTTGTTTATCAGCTGTAGGAGCTCTCTAGTGGAGTTTTTTGGGTCACTTAGGTAGACTATCATGTCGTCTGCAAATAATGATAGTTTGACTTCCTCCTTTCCAATTTGTATCCCTTTGACCTCCTTATGTTGTCAAATTGCCTGAGCTAGTACCTCAAGTACAAAATTGAAAAGATAAGGAGAAAGGGGGCAGCCTTGTCTGGTCCCTGATTTCAGTGGGATTGCTTCAAGTTTCTCTCCATTTAGTTTGATGCTGGCTACCGGTTTGCTGTATATTGCTTTTACTATGTTTAGGTATGGGCCTTGAATTCCTGTTCTCTCCAAGACTTTAAGCATGAAAGGATGCTGAATTTTGTCAAATGCTTTTTCAGCATCCAATGAAATGACCATGTGGTTTTGTTCTTTGAGTTTGTTTATGTAGTGTAGTGGATTGTATTGATGGATTTCCGTATACTGAACCAACCCTGCATTCCCGGGATAAAGCCTACTTGATCGTGGTGGATGATCGTTTTGATGTGTTCTTGGATTCGGTTGGCAAGAATTTTATTGAGTATTTTTGCATCGATGTTCATAAGGGAAATTGGTCTGAAGTTCTCTTTCTTTGTTGGATCTTTGTGTGGCTTTGGTATCAGCGTAATTGTGGCTTCATAGAAGGAATTGGGTAGTGTTCCTTCTGTTTCTATTTTGTGGAATAGTTTGAAGAGTATTGGTGTTAACTCTTCTTTGAAGGTCTGGTAGAATTCTGCACTGAAACCATCTGGTACTGTGCTTTTTTTGGTTGGAAGACTTTCTATGACTCCTTCTATTTCTTTAGGCTTTATGGGACTGTTTAGATGGACTAGTTGGTCCTGATTTAATTTTGGTATTTGGTATCTGTCAAGGAAATTGTCCATTTCCTCCAGATTCTCCAGTTGTGTTGAGTACAGGCTCTTGTAGTAGGATCTGATGATTTTTTAGATTTCCTCAGTTTCCGTTGTTATATCTCCCTTTTCATTTCTAAGTTTGTTAATTTGGATACTTTCTCTGTGCCCTTTGGTCAGTCTGGCTAAGGGTTTATCTATCTTGTTGATTTTCTCAAAGAACCAGCTCCTGGTTTTGTTGATTTTTTGTATGGTTCTCTTTGTTTCTACTTGATTGATTTCGGCCCTGAGTTTGATGATTTCCTGCCTTCTACTCCTCCTGGGTGAAATAGCTTCTTTTTGTTCTTGGGCTTTCAGGTGTGTCATTAAGCTGGTAATGTATGCTCTCTCCATTTTCTTTATGGAGGCACTCAGGGCTATGAGTTTTCCTCTTAGCACTGCTTTCATTGTGTCCCATAGATTTGGGTATGTTGTGTTTTCATTTTCATTGTGTTCTAAAAAGTCTTTAATTTCTTTCTTTATTTCTTCCTGACCAAGGTATCATTGAGTAGAGTATTGTTCAATTTCCACGTGTATGTGGGTTTTCTATTGTTTCTGTTGCTATTGAAGACCACTTTTACTCCATAGTGATCAGATAGGAGGCATGGGATTAGTTCTATCTTCTTATATTTGTTGAGGTCTGTCTTGTGACCAATTATATGGTCGATTTTGGAGAAGGTACCATGAGGTGCTGAAAAAAAGGTATATTCTTTTGTTTTAGGATAGAATGTTCTATATATATCAGTTAAATCTAATTGGTCCAAAGCTTCAATTAGTTTCATTGTGTCCTTGTTTAGTTTCTGTTTTCCTGATCGGTCCATTGAGGAAAGTGCAGTGTTGAAGTCACCCACAATTATTGTCTTAGGTGCAATGTGTGCTTTGAGTTTTAATAAAGTTTCTTTTACGAAAGAGGGTGCCCTTGCATTTGGAGCATAGATGTTCAGGATTGAGAGTTCTTCTTGTTGTATTTTTCCTTTGACCAGCAAGAAGTGTCCCTCAGAGTCTCTTTTGATGACTTTGGGTTGAAAGTCAATTTTATCTGATATTAAAATGGCTACTCCAGCTTGTTTCCTGAGACCATTTGCTTGTAAAATTGTCTTCCAGCCTTTTACTCTAAGGTAGTGTTTGTCTTTGACCCTGAGGTGTGTTTCCTGTAAGCAGCAAAATGTAGGGTCCTGTTTACGTATCCAGTCAGTTAGTCTGTGTCTTTTTATTGGGGCATTAAGTCCATTGATGTTAAGAGATATTAAGGAATAGTGATTGTTACTTCCTATCATTTTTGACGTTATTTTTTTTAAATTTGATTGCTTAACTTCTTTTGGGTTTGATGAAAGGTTACTATCTTGCTTTTTCCAGGGTGAAGTTTCCCTCCTTGTATTGGTGCTGTCCTCCTATTATCCTTTTTAGGGCTGGGTTTGTTGATAGATATTGGGTAAACTTGGTTTTGTCGTGAAATATCTTAGTTTCTCCATCTATGGTGATTGAGAGTTTTGCTGGATATAGTAGTTTTGGTTGGCATTTGTGTTCTCTTAGAGTCTGCATGAGATTTGCCCAGGACCTTCTAGCCTTCATAGTCTCAGGTGAAAAGTCTGCTGTGATTCTGATAGGTCTTCCTTTATATGTTACTTGGCCTTTTTCTCTTACTGCCTTTAATATTCTTGCTTTGTTTAGAACATTTGGTGTTTTGATTATTATGTGACGGGAAGTATTTCTGTTCTGGTCCAGTCTGTTTGGAGTTCTGTAGGCTTCTTGTATATTCATGGGCATCTCTCTCTTTAGGTTAGGGAAGTTTTCTTCCATAATTTTATTGAAGATATTTGTTGGCCCTTTAAGTTGTAAATCTTCACTCTCATCTATGCCTATAATCCTTAGGTTTGGTCTTCTCATTGTGTCCTGGATTTCCTGGATATTTTGGGTTACAAGCTTTTTGCATTTTGCATTTTCTTTAACTGTTGAGTCCATGGTTTCTATGGAATCTTCAGCATCTGAGATTCTTTCTTCTATTTCTTGTATTCTGTTTTTGATATTTGCATCTCTGTCCCCTGATTTCTTCCCAAGGCTTTCTATCTCCAAAGTTGTCTCCTTTTGAGTTTTCTTAGTTGTTTCTACTTCTGATTTTAGATCCTGGATGGTTTTGCTTAGCTCCTTCACTTGCCTGTTTGTGCTTTCCTGTAATTATTTAAGAGATTTTTGTGTTTTCTCTTTCATGACCTCAGCCTGTTGACCAAAGTTCTCCTGTATTTCTTTAAGAGATTTTTGTGTTTCGTCTTTCATGACCTCAGCCTGTTGACCAAAGTTCTCCTGTATTTCTTTAAGTGTTTTTTGCATTTCCTCCTTGTTGGCTTTTGTATTCTCCTGGATTTCTTTCAATGATTTTTGTGTTTCCCTTGCAAGGGCTTCTAACTTTTGATCCATTTTCTCCTGAATTTCTTTAAGTATGTCCTTCATGTGTTCCTGTACCAGCATCATGACCAGTGATTTTAAATCCAAATCTTGTTTTACTGGTGTGATGGGGTATCTAGGACATGCTGGTAGAGGAGAATTGGGTTCAGATGTTGCCATATTGCCTTGATTTCTGTTAGTGACGTTCCTGCGTTTGCCTTTTGCCATCTAGCTCTCACTGGTGTTACTTGGTCTTGTCAGTGCTGGACTCACCAGTGCAAGCTGCCCCTTCCCCATTGGCCTCTGGTGCACAGCTTACACCCTGCACTGCCTGTAGACAGGGTGCTGCTGTCCAGGCTGTTCAGATCCCAAACCAGGCACCTGAAGGCTCCCGCTGGGGCCCGCAGGATTTACCAGAGCACACGGACTTCTCCCAGCTGGCCGCCCGGAAGCCCCCGCTAGCCTCTTGAGGGACCTGGAGATGTGGTGCGGCCGCCCAGGCTGATCTGAAGCGGAGAGAGTTGAGCTGAGGGCTTCTGCCTGTGGCCTTGCCCCAGATTGTGTCTGTGGACCAGATGGAGCCCGTGTGCACCCCCAGGGAGCGCCGAAGTTGTATGCTGCTGTGACCTCCCCTGTGTTCCGCTCACTCCGCTGGGCAGCCGATTCCTCAACCGGGCTGGCGCACACAAGGTTAGCCTGGTCGCCCAGGCCCTGAATCCAGGCAAAAGCCTGGGAGGCCAAGGTCCGAGCAAAGTTCCCCTAGGGCTATGACTGTTAATTGGGTCCGCCAGGTGACTCGGATGGCCGGCGTGCGCGTCCACACTCCCCGAAAGCACCAGGAGAGTCTGTTGTGCTAACAACCTCCTGGGCGGGTTGACACACAGATGGCCCACCAAGCCGCCCAGTTCTTGGGGTCAGTCCTGTGCCTTTTGGGGCCTAGACCCCCGTTTTGTTAGCCTCAGGCTATGTTTGTTAGCCGTCTCTGCCCTCCCGAGCACTCTGGGTCCTGTAGGCAAAATGGCGGCACGTGCGCCGGCCAGGGCAAAAAAACCTCCTGGCTGGGTTGGCACCCCGATGGCCACCCGAACAGCCCAGGGCCTGGGTGCAGGCCAACGCCCGTCGGGCTCAGACCCCTGCGGTGTTGGCCTCGGATTATGTTTGTGTACCTCAGTCTGTCCGATCTCTGGAGTCTGAAATCAAGATGGAGGTGAGTCTCTCCTGACTGGCAGGAAGCCGAGTTCTGAAGTGGCTTCCGTGCAGCGAAAGGCTCCGCAGAACCGCAGCTGCTTGCTGCCCGGCTGGTCAGCGAAGGCCAGTGGTCGTGGGCGCAGGGCCTAAGGTTTGAAATGTGTGAGAGTAGAGGGGATACAATGTGCTGATCGTGGAGTACAGCTCCTAAGTTAGTCAAGTGCAGACTGAGTGCTTCTATAAGGAGCAGAGCCACAGAGATGACAGTAAGGGTGAGTCACCAGATGTGCAGTCAGCCATGTGGGGAGCTCAGGGTGATGGGCTCCAGTTCTGTGAACAGGGAAAGGTTAGTGACCAGTCAATGGAGTCTGAATGTCAAGGAGTCAAGGGATCACTAGGTAGTCCATTTGCAAGTGAACTGGCATTTAAAAGATATTTACAGACCAATAAGCAAGAAGCTCCATAGGAGACCTAGGCTACTCAGAAACAAAGCTCAAACTTGGTTCCACTGCAGAAGAAACTTAACCTGGGAATAATTAGGTAGACTTAGTGACACAAAGGGATGATGGGAAACTTACCTCTGTCGATTCACTTGATGTTATAGAGCAGCGGGATAGAAGGTCCATGCAGTATCTTGGGGTTTAGGGTACATGCATCTTACTATTGCCGTGACAAACAATTTACTTTTAAATTATTTGATATTATTATTTAATTACTTCATTTACCCATTCTGTTTCCATCCTCCATGCTTCCCCCTCTAGCACAGTTCCCACTCTCTTTTAAATTCCCAGCCCCTTTGTTTAACTGTTGTTTTTGGCGGTGGTGGTAGAGTGTGTAAACACAGCCTCTTTAGACTGCTTAATGTTACTTTTATGTATATATTTTAAGGACTGACATATAGTGTTGGATAACCAATTGATGAGCTTATCCCTGGAGAAGACTTTTTCTCCAGCTCTCAGAATTCCTTAGTTTCCTGTAGTTCCTTGTTAGGATTAGAAGAGCACCAACAAAACATACTAACTTCTGTGTTAGAATGACAATTGGTCCTCAAGGTTCTTCAACAGAAGAATGGATGCAAAAAATGTGGAATATATACACAATGGAGTACTATTCAGCCATTAGAAACAATGAATTCATGAAATTCTTAGGCACGTGGATGGAGCTGGAGAACATCATACTAAGTGAGGTAACCCAGTCTCCAAAGATCAATCATGGTATGCACTCACTAATAAGTGGATATTAACCTAGAAAACTGGAATACCCAAAACATAATCCACACATCAAATGAGGTACCCGAAGAACGGAGGAGTGGCCCCTGGTTCTGGAAAGACTCAGTGTAGCAGCATAAGGCAGAACCAGAACAGGGAAGTGGGAAGGGGTGGGTGGGAGAACAGGGGGAGGGAAGGGGGCTTATGGGACTTTCGGGGAGTGGGGGGCCAGAAAAAGGGAAATCATTTGAAATGTAAATAAAAAAATATATCGAATAAAAAAAAGAATGACAATTGGTATTATCTTTGATCAGGTCATATTTGGGTAGCTATGTTGGTGACATTTCACGGCTGTATCTTTTGACCTCTCTAGGAGACACGTTCTCATAGCAAACTTCCTGTTCCTTTGGCTCTTTCTTCTGCAATGATCTCTGAGATTTAGGTCATGGGTGTCAAAGTAGTTTGAATTAGCCTAATTCCGGGTGTTTTCTCCAAGGCTTACTGCCGCCATCTCCTAACCTAAGCCTAGTCCTGGAAGCGTCTAGCTTCTGTACACTCTTACCTAGGCCTAGAATGTTTTCAGCCTGTGAGACTTGCTGCTAAATAAACTCACCATTTCTACTTTTTTTCTTAATTCTTGGCTAGATGCTACAACTTGGCTGTTCTGGCTCAAACTCCTCTCTAGGATGACTGTTTCAGTCTGGGTTCTCTCTTGGCCTCTGACTTTTTGCTCTGCTTGGACTCAAACTGTCTCTAGCAATCTGCTCTAATCTTCACGTCCCTTCTCATGTTCTAGATTATTCTGTCTTCACGTATGTCTAACTTGCTCTCTCTGCAACTTGTCTCTGCCTTCGTCCAGTAAAACTGTCTTGTTTTTCGTCACTGTTGTCTTCTTCTTCTTCTTCTTCTTCTTCTTCTTCTTCTTCTTCTTCTTCTTCTTCTTCTTCTTCTTCTTCTTCTTCTTCTTCTTCCTCCTCCTCCTCCTCCTCCTTTTCCTTCTTCTCTCCTTCCTCTTACTCTTCCTCCTCCTCTCTTTCCTCTTCCTCCTCCTTCTTCTTCTTCCTCCTCTCCTCCTTTTTGTCCTTCTCCTTCTCCTCCCTCTCCCTCTCCCTCCCCCTCTCTCTGTCTCTCCTACTTTCTCTTAAGTAGCTTCCTTTTCTCTCTGATCTTATGAGACTTGGGCATATCTTATTCTATCAGATCTTTCTCTATTGTGGTTCATAGGCATCATAGCTGTGTATGACTGTTACTTGCCCACCTCCATTGTAAGCTTACAGAGTGCCATCTGATACCTTAAGAGTTAGACACAGGTCAGATCCTACTCAGGTTCTCCAGGTTCTGGGTCAGAAGTGCATTTTATCTTTAGCAATAGGAATTTAATTTCCACCTCTGAAAGACAAGTAAGGGCAACAGCAATGGCCTGCCATATTTTAGGAGTCCCTTGGACAGCCCTGACCACCAGCTCAAAAGAGAACTCCACATGCTTGGTGTTGGAGATGGACTATGGCTCTTGTGAAGAACAATGTCAACCCAGAATGACAAGTTTATTTAAGAATGTGTATGTGATGGGATGTATATACTTATGTAAATGTGTCGTATACATTTAAAAATATATAGTCAATAGTATAATTTATGATGTCCTCTTCTCGATCGTCAGCCACATACAATGGACTCTTTTGCTTTTTTGGTGTTTGTGATTACTACAGGACCTGACTTATATATGAAGATTTCTAGTTTTGTGACATTTGTCTTTCTAGGTCCAGCTTACTTCACATTATATGATACTTTTCAAATTCTATACATTTATCTGCAAATTTCTTGATTTCATTTTACTTTATCACTGATAGTATCCCATAGCGCAGATGTGCCACATTCTCTCATTACTCACTTATCAGTCAATGGACATTTATGTCAGTTCCATCCCTAGGTATTGTGAATACATCAGCAATGGGCATGGCCAAGTAAATGTCTGTAATCAGGGTCTGTTGATCTTCTTCTCAAAGAACTGCTTTCAGATTTGTTGATTCTTTGTATTATTTCCTTTGTTCCTACTCAATAATCTCTGGTCTGAATTTTATTATTTCTTGATTTTGACTTTTTTTAAGTTGATTTGTTCTTGTTTTCCAATTTTTAAAGTTATACCACTAAGTTGTTTATTCATACTTTCTGACTTTTTAAATGTAGGTCCTTAGAACTATAAATTTCTCTTATCGGATTGTCTTTCATGTGTTCAAGAAGTTTTGTATTTTGATTTTCATTTAATTCCAAAAAAGTCTCCTTTCCGTATTGGTTCTTTTTTGACCCATTCATCATTCAGTAATGAGGTGTTCAGTCTCTAGGAATTTGTGTATTTACTAGAGATTTGTCTGTTGTTGGTTTTCAGTTTTATTATACCGTACTAAGTTCAGAGTTATCTCAGCCTTTCTGAATCTGTAATAATTTGTTTTGTGTTCCAGGATGTGGTCTATCTTAGTAATGTTTCTGTGTGGGCCAAGGAGAATTTGGAAGATCAGATGGGCTCATTGGGCAAGGTCCTGGAGAAAGACATATATGATCTGGCTGGGTGGAGAGGTTGAATGTGGGACGGTAGAGAACCTATAGGTCTGGAGAGGACAGAACAGATCCTGGAGGAAGCTACTACATATCCACTGCAGAGGTTGGCAGTGGTGGAGCGCTGGGTGGCCAGACTGTAGAATTTTAAGTAAGACATGTCTAAAACTATATTAACGTACTGTGTGTTTGTTGAGTCCAGGAAATGCCCGTCACTGCCCTTGCTTGTGTAAGTAGCCTCACTGACCAGTGACCAAGTCTTTTCTCAGCCTTCTTCCCCAAGAAGCTCCTCCCATTGGCAGTAGTCAGACAGATGGAGCTTGCTACACCGAGAGCACGAGCATGTATACAAAGGGATCTGTTCTCTTTCCCAGTGAGTGAAGTCAGTTGAAAAGGAAGCCCAGAGGCTGCTAGAGTCATACGTGACTGCTCAAAGCCAGCTCTACACTGAGATCTTCAGGGTTCTTTGTTGATGATTTCTGTGCCTTTGCTGGGCTTCTTCATTTTCAATCTGTGTCTCGTAGCATTCATTCACAGCTATTTTAAAATCTTTATCAGAAACTGCAAACTTGTATTCTCATCTGGATGCTCTTATGCTCTGTTTTATAAAACCCACTTTGGGACCTGACTGGATTTCCATTTTGTTTGATAATACTTAACAGGACCCTAGATAGGGTTATGAGGTGCTATGGGCTCTGGACTCTATTGAAGTCTTCTGTTCTTCTGGCTCCTCTGGCATTGTCTGATTCAGGGCTGGAGGTCACACTTTACTAACATGTAGTTGACATGGAAATCAGTTTCAACCAGCTCCCACCAACACTCAAGAATGGCTGTATTATTCCTGCTGGCTGACCTGCGAGCTGGGATGACACTTGTGGGCAAGACCGCTCTGTGGATGGGTAGTCTTCTTGTACTAGTAAGTTCTGAGCAAACCAGGTTGAAATGTAGGCAGGAACCTTATGTCCTTCCACAATGCCAGGATATCTTTTAAAAATTTTAATTTACAAGATGCTTCAGTTGCACTGGCTGCAATTTGCTGACTAGTCCCAATTTGTCTTGATGGCAGACTGTTGGCAATCGCAGTTTTATTTCCGTCTTAAGGGGTAGTGTTCTCTGTTGGATCACACATTGCACATCATCAGCTCTCACATCTGTCTGTGTATAGGTATATATATTTGTATGTATATGTATATATATGTATATGTGTATGTATACATGTATTAATTTGTATATATGTGTATATGTCTGTATATACATATGTATATGTGTGTATATATGTATATATATTATGTATATGCAGGTTACAAAATAGCTACAGAATAATTAAAGAGGCCCCAGCAGAGTTTTAAAAGGCTGTACTGAAGGAAGCAAAGAGCTGACAGATTCAAAGAAAACCTATGGGGGTGGTATAAGGAAACTCCTTAGAGATCTGATGAAGATACCACTGCAGAGACAAGCCTTATGGCTGAGTCTAGATGCAGAAGTGAGGTCTGGCGCTAGGGATCACAGAGGTGGCTTCTGGGACAAGTGGGAGGATTCTGCTTGTCTCTCCCTTGATGCATACGCTGAGTGATGGGATGTCAGGTTGATTGAGTCATGGCTGTCACAGTTTTAGGTCCCCACCTCTTTTAGAGTCCCTATGAGAGTGCTTAATACCTGTTCAGTGTAATGTATTCAATATGTTCTTGGTCTCTTTTTAAAATATGGTTTTAATATCCCATATTCTCATACAATCCCAAGTTATTTAGTAAGTTTATAGTGCAGCATGCTTTGTTGTTTAGGAATGGGTAAATTAATGCCATTCTGTAGGTGGTGTCAACAAGCGCAAGTCGTCTTGCCTTTGTTTGCAATCTAGATGAAACTAAATTCCTCTTGTGAAATGGAGCCTTCCAGGGCAAGAAGATCCAGAACCAAATGTTGTTTTATAGAATATGGAGTAGCTTAAAGCAAAGACGAATCTGACTTCAACAGCTAGCAAAGAAACTTTTAAGGCAACACAAAATCCATCTGCCAGTCTTCTCTGTGAATGGAAGAAGCATCTGACCCTGTCTGGTGGGACCTCAGCCCAGTGTACCAGAGGCCCCCAGTGGCCACTGGCTATCAGTACCCACTGATATCCACTGGTATCCTAGTTCCCTCAGCTGTGAAGTTTTGGGGGTGTTGAACATTTCTCTTACTTGACCAACCTCATGTCTTTCTGTTGGCCTTCACAAGCACAGAGGGTCAGGACAGGCAACTGTGTTTGTCTCACTGAAACTTTTGGTTGTTGTGTCTTCCAGCTCTGAATCTCAGATATAAGAGGGAAAAAACTGAGCCAATGCCCACTGGCGCCCAACAGTGTCACCTTGCTTAGATTTTAAGTCTCACCCATATTACCCATGACTGTTGGTTGTGCTTTGTGAAGGAATAGAAATCAGTACTTTTGCATCTTCTAGAGTGGAAGTTGGAGGGGTTCAACTTCAAGCCCTTCAACTCTGGATTTCTGCTTGGAATGTTTGCTTGAGTTGGAGTTGGCTTTATCCTCCCCTAAGCCTTTTCTCTGCCTTTCCTCTACCTATCACTGACTTCACATATTCCTCATGTCAGCTTTCAGTAAAAGGCCCACACCTGGCTTTCTTCTCTTCAACGACAGTTTCTCTTGAGGTCTCCATGGCTTCTGATCATTTTGCTCAGTATCCTGCTGGTAGCTTCTCTTAGGGATCCTCCTGAGGACTGTATCTGGGCTCAGTCTGTAGATCTTTCTGAATGCAAATCAGTACATCCATCCATCACATATGTACCCTTCTTCCCATGTGGCACAAAGTTCATGGTGGAGCAGGTAAGGGCTGTGGACCTTGGCTAAGGGCACCTAAGCTACAGGAGCCATCAGAATAGGTACCCTTGCCCCCACTTTCTGTTTGAAAGAGGACAGACACTTTTGGTTTCTTCCTAGTGGGCTGCACACCAGGAGTCAGTTCTCCAAATAGACAAGTTTCTTTCTTTATTTAATGCTTTTGTAATCAGAAAGTTACACCCCTCCCATAATTTCTTAAACTAGGAAACCCACACATTACAGTCATTCAGTTTTATTTCAGACAATATTTGCTGCAATAAAAAGCTACTTACCAGTAAATAGAACTTTTTTCCCTTTTATTTCATTTCAAATCTTTAATCATTGTGAGTCAAACTGAATTATTCATAATTCTTAAAACAACATAATGTTGGGCATGTTTACTATAATTTAAAGTGGCAATTTGGACCGGAGGAAAATACTGCTATTTATTCTCCGTTTCCACATGTAACTAAGGAATTAATCTTGGTTCAACTTGATGTCACTGCTTGGTAGCAATGTGTTCCTGCCGTGCGCACATTTTACATACATTCTTGAAATTTTATTTTTACTCATTTTTAATTAGAAATATAGCCCTTAGGCAAAATAAAGGAAATTATTCATTTTTGTGGAAATGTTGCAAACTATAGCTTGGGGGCTGTTCTCGAGGCTTCCTTAGGGCCTTAGGGCCGTGTATCTTCAGCTACTAGTGTTTTGCTAATAACCTCATGGGACCCTTACGGGAGAATCATATCACTGACTGAGCAACAACCATAGGTTTCATTTTAATAAATGATCGTGCATATGCACTATCATAGAAAACATAGCTTATGAAGAATGTAAAGTGAGAGCTGTCCTTTGATAGGTTGGCTTCTAACTGCCTGATTTGAATAAGTCACACAGTTATAGCCACTGGTATCTAAGCATTAATAACAGAGTTATAGACTTGCAAAAATAGAAATTCTAGTTTTAGTGGAAAATGGTTGTTTAAAACCTTCCCTCAGGAGGCCTCCAAGTAGACTCTGCATTTAAGTCCTCTGTATCAAACTACATCAGAGGCACAATCCTACTTCTGCATCCCAGGACTGAAACAGAGGGCTTGTTGCCATAGAGATTTGGTCTTTGGATTTTATAATGATTTTTTTTCCTTGTGGGTGGTTAGATTTACTTGGCTCCTATAACAAAACATGATTCAGAGAAGGAGCACTGAAACTTTTACCTTAAGTTACCAATGGCAAAACTGATAGCAGTATCCTTATGCCAGCAGTGCTGAGAGTCAACAAGAATCCACCTTAAGATTCATGGATGGAGAGATGGCTTGGAGGTTAAGAGTACACACCGCTCTTGCAGAAGACCAGAATTCAGTTCCCAGTACACACACTAGGCAGCTTAAGACTGCTTATAACTCTAGGTCCAAGTTGGAAGCTCAGTGCTATCATCTGGCCTCTGAGAGCTGCTGCCTACATTTCAGTGAATGCCTCCTTCTGGAAGGAACTTAGGCAGTTTCTGGGCATGTATACATCCCGAGAAGGCCAATATACATCCCAAGAAGGCCAATTTTGGAGGCCATAACCTTGTTCCTTGTTTCTCAGCTCCATAATTTGATATAGATCTCCAGGCAGCACTCCTGGTCTGGCGTTCTTAAAGGATAGCTAGCACTGCCCCACACCAAAGGCTCTCTGGCCTATGGCCTTTCTGTGCCATTACTCCCAACTACCCCAGTGTTGTGGTAAATTTTCAACCCAAATGACCTGGTTAAAGAAATCACAACTCAATTAATAGCTACACACCTAGATTGGGCAGATCTTACCATTACACTAGTCTATTCCCACCTATGAGATCCCATATAACTTGCAGTTCTCCAAACCACGTGCTTCTCTCCATTCCTCCTCCTCCTCCTCCTCCTCCTCCTCCTCCTCCTCCTCCTCCTCCTCCTTCTCCTCTTCCTCTCCTCTCTCCTTCCCAATGCCTAACTCTGCCTCCCCTTTCCTGTCCAATCACAGGCCTTCCAATGCCCTAATGTGATTGGACATGGAAAATCTTGCAGCACCCCAGGATCACAGACTATCTATACCCCAGCAGTATCTTGAGTATTCTCAGTTCCTACTGGTCTCTTATCATGGATTTCAGATGTGTCTTTGGGTATGAGAATCTTCAAACTGCAAAATAGCGGGGTCAATGGTATTCAGACTTTCTCCTCGTCCCACCTGAGTTATCAGGGAAGCTTGAGGGCATTCCACGCCACATGCCAGCATATCCAGCATCCACCAGAAATCCTTGTCTGGTCCATCATTTTTCACAGTGCTATCGACTTATGTCCATTCTCTAAGAAATAGTTATAATCCTGAATCATGTGCTGATGTACTGGATATTCATAATATATCAAAGTTTTTTCATACATAGGAAAAATATTAGTGTGGTCAGTAGTTACCTCTCTATGAATCTGACTGTCTATGGGCAGGATGACTTTCATTTATCTGTCTTATGGTTAGTTTGCTCAATCACATAGAATTTATCACATTAACGTGCCCCATCTTAATTGTTTAAGTCATTTCTGAGAAGCATTTAACTAGTTAGGTTATCAAAGATGGAAAAATTTGTCAAAATTCATGTTGAATCATTGCCATAAACTATTTGAAAACTTTAGGATGAAAACATTCATGAAACCCAACTTTTTTTTTTCTAAATGGAATTTGAAATCCACCCTCCCATTTTTCCCATTACGTTCCCAATGGTGGAAAGAACAACTCCTCAGAGTTATGATAGATTTCTAGGAATTTCTCTGTGGTGCAGAGCCTTTGACCTAAGATAAGAACGCATGGATACCACTCCTCTCAAGACCTCATGGATATGTCTTCCAAGAAATGAAACAAGATGCTAGATGCAGTCCCACTGAAGACACTGAAGTACAGAGGAGACCATGTCCACAGACATTCATTCACAATGTGCATCTGGTTCTACACCCTCAAATCTGAGACGTCTTTATTTCCTACTTTGGAGGTAGGGACGGGGGTGAGATTTTTTTTTTTAACTTTTCAATTCAGTCCCTGATTGTCTGTTAGCCTAGGACATGGAGCAGATTTTATGCAACGACCACCTTTGCTCTATCTACAACAAGAGGTTTAGTTCTGGATATTTCTTGATAGATCTAGATATGACCTTGCCTTTTGAAACATGCATGCAAGCCTGCCAATTTGCAACAGAAAGGATTTAAATACCAACATTAAAAATGCTACCTTTGGACAAAAGTTAGGGAGGATAATATCAGGTATCCTTCAATATTCTTGCACAATGTGAAATCTAGGCATGTGCTAGAAATAACACCCATTGTTCTGTACAGCACACCTCTGGCTATTTCCTTAGACAAATGAATGACAACATATCACTTATTATTCAACTCAGATCTCTGATAGGCCCAGCTCTTTTGCATACAGAAAACATATGGAGTGTATTTTAGATTTATGCCTCTGTGCTTTCTTCTAAGATCTCAGAGTCCGATGGAAATCACTAGGCGCATGATAAATTTCCCTTTAGATACAACATCTAAAGCAGGCATGATTGTAGAAAAGGAAGTTGAGGAGACATTTTTCTTAAGCTAGCATTGTCTAGTTTTTCTTAAATATAGCTCCCAATGGGAAATATACATGTCAAAACAAAGCAGGCCAGAGTAAAAGAATTCACATGGAGAGAGATTTAATTGCAAGGGGATTCAGTACTGCCCCAGGCCCGTTTGCAGTGGAGTATTAATGATGGAGTGAGACACATGGAGGAGAAATATCAGATGTTGCTCAAGGAATAATAAAAGACCCACCAACCTGCCTTAATTCAGTGCCAGGAATAACACTGGGCATACTTTTATTGACTTACATAAATTCTTCTCCACTGCAGCTCATATTAGGAGACTCAGAAAGAAATCAGTTCAGCAGGAGAGACAGGCCAGGGAAAAGGTGGAGAGATTGGAGAAGAAAAATAACCCCCTTGAAGCCAGCTCTCTCCTAGAGGCTGCATTCCTCGTGATGGACTGGTTGACTGACAGATCCTGAGCCCTGCCCACACACAGAGTTTAGGATTACTTTGTATTTTCTAAATCTAAAACTTGAGGCATAGTGATTTGATAATAGAAGAACAGATCTTCATTCTGTATCACTGGGCTGACTCACAGACTCTCCTGTTGCCATGTTCAGAATCTTCGGGAACATGAGTGAACATCTTGGGATCCCTGCACAGACTGCTTATCTGAAAGCTTGTTTTCTCCAAGAACAACTCAGCATGCTATTGATCTGTACAGAAACTGGAAGAGCTGGATATTGTGCCAAGAAGATTCTGATAAGTAATTGCTATCCCACCACCTCTATTGAGTTTTAATAAGTTTGCTAATAGATGTAAGAATTAGCTCAATCTTAACAGTTAAGTCTGTACCGGAGCTGTGGCTAAGGCTGGCGATCCACAGTCCAGCTAGCTTGTCTAGGACTGCACGGAGAAGCAACTAAGCAACAGCCCCATAGCTTGTGTCTACTGTTTCCTCCAAAGGCTCATCAGGGGGCAGAGCTAGTGGGAGTTGTCACTAAACATGGCGCCAGTGGAAACAAAAGGAAGAGGCCAGCAATGTTACATTTTACATTTTATGAATGTTACAATATTACATTTTTAAAAATTCCAGGTGTATAATCAAGAAACAATAGCTTTCATCACCTGCAAAAAATCAGGCCAGCCACAGTGCCACAAAATATATGGATCAACGAGTTCTCAAAACAACACAGGCTACATGAAAGTGAGCCATGGGAGATAAAAAGCAAATTAGGCCTGCATGTGCCCCATGAGATTGTCTTCAGTGCACCTGATCTGGGCCAGAGGGCAGTGTGACTAGCATTGAGGACAGTAAGATGGCTGCAGTTGACAGCATAGGCTGATGGAGGAGGCAGCGGTGCCTGGAGAGCACAGTCGGGGTCCTGGTCTTTGCAGTTTGTGCATACCCACAGAAAATGCTGTAAGTACGAGTAAGGACCAACCAGACATCAAAGGGAAAAACCTGTGCTCCCAGGGGGCTGTGCAGGGGCCTGCTCCTCTCCTGGCTTAAGAGAGAGCATCCCAGGGAGAAGAGAACCACGTGAGGCAATGCTGGGCAATAAGTTGTCTTATTGTCAGTTGATATTAGCATGGAAAAGGATCAAACGCAGCACAGGTGATTTAACTGCAGTTCACGGGGAAACCTGGACACATTAACACAAACACTAGAGCACACAGCTGGGAAGGTTTCGTAGAGAAGAAAAGTAATCGGGAAGGAAAAGGATAGAAAAGAAGGAGAAGGCTTATGGATAAAATGAAAGTAATCTGTGTGAACGGACAAAACATCCATGCGAACCCATTAATCTGGATAATTAATATGCACTAATAAAATAGTGACATAAGATTATTAGACATGTCCTAAAAAAATGTGTCCAGAAAGTAGAGAAAGATCAACTAATTGAGGCTTACACAGAATTCACACAGCTCTAATTGAGAAAAGGAAGGGCACAGTGAGAGCTGAATAGGCCGGGAGTCGGTCAGGAAAAGTACTTCCGTGTGAGCATGAGGACCTGAATTTAGATGCCAACACCTCTGTTGAGCCTGGCAGCATGTGCCTAGAATCTATGTGTTGTAAGTGGAATCAGGAAGATTCCTGGAACTTTTGGCCAGCCAGTGGGCTCTGGATCCGGGTAAGATCTTCCTTCAAACATTAAAGTGAACCTGATGTTGATCTCTGCTCCCCCAACATGCATATGCACATATGTAAGAACACATACACATGTACACACATGAGATATTAAAAATAATTATATGCATGTAAATTGAAATGAGTTAGAGACACGGCATATATAATGAGAATATTTCACTCAATCCAAGAGAGAAAATGTCAATATCTCGACTAGAAAATCAAATAGCATATCTGTGGGAAGAGATGATGAGGAAATGACCATTGGATACAAGGATACAGTAGAAACACCAAAGCCAAGGAGGGCTTGGCTCTGAGGCTGAGATCCTCTGTGAGGCAGGAAGACAGTGGGAACATCACCCAGAACAATCCAAATGTGGGCAGACTTAGGGACCGATGAGGGTTTAAATCTGTGTGTCACAAACCTGTGAGCAAATACACGCGGGACAGGGGCATTTGGTCAGTTATGATCAAGTTTAGGAAATTGATCAGTGAGCAGAAGAGAAAAGCAGAAAGATGAACAACTGTGAGTGTGGAGAGTGTCATTCAGCCCCTAAAGCACTGGGTCCTTCGGTAAGATGAGGATGCTTCTGTAGAAGGTCGGTGGCACAGGACACGTGGGCAGTGTGTGGGGGGAGGTAAAAGCGGAGAGAAGGGTGAGGAAGCGAAGTGAAAAGGGCAAGACAGAAGGAAGAATCCAGATAGCTGGCAGGTGCCCAAAGGCACCTCTCAGAAGCGATTCCTGTAGCCTGGGGAGTTCGGGTAGCAGTAGAGTCTCACACTGCTACAGCTTCATCGGCGTGCTCTTTTATGATTTTGGAAGCTTCCAGTAATAGGAAATTTGGCTGGGAAATATGTGTATGTACACACAAGCTTGAAGTTGGTGTTTGTCTTCCTTGGTACGTCTATGGAGAACCAGTATGGGCAAGAAGTGAAGTAGAATCCTGTTTCTCCACAGAGGGTTTAAATATGTCTTCTGCTAAGGAACAGGTTTGGCAGATACTGGGGATTACAAAGCCACAGTAACCAGGTTTCTCTGTCCTGAGGAGATTACTTCATTTTACAAAGGAATTATCTTCCGGTGCTATCCCTAGGAGGCACTGGACACACATTCCTCAGTTTCTAGGTATGTGGACTGGGTGAGGAAAACCCTTGAGGCAAAACCAAACTTACAAAATTTTGACATGTGAAACTATATAGAGTGTGTGTGTGTTTCCTATGTGAAGTATGTAATGTAAATAAAGGCACCTCATACATATCTGATAGGGTTTCACAGCATCTGTAAGTTAGCATCAAACTCTTCAATGTGATAGCTAATTTTAGTTAACTTAACACACTGGAGAAGACAGAAATTCAGTTGAAGAATTGCCTCTATTGGATTGACCTGTGCACGTGTCTATGGAACACTATCTTTATGGATCACTGGTGTGGGAGAACTCAGCCCAATGTGGGCTGGGCTACACCTAAGCAGGTGGCCCCGTGCTATGTGAGAAAGGCAACTAAGCCCAAGCAGAGAACCAGCCAACTGAGTAATGTGTCCACAGTTTCTGCTTCAGCTCTGGCCTGTAGGCTCCTGCCTTGAGGGAGGCCAAGGTAGAGACACACCTGTCCACACAGGGAACACACGTGCTTCACTTCCTCACAGAAGGAAAGAACCTTGCTTTCTCAAATGCTTATTTTACTTTTGTTTCAATCCAACATTTCCTGAGCCCATCCAAAGCATTTTCTCTGCTTATTTTAAAGAAATACATGGGGGCGGCGGCGGCGGCGCAGCAGTAGCTGGTCCAGCTGAAGGGCCATCAGCAGTGGAGCCAGGGCGACACAGGGACCAGTTAGGCCCTGCGCCCACGACCACTGACCTTCGCTGACCAGCCGGGCAGCAAGCAGCTGCAGTTGTGCTGCACCTTTCCTGCACAGAGGCCACTTCAGAACTCGGCCTCCCACCAGTCAGGAGAGGTGCATCCATCTTGGTTCCGGACTCCAGGGATCGGACAGAATGAGGTACACAAACATAATCCGAGGCCAACACCGCGGTGGTCTGAGCCCGACGGGCGTTGGCCTGCACCCAGGCCCTGGGCTGGTCGGGAGGCCATCGGGGTGCCAACCCAGCCAGGGGTTTTTTTGCCCAGGCCTGTGCGCGCGCCATTTTGCCTGCAGGACGACAGAGAGCTCTGGCGGGCAGACCTGTAACAGGCATAGCCTGAGGCTAACAAAGCGAGGGTCTAGGCCCCAAAAGGCACAGGACTGACCCCAAGGACTGGGCGGCTTGGTGGGCCATCTGTGAGTCAACCCGCCCAGGGGATTGTTAGCACAGCAGACTCTCCCGGCGCTTTCAGGGAGCGCGGGCGCGCACGCCCACCATCCTAGTCACCTGGCAGACCCAATTAACAGTCATAGCCCTAGGGGAACTTTGCTCGGACCTTGGCCTCCCAGGCTTTTGCCTGGACTCAGGGACTGGGCGGCCAGGCTAACCTTGTGTGCGACAGCCCGGTTGGCGAATCGGCTGCCCAGCAGAGTGAGCGGAACACAGGGGAGATCACAGCAGCATACACCATTGGCACTCCCTGGCGGTGCACACAGGCTCCATCTGGTCCACAGACACAATCTGGGGCAAGGCCTCAGGCGGAAGCCTACTCCCTCCGCTTCCGGATCCAGATCAGCCTGGGCGGCAGCACCACATCTCCAAGTCCTGCAAGTGGCTAGCTGGGCTTCCGGGAGGCCAGCCGGGAGAAGTCAGTGTGCTCCAGTGAATCCAGCGGGCCCCAGCGGGAGCCTTCGGGTGCCTGCTTTGGGATCTGAACAGCCTGGGCAGCAGCACCCTGTCTACAAGCAGTGCAGGAGGTAAGCTGTGCACCAGAGGCCAACTGGGAAGGGGCAGCTTGCACTGGTGAGTCCAGCACTGACAAGACAAACTAACACCAGTGAGAACTAGATGGCAAAAGGCAAACGCAGGAACGTCACTAACAGAAATCAAGGCAATATGGCAACATCTGAACCCAATTCTCCTCTACCAACATGTCCTGGATACCCCATCACACCAGTAAAACAAGATTTGGATTTAAAATCACTGGTCATGATGCTGGTACAGGAACACATGAAGGACATACTTAAAGAAATTCAAGAGAAAATGGATCAAAAGTTAGAAGCCCTTGCAAGGGAAACACAAAAATCATTGAAAGAAATCCAGGAGAATACAAAAGCCAACAAGGAGGAAATGCAAAAAACACTTAAAGAAATACAGGAGAACTTTGGTCAACAGGCTGAGGTCATGAAAGACGAAACACAAAAATCTCTTAAAGAAATACAGGAGAACTTTGGTCAACAGGCTGAGGTCATGAAAAAGGAAACACAAAAATCTCTTAAAGAATTCCAGGAAAACACAAACATGCAAGTGAAGGAGCTAAGCAAAACCATCCAGGATCTAAAATCAGAAGTAGAAACAACTAAGAAAACTCAAAGGGAGACAACTTTGGAGATAGAAAGCCTTGGGAAGAAATCGGGGGACAGAGATGCAAATATCAACAACAGAATACAAGAGATAGAAGAAAGAATCTCAGATGCTGAAGATTCCATAGAAACCATGGACTCAACAGTTAAAGAAAATGCAAAATGCAAAAAGCTTGTAACCCAAAATATCCAGGAAATCCAGGACAAAATGAGAAGACCAAACCTAAGGATTATAGGCATAGATGAGAGTGAAGATTTACAACTTAAAGGGCCAGCAAATATCTTCAATAAAATTATGGAAGAAAACTTCCCTAACCTAAAGAGAGAGATGCCCATGAATATACAAGAAGCCTACAGAACTCCAAACAGACTGGACCAGAACAGAAATACTTCCCGTCACATAATAATCAAAACACCAAATGTTCTAAACAAAGAAAGAATACTAAAGGCAGTAAGAGAAAAAGGCCAAGTAACATATAAAGGAAGACCTATCAGAATCACAGCAGACTTTTCACCTGAGACTATGAAGGCTAGAAGGTCCTGGGCAGATCTCATGCAGACTCTAAGAGAACACAAATGCCAACCAAAACTACTATATCCAGCAAAACTCTCAATCACCATAGATGGAGAAACTAAGATATTTCATGACAAAACCAAGTTTACCCAATATCTATCCACAAACCCGGCCCTAAAAAGGATAATAGGAGGACAACACCAATACAAGGAGGGAAACTTCACCCTGGAAAAAGCAAGATAGTAACCTTTCATCAAACCCAAAAGAAGATAAGCATTCAAATTTAAAAAATAATGTCAAAAATGATAGGAAGTAACAATCACTATTCTTTAATATCTCTTAACATCAATGGACTTAATGCCCCAATAAAAAGACACAGACTAACTGACTGGATACGTAAACAGGACCCTACATTTTGCTGCTTACAGGAAACACACCTCAGGGTCAAAGAAAAACACTACCTTAGAGTAAAAGGCTGGAAGACAATTTTACAAGCAAATGGTCTCAGGAAACAAGCTGGAGTAGCCATTTTAATATCAGATAAAATTGACTTTCAACCCAAAGTCATCAAAAGGGACTCTGAGGGACACTTCTTGCTGGTCAAAGGAAAAATACAAAAAGAAGAACTGTCAATCCTGAACATCTATGCCCCAAATGCAAGGGCACCCTCTTTCGTAAAAGAAACTTTATTAAAACTAAAAGCACACATTGCACCTAACACAATAATTGTGGGTGACTTCAACACTGCACTTTCCTCAATGGGCCGATCAGGAAAACAGAAACTAAACAGGGACACAATGAAACTAATTGAAGCTTTGGACCAATTAGATTTAACAGATATATATAGAACATTCTATCCTAAAACAAAAGAATATACCTTTTTCTCAGCACCTCATGGTACCTTCTCCAAAATCGACCATATAATTGGTCACAAGACAGACCTCAACAAATATAAGAAGATAGAACTAATCCCATGCCTCCTATCTGATCACTATGGAGTAAAAGTGGTCTTCAATAGCAACAGAAACAACAGAAAACCCACATACACGTGGAAACTGAACAATACTCTACTCAATGATACCTTGGTCAAGGAAGAAATAAAGAAAGAAATTAAAGACTTTTTAGAATATAATGAAAATGAAAACACAACATACCCAAATCTATGGGACACAATGAAAGCAGTGCTAAGAGGAAAACTCATAGCCCTGAGCGCCTCCAAAAAGAAAATGGAGAGAGCATACATTACCAGCTTAATGACACACCTGAAAGCCCTAGAACAAAAAGAAGCTATTTCGCCCAGGAGGAGTAGAAGGCAGGAAATCATCAAACTCAGGGCCGAAATCAATCAAGTAGAAACAAAGAGAACCATACAAAAAATCAACAAAACCAGGAGCTGGTTCTTTGAGAAAATCAACAAGATAGATAAACCCTTAGCCAGACTGACCAAAGGGCACAGAGAAAGTATCCAAATTAACAAACTTAGAAATGAAAAGGGAGATATAACAACGGAAACTGAGGAAATCCAAAAAATCATCAGATCCTACTACAAGAGCCTGTACTCAACACAACTGGAGAATCTGGAGGAAATGGACAATTTCCTTGACAGATACCAAATACCAAAATTAAATCAGGACCAACTAGACCATCTAAAGAGTCCCATAATGCCTAAAGAAATAGAAGGAGTCATAGAAAGTCTTCCAACCAAAAACAGCACAGGATCAGATGGCTTCAGTGCAGAATTCTACCAGACCTTCAAAGAAGAGTTAACACCAATACTCTTCAAACTATTCCACAAAATAGAAACAGAAGGAACACTACCCAATTCCTTCTACGAAGCCACAATTACACTGATACCAAAGCCACAAAAAGATCCAACAAAGAAAGAGAACTTCAGACCAATTTCCCTTATGAACATCGATGCAAAAATACTCAATAAAATTCTTGCCAACTGAATCCAAGAACACATCAAAACGATCATCCACCATGATCAAGTAGGCTTTATCCCGGTAATGCAGGGTTGGTTCAATATACGGAAATCCATCAATACAATCCACTACATAAACAAACTCAAAGAACAAAACCACATGGTCATTTCATTGGATGCTGAAAAAGCATTTGACAAAATTCAGCATCCCTTCATGCTTAAAGTCTTGGAGAGAACAGGAATTCAAGGCCCATACCTAAACATAGTAAAAGCAATATACAGCAAACCGGTAGCCAGCATCAAACTAAATGGAGAGAAACTTGAAGCAATCCCACTGAAATCAGGGACCAGACAAGGCTGCCCCCTTTCTCCTTATCTTTTCAATATTGTACTTGAGGTACTAGCTCAGGCAATTCGACAACATAAGGAGGTCAAAGGGATACAAATTGGAAAGGAAGAAGTCAAACTATCATTATTTGCAGACGACATGATCGTCTACCTAAGTGACCCAAAGAACTCCACTAGAGAGCTCCTACAGCTGATAAACAACTTCAGCAAAGTGGCAGGTTATAAAATCAACTCCAGCAAATCAGTGGCCTTCCTATACTCAAAGGATAAGCAGGCTGAGAAAGAAATTAGGGAAATGACCCCCTTCACAATAGCCACAAACAGTATAAAGTATCTTGGGGTGACTCTTACCAAACATGTGAAAGATCTGTATGACAAGAACTTCAAGACTCTGAAGAAGGAAATGGAAGAAGACCTCAAAAAATGGGAAAACCTCCCATGCTCATGGATCTGTAAAATCAATATAGTTAAAATGGCCATTTTGCCTAAAGCACTATACAGATTCAATGCAATACCCATCAAAATCCCAACTCAATTCTTCACAGAGTTAGAAAGAGCAATTATCAAATTCATCTGGAACAACAAAAAACCCAGGATAGCTAAAACTATTCTCAGCAACAAAAGAAAATCTGGGGGAATCAGTATCCCTGACCTCAAGCAATACTACAGAGCAATAGTGTTAAAAACTGCATGGTATTGGTACAGTGACAGGCAGGAGGATCAATGGAACAGGACTGAAGATCCAGAAATGAACCCACACACCTATGGCCACTTGATCCTCGACAAAGAGGCTGAAAACATCCAATGGAAAAAAGATAGCCTTTTCAACAAATGGTGCTGGTTCAACTGGAGGTCAGCATGCAGAAGAATGCGAACTGATTCATCCTTGTCTCCTTGTACTAAGCTCAAATCCAAATGGATCAAGGACCTCCACATAAAGCCAGACACTCTGAAGCTAATAGAAAAGAAACTGGGGAAGACCCTTGAGGACATCGGTACAGGGAGAAAGTTTCTGAACAGAACACCAATAGCGTATGCTCTAAGAGAAAGAATTGACAAATGGGACCTCAGAAGGCTACAGAGTTTCTGTAAGGCAAAGGACACCATCAAGAGGACAGATCGGCATCCAACAAATTGGGAAAAGATCTTCACCAATCCTACATCAGATAGAGGGCTAATATCCAATATATATAAAGAACTCAAGAAGTTAGACTCCAGAAAACCAAACAACCCTATTAAAAAATGGGGTACAGAGTTAAACAAAGAATTCTCACCTGAAGAACTTCGGATGGCGGAGAAGCATCTTAAAAAATGCTCAACTTCATTAGTCATTAGGGAAATGCAAATGAAAACAACCCTAAGATTTCATCTTACACCAGTCAGAATGGCTAAGATTAAAAATTCAGGAGACAGCAGGTGTTGGAGAGGGTGTGGAGAAAGAGGAACACTCCTCCACTGCTGGTGGGGTTGCAAATTGGTACAACCACTCTGGAAATCTGTCTGGCGGTTCCTCCCAAAACTGGGCACCTCACTTCCAGAAGATCCTGCTATTACCACTCCTGGGCATATACCCAGAGGATTCCCCACCATGTAATAAGGATACATGCTCTACTATGTTCATAGCAGCCCTATTTATAATTGCCAGATGCTGGAAAGAACCCAGGTATCCCTCAACAGAAGAGTGGATGCAAAAAATGTGGTATATCTACACAATGGAGTACTATTCAGCCATTAGAAACAATGAATTCATGAAATTCTTAGGCAAATGGATGGAGCTAGAGAACATCATACTAAGTGAGGTAACCCAGACTCAAAAGGTGAATCATGGTATGCACTCACTAATAAGTGGTTATTAACCTAGAAAACTGGAATACCCAAAACATAATCCACACATCAAATGAGATACAAGAAGAAAGGAGGAGTGGTCCCTGGTTCTGGAAAGACTCAGTGAAACAGTATTTGGCAAAACCAGAACGGGGAACTGGGAAGGGGTGGGAGGGAGGACAGGGGAAGAGAAGGGGGCTTACGGGACTTTCGGGGAGTGGGGGGGGGGCTAGAAAAGGGGAAATCATTTGAAATGTAAATAAATTATATCGAATAAAAAAAATTAAAAAAAAAAGATTCCTTTGAATGTTCCATTTTTTCCTAAGAATGTCTTGTCAATCATTCGGTCAATCTGAATACCATTTCCATACCTTTAAGTACTTGAATATTTGTTTTAATATTTTAATAATCCATATGAAATTTAAATTTTAAATAAAACATTTAAATACTCTCAAAGCATCTTTCTGGGTCTAAAATTCTCTTTAAGTATTTATTTATTCATAACTCCCCCCACCAAAATTAATGCTTCTATAATATGTATGTTGTATCCACATAATTATGTAAAATTTATCATCTCTGAAGGTCCTTGCCCTTTTCCATTCTATTCAGTAAGTCTGAATGAATTATCTTTGTATGTATGTCTTTTAAAACCCTCATTTTAAAACTAATTTTTATATTCCACATTTGATATTTTATAACAATATATTTTACTCTCTTTATTCTTGAGTGGATACTCTTTCCAGGCATACCTACCCTGTATCCTCTGGGACATGACTATTCCAGGATTCATATGAAAGCAGCTCAACATTTCTAGTGAACACAATACCATGGCACAATGTCAAAGTCCTGGGAGCCTGTACCTTTACCTATTGTCTCATCTTTCTACAGCTATTTAGAATTTCACCTCAATACCCTTCATTTAGAAAAACATTCCATTGTCTCTGAATAGTATTTTCAGAACTTTATAAATAATCACAATTAAAATGGTCTTTCTTGGTCTCCATTTGTAAAAACAGTCCACTAACATGGAAAGTGGGTAAGCTGGCTAGTGTTGTAGAAATACTTCTTCTGCCTTTATTAGATAACACAGGGTGTGGAGGTCTACATGGGATTAACAAAAATGAAAGGATGAAGGAAGGGAGGAATGGATGAGTGAGAGACTATGTCATAGCCTGGGTGCCTGGAAACCTCTCTAATTTGTGTTAGGAAGACTCCACACTACCTTAGAGTGAAAGGATTGACAAATTTAAATAACATCATGTATCTAACAGACCTAACAAATATCTATAGGATATTTTCCCAAAACACCAAAGGAAACATATTCTACTCAGCAGCCCTTGGGAGCTTCTCTAAAGCAATTGACATCTTAGATCACAAAACAAATCTTTTTTTTTTTTTTTTTTTTTTTTTTTTTTTTTTAAGTATTGCGCAAAAACTGTAAAGAGAAAACACTCATGAGTGCTTCAGGCTGACTCTTCAAGCTGTCCTTGCCAGGCATAAATTACTTGGGACTTCTTAGAAGGGTACAATTACAAAGGAGCCGTGACAATTACAGGACATGGCCTTAGCAGTAGTAAGTACTAGGCTGGCTACGTCACCTCCGAAGGTAATAATGCCAGCCTCGGTTTGTGAGGCACCCCTAATGTGGCCAACTATGACAAGGAATAAAGTTACAGTTCTGCCTCTGGAAAAGAAGAAACTCATTTCACCTAGCGCTGATTCTCCAGAAAGTTCCACTTTCCTTCACTTGGCTGCACAAAACAAATCTTTACAGACTCAGAAAGTTTTCAGTAACTCTATGCATCCTATCTGATCTCAACACAATAGAATGAAGTCAACAGCAAACAAATATCTAGTAAGCACAAAAACCCCTAGAGATTGAGCAACTCATTGCTAAATGATGATATCAAAGAAGAAATCAAAAAAATTAAAAAATTCCCTGAACCTAAATGAAAATATAAACAACACAACAAAAGCTCTGGGATACCATTGAAGCTGTCTCAGGAAGAAAATGTATAACTCTAAGCTCTTTACACCACTGTGTGTTTTACATCATATGTATAAGATAGTTTTTAAGGTTTGGATATGTCTTTCTAGTAGAATAACCACAGAAGTTAATTAGTAAAGAACAGGGTGTTTGCAAGGATATCTTCTAAGGAAGGGGACATAGAATACAGTGGAATAATGAGATAAAAAGGAGGTTTAGATATAGAGGGCAATGGGAAGACAGAGGAAAGAATGGAAAATGGGGAGCGACAACTAACACTAAAAGCCCTTTCAAAGACATATGGAAACCATCTACTGTAGAACCCTCCTAAAATATTTACAATATGAAAGAAATTTAAACAGAATTACCATCTAGTAGAAAACACGTTGCTTCAACTAAATGCTTCCAGTGCCAGGAGGGGTTATATCTTCTTAAGTCAATGGCCAAAGAGTTTCTATACATACCCCCACCCCACAAAACTAAAAGCCACAACAGACTGTTCCAAAAACTATTGATTACCACCTATAACTTGATGGTATAGTCCTGTTTCTGAAGCCAACACTTTCTTGTATCCCTGAACATTGAGAAGGTGAATTGGTCCCTGACTAGAATCTTTATACTTCTTGGTGCAGGAAGGTACTATGCATACTTCCAGAGGAGAAAAGGAACCATCATTACCACCTATCTATAAACCTGTGATCTACAACAGTGACAATGGTGTAATAGTGAGACAAAACTGTTATAATAGTAAACAACCACGTTTTGCTTGGCTTGATGGTCTACCACATAAGTAGGAACCAATATTATAACATTGCTAAAGGAGTCTACAACCTATGACTTAATAAATCATGGCCTAGGGGAAAACTACTACTACAATTATGCTAAAGAAACATAGCAGTAAAATAACTTATAACATAGTGACATATGACACTGTTATAATCTATGACATGGAGACATAGATTAGTGCTTCACCCAATTCTCAGAGAAGCTTCTTGCAGTAGATAGGAATTAACACAGAGATCCACAACCAGCCAATTTGCAGGCACTGAGACAGCTTGGAGTACGTAGCCCTACATGGGATATCTTTATGAAATCTTTCTCCTCAGAGCTCAGGAATCTATGTGGAAGATGAGGTGGAAAGATTTCAAGAGCCAAAAGTAATGAATTACTCCAAGGCAACGATGCTTCCAGACACAAGAATGCAGATACACAAGAGAATTCACAGAAACTGGCCCACCATATACAACACTTGTAGTTCAAACCAAACAAAATCCCAGAACAGAGATGGGAAATGAAAGTCCCACCCCTAATAAAAAAAAAAACTATTTGTAATAGGTACTTTCTCAGTAAGAAAAAAAAAAAACAGTTTTCTTTAATGCAGTGTTACTGGATATATCAGCCACACTCCAGGGCAGGTACCATGGACAGGAGTTGTTGGCTAATGCAAAATGGATGCCAAGATTTTGTGTACCTTTTGTTCTGTTTTACTACTTCTTTCTTTTTTGGTCTTTTGTTTGTTTTTGCTTTTTTTTGATTGTTTATTATTTTTGAGAGATAGAAAAATATACAAATTTGGGTGGGTATTTGGGAGATAGGAACTCTTTGGGAAGACTTGGGGGGAGGGAAAAAGAATATAATAGAAATATAGTGTGTAGAAAAGAAAAATCAGATAAACCACAAATAAATAAATTACCAATACAACTAAAGAATTTAGAAAACTAAGAACAAACCCCACCCCAATTCAGTAGATTGTCATAAATAATAAAAATCAGAGCATAAATTAATGAAATTGAAATGAAGGGAACAATATAACGAATCAACAAATCTAAGAGCTACTTCTTTGAAAAGATAAACATGATAGATAGACTCTTGATCCAATTAAACAAAAGGAAAAAGTGATTACCTATATCAACAAGATAAATATAAACAAGGAAACATAACAGTTGTCAAAGAAATTCAGGAATTCAAAGAAATCTCTTCATTGTAAGAAAAGACTTTAAAAACCTGTACTCTGTTAAGTTAAAAAAAATGTAAAAGACATGGACAAATGTCAAGTTTCAGGCAAACCACTGAAACTAAACCAAGAAGAAATCAGCACCTAAGCAGACCCATAACAAATGAGGATATTGAAAGAGTTATAAAAAGTCTGCCAACTAAAACAAAACTCAGGACAAGATATATTCACAGCAGAATTCTACCACACTTTCAAAGAAGATCTACAACAAATACTAATAACATTATTTTCAAATGGGAAGAGAAGGAACTCTTTCCAACTTCTTCAATAAAGCCAGCATTATCCTAATACCAAAAAGTTGGTAAAGAAACAATAATAATGTGTCAATTTATCTGATGACCCTGAGTTCAAAAGTCCTCAATAAAATACTTGCACCCCCTCAACCATATGCAGGCACTTTCCAAAAATACCATCTACCATGATCAAATTGGCCTTATCCTAGAGATGTAGAAATGAATCCACACATATAAGTCAATAAACATAATGAATCATATAAATGTATTTAAAAACAGAAGGCCATAATAATCTCAACAGACATATAAAAAGCTTTTGACAATAACAGCATAACTTTATGATTAAAAACTCTGGAGAGAGTACATATGGAGGGAATATACCTTAACACAAGAGAGACTATACATGACAAACCCACAGCCAACGTTTTTCTAAATGGAGAAAAATATGAAGTAGTCACAATGAAATCAGAAAGAAGACAGAATGTCCATTATCCCCACTCATTTTCAATATAGCACTTGAAGCACTAGCTACAGCAGCAAGGCAAGAGAAGGAAATTTTAAAAATACAAATAGGAAAAGAAGCTAATCTATCCCATTTACAGATAATATGATATCGAATGCTGTCTTAGGGTTGTTTCATTGCTGTGAAGAGAAACCATGACCAAGGTAACTCTTATAAGGACAACATTTAACTGGGGCTGGCTTACTGTTTCAGAGGTTCAGTCCATTATCATCATGGCAAGAAGCATGGCAGCATCCAGACACACATGGCGCTGGAGGAGGCACTGAGAGTTCTACATCTTGATCTGAAGGCAGCCAGGAGACTCTCTGTTCCTCACTGGGCAGAGCTTGAGAACTAGAAGCCCACAAAGACTACCTAAATGGTGACACCACTGCCCCCTAAAGTGCCACTTCCCATGGGCCAAGCAAATTCAAACCACCACAAAGAGATTCCAAAATTTCCACCAGAAAACTCCTAGAAACAACCGACAATTTTTTTAAATTGGCAGGGTGCAAATTAACTTACAAAAATCAATAGGGTTTCTATACACCAATAGCAAATTCAAGAAAAAAGAGATCATGGGCACAATAGCCTCAAAACACATCTAGAGAGAAGCCTAACCGAGGAGGTGAATGAGCTCTGAAATGAAATTTTAAATCCCACAAGAGATTGAGAAAGACTACAAAGATCAATCTACCATGCTCATAGGTTCATAGAATAACATGAATGTGACCATTTTATCAAAAAGTTTTTACACATTCAATGCAATGATAATAAAAATCTCACAGGATTCTTCATAGAAATAAAAAATTAAAAATGTATACAAATCCACAAAAGGAACACACAGAAATCCTGAGCAGAAAGTACAGAGCTAGAAGGGCTAGCATTCCAGATTTCAAGACATATTATAGAACCAGAGTGAAATCAGTATGGTCCTTGCATAAAAACAGACAGAGGAACAAACAAAACATAATAGAAATTGCAAACATAAGTGCATGGAACTATGCCTTCTGATATTTGACAAAGACGCCAAAAACATAATCTGGAACAAAGGTCCTCTTCAACAAATGCTGCTGAGGAAAATGGATGTCCACATACTGAAGAAAGAAATTGGACTTGTACCTATTGTCTTCCATGAAAAGTTCCAGTGAATTAAAGTCCTAAACTTGAAACCTGAGACACTGAAACTGCCAGAAGAGAACACAGGCATTCTCCTACAGAAGTGTAGGGAAAGACACCCCAAGAAGTGAAGGCAAAACTTGACAAGTGAAACTTCATAAAACTGAGAAGTTTCTGCATTGTTAAATAAATAATCCATCATGAGGAAGGCCACAAAGAGCGAATCGTTGCTAACTTTACATCTGACAGATGTCATACCTAGAAGACACAAATAATTCAAAAATGAGAAAATCAAAGCAAATGAACCAATGTTTAAAAATGCCTGAGTTCTTAACAGAATTTTCAAAAGAATAAATAAGTGTGCTTTGTTTAATAGTCATATGTTTGCAGTCACAGTACATTGTGGTTTTAAGGGTTTTTTTTTTTTCCTTTTGATTATTAGAGATGTTTTCATGAGTTTATGTGAGTCCGGACTTGAGAAATGTCTGTTCAAGTGCGTGTGCATGTGTGTGTGTGTGTGTGTGTGTGTGTGTGTGTGTGTGTGTTAGTTGCTGTAATACAGGAAATCTTTAATATTCTCCATATAAGTGCATGTGCCCTGATTCTACAAATTGCCCTTCTCTTCAGTTAATTGAATTCTTTGTTGGACAATATTTAATTTATTTTTTGAGACAGGATCTCAACACATAGTCTACATTGGCCTGGAACTTGTCACAATCTTTACTCAGCCCAGAGTTTTGGGCTGCAGGGTATATCCCTACATTCAACTACTGTTTACTTCACTGAGGTCACACTCACATCCCTTTCCTTTTCGGATGGTTTATGTACTCTCCGCATGCTTTGGCTGGTGGCTCTCCAGTCCTCTCCTTTTCCTTCACTTGTGAAGTATCATCAGTGAGAGTTTCTTGAAACTTGATGAAAAGCAGCTGGCTGTCTGAGTGAGACTTTCTTTCCAGGGTCTCTGTGCTGCTCCGGTGTCTGCAGGTCTGAGTCTCTGACGCTACACACCTTTAACACTGCTGTCTCACAGTGACTTTCTACAGTAAGGCGAGACCCTGAATTTTCAGCTTCACACTCAGCAGTGTTCCCTGGCTTCTGCATGACTTTAGAATGGGTTTTTCTTTTTGCAGCAAACATTAATTCAGATTTTGGTAGACATTATGTTGACTTTGGAAATTTTATTAGATAGAATCAAATCAAGGTCTTTACATACGCCATCTTCTAGTCTACAGACAAATGCCTTTAATGTGATTTCACTAATTGCTTTTATTAATATTGTGTAGTCTTCATTATACAAATATTTTACATCCCTGACTAATCTTATTTCAAAGTATTATATTATTTCTAGGAATATTTAAATTATTTTTTCTAATTCCCCTTCCTGGTTGTTCATTATTAGTGTAAAAAATGTAAGTGATTTTACGTGCAAATCTCTGTAATTCCAAAATCTGAAATTTGTGTACTTTGATGACTTCTAACTCTGTGGTGTGTGTGTGTGTGTGTGTGTGTGTGTGTGCATGTGTCTGTCTGTCTGTCTATTTCCATGGTTCTTAAAGTAGTCAACCCCTCTTCTTTTCTCCAAAGACAGTGAAGTCAGCATTCTGCTGCCCTGAAGTCCCATCTGGCAACTGGGAGTTTATAAAGCTAGCCTATATTATATTTAGATTCAAATTAGCTGTATGTTAATGTTACAATTCTCAGCATGGCTTAGCAGACTACATTGGAATTGAAACTAAAATCTCAAAAGATGATGAAAGAAAAAAGCATTTTCTGCATGGTTGCGGGGAACTACTGGAGAGATGGGAAAATCCACAGCAATGGACACATGGAGATCTTGCCTATTTTTGTATGACTTTTGCTAATCTTACTATATCTGGTTTGAGGGCATTTGTGCAAAGGCAATCTCCATGTATACTTTCAAATTCAGCACTAATATGAGGCTGGGAAGATCCTCCTGCTTCCTGTTAGCTAGGGCTAACAAAGGAGAGACAGTATTTCATGTTTTTAGAAGTAGTAAAGTACAGCTGTGTAAAGAACTATCTTGACCCACAGGAGGCAGGCTGTAGAGTGGTGTGACATGGAGAAGAGCATTATGGCCTCTGACAGGGATGGGGTGGGAGGGGAGTAAGGCTACAGATCTGGTCATGAACAAGACAGTGTCATATGAGGAAGAGGGAAAACCAGCTTCCAAACTATGTTGAGGCTTCTACCAGCTCTAATACACACAGGTGCCAAAGCCAGTCCCCCAAAATAGCACAGCCATGTGACAAGGGAAATAATGGCTTCCTCTGGGGAAGTCATCACCTGCTGTCATTTTGAGTGACATTTGATGTTTCTTCAAAGTTGAGCTCCTTGGAAGGGACCAGCCAAATGGGCAGAGTAGCACAACTCTCTGTTTTCAGATGGTCAAGTTAACTTTGCACATCATAAAAACACATTCTTTGCACAAGGGAACTTCATTTGCCCTAACATGACCATGTGACTTATAGCCCTCAACTGAGCATGCTCAGAATATGTCACGGGCCTTGCCCCGGGGAGTTTGTGAATTTGATGCTTTGTTTGAGGACATACTGCAGTAGTGAGATTGTTCCCTAAGTTTCTCCATCCTTTTCAGGTAATTCTTCTTCCTCTCTTCTCTATTTTGACTCTTGGCTGTGCTTCTTGGCTTTGGTCTCCAAAGGGATATCTACTGCATTTACTTATAAAGATGCTTACCCTCATTTTGTCTGTTCTAGAATGTAGGGCTTTGAAGTCTTTCTTACTGGGATGATATTACCAGAAAAGCATGGTTTCTATGCTAATGTGTGCAGAATGAAACTCCTGTCAATTATTATTAAAAATGAAGCACATCATAGAAATTAAGTATCATTAAAACAGAACTTGGAAAATTATATATCAAACTACACACTTGTTAAGGATTATCCTCAAGATATTCCAAAATCGATATTAAAATACCAGAGAAGTTGTAACATACTTATAGAAGGGTACATTGGCATTATTTAAGTTGCTGAGGGAGAATTATATATCAGTTATGCACCTGGCCAACATGGGAGACAAGAAAATGAATCAGGCATGTTTCATTACACTTTCCATTACACTACACTTGCCGAAAATATCATGGCTCCCCAAGAGGAGAGCAGGCTTACATGACTCTAAGATTGTAGCCATTCCACAGAAATGAAAAGAAAATGAAGAACTGCGTTGACTCTACATTTCAATGAGATTTAGTCAAGCTTTGGTATTGGAAGCAATGAGCTCAAAAGATTGCATGCTCTTCCCATACCATATCAGCCATATGGAGAATCATGGTGGATGCTTCTGGGTCTCTTGTTTTTGATTTGGCTATTTTGGCTTAATCATTAATGAAGTTTAATTTCACTGTTTGCTTAACTTCACCCTTTAGTGGGTTATTCTGTCCTTCCACTAAGATCTGTCATAGACATTTGCAACTGTGATGCAAAAAGTCATAGATGCAGACCATATACCTAGGACTGTGACCATCACAGGAAGGTGTCCAGCAATGGTGGGCTAGAATAGAGGGCATGAGACTGCACACTTCATGGACATACTAGTATAAATATTCTTCACCATTGAATGTCATCACAAATGATGAAAATAATCCCAAATATATTTTAATGTCTGCTCAGTTTTTAATCAGATCTTCTTCTACTCCCAGGAATGGCATCTAGGTGTTGTGTTCGAAGCAGAGGAACAAAGTTACTCTTGGTGAGAACCGTGTTTAATAAAAATAAACAAGAAACTTCCTGGGAGTAGTATTTTAAATGCCATGCTCTGTCTAGTGTGTAGCTGAGCACACTGTAACTTTGTCCAGTTACAAGCTAAAGAGGGCACGGATGCTGACTGACAGCTTGTTGACATTCTATCACAGAAAGGAAGGCTCTTGAATCAGGGAGGACCTGGGGAAGGTCCGCACTCCTGCCCTGGACTCTCTTGATTCCATTTCTTGCAGAGTTAATCCTTTCAGTAGAATAATTCTTGAAATAGAAAACTCTAAGTCAGCTCATAAAAGTAAAACCTTCACAACCAACAGATATAGCTTAAAACAAATACGCATGCTTCCACATACTAGCAATTGGAATAGATGATTTTCTATTTAAATTATACCCATTCACAGTGTTTTGTACTTCATTGTTCAAAAACATGTATTTGTGGCTACATAATACTGAAAGGTTGATAAAAATCCATTTTGAATTGCAGAGCTTAAACTACTTTATATTTGTGTGTGGTACCATGTATTGACACTCAAAATAACTTGTCTTGGAGAAAAATGGCAGTTGCCCACAAGATCAATCTCTGGTACAATCAATCTTTTCAGTATTATGATTTATTACAAGCTATGGTATCCCAAATTCAATACCTACAGAAACTTAAATTTAGGTTTGGGGGCAATTATCCAAAGCAGAAATTTCAACTAAATTAAAAAAACTCATTCTGTTTTGGCCATGAATGACTTTTTTTATATGTTGCAGTATAACCTACTAAAATCAGCATTATAAACTACAAGTATTATAAGTATAATTATTAATCTGCATTATGTGTTATATATGCATATATATATATATATATATATATATATATATATATATATATATATATATATGGCTATGCACGTGAATAAGGAAATCATCCGTATTTATTAAGTGGTCACAGAATGATATATTATTTTAAAAAGTAACACTTTGGGGGAAGTTCCTGTTTCTGACATCAACATTTTTCATGGTATTGTTTAAGTGGTAATCAATTATGTAGAAATTCTTGGTGGGTTTTTCTTAGTTTGGGGGCTACTCCATGTGTGGTTAACTTGGCAAGGCTAGGTTTTACAGGAACTGAGAATATTTTGTGTCTGTGTGCAAGTGTGTGTGTTTGTGTGTATTTGTGGGTGTGTGTGTATGTGTATGTATTGAGACAGGTTCACACTATATAGCCTAGGCTAGCCTGGAATTCATCATGTAGACCAGGCTGCCTTCTAGCTCAGAGATCCTCTTGTCTCTGCCTCCTAAGCATGTTACCACATCCAACCTAAGCTCACTGTTTTTATCGTCCTTCAGAAGTCTACTTTCCATCTGGCTGTAGAAGGAAGCTTCTTAGTCACAACCAACTTATCAATAACTCCTACAAAGAGACTTACTAGAATTTATTAAAATTTAAATGTCAGTTTTTTATTAATGACATAACAAAGGTGATTTTCAAGTATGAAAAATCCCTTTGGTTTACTGTCCAATAGTGGACAATTGGTGACAGTGGAGGGGTAAAAGTCCATATTTAATGCCTCGGGTTCCAATGTGGGAAGGAAAAATGTCTCACAAAGTCTATGAACAAGGCTTTTTGGATAACTGGCTATTCAACATGCACTGTCAGCCACAGATTCAGTTCTATTCCATTGATCTACTTGCCTGTCACTGTACCAATATCATACAGTTGCTCTGTAGTACTGCTTGAGGTTAGGGATACTGATTTCCCCAGAAATTCTATTACTGTTGAGAATAGTCTTTAGCTATCCTGGGATTTTTGTTATTCCAGATGAACTTGAGAATTGCTCTTTCTTTTTTTTTTCTTCCTTGACCAAGGTATCATTGAGTAGAATATTGTTCAGTTTCCACGTGTATGTGGGTTTTCTGTTGTTTTTGTTGCTATTGAAGATCAATTTTACTCCATAGTGATCTGATAGGAGGCATGGGATTAGTTCTATCTTCTTATATTTGTTGAGGTATTGGTACAGTGACAGGCAAGTAGATCAATGGAATAGAACTGAAGACCCAGAAATGAACCCACAGAATTATGGTCACTTGATCTTTGACAAAGGAGCTACAACCATCCAGTGGAAGAAAGATAGCCTTTTAAACAAATGATGATGATTCAACTGGAGGTCAGCATGCAAAAGAATGCAAATTGGTCCATTCTTATCTCCGTGTACAAAGCTCAAGTCCAAGTGGATCAAGAACCTCCACATAACACACTGAAACTAATAGAAAAGAAACTTGGGAAGACACTTGAGGACTTGGACACGGGGGAAATTTCCTCAACAGAACACCAATAGCTTATGCTCTAAGATCAAGAATTGACAAATGGGACCTCATAAAACTACAAAGTTTCTGTAAGGCAAAGGACATTGTCAAAAGGACAAAACAGCAACCAACAAATTGGGAAAAGATCTTTACCAACACTACACTGGACAGAGGGCTTATATCCAATATATACAAAGAACTCAAGAAGGTAGACTCCAGAGAGCCAAATAGCCCCCTTAAAAATGGGGTACAGAGCTAAACAAAGAATTTTCACCTGAGGAATATTGAATGGCTGACAAGCAATAAAAGAAATGTTCAACATCCTTAGTCATCAGGGAAATACAAATCAAAACAACCCTGAGATTTCACCTTATACCAGTCAGAATGGCTAAGATCAAAAACTCAGGAGAAAAGAGGCGCTGGTGAGAATGTGGAGAAAGAGGAACACTCCTCCACTGCTGGTGGGGTTGCAAGCTGGTTCTACCACTCTGGAAATCAGTCTGGCAGTTCCTCAGAAAACTGGGAATGATACTTTCGGAGGAACCTGCTATACCACTCCTGGGCATATACCCAGAGGATTCCCCAGCATGTAATCATAGCAGTCCTATTTATAATAGCCAGAAGCTGGAAAGAACCCAGATGTCTCTCAGCAGAGGAATGGATACAGAAAATGTGATATATATACACAATGGAATACTATTCAGCCATTAGAAACAATGAATTCATGAAATTCTTAGACAAATGGATGGAACTGAAGAACATCATCCTAAGTGAGGTAACCAGTCTCAAAAGAACACTCATGGTATGCACTCACTGATAAATGGATATTAGCCTAGAAGCTTGGAATACCCAAGACACAATTCACATATCAAATGATGCCCAAGAGGAAGGAAGGCATGGCCCCTGGTCCTGGAAAGGCTCAGGGCAGCAGTGTAGGGGAATATCACGACAGGGAAGTGGGAAGGGGTGGATTAGGGAACATGGGGAGGGAAGAGGGCTTATGGGACTTTCAGGGAGGGGGGATTCAAGAAAGGGAAAATCTTTTGAAATGTAAATAAAGAATATATTGAATAAAAATAATAAATAATAAAAAGAAAAGAAAAAAAAAGCAATAGCCATCATGTTGATAACTGGTAGTAATATTCGTTGTCATGGAAATCCATATTCAAGTTATATGGCATAATTAAACTATAAAATAACAAGAATGAAGATAGTTAATTAATGGACCAGGACTTTAAAAAAATCAGAGATCACTAATTCCATGGAAGAAAATAGGGATAGTGTGTGTGCGTATGTGTGTGTGTGTGTGTGTGTGTGTGTGTGTGTGTGTGTGTGTGTGAACTTGCTGGCGCACACACCCTCTAACATATGTATACACATGAATATGCATCATGTAGATAGAGGTCAGAAGATGATATAAGTAATGTCCCCAAATGCTTTTATGTTTGGTTTCTGGGTTTTGTTTTTGTTGTTACTGTTATTTTTGTCAGACAGGATATCTTACTAAGTATGAGCTCACTGACTTGGCTAAGCTGCCTGGCCAACAAACCCAGGGATTATTCTGTCTCCAACCCCTAGAGCTAGGATTATTCCCTGGCTGGCCTGCCATGCTGTGTCCAGATCTTTGCTATGGGTTCTTGGAGAAAAACTCAGGTACTTCACACCTGTGTGGCAAGCATTTAGCCAACTGAGCCATTTCTTTAGCACAATGGACACTATTTTACCAAAACAAAAAATTCTTTTTGATCTAAAATCAAACAAAACCTTCTGGGTTCCCATAAACCTACTCAAAGTTCCAAGATCCCCACTTCTTTTCTATCAACAAGAACAATCTGAACAACTTCAAATCAATAATGGTTTTCTTACACAGGCAAGAAATGAAGTGGTCGTGTCTCTCCAGGTATGAGGTTGGCAATCACCATAACCCAGGGAGAAGCTGAAGGTGCCAACTGCTGCCAGAGGCGTTGGCTGGCAGTGCTGCACAGGCTGAATGTGGACAGGAGCCAGTGACAGGGTCCTGGTGCCTACTTGAGTCATGATTCTGGGATTCTGGCAGAGAGAAGCTACAAGCACTCTGATGTTGGATATATGGAGAAGGTTCTCCACTACCACTGGCTTTGGGAAGTAAGGGTGCCCACTCCCCAGCTACATGCTCAGATGAAGGACTAGGTGATGCCTCCTGGATGATAGGGAAGGAAACATGTTTATGCCTTACACAGGTCAAGGAAGAGCTCACCTGTGACAGAAGGATCCTATGTTTATGGCAAGTCCCTAGCCATAAACAGCAATTTGCTGAGAAGTCAGGATATAACTAACTGGAATCCTTCTGACCAAGGCTCTACATTACCCCCACCGTTGCAGTAACAGGCAGAGCACCAGTGCAATCACTAGGCCAGAAGGAATTCAGTCGATAGAGCTATGTGGTACCCTGGATTAGGGTAAATACTTTGCTAACCCCACAATCAGGGTGGTCAGAGGCAAGACCACCAGAGGAGAACACATCCTCTAGTCTGGGAGTGATGGGAGCAGATAGGAAAGAAACTGTACTTAGGAAGGCAGGTGCCATCGCAAAGAGCTTGGCTTGACCCTGTCCATGTTGCCCAGCCCAGAACATAAAGCTAATGCTCAAAGCACACATAAGTCAATGGGCAGGAGGGAAAGAAACTCCCAAAAAGACAACACAAACCACAGGGGCATCCACTGTGTCTGTATAAGAGCTCTGTACTATGCTCAAGTCAGTGCCACCATAGACAATAAAACTAGTAGTCTTAAAATGCTAAGAAGCCCCCTGCCAGTCACATCTCTCACCTTCTCTTCAGTACCATATATTGGCAATCAGGCAACTGGATTCTTTCTAGATTGGCTTCTTTCTCATAGAGGTAACTCTACCATCATCATGTGCATTTTTCTCCTGGCTTGAGAGCCCATTTTTTTTTTTTACTGCTGAGTAAGACCCCATTACCTAGGTGGACCATAGCCATGCTTTGGCCATTCAGCCTGGCTGGAAGTGCTGTTAGAGTTCAGACTGAAGAGAACCTCTAGTGAGCAACTTTATGATGTTTCTCTTCCAAGGGTGACAACAGAATGAGGCCTAGTGTGCTTAGCACCAGACGAAGGGCAAGTAGAAAGCTGGGAAAGGCCAGGCTTAAAGATGCCAAGGCATCAAAAATGGAATCACATTACACATTAAAATTATCTAGTTATCGAAGTAAATTCATGCATGCATTTACCTGCTGGAGAGCCAGTTATTGAGCACCTGCAGTCTGGGGTGTGCTCCAATTATTTCACCGATGAGGCACTTAAAGCACTTGCCATGGCATGGTGAACAATATATGGTAATATTACTCAATGTCATTCCATGCTGGGTCCTGAGTTGTAGTTAATCCTAGTTGCTAAATAGCTGTTGAAGACTATATGGCGTTTGGCCACCCAACAATTAATTAAGTGGCTTGTTGCAAATGTTAACTTTCAAGCCATTCACTCAGAGTTTGCATGAGGCATGGAACTACTGAGTCAACCTCCCCACCCCCACCCCTGACCTGTACAGCTACCACAGCCATGCTTATGGGATGAGAGTTTAGAATGGACTCAGTACAGTTGTTTCTTGCCAGAAGAGGAGCTGTCAAGTGAGTAGAGGTTAAATATCACTGAACCTCCACCACTGTCCAACCTCCACATTCAGATCTTTCATTTGGAGAACCAGTCGATGTCTTGGCAGCCTGTCAGCTCCTGTTTGCAAACAGCCTTGTGCCTTGTGATTTCGTTCACTTGTCTATAATTTTGCAGTCAGAGCCACATGGTCACCTCGCGGTTTTCTATTCTCCCAGTGGGGAATTGTCCAAAGGACAATGCCAGTCTCTAGCACAGCATCCCCCAGGAACCATGCCAGGTATCTCGGGGAGCAAACAATGGTTCAGGTCTTTGACTCTTGACCTGGGGGTCCCACCCACTTTACTATGTGGCAGTTAGTTTCTAGGTGAACCATGGGGGTGACTTATTATTCCAATCTTTTGCATGCTGTGCTACAACTGGGCCATTCAGCTGGAAACATAGACAGATTCTGTGGGTTACAGTGAATCCCAAGCCCTTGGTCACTACAGGACACTGTGAATTATTTGCCAGGAGTTCTTAGTTGCCTCTATAAGTGGGAACAGTAATAATTCCTGTCTTGAAGGAGTGCTATAAAAGCCACGCTCCACATGTAGAGGCCACGCCAAGGTCCCGTCTGTCTCTCACACTCGCTAAGTGTCTGTTAATCATCCATCATCTGTGAGTTACCTCACTGGCTCCAGAGTGTGCTGCTGGCAGCAACTCCTTTGGTCTCCTAGCAGGTGTCACATGGAACCTGAAGTCACCATTCATTAATGTAACAATTTTTCTTTTCCTTAATGGCATCCCACAGTTGCTTGAGTTTAAAGTAGTGACAAGCTTTGGGTAAGTATTAAAATATTGTCTTAATAAATCATGGCATTTTCAATTTGGATAACTTTTTTTTCTTAATAAGGGCTCTTGGATCTCAGGCTGGCTTCTAAATTATACGTTGCCAAATATGGCTTTGAACCTGTGATACCCCTGTCTCCACCTCCTAAGTCATTGGGTTTTGTTTTGTTTTGTTTTTTGGATTTGATTTTTTAGAGACAGGGTTTCTCTGTATATCCCTGGCTGTCCTGGAACTCACTCTGTAGTCCAGGCTGGCCTCGAACTCAGAAATCCACCTGCCTCTGCCTCTCAGAGTGCTGGGATTACAGGTGTGCACCACCACTGCCCAGCTCAAGTCATTGGTTCTTAATCTGTGGGTCACGACCCCTTTGGGGGTTGCATATTAGAGAACCTGTATATCACATATTACATTATGATTCATAACTATCAGAATTACAGTTATGAAGTAGCAAGAAAATAATTTTATGATTGGGGACTCACCACATGAGGAACTGTGTTAAAGGGTCACAACCCTAGGAAGGTTGAGAAGCACTGCCCCGAATGATAGTGTAACCAGTGTCTCCCATGGAGTCCAGCTCTGTGTAGTCCTGGAGGTCTGACCCAGGGACTGGTGCATGAGAGGCCAGCATTCCACCAATTATAGGGCTATAGACTTCATGTACCCTACCTTTCCTATAAGGCAGGGTCATCAGAGGACTCCTCCAAACTCATATATATTCTCCTGAAAATGTCTTATATTCTTGGGTACATTGCAGCCTTTTGTGTATCTGAATTCACTGTCATGTGGTGTTGCCATTACATACTAAAAACAGACATCATGTCTTTTAGATGTAATGTTTTTTAAACATGTGTTTATATCATTTTATAAGTAAATTTACAGGTCACCACCATGCTGAGAAACATCTCCTTGCTATCTTGCTTTCCTTTGATTTCGGGTACAGTATCTTAGACCTGGCTCTTTAGATGTTGTCAGAAATTACTGGACTTCACTGGAGATGTTGAGCTGATGATGTTGCGAATTTCCCTCAGTGTGGATAGTACTGAGAAGTGAGCAAATGCTCGCAGGCAGAGGGAAAGCATATACAAAGACAAACAAGTGTCCTGGCTCTGAGGGACCAAAGAGACGTTCTAAAATTCAGTCGAGAGGGCATCAGAGAGGGAGCAGGTGACTCAGGAACGACTCGTGGGACTAGCATGGCTCCTGGATGCCTGCCCATGTAAACCACTGCCTCCAGCTGGTGTTCCCTTCCTCTGCACTGCCCTACAGCCCTAGCTCTGCTCAAGGGGGACACTGCTTGGCAGTTTGGGGCCTTCCATGAAGCAGGTCTGTCTGTGGGTCAGCAGCATCCGATACATAGGAATGCCGAGAGCTGGCGTGACCGTGGTTAACAAGGAATTCCACCTATTTCAAAGCAGTGTGCCCAGAGGCCTTTGAATCATGATGACAATGGGTTTTCCTGGCATATGTCATATGCATATGTGCTTACCATTGACAGAGTTAATAAGCAAGTTTTAAAAGCTACAACTACCCTGAGGCCTCCGTGCTCTGAGGAAGCATGGAGCACTGCTTTATGAGGTCCATAGCAGAAACTCCCATACACAAGCACAGCACCTCTTGAAGATACCCCTCCTGCCACATTGTCCCTCCTTAGGTTCTCGCTTCTCTATAACCACATGCTAAGGGCTCATATCATATCTTCTCCAACTCTGAGGACTTACTGCCCAGATTCAGAAGCAGTCTAACCATACAAAAAGCTAAATTAAAATTGTCCGACTAGCAAACTTCAGAACATCAAAGAATGGAGTATTATTAAGCTTTATTTCTTCCAGAAAAGATTTTAAAAAGGACTAGGGTTAGAAAGATGGCCCCTTTAGTAATGTGCTTGCCTTGTAAGCATAGCGATATAAGTTTGATACTAGAATTTAAAAAATTTAAAATTTAAAAAGCCGGGCACAGGCTGGAGAGATGGCTCAGTGGTTAAGAGCACTTGACTGTTCTTTCAAAGGTCCTGAGTTCAAATCCCAGCAGCCACATGGTGGCTCACAACCATCTGTAATGGGATCTGATGCCTTCTCCTGGTGTGTCTGAAGACAGCTATAACTGTACTCATTTACATAAAATAAATAAGTCTTAAAAAAAAAAGCCAGGCACAGTAGCTAGGTAGGTAGAAACCCAAGGATCCTTGTAGCTCCTTTGCCAACCTGCCTCACCTCTTAGATAAGTTCTAAGGTAACAAGGTGCCTTGTCTAAGTGCTACGACGATGACGATGATGATGACGACGATGACTACTACTACTACTACTAATATGATGACAATGACTACTACTACTACTATGACAATGACTACTATTACTACTACTACTACTACTACTACTACTACTAATAATAATAATAATAATAATAATAATAATAATAAATAAAAACAGCAATAAGGTTACTGTTCCCTGAGGAACAATATAAGAGACTATCATATGCTACTTGCACATGGAGATACACACACTTACACATAGGCACCACACACATGAACATACCCCATAAAAATATAGAAAAACCTATGCTTTTCAATATAGCAGCAGCAGAAAGGATGGAACAAAATTAAATTGCATGATTTGCAATTAATATGGTTAGGAGAAAAATCCAGCAAAATACATTAAAACTAAGATGGCAAATCTTACAGTATCTGAAAAACTGTTCAAGACTTGATACCCTATCAAGATATGGAGATAACTTAAGTGAGGAGAAATACTGTCCTGGAGGGCTTTTTTGTGACAATTTGACTCAAGAAAGTTATTTGAGAAGAAGAAACCCCAACTGAGAAGATGTCTCCATAAGGCTGGCCTGTAGGCACACCTGTGGGACATTTTCATAATTAGATTGATGTAGGAGGCTCTAGATTATTGTGACTGCTGCCACTCCTGAACGGGAGTTTCCTGGTTGTAGATGAAAGCAGGCTGACCAAGTTCTGAGTACAATCCAGTAAGCAGCATTCTCTTCTGCTTCCTGACTCCATTCCTGTCCCAGCACCTCAGTGACAGACAGTGCTGGGCACATCTAAGCTGAAATAACCCCCTTTTCCTCAACAAAGTTGATTGTGGTCATGGAGTTTTATCATAGCAATAGAAACCCTAACCAAGACAGATGTTGCCCTAAAGAGTTGGAAGATTCAAATAAGCATCCACAGACACTGGCCTGTGTGGCAGACATCACAGCAGGAAGGCTTGTTCCAATTGACAATGTGATTTTAAAATCTGTGTGGGAGTTATCAAGGCAAAGGGCAGCCTAGATGTATGACTTGCAGGAGACTATTCCTCCGGCAGCAGATGGGAAGAAATACGGAGACCCACAGGCATTACAGTGAGTGAGACCTCGCAATACTCACTCAGCCCTAAATGGGATGCCTCTACCAAATCCTCCCCCTCAGGGTTCAGGGAATGTTGCATAAGAGAAGGCAGAGAGAGTGGGAGAGTCAGAAAGGATGGAGGGAACCAAGAAAACATGATCCTTTAAATTCACACAATCAAAGCTCACATGAACTCACAGAGACTGAGGCAGCAGAGACCTGTAGCAAGTTCTCTGTGTGTATATATGGCTTCCAGTTTAGTGTTTTTATAGGATTCCTGTGTGTGCAAACAAGCAGGTCTCTGATTCTTGGTCTCTTTTTCTTTCTTTTTTTTTTTTTTTTGTGTGTGTAATTCCAATGTGTTTTAAAAGACAAGGTCTCAGTAGAGTATCCTGGCTGGCCTAGAGCTCACCTTAGCTTGTGGAGTGGTTAGATTACAGTGCAAACCTATTTCATATTTTGTTTCTTATGAAGATTTTTTTTGTATTTGTGTGTGAGTATGCTTGTGTGTGTGCGCGTGTGCATGTGCGTGTGCGTGTGTGTGTGTGTGTGTGTGTGTATGCATGTCTGTGTAAGTATATAACATATGTGTGCCAGAGGAAGGCATCACTTCCCCTGAAGCTGGTGTTACAGGTGTTTGTGAGCTGTCATGTTGCTGCTGGGAACTAAACTTAGGTACTCAGGAAAAGCAACAAGTGCTCTTAACTGCTGACCAGAATCTCCAGCCCCATGTCTTCTCAGCGTCAATAAAGACTCCCAATGCCTAAGAACAATTGCCAGCAATAGTAAATAATATTTGTGAAGTTTTAAACAAGTATTTCCAAGGGACTCTAATTTCATAGTCAGAACCTTGTGAGTTATGATAAAAATATACTATGACTCATAGAACAGATGATAAAATACAGGCTCATGGAGAATAAATTACAGTCCTGATGCTGCGGATGACTAAGAGCTGAAATCTAAACTTAGAATTTAATCCACAGCGCACTGCATTAGAATTTGGGTTATGAACATGAATGACATTTTCGTACCCACTATCTTGATTGGCATTTGATGTTGCCTAATTATGAGGTCTAGGTTCCTAAAGAAAACAGAAAAGGATTTTTAAAATGCTGTATTCAAGCTACACGGCTCATTGTGAACAAGTTTTGATAGTGAAAAAAGCCAATATTTATTTATTTATTTATTTATTTATTTATTTATTTATTTATTCCACTGAAGGTTATGTTTATAGGCCAGTGACCTCCCATGTGTCCTAAAGGGAGAGGAAGTCCAAGGAGGCTTTGAGAGCACAGAGCTCTGTGACCACAGCAAGGGTGGGGAGGAGAACACTGTCAGACAACAGTGATTTGAGCTGCGAGGCCTTGAGTTCTTCCGCTTGGTCTACAGGCATCATCTTATCAAGATGGGAAAATGCAGGCTTCTCCAGTGTTCAACAGCAAATCATGCCAAGTTTTGCTCTTTGAGCCTGATTTTGATTTATTTTAATCTGCCATGTTTCAGACCTGGAATCTTTTTGAAAGGCACGTATGTGTGTGAATGTGGTTACACGTGTAGCCGGGGAGCATGTGGAGGTCAGGAGACAACCTTGGGTGTCGGTCCTCACCTTCTGCCTGTTTGAGGCACAGTCTCTCACTGTTTGCAGCTGTATGTTGGCCCATCAGCTTCCAGGGATTGCATCTCTGCATCCCGCCTCACCCATGTACACTGCAATTACAGGTGTGCACTATTGCCTCTGGGTTTACATGGACACTGGAGTCTAAACTCAGGTCTTCCTCATACTTGCAAGGCTTAGCCCACTGAGCCGTCTCCCCAGCCCCAAGATTCTACATCTTAATCATGTCTTTTAATGTCCTACTTAACCTACTACTTATTCATAAAGCTATTATTAGATAACTAATATATAAATGTTTTATTTATTAAGGATGACTATTGTAAATCAGTAGACTATTTATTTTTAGCACCAGCAAGCATTATTTGTTTGTAAAACCCCCACAAATTTAAAACTGTGGACTTTGTTTCAAAGTGTTCAACGATATTCTGACATATTTCTGGCTTTTTCTGAAACAATGTATTAGAACTACTTAATTGTTTAAAGTCATGGTGTTACTAAGGTGCACACACATGCACACTATGTAATTTCAGGGGATGGAATTCAGGTACTCCTGTCTCTACCGCAAACATGTTATCCATTAAGAGCTTGCCCTCTCTGTATTTTCTGTATTTTATTAGCATGTTAGAAAACATGAATTGCATTCAAATTTTGTGAGTGAAAATCACCTTAATGGGGAATGATCTAAGCTAGCTCACAGTTTCAGAAGGCTGGCTCCCTGCTCAGCTAGGTGCATTGTTCTTCTGCCTGAGACAGGAAGATACCTCAAGGTAGAACAGTATGACACCAGGAACTTGCTTTGTTTATGGTCCAAGGAGCACTGAGACAATAAGAAGAAACAGAGCACATTCTTTAAGGGTGCAACCCCATGACCCACTACCTCCATTGGACTGATCTTGTCCCTGTAAAGTCAATGCATCTACCAACAATTCTACCAACAAATTCATGCATTGATTTGATGGGAGCTGCGTTATTCACCAACCTCCCCAAATTCCTCTCTGAAAGTGGCATTGGGGAGAAACCCTTCAAGATATGAGCCTTTGGGGAGGATGGCTTATATCCAAACAGAAACAGTTGCTAAAATGCTAGATTAAATTATAGTTTATTTAATGGAGTACTGTAGTATTATATTAAGTTCACAAAATATGTAAAAAAAAAAAACAAACCAAAACAGACTTTTGACAGTTCTCAAAATCCAAAGTAATGTCCTATTGATAATATGGAGACTGTAGCCCAGCATCAAATATGGCTGCCTCGGAATCTCCATCCTGAATGAAGAATTCTGTTCTCTGTAAGGCATGGTCAGTTGAAAGCCTTTTTTAAAAGATAGATATTTCAGGCACATGCTCCCTTCAGAGCCACCACACCCACAGAAGTAGAACAGGACATGGATCCAGACAAACAGATGGGCTTCCACTGGCTGTGTCAAGCCAGGTGCATGTAGAACCTCTAGAACTTTACACACGTGTATGTATGTGATCTCCGTGCTTTCTCTTGTGAGGTAAGTATGAAGACAGCCAGGCAGGTAAGTGCTGAGATCATGAAGCCTGGATATAAATAAATGTTGTTCTCTGTCAGCTTCCTTCAGCTTCTCCATGACTTGGGGACCCATATATCAACAAGTAAAGGAGAGCAGCCTTAATGTTGGAGGAAATCAGAAACTTCCTACTGTCTAATGAATCATCCCTACAGACATCCTTCTTTCCTGTAAGTAGCAATGAACTGCTAATGTTTACAATATTCATGAAAACTCTGATGGTGTTCACTCCCTCGTTTTACATTAATTTTAAAAAGCTAAGTTAAATGACATTATCATACAATTTGATCACTGCATTGCAAGCGCTTTAGCAATAGTCTCCCTCACTGCTACTCAAACCTGTAAGCAGAATTTTTGGCTCTCGCTGGGTCTGACCATGGAAGGAAGGAGACAATCAGGAAGGATTTCTTAGACTGTGGCAGGGCTGAAATCTGTTTCTGTGTCCTTTTTCCATCTTTAGCTTTATCCTCTAAAAAATTTCAAATCCTACCAACATTCGACCTCAGCAGCCCTGCAGAATCCCAGAGATCTGTCCACAGCATAGACACACTTTTGCACACACAATTCAACGGCTAAGGTGGGATTTGAGATCTTCCAATGGGAATAAAGTGATATCCCCTGGTGTTGAGACAAGCTGCTTTTCATAAGGGGTTAGAAAGTTATTTAGACTGATTTGAGGGTCTTCTTTTTTATCTTTTTATATGTAATTTGGAAAACATTTCATTGTATGTGTACACAGCATTTTGCTTTACCTGTTTAAGTTTCCATCCTCCTGTTGATGGATAGTTGTGCTGTGTCTACCTTTTGGTTCTATATATAATTAGTGTCTAATGTCACTGTACAACTAAATACCTGATAATTTACAAAATTAAGCACTTGATCATTAGTGCTTATTCATTTTGTAATTAGGAAAGAAATATGATCAGTGAGAAATCTGCATCTGTTGTTAAAATCCATACAAATATGATTCTGGAGACAGAGCTCTGAGTTTACTGGGCCCTGAGAATAGGAAGAAGGGTATCTTCACATTGGGTGAACCACTTTTACCCTTTTAATTTATAGAAATTGTGTTTTATGCTATTCAATTCTGTTTCATTTCCCCAGTGTATCTCCTTATTTTTACCTTCAGGGTTTCACTTTTCCACATAAGGAAACTAAGTATTAGCTTTGTCCATTTCATACAACCTAGAGTCATCAAGAGTCTCAATGAAAGATTGCCTATACTGGATTGGCCTATGGACTTACCTTTTGGGGGTTTTCTTAAGTTAATCAATATGGGAAGTCCCAGTCCACTGTTGGTGACACCATTCGTAGGCAGAGGATCCTGATGATATAAAAATGGAGAGGCTATATTAACACAAACAAGCAAGCAACTATATATATATACATATACATATACACATTTATATGTACTCTTGACCTAAGGTGTGATAGGACTAGATGTTTTATGTTCTCACTGTCTTAGCTCACAGTCTTAACTTGTTGGGCTGTGGCCTAGAATTGTGAACTAAAATAAATCTTTCTCTCCTAAGTTTCTAGTACTCAGGGTAATTTTTCACAACAACAGAAATTAAATTAGAACACAAAACCAGTCTTGGTTTATGGTTCTGTGTGACTGCAGGTCCATTTCCTGGACACCAGGAATTGTGCCTACCTCTTTTTATTGACTGTTCAACCCCATAAAACAACAGGTTCAGATCGTTTTATTTCAGTTCTAAGACTACTAACTGTGGGTACAACAATTTTTCTTCTAACTATCTCATTCTCCTAGATTCAGCTCAAGTTCTGCTTGCTGTTAGTGTTCTTCCAAAGCAACTTCCAGAACAAAATTCATTGCTTCCTCTGATGTTTTGTGGTATTCTCTTCTCCTATGCTCTCCTACCTGATTGCATCTTTATCCAGGCTTAAAAACAATGGGGCCAATCTGCTGTAGTCTGGACTGACTCTCTGAGGCTCTGAGCTTCATATCTTAAGAGTCTCAAGTATTTTGTTACAGTAACAAAGAACTGACTAAACCAGATGTTTAATTGTGCATGGCAGACTAGCTGAAATTCAGCGGAAAGGTCATGCTGGCCTTCCCATTTCCTGCACTTCATAAAATGCTGAGGAGAGATCCGATGCATATTTAACTGAGCAAACACAAGAATGTCAAACCACACCAAAGGTCTCTGCTACCTGTCTAGGAGGCTTCTAATAACTAAATGTCACAGCATACATGCAAACACTAGCTCAGGTCCATGCATCCAAAAGTCCATGTTCCCCCCAGTGCTCCTAGAATCCAGGGTGAAGTACCCGGTGTAACAGCCCTGGAGCTGTAAGTTTAGTCCATTGGTTCTCTTTATGGGCTGTACTTTAGCTCCAGCTGACTGCTTAGGAATCATCCGAGCCACTTTGCTTAAAAAACAAGAAGGACTGGGGCTTATATCCTAACAAAATGGCTGACATAAAAACTCCAGGAAGAACTAGGGCAGCCTCCAAAGCTAGGTGTTGTCATTTCAAGCATGTAGGAAATTAGCATACATTTCTATTTCCACTTCAGAAGTCTCTGCAGTGTCTCCTATCATTTGTTTCAAAGGAAAAGGGTCTAGTTCATGTGGGGTGGTAAGTACTTACGCATGACATGCCTCCTTGCCCAAGCCAATCAAAACCCTGACTGCTTGTTATCTGACTTCAAAAAGACTGTGTTCCTTTGTGGCCTCCATGTAAGTGTCAGCACACCCTGGTTTTGTCACCAGGAAAGTCTTCTTTTGTAAAAGAAGACATATTTATCCCATATTACTCATCGAATGCCATCCTCCATGAATAAAATATTACTTAATTCTCACATATACTCGATGGAGTCATGCCAGAAAGTCTTACCAAAGTAAATGATAGGATCTGAGACTTGGAAGAAGCTTGCCGTGAGGAAAGACGGAGAAACCACACAGGGTGCTCTGTTACCAGCATGCACGGCACTGGGAGACAGCCACACGGCCAAATACCTGCTCCCTAAGCCTGTGCACCAAACTTCTGATCCCTAGCACCCAAGGGAATCTTGTGACAGTGGCATGAGACAGTAACACAAGTGCTTGGAGGTGGACAGAAGCTGATTCTAGGGGTTCAACCATCTAAACAGTCCATCTAGACAATAAGCCAGGGAAAGACCCTGGCCTCCAAAAACAAAGTGAGGGGCGATAAAGAAAAAACCTGATGGTATCCTCTGGCCTCCACATATAATCACACTGCTGTGTCCACCCTCACACCTACACACACACACACACACACACACACACATACATACACACAAACATAAACACACATACACACAAACATAAACACACATATACACAGATATACACACAAACATACTCACAAACACACAAATACATACACATATATACACATAAACACTTACAAACACACACATACACACATACACATACTTACAAACACATACAAACAACATATATTCACATAAACATACACATATATAACACAAACATACACACAAATACATACATATACACACATATACATACATATACATACATACACAACAAACACACACATGTACAACATAACATACCCACATACACACACATATACACATACACAAATATAGACACATACATGCACATATACAACACACAAACATACACACATATACACAACACACTCAAACATAACTCACACATACATACACAAACATATACAAACATACCCCCCCCACACACACACCAGAACAGCATATGGAAGGTTCCTAGAAAGTCAAGCATTTAGTTCCTTCCAGAAGCAGAATGAAGGGCCACATGGCTATGCAAGGGTTCTGGATGGGGCATTTGTGGCTGCATTGGAAGAACACTTTCACACATACATTAAACATTTTAAATATTAATTATCATTAATAGTTTCTGCCTCTAGACTGTGTATCCACGGTGGATGTAGCAGTAGGTATCCTTTTCATTGATTTTCTTTAGTTATTTTACAGAAATAGCAGTATATTTTTCTTGAGTTTATTACATGCTCCATGAACATATTCTTTTCCTCACATAGCTGGGAACTGCATTCATGTTGAACAAATGCACTACCACTGGGTGCTATCTCCGGCCCTTTTAATGTTGAGATTTATTTTGAGTCAAAAGACTAGGCTGCCCTTGAAATGTTTCTATAGCCAAACAGGACTTGAGCTTTCAACCTTTCTGCCTCAGTTTCCTAAGTAGCAAGATAACAGGACTGTATGGCTAGAAGCAGTGTGAGCATGATTTTAATAAAAGATGGCCAGCTCTGTTTGCTGTCTAAAATTAAATGTGTACGCTGCAAGTGTAAACATTCAGTATGTATTTTGCTTCCAGGAAGGAGATATGACGTGGACACATGGGCATTATTAAAAACCACATGATCAAGAAGCATGAGGTCTCGTGGGCAGCTGTATGGCTCTGACATGTGATTGTGGTGCCTTAGTTTCCTCCCAGGATTCCCTCTGAAGGTGCTGCAGAAATGGTCCCTGAGAGGAATGGCTGCCAGCATGCTCACAGCCTCTCAATAGGACAGACTGAGAAGGTGCTTTCTTCATTGCACTGAAGAAAACAAATTCTGCATTGTTCAAACCTTTAGCAAATATATTAAATACCAAATCAACATTCTAGGTATAACCAAAGATAGACAATGGGTTTTAATAACCGCGGAAGACTGAAAGTGAAATTTTAGCAAGAAGTGGAATTTATTTTCATCAGAAGGAAATAAACATATTTTCCTTAGGAAAAAAGGGTTCATTTTAATTAGATAAATTAATTTTTATAAAGTTAAATGGTATGAACTTAGTCTGTGAACAAGAAGGCAGAAGGCTTTGACCATATTGACTTCCACAACCCTGTGGGGTCAGCTGTGTGCTAGTTCCAGTCTCTTGTCTCTGTGTGAACCACTTAAAACTGGAAGGATCACCTTGTTAATGCTATTGAAAGAGGTCAGCCCTTCTGTGGTAGAAAACCACAGCCAGGAGTAGAGAACCCCAGGCTCATCACCTCCACCCTTATCTGTTCTTAGAACCCCCATCTTAGAGGTGGAGCTTTCCTGTTCTGTCAATCTTCTGAAAACACGCTGACACTCCCAGCCCTGTGCCTCAGTCTCAAGGTATTTTAAACAGTCAAGTGCACCCTGGAGATTAACCATGACTACGCAAGCTCTAGTTAACTAACACACACACACACACACACACACACACACACACACAATCACTAGCTATAACATCCTACCACAGCTTCCCAAGCAGTGCTTATCTCACAGAGAAAAATGCATTCCAGTTCACGTCACCAGTCCCCACATTACACACAGTACAATGTTCCCTGAGACCCAAGGGAACCTATAAGGTGTGACTGTAAAGCCCAAACAAAACTATATATTCCTTATATACCGTGCCATAGAGCAAATACCCAAGCTCCTCTCTTCCTCAAGAGAAGAAGGAGTGCAGGCAAAGAAAAGTTAGGACCAACAAAACACACACACACACACACACACACAAAATCTAAAGGAGATGTCCAGCCACGTGGACATCTGCCGTGTGCATCATCTAATAGGCTTGGCTAGGGCCTTGCTACAGGGTATCCATCTGAACCCCTAAACTGCGTTCCTTGGCAGGTTACAGGAGCTAATCTGGATCTCTCTCTTTTACTCTTTAATCACATCTGGAGCCCGATTTCACATGATAATCCAGCCACATGTAGGGAGCTCATTCCCATGTCTCAAATTACCCTTCATGAAAAGACCCTCAAACTCACCAAAAACATCCTCAAAATTCCCAGAGGACTTTAAATCCTGTCAAGTTGCCGCAAAAATTTACCCACAACAAACTGCCACCCTACCACGTATCTTTGCTGAATCTGACTGAGTTCCCAGGAACGTGACTGTGTTTGAAATGAGTCCTGCACAGGATCTGGGATGAGCTGTGGCATTCTGTAGCTCTGATGAGTGGGTGAGTGTGGTGGTTTCTAGAAGAAATTATGGAGATAAACAAATGTTTCATGAGAAGGTGGGTACAGATTCCAGATGTATTTACAAGTCAAGGACAATGAAGACTCGTCCTCACAGTCATGGCGGGGATCCTCCCCCCAAAACCTCTCACCTCCATCTCTTTCCAGCTAAAGAATTCATTTTTGACTTTCAGTGGTCCACTTTCTGAGAGCCCCCATCACACACACACACACACACACACACACACACCCCAAACCTCTGCATGATGTATCTGATCTTATTCTCTTTAAAGTGTTTGCCCTGATAAGAAGCTGATAGCAGACTGACGACCATGAAATACATAACCCGGGCCTGAGAGAATTAAGACACAATTCAGAGGCCTAGTGCATTTGACTACACTGAGACAATGGTGACTTTGTGGGCCTTCACTCTGCATTTACACGGAGCCCCTCAACCCTGTAAAACATTCTGAGGCATGCTTACCCAAGAGGAATACACAGGACATGGGAGCCCTCTTTCCCTGACTGGCACACCTGACTAAGTACCTAAGGGGAGTACTTAGGCTCTAGTACCTCCCTTTATGGAGGGGATTAGAACAGATTCAATGTTGTGAGCCAGAGTCACTGTGTGGGAAACAATGTGAGCGCATGGGTAAGCAGGGTGCTTCTCTTCCAATCACTTGGTTGCAAATACAAATGAATGCTTGTGGAATTCGGCTGTTTCGGGTCCAGGCTTTAGAGAGTCTTCTTTAGTTTTTTTTTTTTTTTTTTTTTTTTTTTTTTTTTTTTTTTTTGTTGTTGTTGTTGTTGTTGTTGTTGCTGTTGTTTTTAAACTCAAATCCTGAGCAGTATAACCATCTTTCCACTGCCTAAGCCCTCAGCTGCCTGGCCACTGCTGGCCATACTGCCCCTCCCGGGGTTCCGCAGTTTCACTTGGATAAAGGCCCCTCTGTGCCTTCCCCGAAACAGCTTATGCTGTGACTAATTCTGCTTATCTGTAATTGCCCTTGCTTTCCCAGGTAAATCCAAATAGTTATTCCTAGGCCTCGTGCAACACGGTGCATCTTATCTCACCGCTCTGTGTCCAAAGACATGGAATTGGATAATCCAGGAGTCAACAACCCAGGGGGATTTGACCCCCCAACACCTTACATCGCAGCTTAAAGCAGGGAAATCGCTTGAGTAGCAGAAGCTTACACCCTCAGCGCTCCCAGAGGGAGGGGGAAAGCAGAGAATTACTTAGTGTCTGCAGAAACGCGATTACAGAACTCTGCAGACCAAACTGCACGAGGATGGAGCGCGGAGGCCGACTGGATACACTGGGCAAAAAGAGTGTGAGCAAAGACAGTCATAGCAACAGCTAAATAACTAGAGTAACCCGCAGCTTACCTTCCCGCTCCCCAGGCAGGGTCGGCACCATCTTTTGAGATAATCTGGGAGCTCACCTCATGAGCAATTACGGAATATAGAGATCTTAAGTGTTTCAAATGGTGACTTTAATTTCTTCATTAAATAACATTGGTAGGGTTTTATTCTGTGCTTGTTCCAACATACTATAAAAGGGTAAGAAAGGGTTGTTCTGTGTTGTTTTGTTTTTTTTTAACAAAAGAATAATTTCCCAAACTCTCCTTTCTGTCTGCCTGAATGCTACTGTGATGGGTGATGCAGAAGAAGCCTCTGAGGAAGGATGGTGTGTATCGAGGGGGGAGGCCAACAAAATCTGAGACCTTTGTGTGCATACCAATGTCAAGCCCCAAACTTATTCTGTAACGAGGGGAAAGGAGCACAGATTTTACAGTTGCATTTTCTTTCCTGGATGGTACCCTCCCATAGCATAACATGATCATTGCATAGATTGTTGCCTAGAAAAATTTTCGATTAATGTTCTTCTTACACACTACGAATACAAAAGAAAATAATCCAAAAATGGACCTGCTTGTGTGTGTGTGTGTGTGTGTGTGTGTGTGTGTGTGTGCGCACATGCGTGCGCGTGTGCATGCGTGTAAGCATGCAGGCTGGAACTATTGATCCAGTGGCTATGTACATGCTAAATACACTCTTAATATAAATATAATCCAGCCGATTGTCTCAAATTGCCTTAAACTCTGCCTTGTATCAAACCTTTTTCCCTCTCATATTGACCATTACTGAAAGAAAAAAACAAAACAAAACAAAGAGAAATACCCCACCTTCCCACTAGAGGGGCGACAGAGGAACAAAGGAAGGATTCAGCTGCTGGCACAGGCTTGCCTTGGGTGTGAAGAGACACAGATTCCACCTACTCAGCCCACACAGCTCTTCATCACTAAGGTGTCCCCTGTCCCAGCTCCCCGCAGACCTCCCCTACATAAATTAGTGGCTCATTAAACTTCTTCCATGGATTGGCTGACTTAACACAATTTCCTCTAGAAAAGCAGGTACAGTGTGAAGGAGTTTCTGAACTAGAATACTATGATGAACATGATCGGTCATTTCCATAAGAACGAGGCAAACTGAACATGTGGGGATTTTCTAGTTAATAGCTGACACTTCACCCTAGTCTGATGTGCTTTCACTCTCTGCCGTGCATCGCAGAGGATTTACGTGTTAGCAACCCATCAAAGCACGTCCAGGCGTCTACAGTGCTGCTGTCCTCAAGGCAAGAGCCTCTGGAACCACTGGGGAAGAGGCCTGGTGCTAATTGCCATGATCGACCCAGACACGCTATTCCAAAGGATCAGGTATGCTGACATGAGGAAGATAGGAAAGGCATACAGATTAGACTCAGTGTGTTTGCAGTGTGTCCATCCGGGCTTTGCCAGCAAGGCAGTCTGTTATGGTCAATATTGTGTCATATAGCTTCCTCCTGTCACTTGCAGTTGTCCAGTGGTCACACGGGATACATACCACTGAATCTCCTAAGAAAGAGAGACAAAAAGCCTCCTGGTGCTCTACCCTAGCTGGAGAACTGACCCATCCCTCCACTGCACTGCAGAACTGGTGCGAGCCTATCAGTATTTGCTGACTGATCTTTGTGGTCATTTGAGACTCGAGTGCAGTGGTTGCTATGGAGATAGGACTAGGGACCAGGTAGTAACTTGCTACCACCCTTAGAACCCCTGCATGTGTTTCATTTGCACGCACAGGACATTCTGTAATTTCTCTGGGCAACTGAGAGAAACTGCATCCTGTTCCCCCTCCAGGCAAGCATCTCGATGACTTCTGGATGTTGCTTGTTTCTCCAGGGCACATGGAGCTGTCTGGCACCATTGGACAGGGCGATTGCCCTCCCAAAGCCCAGTGAGGATTAATAGACTGGAAAACAGGCTGCATTCTGGCCCTTTAAGGTCCTCTGATTCTTCACACCAAGCTTGACTCCTTGTCCAAGCCCTGCAGAAGGAGTCTATGTTTCCTCACTCTCTGCCTGTACGCATTTTTCTTTTCAGTGACCTAAAGTTGTGACTGTAGGGGAAGTCTTATTCAGAGGACATGGTGTTGCCAGCCTGCTTCGTACCACACCATTGATAAGAAGGTGTATACAATGGGCATATGAGCCTTGGCAACATAACACCATTGGGGTCTTTGGCCCCCATGCAATTTCCCAGGTAAGTAGCTACTTAGCACCATTTTGTCCACAATTATCTCTCAAACCTTTATTTACTAAGCATTGTTAATTATCTCTCCCTCCCACAATTGAAAAGAGTAAAAAGGAATCTGGATACAATAAGACCCTCATATCATGGCTGGATGTGGTAACTCAGTAGAGAATGAGTCAAGGACAGCCTCAATCTCAGTGTTAGGAATCCCACAAGTGCACCAAGCCACACAACCATAACATATAGTCAGAGGACCCCCCTCAGACCTATATGCAGTCCGTGTTTGTCACTTCAGTTTCTGTGAGCCCCTAAAACCCATGCTTAGTTGATTCTGCCCCAGTGTCCTAGTGGTGTTCTCTACCCCTCTAGTTCCTCCAATCTACCCTCCCCTCACTCTGCCGGGTTCCTGTAGCTCTACCTAGTGTTTGACTGTGATTCTGTGCCTCTGCTCCCAGCAGTTGCTGAATGACACCCCTCTGATGACAATTGGGAAAGGTATACAAGGTACAGCAGAATATCATTAGGGATAATTTCATTGATATATATATACATATATATACACATACGCACATATATACACATATACACATATGCATATGTGTGTATGTATATACACATATATACATATATGCATACATATATACATACATATATATGCAAACACATACACACATATATATACATATACATATGCATATGCATTTACATATACATATACGTATACGTATACGTATACATACACACATACATATATATTGCCAGTTGTGTTTGCTTCTATCCTGGATCTCTAGGCTATCCTGCCTCTATAGCTGGCTGTCCAGGCATTGTCAGTGTGAGTCCCTCATGGAATGGATCATAAAGTGGTCATGGGTTGGCCACTTCTACAAGTTCTGCACCATCATTGCCCCAGCACAGCTTGCAGGTGGGACAGACTGTAAGCAGAAGGTTTTATGGCTGGGTTGTTCCCTGAGTCCCACTACTAGGAGCCTTGCCAATTATAGAAGATGGCCAGTTTGGGTTGTGTATCCCTCATTACTAGGAGACTTTGCTAGGTCACTCCTGAGTGGATATCACTAGGAGTACTGCTTGTGTTGGCAGCTCCCAGAGACCTCGTCTACTTGATCATATAATCTTACAGGTTCCGGGATTATGAGAGAACAAATCCCTGCTCGTGAGCTCCAATCCCCAGTGGGACACAGGGAGACACATCTGCTCTGCAACAGACTCTGGGATCTAGACACCCACATCCACATCTGCCCCTGCGTGAGAGCAAAGTCTCCTAGACTGTTAACTCAGAGCTGATGCTGTGATGTTCTTATGATTGCCAGGGTGCTCTGTGTCATGACCGGCAGAAAAGATAATCAAAATCCTCAAAAGCCACGACCAGTGTCACCCTTATGACCAAAATTATGAACAAAAATCACACAAGAAACCTAGGAAGAACACAATGATTCTGTTAAACAAGGCAGTTATTTAAAGGATGCAAAAACCAGTTTTGATGACCATAAGGGTTATTAGACAGTCTTGGATAAAGGTTCACTAACGTTTTTTAAGGGAAAGAAGAATAAAGATTCAGGGAAAGAAGAATAAAGATTCATAAATGCTTTCTAATGGAGTAAAATATTTGAATGATGAACAACTCCTGTGCTTTGTAGAAGAGAAAAAATTCCATATATATATGTATGTATATGTGTTGTATATCCTGCAATTACATATATATGTGTATATATATATATATATATATATATATATATATATATATATATATATATACATATATATATACATATATATATTATTGGCTGGAAAGATTGTGGGAGTGGTTTGTCAGAAAGAATTAATTTGAATGATTTGTCATTGGTCATGGTTCAGACAAAATGTATTTTCCTAACTTTTTCCTTTTTTTATTGGATATTTTATGTATTTACATTTCAAATGTTATCCCCTTTCCCAGTTTCCCCTCTGGAACCTCTCTCTCCCACCCCTCCTCCCCCTGCTTCTATGAGGGTGCTCACCCACCTACCCACCCACTCTCACCTCACTGCCCTGGCATTCCCCTACACTGGGGCATAGTCTTCACAGGACCCAGGGCTTTTCTTCCTACTGATGTCAATATCATCCTCTGCTACATGTGCAGCTGGAGCCATGGGACCCTTCGTGTGTACTCCTTGGTTGGCGGTTTAGTCCCTGGGAGCTCTGGAGGGGGTCTGGTTTGTTGATATTGTTTTTCTTTTTTCTTCTGGGGTTGCAAACCCCTTCAGCTCCTTCAGTTCTTTCTTTAACTCCTCCACTAGGGTGTTCGTGCTCAGTCTGATGGTCAGCTGCAAGCTTCTGCCTCTTTATTTGTAATGTTCTGGCAGAGCCTCTCAGGAGACAACTATGACAGGCTCCTGTCAGCATGCACATCTTGATATTCGCAATAGTATCTGGGTTTGGTGTCTGTATATGGGATGGATCCCCAGGTGGGGCAATCTCTGGATATCCTCTCCTTCAGTCTCTGCTTCACACTTTGTCACCATATTTCCTTTAAACAGGAGCCCTTCTGGGTTAAGAATTTGGAGGTGAGTGGGTGGCCCCATCCCCCATCCAGGGGCCTTGCCTGACCACTGGATATGGTCTCTACAGGTTCTCCCTCCCTTTTGTTGGGTATTTCAGATAATCTCATCCCTGTTGGGTTCTGGGAGCCTCTTGCTGTCCTGGCATTTGGGACTTGATGGTGGCCACACCCAGTTCCCCATCCCCCATTGCTGACCCTCTGCATGTTATCCCGTCTCCTCCCATACCTGATCCTGCCTGTACTTTTCCCTTTCCCATCCTTTCTTCCTCCAATGCTCCTCCCACCCTCTACCTCCTTTGAGTATTTTGTTCCCCCTTCTAAGAAGGACTGAAGCATCTACATTTTGCATTTCCTTCTTCTTGAGCTTCATATGATCTGTGAATTGTATCCTGGGTATTCTGAGCTTTGGGGCTAATATTCACATATCAGTGAGTGCATACCATGTGTGTTCTTTTGTGACTGAATTACCTCACTCAGGATGATATTTTCTAGTTCCATGCATTTGCCTAAGAATTTCATGAAGTTATTGTTTTCAATAGTTAAGTAGTATTCCATTGTGTAAATGTACCACATTTTCTGTATCCATTCTGCTGTTGAAAGGATATCTGGGTTCTTTCCAGCTTCTGGCTATTATAAATTTATGGCTGCTATGAGCATAGTCCTTGAGCAAAATACTCAAAGGAGGTAGAGGGTGGGAGGAGCATATGTCCTTGTTATCTGTTGGAACATCTTTTGAGTATATGGCCAGGAGTGGTATAGCTGGGTCCTCAGGCAGTACTATGTCCAATTTTCTGAGGAACCACCAGACTGATTTCCAGAGGGGCTTGCAATCCCACCAACAATGGAGGAGTGTTCTTCTTTCTCCACATTCTCATCAGCATCTTCTGTTACTTGAGTTTTTGATCTTAGCCATTTTGACTGGTGTGAGGTGAAATCTCAGGGTCTTTGTATGGTTTAGGTATAAGAATAATATAGTGGAATAGCTTAAAGAGTATTGGTATTAGGTCTTTCTTGAAAGTCTGATAAACTTCTTCACTAAACTCATCTGGTGCTGGGTATTTTTTGGTTGGGAGGCTTTTAATGAATGCTTCTATTTCCTTAGGGGTTATGGGACTGTTTAGATGATTTAACTGACTCTGATTTAACTTTTGTACCTGGTATCTATCTAGAAAAATTGTCCATTTCATCCAAATTTTCCAGTTTTGTTGAGTATAGGCTTTTGTAGTAGGATCTGATGGTTTTATTTAAACTTCCTTGATTTCAGTTGTTATGTCTTTTATTTCTGATTTTGTTAATTTGGATAGTGTCTCTGTGTCATCTCCTTAGTCTTGCTAAGGGTTTATCTATCTTGCTTATTTTGTCAAAGAACCTGGCTTGCTCCTGGTTTTGACGATTTTTTTGTATAATTCTTTCTTTCTACTTGGTTGATTTCAGACCTGAGTTTGATGATTTCCTGCCTTTTACTCCTCTTGGGTGTATTAGTTTCTTTCTATTCCAAAGCTTTCAGGTGTGCTGTTAAGCTGCTAGTGTATGCTCTCTCCAGTTTCTTTTTTGAGGCGCTCAGAGCTATGAGTTTTCCTCTTTCCACTGCTTTCATTGTGTCCCATAAGTTTGGGTATTATGTGTCAACATTTTCATTAAACCCAGGAGGTCCTTAATTTTTTCTTTATTTCTCCATTTATGAAGTTATCATTGAGTAGAGCACTGTTCATCTTCCATATGTATGTGGACTTTCTGTTGTTTTTGTTGTTTTGAAGACCAGCATTATTCTCTAGTGATCTGATAGGATGCATGGGATTATTTCAATCTTCTTGTACCTTTTGAGGCCTGTTTTGTGACCAATTATATGGTCAGTTTTGGAGAAGTTACCATGAGGTGCTGAGAAGAAGGCATATTCTTTTGTTTTAGAATGAAATGTTCTATAGATATCTGTTAAATACATTTGGTTCATAACTTCTGTTAGTTTCACTCTGTCTCTGCTTAGTTTATGTTTCCATGATCTGTCCACTGATAAGAGTAGGGTGTTGAAGTCTCCCACTATTATTGTGTGAGCTGCAATGTGTGCTTTGAGCTCTAGTAAAGTTTCTTTTATGAATGTGGGTGCCCTTGTGTTTGGAGCATAGATGTTCAGAACTGACAGTTCTTCTTGGTAGATTTTTCCTTTGATGAATATGAAGTGTTGTTTCTTATCCTTTTTGGGAATATTTGGTTGAAAGCTGATTTTATTCTATATTAGAATGGCTACTCCAGCTTGTTTCTTGGGGACCATTTGCTTGGAAAATTTTCTTTCAGCCTTTTAATCTGAGGTAGTGTCTGTCTTTGTCATTGAGGTACATTTCCTGTATGCAGCAAAATGTTCTGTGCTGTATACATGTCCAGTCTGTTAGCCTATGTCTTTTTATTGGAGAATTGAGTCCACTGATGTTGAGAGATTAAGGAACAGTGATTGTTGCTTCCTGTTATTTTTGTTGTTATCTTTATATTTGTGTGGCTCTCTTTTTTGGGGTTTGTTGAAAGAAGATTATTTTCTTGCTTTTTCTAGGGTGTAGTTTCCCTCCTTGTGTTGGAGTTTTCCATCTATTATCCTTTTTAGGGCTGGATTTGTAGAAAGATATTGTGTAAATTTGATTTTGTTATGGGATATCTTGGTTTCTCCATCTATGGTAATAGAGAGTTTTGCTAGGTCCAGCAGCCTGGGCTGGCACTTGTGTTCTCTTACGGTCTGTATGATATCTGCCCAGGATCTTCTAGCTTTCATAGTCTCTGTTGAGAAGTCTTGTGTAATTCTGATAGGTCTGCCTTCATAAGTTACTTGACATTTTCCCCTTACTGCCTTTAATATTCTTTTTTTGTTTTGTGCATTTGATGTTTTGACTAGTATGTGATGGGAGGAATTTCTTTTCTGGTTCATCCTGTTTGGAGTTCTGTAGGCTTCTTGTATGTTCATGGGCATCTTTCTTTAGGTTAAGGAAGTTTTCTTGTATAATTTTGTTGAAGATATTTACTGGTCCTATAAGTTGGGAATCATCACTATCTTCTATACTTGTAATCCTTAGATTTAGTCTTCTCATTGTGTCCTGGATTTCCTGGATGTATTGGGTTAGGAGATTTTTGCATTTTGCATTTTCTTTGACTGTTGTGTCATATCTTCAGCACCTGAGAATCTTTCTTCTATCTCTTGTATTCTATTGGTGATGCTTGCATCTATGACTCCTGATCTCTTTCCCATGTTTTCTATCTCTAGGGTTGTCTCCCTTTGTGATTTCCTTATTGTTTCTATTTCCAGTTTTAATTCCTGGATGGTTTTATTCATTTCCTTTACATGTTTGGTTGTGTTTTCCTATAAATTCTTTAAGGTATTTTTGTGTTTCCTCTTTCAGGGCTTCTACCTGTTTACCTGCGTTCTCCTGTATTTTCTTAAGGGAGTTATTTATGTCCTTTTTAAATTCCTCTATCACCATCATGAGATGTGATTTTTAAATCAGAGTCTTGCTTTCCTAGTGTGTTGGCGTACCTAGGACTTGCTGTGGTGGGAGAACTGAGTTCTGATGATGCCAAGTAGCCTTGGTTTCTTTTGCTCAGGTGCTTGCACTTGCCTCTCTCCCTCTGGTTATCTCTAGTGTTAGTTGGTCTTGCTGTCTCTGGCCAACAAAGAGTTTGTCCCTTCTGTGGGACTGTGAGCCTGTGATCTTTGGTGTGTCAGCACTCATAGCAAGACCAGCTCTCTCCTGGGCAGGATTTGGGTAAGGAGGGCTATGGGACAGCCTCAGATGGAGACAGGAAAGATCCTGTCCCCAGCTACTCTGAAGTTCCTATGCCCTGTGTGCTCCCGGTGGTCCCCTCTTTGGACAGTTGTTGGAGTGAAAGTGGTGTTCTCACCTGTGGCCTTAAGTGTGAGAGCATTCCTGGGAGACCAGAGGGCTGTGTGACAGCCTTAGCTCTAGGGTGCACATGGAGACTGGAACCTACTTACTGCAAATAAATCTTAAGTAAAAACCATGAAGAAAGCTTGGAGATATGATGGTACATGCCTCTAATGGCAGCATTTGAGAGGCAGATGCAGGAGAATCTTTGTGAGTTCAAGGCTAAATAGGTCTACATAGAGAGTTCCAGGACAGCCAGGCCTAAATAGAAAGACCCTAATCTCAGAAGGAGAGAGAGAGAGAGAGAGGAAGGAAGGGAGGGGATCATAATGTAAACATGTACTGAATTTGGACCCAAAGTTTTATTTGTTCTTAACTTCAATGAAAAAAACAAAATATAAAAACAAAAAAGAAAAAGACATTCCACATCACTGCAGCCAACCCTGGAGTCTACTAGTAAATCCTGGGCATTGGCTCTGGGCCCTCCTAGGTGACAATAATTGTGGTGGAGGATTCACACACGGCCTCTACTAATTGGAAATAATTACCAACTTGCTTTGTTGATGAGCTCTCTGCCATTAAATTGCAAATTGTCAAATTAAAGAATCCTTAATGAAACATTTTCTGTATCATTGAAAAAGCCTTTCTGGGTTATCATTTAATCATCTCCCTTCCTGTTTTATTAATAAACTCATATTTTCTTTTGTAAAACTACCATAATGAAAACCTATAGGAAGCAGAAGTATGCACCGATGTCCTTACTTTGTGAATTGATCTTTTATATCAAGTTAGATAGATGCCATCAAGACAACATTCCCTTTTCCTTCCTGGAAACTTAGGGAGTTGGCTTTCAGATAATCCAGTGTCTTCAGAACTTTCTGGAGACTTAGACTACTGCAACTATTCCTGCATCAGTGTTCACCTCACTTAAGGAGAGAACAGGACAGAGCTATCAATTAAGCAATGGCCTGGAGCTGGTGGGCACTTCAGTTCTCCAATTCAGCCTCCTGTTTCTGTTTAGGCACTATAGAAACTGGCTTCAAACATAAACCACCTCCCTAAACCTCCCTATGGGAATTTGTTTTCTAGACACGGAAACTGGCTGAGTGTTACCTAGAGGGACAGAGCCTAGAGTTAGCAGGCTACTAACACAAAGCAAATACAAAAAACACAAAGCAAACACAAAATCGTGGAAGCATACTCTGTATTCCTGTTGTGCTGAGATACAGTGACAGCACTGAGGACACTGCTCTCTGCTGGTTGTTCTAGTGGGCGTTTTCCATCCCTGTTCTGGAGGCTTTAGACTTGACTGTGGGACTCCATCAACAAGGTGGAGACAGCATGGAGGTTTGTTGACATTAGAATATGTTCCCTCTCAAATATCTCCCAGGGCAGTATTCCATGGCCACTGAAAAGAAAAGGAGATGAAATGCCAGGAATTCAACATCTCAGCAGCAGGAATACATTCCTCTGAACAGTGAAAGACAAGGTTAGTAGAATGAAGGGTCCTAATCCCATAAATAACCAGGACCTCGGATGTCAACTGTAAGGACCCCAGAAAAGTTGCTAAGCTTTTCCCAGGACCGCTGCAGTGCCCAGATGCTAGCAGCCCTAATGTGGTACCCAGAGATTTACTCCTCCTATTCTCTCTCTTGGGATAAATGAGTCAAGTCAGTGTACTGAATTTGTCTACGGCTGGTGTTATCAACACAAAGCGCTGAAAGCCAGCAGCTGTTTGGAACATGACTCTGGGAAAACCCTTAATGCTAAGAAAGCCAGGCAGGCTTGGGAGGAACCCAGTGACCAGCAAACATGGAACAACTATTCCTGTTGTTTTCCCCACTTTTTAATAGAATTATTTTCTTACCTGAAATTGGTCCTTATGTAAGGTCTACTCATGGACACCAAGCCTTCAGACTCTTCACTACTTGCTAACTTCTCACTGCAGAAATGTATCTTGTTGATGAAATAGTCAATGCCCTCAACATTTTCCTGGGTGGCCTCCATGTTGCTAGAGAATTCCTCTTTACATTCTGGTCCCTAACCAATTAGCAGAGTGTCACTTCATGCTCATAGAACCTGTCTTTAAGTATCTGGGCAATATACTATTCCAATGTAAGGAATTCCTGCATTTTTCTAAAAGTATGCTAGTTCCCAGGTCAATAGGCTAGACTGCTCATTTTTCAGCCGTGTTTCCTGATCCGCAGGGCTTTGGGGCTATTTTATCTTTGTCAAACCACAGGGTTTGGACCATCACAGCACTGCAGGCAAGCCAGGTCCTGGGATTCCTTCATTTTCTCCTTTCTGTGAGGCTCCGCTTAGGTGCTATTTTTCAAACAAAGGGATCGATCTTGAGAGACCAAACCTATATGAAAAGCATTCTGTCACAGAATAGCTATGTGAGTACTATCCTTGAACTCAGGCACAAAGCTGGAATCCCCCCATAATTGGAATGCTGTGTGAGTGCTAGCATTAAACTCACACACAAAGCTGGAATCCCTCACAATCGCAGCGCAGTGTCCCTGTGTTTAAGCAGCCTCCCACACCGTCTGTAGTCTATGTTTAGAGTTTTTGTTAGAACGATGAAGCCAATGGGCATTTATTGCAGCCGGCCTCAGAAGAGGCAGAAGCAAGTTCAGATGGACTCACTCTGCTCCCTTGTCCTGCCTGCTTCACAGTAAAGACAGAGCTTTTCCTCTCTCAAGAAGAAAAACAAATATCTCGTTATATAATAGCAGATATCAAAATATATTTCTTTGAATGCTGCTCATATAATTTTAATAACCAGGGCTTAAATAGAGCCATTGTGTTCCTGTGACAACTGAAACATCAAATGATTCTGGCATAATCTCTTCCTTTATTCTTACAGAATAAATTTCTTATATAAAAAAAAAGCTTATTCTGAGGCCAAGTAGATAAATTATTTATACAGTTTGTTCTAATTTATTATCTTAGATCGGAAATGGCTCCCAAGGATGGCTTTCCACTGTGCTTCTGAGTAGGAACACAGCTATCATTCCGGGGTCATTTCAAGCATGCGTGATTTGGTCCCCCCAAGTCTCTGTGATATTGTTTCCTTTCTAAGAAATCAAGTCTGTACCCTATAACATGCTGTTTTTCCACACACATCTGATTCAACATACATGCTATGCAGAAGCTGAATGCATTATGAAGCAAGAGGAAAAATTTTAGAAAAAATTATATTCCACATTTATTTATGTACTAAGACACTATCATAGTAATTGATGCTAGGGAATCTCTGGTTAAAATAAAGCAGGGATGAGAGAGATGTCTTATTTACTCACGGCACCTACTGCTAAGCATAAGGGTCTGAGTTGGATTCTCAAAAGAAAGAGAAAATGGATTCCTATAATTCTATGGTTGTATGACCTCCTCCATGTGTGGTGGTATGTTCATGGGTCCATATACCTGTGTGTGCACACTTGAGTCTGTGTGGGTACACACACACACACACACACACACACACACACACACACACACACATATATTAAAAGCACAAAATACAGCAAGTCTGAACCATGACATAAAGCAGTCATTCTAAAGTGTAGAGGTGACAAATAAGCGCTTAACACACTTGTGTGGATAACCAGAGGTGATTTTTTTTTATTAGCAACATGTTTTATGATTAAATGTGGAGATTAGTGGAGGAAAATTGATCTGTCACATGCAGAGCTGACATCTTCAGCTGAAGAAAAATGAATGGATACACATTCAGCAATCCTAGGGAAAGCAGTAATTTGTGGAGTGCTGATGAACACAAGGTCTACCAGAAGTCCTTGTGTCCCATCCTGGTGAAAGGCCCAGACAGACGCTTGAGCTGAAATCATCCTCAGAACACCTCATATTATGTCTTCCTTCCATGGCCTCCCCACAAGGATTCTGACTCTTCTGAACACTGCCTGGCCTCTGAGGGTTTCCTCTGAAATTTTGGCTGAGATGTCTATGTACCAACAATTTTTATGTTCTTCACCTCTGTACAGCCTGTGTGAACAACACTGAAGTCTGACACCAGCTCAGGTTACCACCTGGGCCACCTGGACCATGGAGCCAGTGGCCACTGAGTGCAAGATGGCTGATATTTTTCCTAAATATTCTTGTACAATCAAAGTACCCCAGGGCTCTCTTCTCTAAGCAATTTCTTTCAAATGAACTAGGCTTCACACCCTTCACCTCATGATTGGTGGGGCTTGTCAGATTTCACACGGGCTCTCCAACATCTTTCCTGTCATCCTGAGCACAGAGTCAAAGCTCTAGGCGAATTTCACAGCTGCTCTGTGTGGCCAGCTCATCCAACAGGAGGCACTGCAGGTTTTGTAGATGGCCAAGATGTCTTCTGTGTTGGGAGTTCTAGCTTTGATTGGTTCATCTTCCCTCCTCCTGTCCTCAGAACCGTTTGCTTCCTAAGACACAAAGTTGGTTTCTCTGACCTGAAATAGTCCTTCCATTTTCCAATGTTCTGTAGCTTTGCTAAGGGAGAATTCAAGATGAATTAGAGTGCTTTTTTGCCATTTTAACAGGACTTTGTAGTGTCAAAAATCAAGTCACCTAGAAGCTCCCAGATGCACTCAAATTTATTTAACAAATTATAATTTAGTCAGTGCCTCAGAATAAGCAGTTATAAATGACACACTCCACAGCTCGTTTTTCATCTCGGCATACTGAATTAATGCATCGCATCGCTCTAGGCTAGTGGGTGTTTTTACCTTCTTCTTCTGGTAGCCCTCTTGTGTGTTTTCCCTACACCCGAGGTCTAATCTGCTGCAAGGCAAGCACATTTGTTTTCTTTACACAAATGTAAGGAAGGGATAAAGAGGCAGATCGCTGGATGATGGTTACCATGAGCAGGGATGGGAACGTCAGTTAGAGGGGGAGAATCTTAATGGCAGAACAAGGAATCACCTTTCAATATATTCACTGCAAAGAAGAAAGTGCTACTTTGGTCAGTCCGACTTGGCTGATCTGAATTAACACTGGCATTATTAACATCGTTCATTGACATTAGTTACTCCGACGTTTATGATAATGAACATATCCTGAGTAAGACATCATCGGCATTCTCAGCCCTGACCCCAGCACCAACACTGTAAGGGATAAAATGTCTAATTATGCCGTGGCTCTTGCCCTGATGCCTCTGTCTGCCACACTCGATCCCCTTGATTTGCTCCTGAGTTTTGTTATTATTCTGTCATGGACCAGAACCATGTCAAGAGCAATACTAAAATTAGCCAGGGATCTGTTTCGCCCTCCCGCTCCTCAGCAGCTAAGTTGAAGAGTAGTAGCTCCTCACTTCTATCTGTGTGTATAAAGAAATAGCAGCAGGCTGCCGGCGGTGCACAAGTTACCGCCACCCTGCTGCATGGTTGTAGAAACTAAACCACTTTTCAATAAAAAAGTCACAGCAAATTCATTTCACTCATTATTGGTTTCCCAAGTCCCACTCTGTGTAAATGGTGCATACCTGCCCCCAAAGTTCTGACAGGCCTGAGAGAACCGAAGGGCTGGAGCAGAATTTACCCAGACAGCTTCAGGTGAGCACCTGGGAGAAAAGAAATTCTATCCATCTGTGAAGAAAGCCATCAGACTCCAGCATTAAAGGGCTTCAGGAATTATTCAATAGCATCAAGAATGCTTATTTTTGCGGATATTAGCCTAAAAGCTTGGAATACCCAAGACAAAATCCACATATCAAATGATGCCCAAGAAGAAGGAAAGAGTGGCCCCTGGTTCTGGAAAGGCTCAGTGCAGCAGTGCAGGTGATTACCAGAACAGGGAAGTGGGAAGGGGTGGATTGGGGAACAGGGGGAGGAAAGAGGGCTTATGGGACTTTTGGGGAGGGGGGATCCAGAAAAGGGGAAATCATTTGAAATGTAAATAAAGAATATATAGAATAAAAAAATGCTTATTTTTTAAAAAATGCTATCTAAGAGCTACAAAAGAGCGAGCCAAAAAAAATAAATCCAGCCAGATGTGGAGGTGATACGATAGGGGTGGGCTCATGAACCTCCGTCTCTTGCTGAGTTTAGCAGTTTGTGGCTGTTAAAGGCGGGAAAGTCAGTTCTCTTCAAGGAAGCAGCCTCTTCCGATGCCCATGCTACAGAGATGGCCCTTCATCTATTGGTAGCACTAGTTAGACTCAGTGGTTTAAGGAGAAAGGATCTAAGTTGTGGGAAGGGGTTCACGGCAAAGAGAGTCTAGGAACAGTTGAAGAGAGATAGAGGTGGGTATAACAAAATATACTGTATTCATCCTCAAAGAATTGATTTAAAATGTGAAGAAAATTGTTACTGGAGCATCGACAGTAAGAAAACAGATAGGCAGATTTTAAGTTCACTGTTGGTTGTATTTTCTTGACTGTTATTTTGCGGGTGGTTTTCATGTTAATTAAAATAGCTCCTTCACGGTATTACACATACACAGAAATACACTGCAGCTGCTCTCAGCTCTGGTCTCTGTTCTTTCTCTCCCACTCCATCAACTCTCTTTCCTCCCTGTAGGGACATTTCCCCACTCTCGTGTCTTTCTCTTTTGTTTTATAACCATTTAACTGAACCAGGGCTGTTTGTGTGACCATGGGTTTTGAAGTATCTTTGGAGCCTAGTAGGTTCTCAAAAAGATGATGATATCTCTCTCCCTGTTTCAAAGTCTATTAGCAGCTAATGAATCACAGACAGGGCAGAAGTCCCAGGAGCCCTCTGCCATCCATGACTGACTGATAACAGGGTCAGTCTTGTTCATGATTACAACAGCTGCCCCGTGGCCAGAAACAGGTATTCCTCAGGCTGCCTCCCCACCTCTTAACTCCTGCATCCCTTCTGCTCTCTCCTCTTCAGTGTCCTCTGAGCTTTAGGGAGAACAGCATAGGTGTCATATTTAGGGCTGAGCTTCCAACCTCCACGCCGGCACATTTCCTTCTCAAGTTGTTTTTGTTCATGGTGTTTCTCACAGCCAAGGAAAGAAAACTATTATAAGGCTCTTGGGGGCTAGGGTTTGCATTGCATTGTTTTATGGACCTGAGAACCAAACCTAACATGTAGCTCCCCATGTTCTGTGAGTCCTTTACCACTGAACTACATCACCAGACCTTCCTTTTGCTTTTTCATTTGAAGTACTTACTCTCTCACTAAGTTGTTCAGGCTGGCTCTAAACACGCTTGACAGCCAAGTCAGGCCTTGCACTTGTGATTTTCCTTCCTCAGCTGCCTGGGTTATCTGAGATTAACGTTGTGTGTCACTACTCTTGACTCTAGCTCTGTCAATAAATTGTTCCCAAGGTGAGAAAAAATGTGTCAATATGCACAGTTAGAAACACAGAGCTGGGTGACTTGTCTGATTTCACAATGCATTATGATGCAGTGGCTTGTAACTTCTAGGTCATAGTTCCTTTGGGAGTCACAGGACCCTTTCACTGGGGTTGCACATCAGATATCCTGAATATGTTTACATTAGGATTCATTACAGTATCAAAATTATAGTTATGAAGTGGCAACAAAAATAATTTTATTTAATTGGGAGTCACCATGATGTTAGGAGCTGCATTAAAATTTTGCAGCATTAAGGAGATGGAGAACCATTATTGTAAGGACATTAATCTGTGAAGCCAATATTAGCAGAAAACAGTATCATGTCGGTGACCGAAATGTTCTCTCTTTTAAGTCTGTGTGAGTTCTTCACTTGGGACTAAGAATGGGGATTGAAATCTATTTCAACTACTCTTTTCCAGTTATAAAAATACAAGTAATTTTCTGTTTGGAACTATTACTGTAAATTTCCTATAAAACTATACCTTTTGTGGCAGGGAAGCATAAATTTGATGCTATAAAATGGTTGGGTTATGAGAATGAATATGAAATGTATGTTAGTGACACACTTCTATACAGTTTATATAGAAGTGGCACACTTGTATACATACACATGCACACGAGCACACACCCACACATGACTATAAAAGGCACACGTGTAGCTAAGCTGGCGTTTCATAATCCCTGGTCTTACATAAATGCTCAGCTGATTTTTGTCCCCTTTTGCATCGAAGCCCATTTCTGACTCTGCAGTGTAAAGTCCCTAACCACGTGAGCTCTCAGGACACGGGCATTCAGCATTTTGCATTCACAGTGGGCAGAAAATACCTGAGAACAATGGAAGCAAAATTGAAATGAGAACAATCAACACAAACCCAAGAAATCAATATCACATCTGAACCCAAAATTGCACATCCATTTCATCTCACAAATGCACCACTTTCCTTGCCTCCGGAGGGGCACGATGCGGGGCAACCGTGAGAAATCTGGTACTAGTTAGACGGCTACTTTAAATATCTTTTTCTCACAAAAGGGCATTTGGAGAAGTTCTTTGATTAGAATAATTATTTTCATATGGTAGAATTTATCTTTTTAATTTCTATCTGTGAATCCATTCCCTATTTAAGATGCCCAAAGAGGAAATTTAGATGGGGGTTTACGAGGTTTACAAAAAGCTGGCTAAATTTACATCTGTCATAAATATATTTCATAAAAGTTAGAGTTGTTTGGCATTATGAGTAAGTGGCGTGTTGATTGGAATTCTAAATCATCCTTTATCAAGACAGAAAACATCACCAGAAAACTTAGCAATCTCTCTTGTAAGTTAACCAAATAAGACCATCTATGACCCTTTGTGCCTCCAAGTTTCCATGTAAGTTTCAGGACAGCAACACTTGGCCCTGCTGAGATCTCTTTGTTGGGCTTGAAATAAAGGGGATCAAACAGGAGAATTAAGTTCACACTAAAAATCTGTTTGTCAAGTACACCTGTTTGACAATTCAGCGGGTCCCATCACCAGCTTTTCTCTCAGCACACTATGTCCTCTTAAAAACAGTGCAGCCCATGCTAATGCTCTGTTCCTTGAACACTTTCAATTTTTAGAAAGTGTAATATATATTCGTGTAGGGGAGAACCAGCAAGTCCTCTGAATTTTAACTGAACACCGATCAAAGGACTTAGGCACTTCATCTTTACTGCCTTGTTCTGTCAGCGCCTTATGACATCACAGAGTGTGAGTGTGACAACCCCCTTTGGCCTCCCTCACTAAAACAGACCATGCCAGCTTCTGCAGCCTGCCACCTAGACCTTCCAAAACACCAAAGGTGATACCACTTGTCAGTTGATTCTTAAACAGTTAGGTGCTTTATTCCTGCATTAAAGTTTGACTTAAGTTTGCAAATTTTCTTGAAAAGGTTTTAGTGACTTATCCTAAAATAGCCAACCCAACCCCCTGCCCCTCTCCCTACACATTGGCAAAGAAGTATGCAGCGTTTTTCTATTGAAAATGACACCATGGTATACAAAGCTCCCTTAAGGTAAGGACCAGAACCTTCAAGTTAAATTCAAATTACAGTAGTAGACATATGCCTCCCAGGTTCTAAACTCTCTTTAGTTGGTGATTTTCAACTGACAATAGAGAGTGTATTTCCTTTTTTCTTCTTTTTTATTTTAATTAGATATTTTCTTTATTTACATTTCAAATATTATCCCCTTTCCTGGTTCCCCCTCCGAATACCCCCTATCCCACTGTTCATCCCCCTGCTCACCAACGCACCCACTCCTGCTTCCCTGTCCTGGCATTCCCCTATACTGGGACATCAAGCCTTCTCAGGACCAAGGTCCTCTCCTCCCTTTGATATACAACAAGGCCATCCTCTGCTACAGTTACCAAACCCAGACAAAGTTGTGGATGTCAACAAGTGCTTGCTGACAGGAGCCTGATATAGCTGTCTCCTGAGAGCTCTGCAAGCTCCTGACAAATACAGAGGTGGATGCTCTCAGCCAACAATTGGACTGAGTACAAGGTCCCCAATGGAAGAGCTAGAGAAAGGACCTAAGGAGCTGAAGGAGATTGCAGCTCCACAGGAGGAACAACAATATGAACCAACCAGTACCCTAGAACTCCCAGGGTCTAAATCACCAACCAAAGAGAGTATATTTCTAATGCATCATCTAAAACTGCTTTCGATGTAAAGGAAGTTCTGTCCATCACAGAACACAAAGGCTGTCCTCAGTAGTTGTTCTTGTTCACAGTTTCAAATGTGGGTGGGGCTGAGGTTGGTAACAAGCATCCATTAGAACAAATGGACTTAGTTTGCAGTAGTAAGCATGACTCTACAATGTAGCTCATAGCCTCCGTGATTGCAACATTTTACATATGGTTGATATACACTTAGAGTGTCACACCATTGTACATACAGTTCCAAATGTGCAGATAACAGACTAAAAAGCTCAAGTGCAGATTAACACCCAGCAAAGCACATGCCACAGACCTCACGATCAAGCCATGCACAGAAGCAGAGCTGTGAAGAATCCCCAAATGCCCTGGTGTAGTTTTCTGTTTCAGGAATATTACCCCATTGCTTGATGCTTGCTCTTCTAATATTTTTAAATGAAGCAAGTATGCATACTACTGTGAGATTATAGAGGCAGAGGACTTATTCTACACACTGTGAAGCCCCAAACAGAAGGGCTGCAGGCAGGACAAGTGACTACTGGTCACATGTCACATTAACCAGGCCCTTTGTTCTTCTTGATGGTCCAATCAAGGAATGTCCTTGGAACTTTGCAAACACTGGCCTCTGCCATAAATACAAGAAAACCCAGTGGCTTCTAGCCTAGTCAATAAATTTTTGACCCATTTCTTAAAGGCACAATACTTGGCCCTTCCCTACTCACAGAGGACTTTAAAAGAGTGGGCTCTACTCTCCTTAGGCAGGCCAGAAACTTATTTAGAACCCCCCCCCCCCACCAATCATGCTGTCTGTCTGTCTGTCTATCCATCTGCTTTCTGGCATTTACAATGATTGATATAGCTCTTGCCTAAAGGACAACTCAACACAAAGTTCTCTCAAGAACCCTGTTTCTCCTCTCAACCATTAGCAGTGACAATAGTTTAATTTTTAACAAATTGCACTTTTTTGGAGAGCCAATGGCTTGCTCTTCTTGCCTTCCTCAGCTTGCGTTCTTATAGAACCCAGCACACCAGCCCAGGGATGGCACTACCCACGATGGGCTAGGCCTTCCCCCCATTGATCACTAATTAAGAAGATACCTTGCAGGCTTGCCTACAGCTATGGAGGTATTTTCTTAATTGAGGTTCCCATCTCTCAGACATGCTTCAACTTGTGTCAAATTGACATGTTTCTCCTACCCAGCATACCCCCTTTGGTGTCCTTAATACCTTGTGTCAGCACAGACATGTATCTGCCATGACAGTGCCGTTCAGAGTGGTTCTGTGTCCTGTCAAGTCCTTCTGCTCAATCTGACAGTTACTCAGTTTGAAGCTACACATGCTCATCAGAGCTTGGTTTTGTGCTGGAGACCAGCCACCCTTTCTAACATGTATGCATTGGCATCTGCTGTAATCTCTTTCATCCTATTGCACTTTTCATATACTACCTCTCCTTAAATTAGTAATATCCTATATAAGACAAAAAAAGAATTATCAAATTTGAAAGTTCTGTCTCAAAAGTCCATCTTTCCTATGTAGAAATGGAATTTGAATATATATCATATATATATACATATATATACATATATATGTATACACACATATATATGAAAGTGGTTAATACCCTCTCCATTTCATCCATTCTCCAGTATGATTTACATAAGAGCAAAACATTATGCTCCAGCTACAAGAAATAATAAACAGCCTAAGAAAATTTAATGAAAAATATATATTCAATCATCATGTGATAATTGTCAAATTAACTGGTAAAATCATCTTCTTCCTTTCCTTTTAACATATTTTTGCAGCTGATACTTGTTGAGACTTGACAATTTATAAGTCATACTAAACATCACAGGAATTGCTTGACAGAAAATCAATCTGAGTTTAAAATAGTTCAAACTGGGCTTATATAATATATTATCAGAACGTTAAAGATTATAAGTTAGGTCCCTAACTTCTTTGACCTTCAAAATGATGCATACCATCACAGGAATTATAAATAACAGTGTCTGTGGGGAAAGCCTGCATAAATCAAAGGGCAGAATCAGCTTCCATAAAGTCCCCTTCTCTGTACAGTATCATGAGAGAAGGGGATAATATTTTCCACAGAAACCAACACGTAGCCGAGAAAGTGATTTTAAACACTGTGTCTGGCCAATGGTTCTGGGAGAACTGAGGAAGAGCAGGGAAAGGATGGAAACCAAGGGAGTGGGAAGAGACAGGATGACAGATAGACAGGGAGAAAACTGCAGGACAAGAGAGAGGAAATGAGATGGAGGACAAGAGTGGGGACGGGGAGCTTGCTGACCCTACCCACTCAGGAAACACTGGCATCAGTCCACTAATGCCTATTGGCAGCCCATGGGCAGCCCCCTGCCTCCAGGCTAGGCATCGCCATAGCATTGTCACTTTGTTGCTGTTGCCCAAACTCCACCTTTCACCCTCTTCCCCGCCCCCGTTGCTTCTCTGGTGCTTTTAATAAATCAGCAAAAAACGTGAATGAAATGTTCATTTTCTGATACCTATCATGGCCCCTTTTCTCCTGTGTGCCTTTTTGTTTTGATGCTATGAGTCACTGCATAAATCGACCCAGATATAGAGTTCCCATCCGGAATCCTGGCTTCAGATTGCCCCTGTATGACATTGAAGGAGGCGCATGTGTGATTCCTGGTCCACAGCCGTCTTCTAGTCACCTGCTGCTAGATGGCTCACTAACAGTCTGAGGAAGCCACAGACACTTCAGTATTGTTTGCTGTTCTGACTCTTACGGTTACACCAGACCTCACCAAGACAACAAAATGTCAGTGTCAGTCCTGAGTACCATTAGCAGTATGAAGTAGATTTCTTCTTTATCATATGATATGAAGAGAATTAAGACCCAAATCTGTTATCTGGGACAGAATCATGAACTGATCAGCTTGTGTTCCTGTCTCAAAAATTCCTCTCTCTCCTGCATATGTGTGTGTGTGTGTGTGTGTGTGTGTGTGTGTGTGTGTGTGTGTGTGTATGTGTAAATGTTCCTAGTGAGTGGGTGGGTGGGCATGCTTGCAAGTATGTGATGGATGTGTATGTGGAGACTAAACATTGACTTCAAATGTCATCAACAATTGCTCTCCACCTGGCTAGCAAGTTCAAGGCATCCCTTTGTGTCCATCCCCATCATTGGGGTAACAAATATGCTATCTTTTTGCATGTGTACCAGAGATCTGAACATAGTTCCTCCTACTTGCACAGCAAGCACTTTACCAGCTGAGCTGTGTACCCAGACCTCAAAGTATTTCTTATAAATATCACGACACTGGTAAATCACAGGTCAAGCTCCAAGATGAAGCCACAGGTTAAACCTGGACAACATGTTGCTCTGTGTCCTGAAGTATGTCTGTGGGCCTTGCTGGCTGGTGGGAGCCCCTCATTTATTCTAGATTCTGTGAAAGTCTATCTGAGTCTGGATGAATGGTTGTGGAATTGGAAAGAGCAATGTGTGTGTGTGTGTGTGTGTGTGTGTGTGTGTGTGTGTGTGGAGAGGGAGTATGTTAAGCTCTAATGCTCAGTTCTAGACAAAGATGAGTAGAACTCATGGAGACAAGTTTCTGGGAACAAGATAGTGTGTCTGTCTCCCATGAGCAGCCAGCGGCAAAATCAGGCAGAGGAGGCCCCTACAGCAGGAACATGGAGGATCTGCCTCAGAGATACCAGCCTCTTTGAGTTTCCCTTGTTTTGTTTTGGGTGTTTACATACCTTGTGTCCCTAGGAAGGTTTTGTGGGTACAGGATTGGGAACCGTCCCAGTTCCTAAAACATCTGCCCCAGCAGGTACAATGACCTGTTGTGTTAATCTTATTAGTGAGAAACCCACCTCTTATCAAATGATGTATCATCAATCATTGTTCCTAAAATTTCAGTAGTGCTTCCAGTCAATTTGATGATGTGCAGAACTCAAGCTGGTCTGTCCGGATTTTCAAAGCCAGTGGTACATAGAGTCGCATCGACTGCAGCATGAATACTTGATCTCATGCGCATTGCCAATGCAGTGCATGACACTGTAGTATAATACAGTTCTCACCCCCAATTATATATTCTGGTTTTAAATGACCCTTTGAAGGTTCTTTCCAAAGACCAGGTTTACATAGTCTTCTCAGTTATATTTTTGTATCGTACCTTATAACTTAAAATCGGCTCTGTTTTCTACTCCATTTCCCTTCAGATCCCTCTGGCAAAGTTGCCTATGCTTTCACAGCAGGAAGAGTTCAACATATTTCATAAGCCAAAGCCTCTCATTTCTAGACTTCACTTTAGAGTATAGCATGCCATCTTTCGATAAATTCTATGCAGTTTAAAACGTCTGCTTGTTCTCTGCTGAATCTTGCATGAAAAGGACACTTAGAAGAAGCTTTCCTAATTTCACAGGGGCTACAATATTGGTTGAATTTTTATAATAAATCAACGTAGATATCCTAGTCCTTTACTCTGTTCTGACTACCCCCAGCTGCCTGTACCTACAGAGCTCCAGTTTTCTCTTTTCTTCTGATTGCTGAGTCTCTCAGAAGAGCAGCGTCTATACACCGGAAGCCGCACCTATAATTCCACAAGGGAGGAGCTGATGCAATACCACCTCCAGCCTTCAGTCTCCTACTGAAAAAGATGTGGGCATATGCCCACAGAGTAGGTAGCCCTGCTCAGTTTCCTACAAGCAGAGTACACGCTGGAACGGAACAGAAACCTGGCACTATGATGAATCTCACATTTCACTGGATAGCTCAGATTTTTCCTGTGCATGGAAACTTACTGCAATACCATGAGTCATGGGATATTATGCTCATATACTCCTATGATAGCCCATACACTCCTATGATAGCCCATACACTCCTATGATAGCCCATACACTCCTATGATAGCCCAGACACTCCTATGATAGCCCATACACTCCTATGATAGCCCATACACTCCTATGATAGCCCATACACTCCTATGATAGCTCATACACTCCTATGATAGCCCAGACACTCCTATGATAGCCCAGACACTCCTATGATAGCCCATACACTCCTATGATAGCCCAGACACTCCTATGATAGCCCATACACTCCTATGATAGCCCATACACTCCTATGATAGCCCATACACTCCTATGATAGCCCAGACACTCCTATGATAGCCCAGACACTCCTATGATAGCCCAGACACTCCTATGATAGCCCAGACACTCCTATGATAGCCCAGACACTCCTATGATAGCTCATACACTCCTATGATAGCCCAGACACTCCTATGATAGCCCAGACACTCCTATGATAGCCCATACACTCCTATGATAGCCCAGACACTCCTATGATAGCCCAGACACTCCTATGATAGCCCATACACTCCTATGATAGCCCATACACTCCTATGATAGCCCATACACTCCTATGATAGCCCATACACTCCTATGATAGCCCATACACTTCTATGATAGCTCGTACATTCCTATGATAGCCCATACACTCCTATGATAGCCCATACACTCCTATGATAGCCCATACACTCCTATGATAGCCCATACACTCCTATGATAGCTCATACACTCCTATGATAGCCCAGACACTCCTATGATAGCCCATACACTCCTATGATAGCCCATACACTCCTATGATAGCCCATACACTCCTATGATAGCCCAGACACTCCTATGATAGCCCAGACACTCCTATGATAGCCCAGACACTCCTATGATAGCCCATACACTCCTATGATAGTCCATACACTCCTATGATAGCCCATACACTCCTATGATAGCCCAGACACTCCTATGATAGCCCAGACACTCCTATGATAGCCCAGACACTCCTGTGCCCTTTGTCCTCCCTCAGGACACTGGTGTGCAAGATCCCAGAACTACCAAATAAATTGAGACTCCAGGTTGGATACTGGTGATGAAGTTGTTATATAGGATGTATTATGATTCCATCCTCCTCAGTGGCAGAGGACTCAGCAGGCAAGTAGATAACATAACAGGATCTAATGGTTGAATTGTGTGGGACAGAGAAGGCATCGTTGGGAAATATGTGACTTATGATCTATTTGGGGAATTGGTAGGACTAGTGTACAATTTAAGGAACCCATTGCCTGAAAATACCCTAATTTTCTGTTTGTTCCTGACTTCAGTAATTATCAAAGGAGAAATTTCCTGCCCTTATAATGAAATTTATAGTTCCTGTGTTTAAAAAAGCAGAGGAGAAATCATCAAAGCCAATCAAATGTAGATGCTCACAACATCAATTATGAAATTGAGAGGGGGGGGGAGGGTGGACTTAAAATTCTAGGCTTTGTTCAGCAAGACCTATTCTCTTTTTGATATTTTCTTTATTTACATTTCAAATGTTATCTCCTTTCCCAGGCCCCAGCCCCCCACCCGCAGATATCCCCTATCCCACCCTCCTTCCCCTGCTTCTGTGAGGGTGTTCCCCACTCACCCACCCACTCCTGCCTCTCCACCCTGGCATTCCCCTACACTGGGACATCGAGCCTTCACAGGACCAAGGGCCCCTCATCCCGTTGATGCCCAACAAGGCCATCCTCTGCTATATATGCGACCGGAGCCATGGGTCCCTCCATGAGTACTCTTTGCTTGATGGTTCAGTCCCTGGGAGCTCTGGGGGGGGGTCTGGTTGGTCGATATTTGTTGTTCTTCTATGGGGTTCATTGCAAACCCCTTCAACTCCTTCAGTCCTTTCTCTAAGTCCTCCATAGGGGACTTTGTCCAAAGGTTGGTTTCGAGCATCTGCCTCTGCATTTGTCAGGCATTGGCAGAGCCTCTCAGGAGACAGCCATATCAGGCTCCTTTCAGCATTCACTTGTTGTTGACATCCTCAATAGTGTCTGGGTCTGGTGACTTATATGGGATGGATCCCCAGTTGGGACAGTCTCTTTCCTTCAGACCTTTCCTTCAGTCTCTGCACCACACTGAAACCAGACACAAAACTCCAACTCTAATGTGAACAGGAGGCTGTGCTGATGCGAGGGCCATCCTACTGTGTGCTGGGCCATCCTACTGTGTGCCGGGGAGGCTGCTCATGTGGAATCATGGATCTCAAACTCCAGCCTTTCTTCAGTCATATGCACTCTGAACAGGAAGAGCCCATGCATGCTACTCAGAATGCTGTGCAAAGCTTCGTTCAGCAAACTCCATTTCTTTTTGATAACGCAAGAAAGATTCTCATTTTTAATACATATCTTCCCCCAGATTCATTTCTTAAACAAGCAGTGTTTGTTGCTGCTATTGTGTCTCATCTACCTGAGTAACAGAGGTGAGGAGTCAGTAGAGACAGCCTTCTCCCGCACTGAAAGGAACTGTGGTACCAGATGCTGCTCCCACGTCCAGTTTCTCACAAAATAGCGTGAGTTTTCTGAAACTTTAAGTTGTGCAATTTAAAAAAAATCACTTTAAAAATCACTTCCAACAGCCACTTTAGAGCATCTTACCTCATTACACTTTCCCTTTGCTAGCTTCCTGGGCTCACAGCTCTCTCCCCCCCATTTCATGTGCAGCTTCCAACTGAGATCGCAGGACCCTCAGGACCCTCATCTCCAAGGCAATCAGCTCAAGTTGTCGTGGTGGAGCCTTCTCTTCCCCATTCCCTGCCAGAGAGCAATCCCCACTCCGTCAGGGGTGACTTTCTCCTGGTTATTTACACAGTGCATTTGAAGAAAGGGAAAAGTCAAGCTTTGCACACATTGGCTTTGTGGATTACAGGGGGACACACAAACCACAGCGTCAGCATGGTGTGTCTGGGTGCATGCACTCTGATGAAGATCAGGCATGGTGCTCCCCCCATGTAGACAATGTAGACTGTGCCTATTAGCCTCCCAAAGGCAGAACTGTGTGATTCAAATGTGAGATTTTCCTGTAAACCAGGTAACACTGGCATGTGTTGGTAATTCTCCATATGAGTGTTCAGATGATATCACTCTACTCTCTGAATTTTTTAACAAAAGGGAAACATAGCAGCAATTGTTTTAAAGTGCAGGCATTGATAGCCAATTGTTCTAAGAACCAAACTGACCAAAAACAATTCTCATATAAATAGCTGTTGCTACAACGAATTGCATATATATTTTATGTCAGCATCTGGCAGTCACATAAAGATAAAATGTGATTGTCATAAGATAGATATACTCTAGCACCTGATACATTTCAAATTATTGAAAAATGCTGTATTTTGGTAATGTGTCATATTTAATCCAGGACCTATGGCATAAGACAATGAGACTCCTGTTGGGAGGCAGAGACAATAGGTGTACTGTTGCCATGGAGATAAGCAGACAATGTGGAGGAAAATCAGATAGTGATCTGTAAGTGTGGAAATAGTGCTTCCCCCTCTGTTCCTTCCACTAGACCCTTAGCTCCTATAAATGGGGATGAGGAAACAAGCAGAAGGATAAAGACTCTAATTATCTCACCATTTTTGCATGGTCCTCCCTGCACTTACCCTTGTATACTCTGAGGCCACACGAAGAACTTTCTGAGGTTTTCCCAAAGACAAGTTTCCTTTGTCTTTTCCTACAATTTTATGTTTTTCTCCTCTTCCCCTTCTTTAAAGAAACCAGAGCTCTCTACAAGCAAGGCTTCTATTTTTTTTCCAAGACAAATTTAAAGCTACCAGAAAGTTACCTCTCGGTGTTCAGTTCTCCCTGTGCTCCTTCTCTGACATTGACACATCCCTCTCAGCAGCGTGGTGCTGCAGGTGACAGTCACAGTGGCAGCATTGTGCTCAGTTCAAGTAAGGGAGTTGTCAACAGAGTCTGGCCAAGTGAACAAAACCTGGCCTGGAGACTCAACCAATGTCCACAGTGATGTCAACAACTGAGGAAGCCTGAGAGACAAGGGTGGGGACTTAAAGAACACATACATATAAGGAAAAGAAGCTCCTAGCCACCTCCTAAATTTGTAGTCATTACCACACCTGAATGCTTAAAGGCTCCATTTTTCAACTGATACTAAAACCACTCAATGAAAGACTGCTTGATAGCAGGGAATTCTTGACACCCTAGGATCACACACGGTTAATGAATTCATCACTGCAGCCAGAAGGTGCAGTACTGGGGAAGAGACCTTAGCTAAGCCGTCAGATGGAAACTCAGGCACAGTGAGTCTCCTGCACACACCTGAACAGAAGAGATAGATGCATTGTGTGGCATCATTTCTGAAGTTTTCTACCTAAATTTGGTCACCTATCAGCTAAGACACTTATGAAAATATTTTCTATGCCTTTAGCACCATCTTCTTCTCCTCTGGAAGAACCAATGAAAATCCCCTCAATTTCCTGTGCCATAGAGAACATCTGAAAAATTAGATGCCATGCTATCCCAAAAATGTGTCTTCCCACTGCCAGTTACCAGCTGCCTCAGCTAGCTATGGTTCTTTTTTTTTCCCCTAGAAGGGTATATGCTGTCATATAATGATTATTATAAAGATGAATAATGCCCAAAAGAATTGTTATAACAAAATTCAGGAAAACATTAAGAAGAGAGATGTTGCAATATATACATAAAAAGAACTTGTCAAATATTAGAGTTCATATTTGAACACATCTTACAAAGCAATAAAATTTGTGTGTGTGTGTGTGTGTGTGTGTGTGTGTGTGTGTGTGTGTGTGTGAAGAACTTATAAGAGACATTGTCTTCATGTTAAGGAATGTCATAAAACTCAAATGCAAATTAAGCAAGAGTAGAAATGCAGAGGCAAAAATCGTTTGACAATGAAGCTCAGCTTGGATGGAGAATGTGATGGTAAATATAGACCATCAACTTGAAAAGACCTGGAATCAACTGAAAGGCGCATCTCAGCGGTGTCTGTGAGGCCTTTCCAGGAAGGGTTAACTGAGGGGCTGGGTCCCTGCGCAGAGTGGGCAAGTGATGGCACCTTCCATCAGGTGACCCCAGTAGAAGGAGTCATGAGGACACACAGCTTTGTCAGCCTGCCTTCCTGTTAGTAAGGATTTCTATCCCTGTTGATTTTGCTACTGACAGCAGAACCCAGGTCTCTGCCTTTGACTGTTGACTGAAGATCAACAACTCTCTCCAGGAATTTTCCATGCTTTGGGGGTCAGATCAGGACTGCTGAGGTGTCCAAGCTCACAGGCAGAGCCACTGCTATATCCTCAGCCTCTCAGTCACAGAGATGGACATTGTTAGACTACTGCCTTAGTCAGGGTTTGTATTCCTGCACAAAGCACCATGACCAAGAAGTTGGGAAGGGAAGGGTTTATTTAGCTTACACTTCCACATTGCTGTTCTTCACCAAAGGAAGTCAGGACAGGAACTCACACAGGGCAGGAACATAATGAAGATGCTGTGGAGGGATGCTGCTTACTGGATTGCTTCCGCTGCCTTGCTCAGCTTGCTTTCTTATAGAACCCAGGACTATCAGCCTAGGGATGACCCCACCCATAGCAGGCTGGGCCCTCCCCGCCTTGATCACTAGGGTAATTGAGAAAATGCCTTACAGCTGCATCTCATGGAGGCTTTTCCTCAAGGGAGGTTCCTTCCTCTGTGATAACTCCAGCTTGTGTCAAGTTGATACACAAGCCAGTACAACTACCCAGACCCTGCTTTGCAAACCAACCTATAGATACCCTTTCTGTAATATCTGTCATGTCCACACTGTTCCTATTGAGAACCCTTCATAATATAAATAATTCTTGTTCATGTTAATGTGAAAAGATCATTATCCATTCACCGGGGCAACTGTGAATATACATTTTATATACCCCAGTGTTGTACTGATAGTAAATTGATTACATCTGATATCATGCTCCCCTTAATGGGATATAGAATGAAATATCATGGCCTTTGTTCTAGTGTGCTTTCTGTTGCTATGATAAACACCATGACTTGGGGAGGAAAGGGCTTATTTGGCTTCCATGTTTTAGTCCATCATGGATCGAAGTGAAGTCTGGAACCTGAGGCAGGAGCACGAAACAGAAACCTCAAAGGAACAGTAGCTTGCTACCAGGCTCCAGTCCAGCTAGCTTCCTTATGCAGCCCAGGTCTATCTGCCCAGGAATGTCGCCACACCCATTGGTTGAGCCTTCCATATGTTAGCCATCAAGAAAAGTCCCCAGAGATATGTCCACAGGTCAGCCTGCTCCAGATAATTCCCCAACTGGGACTCTCAGATAACTCGGGCTGTGGTAAGTTGACAACTGAAACTGACTGAGAGAATATCTGAATGTGTTTTTATATGGTAAAGCAAGAGCCACAAATGATTTAGGGTGGGCATCAGGTAAGGACAGAAGATGTATTAGACCATTTTTTCTCCAGGAAGGGATCAAGTTAAAAATCTAAGAACTAAAATCATAAAAAGTAAGAAGGAGTAATTGATGTCTCTTCCATGTGTGCATGTGCTCATAGATGTCTGCATGTGTGGACATGTGTATGTGGAGGTTACCAGTCATCCCTCAGTCACCCGCACATGGATCTATTGAGACAGGGACTTTCAATAATTCTGGAGCTATTTAGCTAGACTGCCTTGCCAGAAAGCCCCAGGGATCTGCCTGCCCCCACTTCTCTGGGTCTAGGATTGAAGGTGTGTGCTACCAGCCTTCATTTATGTGTAATTATTACACAGTATTGGATGTTAAGCCAGAAAACCTTGGGATTGGTACAGTTTGCACATCATTTTCTCATATTACTAGTTCATGTGTTAATAGACCATGTGAAGATTCTTTTGTATGTCTCTGTTTTTAAAACAAAGGAGAGAGCACTTGTTATTTTCATGTGTTGATTTTCTAATCCCCCACTTGATGGGTAGCATCCTCTTCTCCTTTAATGTCTAGTCACCGAGGGGAGCCTTGGGAGTCCCCACTGCAGACATGCACAGACAAGAGAAAAAAACAAGTCAGGCCTTAGCTTTATTATGACAACTCTTCTGACTTCATCTCCCTCAAATAACTGCAGAGAGCCACAAGTGGTTTAAAACAGAAAGATAGTTGTCTCCTGAGAGGCTCTGGCAGAGCCTGACAAATACAGATGCAGATGCTCAGAGATAACCATTGGACTGAGCACGGGGACCCTAATGGAAGAGTTAGGGGAAGGACTGAAGGAGGTGAAGGGGTTGCAACCCCATATGAAGAACAACAATATCAACCAACCAGACCTGCCAAAGCTCCCAGGGACTAAGCCACCAGCCAAAGAGTACACATGGGGGGACCCATGGCTCCAGCCGCATATGTAGCAGAGGATGTCTTTATCTGGCATCAATGGGAGGAGAAGTCCTAGGACCTGTGAAACCTCGATGCCTCAGTGTAGGGGAAAGCCAGTGCGGTGAGGTGGGAGTGGGTGGCTGTGTGGGAGAGCACCCTCATAGAAGCAGGGGGAGTAGGGATAGGATAGGGGCTTTGCAGAGCGGAAACTGGGAAAGAGGTCAACATTTGAAATGTAAACAAAATATTCAATAAAAAAACCCTGCAAGAACCTGGGCTGTTATTTAAATGTATTTTTTAAATAAATAAAAGCGTTAGGTGCATTATCATCAATGGCTTGTCCTTGTGCCAACTAACCATTTAAACCATCAAAGGACAATTCAACTTTATTGTGTTTCCTTTGCTCTTATAGGAATTTAAACAACAAAGTTAAGGAAGAGGTCATAAAACATGTTGCTTGCAGTTTGGATGCTATTGATTGCTGCACAGCAACAGCTACTGTCTTGCCTGCCTCAGAAGGCGAGGCTCAGAAAACTCCGAGGTGAGGATTTTTGAGAAGTAACATTGGAAAGCTGACTACCAATAGGAGGAATTGACTCTATTAGGATATAAAATAATGACACAAAACAACAGAAGTTGTTATTATGAGGGCATTGTGCTAATATGGGAATAAGAGACAGGGTAGTAATTATTAATAGGAAACATAGGTCACATCTAAGAATACCATTTTATTCTATTAAAATAAAACAGAGTTTTTCTCGGCCTCTATGCATCTCTAGAAAGAAATAACATAAATGTACATTATATATTATATGTTATGTTATATACAAATATGTTATATTATATTTATTACCTAATATAATATAATATAATTAATATAATATAATATAATATAATATAATATAATATAATATAATATATACAAATATATATTATATATACAAATATTACATATTATATACATACTATATATTATATATACAAATATAAATTATACATTTATGAATGTATGTATACTCATGAGCATGTGGTCTCTTATAGGTGTTCAGAAGTGAACAACATGACTGAGAAGACGTGTTTAGAAGAGAACAACTGGCAGATCCTGCTCCAGTTTCTGTTTTCCTTCCTTTAAGTTTCATAGCACATGGGAGGGGAGGACCTGGGCACTTCACACTTATTCCTCCTCAGTGGCAGGCCTGTTGAGGAGGCTCCATCGGAGCTCAAGAGAGAGCAGGGTTCCTAGTCAGTCTGGGGCTCAGGGAACATCGATCACCGTCAGGCAGCACACAGCAACCTCCAAGTAGAGTTATTCCCATCCTTGGTGAACATCTTCTCTCTGAAGTGGAGAGACTTCCAAGTCTCATAGTCAGAGGTTTCTGCCAGAACACAGCTTCCTTACAATGTTCCCAAGATCAGTTACCTCCTCTGAATTGAAATGTTCCCTCCTCCAGGAAGAAAGGATTCTCTTAAGATCCATTCATCTGGGGCCACCCAGAAAGCACTTAATACCAGAGTATAAAACAGTAAAAATAAAATCCATCATTTCAGACTCTCCACTGTCACCTGATGGTTTTGTCTTTGAATGATTAGTTAAGTAAGTCATTTTGGAGGGAATCTTCTGATCCAGCTACTGTGGGCAGGAAGGGATAAGAGGGAAAGATGACATCATGGGGACCAAAGTGTCTGTGGGAGTGGATTCAAGGGGCTCGAGCCTGCAGTCAGGTATGGAACTTCTTGTCTTTGTAAAACAGATGCTAACAGTATATGTATATGTAACCTGAGAGCTCACCAGATGGAGCTGTCAGGTTAAACCTGTAAGTGCAATGTCTGCAAACAGTCCTCCCCTCCCCCCCTTACTGGCATGGCCACCATGAATAAGCACACTCCAGGGCTGGACAAGCACCTCTGCCTCCTCTACAGTTTTACTGGGAATTCCAGGTCTGAATTGTCTGAGCCACAAACTGGAGAGCTAAGGCTTCCTGCTGAGGGGTCTCAACGCAGAGTTAGAGACAAGATCACTGACCGCCCCAGTATTGAGGGTTGTGGGTCATCTGCTCAGCTCTCACACTGTGCTTAGGTCAGGATCCCTGGTGGGGTTGGTCAGGGGATGGGCATTGTCCACCATGGTCCATTAGACCTGGAGAGAAGGAGGATGCAGATGCTGAGGAGAGGGAGACAACATGGCCAGAAAGGTTATCTAGCATGAATAGAGACACAAGTCTGAAACGAAAATCCTTCAGTGGCCACATGATTTTCTCTCTTCAGCATACGTATGTCTCTAACAGCTCCTTTAATTTTACCCGGTGAGGAGTGTCTGCCTCAGTAGGGTCTGAATGGCAGAAATGTGCACGTAGCACCTGACATCCACCTGGGAAACCCAGAAGTCGTGCCGCCTCATCAAGTCACTAGAACATAATCCCAAGGGTGACCGTACTTATTTGTTTTTTTATATATCTTTGTCACAAGGCCTAGAGCACACCCTTTGGTTGTGGCAGAAATGATTTTCTCACTCCTCCTCAGCCTGGCCTCTTTATGAATGTTCCATTAGAGTGTGGCTGGAGGAGAACTTCCGGGACTCTGTCATGACTGTTTCCTCAGAGCCTCAGAAAAGAGATCTGGAATATTATCGCATTATTTAATGCCTTTCGGAATGGAATCTCATTGTTTTATATTTAAATTTGTCATATGATTTTAAATCAGTGAGCCAAACAGTGACGGTAAGTGCTGTGAGCATTAATAAAAATGCAGGGACCAGGGTCACGAGGCTTGGCAGGGCCATCGTTCTTCACAATCGCCAAAATTAGACAAAGAGATCCATCACCGATCAAAACATATTGGGAAATTTCTTCAGAAGGGAAATCAATTTTAACCATCTTAGCAGGGAGAAACACCTGTGTAGCCGTGACTTGAACATAGGACAGGATAGTAATAAATTTCTGAAGGAAGGCGAGGCATATGCTTAGACAACAGCTCTGTGAGGGTGAGGACCATCCTTCATCATTGTTTAACATTTAAACACATGCGGCTCTGAATTATTCACTGCCTTGAAAGCCCATCATACTCGTGACCAGGAAACAGATTGCCGTTCTGTCGTATTTGACATTACCCATGCATCAGTGATGTTTAACTGATCCAGACGACTGACGATTAATATTTAATATTCCATCCCCTATTAGTACTTGCGAGGGGTGTTGCAAATTTAGAAAATAAGAAATCCAAACCTGGAGTTCTGCTCAGTGTAGCCAACCGGCAGTTCTGCGGAGACAGAGAGGGCAGCGGCATGGTACATGCGCTCACTCAGAAGTCTGAAGTGTGCTTCAATAACCTGCTGAACTCCAGTAGCAAGAAGAGGAACTTTTGCGGTAAAAATCACTTAATTGACTCCAGCGGGAACACATTGCGAAAGGTGTTGAGGAAGGGCAAGCCTAGAGGGGCTGGAAGAAAGGTCTTTGAAGAAAGCTGGTTTGGTGTGATGCTCTCTACAACACCCGCGAATCTGGCAACTGCCTGGCTTAAAGTCTTCCCAGGGCTAAAATGGGTTAGTTTTCTCACTGCGGACCACACATGACGCATGCTCACTGAGTTCAAAGTCAGAGAGAGTCTCTGAAAATATACTGAAAGATGTTCTGAGCTAGAGCTAGAGAAACTTGGCTGAACCCAAGCCAGCTGTGGAGACACAGCTCTGGGACTGATGTGGTTCCCAGTGCAACCAGGAATATGCAGCCTAGCTATGCAAATGGTGCACTGTGCCTGCTGTGTTGTCCCCGGTGGCTGGGTGGCTGACTGTACCTACCACAGTGCTAAAGCAATGGTGGGCAGCTGAGAACAGACCAGTCTCTGAGGGCCCAGTGGGGGACATGGGGCTGAGGCAGAAAGCGGGATATGTGGTTGAGTATGAAATGGGTTTATGACTCATCTGTTTGAACATTTGGTACCCAGTTGGTCATGCTGTTTGGGAAGGTTGTGGAACTTTTAACAGGTGAAGACTTGCTGCAGATGTGATTGGGAAGGGTTTTATGGTTTTATAGACTAGTTCCCCTTCCTGTTCTCTCTCTCTCTCTGTCTGTCTCTCTCTCTCATCTGGGTATGGATGCAATGTGATCAGTCATCTTCCTCTCTCGTAGACATGTCCTTGCCTGTTGCATGTAATTACAAGACAGAGGCTGTTAAACTGAACAAAAAGTTGAAACTATCCTAAAAATTATCAAGAGCAGTAGTTAAAGAATATACAGACTAAACTGGTCATGCTTATATTTTTTTAGAAAAGAACAATATATGTGGGAAACACAGACACTAGGAATGTCAAGTGTCTGTAATAATACGAGCTAAATGGCAAGAAATGCAACCAGGACCTGATAGGTCCAATCCACAGTGATAGACAAGCCAAGGCTATAGCTTAAGTGTACATGTGCTGTATGCAACTTTAAAATTCACTAATCAAGAATGAAGAAACTTTAGAGGCTAGTTGTCACCACAATTTGAGATTTTAATACACACAACTAGCAGTAGAAAAAATGAGAGGACAATTTGAATACGCTATCAGCCAGCTATTTCATTTATATAACTAGGAACTCTATCACTCCCTAAGCAGGAATGCATGTTCCTTCCAGGAGCATGTAGCTATCAGCCAAGATGGGACACAAGCTGGGCCAAAGGACGCTGACCCCCAGGACCTCAAAAACTGGTTAGAACCAGATAGAAACAGACGTCAAGGATATCCTCAGGAGGATGGATGAAGAATTATATTGGAAAACACCCTCAGAGTTAAGAATGAAACTGAAGAGGAAACTGGGAACTACAGATGAGTTCTTGAACTAAAAGAAAACAATCAGAGGACTTTACCTGATCACAGGGAATTATCAAACACAGCAAGCCAGTTGGAAGCCACTGTCCCTGACCTCTCAACATCATGACCCTGAGAACACTGTCTCCAAGATCTGATCACGGGGGATTACCAAACACAGCAAGCCAATCAGGAGGCACTGTCCCTGACCTCTGAGAACATCATGGTCACGAGGTCACTGTGTCCCCAAGATCTGAGATCACATGAGCAAGATGCTGTTCAGAAATAAATAAGGAAGTAGAGAGGAAAACGGAAAGTCTGAGTAGCAATAAGGCTGTTTATCTTGGGATCTGCCCGTTTGTTAATATAAATTCTTTCTCTCCCCCTTGCAAGGAGCCTCAGATAACATGGATGATATGCTCAGTAGGAAACTGTGTGTATATAAACCATGCCAGCTTTGCATATACTGACATAGGACTGTCCAGTCTAAAGGGCAGCCCCAGCCCAATGTAAATACTGAGGAACTGTGCTGTGCAACAAATTTATAACAGTATTTAATTGTCAATAAATTTTATGGTGATATCGAATTCTATTTGCTAGAACTTTCAAGTAAGACTGAACATCCAGTTTGTGAATTTGCTTTACACCTACAAATCTTCCAAAATCTAAATCAGATAAAATATTTATGTTGGAAAAATTAGCATCAGGGAGAGTCCCTGTAAGTGTGAATACACCTGACATTTCCAATACTTGGGCCTGAATAAAGAATGCAAAATATGCATTAATAATTTATGTTGATCTTACATGGAAATCATAATGTCTCAGACACACTGGGTAAAGTATAATATACTGTTAAGATTAAACTCACCTGTTCCTGAATTTTTCAGTATGGCCAGCAGGGAGTTGAACGCCATGGACGTGCATTAAGGTTCCCCTCGTTAGCTCTAGGAGTAGAATATCAAAAGCTAACCCTCCTCTGGCTATGCTTTTTAAAAAATAGCTTGGCAAATTCACAATCCATATTGTAACCCATGATCCTTCCTTGTGGATATTAAAACTCGCATATCTGTAGGACAGAGCCTCTATCCAGTGAGTGGTCAAAAACCCTGCTACTGGACCTCATTTTTTAGTAGGAATTTGACAGGAGTTCTCACTCAGCTGACAGCAGCAGAGGTGCCTGCTCTGTGCTTAGCTTACAGGTCGAAGCTTCCTGTAACACATCCTTTCCAGACGTTGTAACATTACAGGACTGGAGCTGGGACAGTTACCTCATATCTTTATTTGTCACATGTGAGGGAAGGCAGGGCTCTGACTCCTCTGTGCCTTTTATCTCCAGACCTTCACCCAAAGTCTGTCCCAAGTTGCTGTTCAAAAATGATTTGTTAGTAAAACTAGCTTTGAGCTCCCTGTCTGTGCTCACTTATAAGCCCATGTCTACTCCTGAAAGAAAATGCATAGAAACTTCAAGCTGCGGGAACTGGTGACTATTGATCAATGAAGCTTAGAACAGAGTTCATTGAAGGGCTACAAAAGAAGGCTACTTGCTTCTCCCCCATTTGACCTCTAATCACACATTGTGCTGAACAATGTTTCTCTTTATCTAGCTCATACTTTGTTGGCACTTCTGAATAGCAAATGTGATGTACAGTCTCAGGAGTAGGTGTTTATGGTGCGTTCACAGGAGGGCTCCGAGGTTCTGCTAAGACAGTTTCTTTCCACAGCTTCTTTCCAAGCTAAAGTTGTCATACCTGCCCAGGAGGGGGTCAGGGGTGGTTCCTCCAGCCAGCAATGCAGTTGCTAAGCAATCAGGAGAGGAACTTCAATGTCGCATTTGAAAAGTATAGCTTTATTTATTATGTAGTCAAAATACGAAACTTTTGGAAGAAATGGTAGGATGAAAGTAGAAGAGAAGAAAATTTCTCACACGGAATAAATATGGCCACACTAAATAGACAAAGCAATCACACCTCCAGTACAAGGGTTGCCAGCCGACCACGCACTGCTCACAGCTGACTGTAAATCAGCTACACACTCAGACCACTCCCAACACTGCTGTCAGGATGCAGAGTGGCCTGGGGGTGGCCTGCTGACTCACAACTGCCACCTGCCCACACTTGTGCCACTTTAGACTATTTCTAGACAGCAGGCCTTTCTCTCCTTCTGCAGAAATCCCTGCTTAACTCAAGATGACCCTTTGCATGATTCTATCCTACATCCTTGTCCACAGTGACAAGCTCAGGATATACTTTATTTCAAATGCATTTGTATTTGATGAGTGGAAGGTGTTTGGGTCAAGTGTGGCTCCAATTGTCTCCCCTTTCAGCTCTGTCTCATCGTTTTAGCTCCCCAACTTTATATCCTTTGTCTTTTTAACCCACTGGATTTAGCACTGCATGTATGTGTATGGATATATCAGAGGCTACATTCCTACATACACTTATTTTTTCTCCCTCAGCAGCCATCACTCCTCAGCGAGGGATGGGATTTTGTAATCCCCTCCCTATGCATACTGGACTTTTTGTCTGGCTTGGTCTTGTGTGGGTCCTAGCTTCTAAGTTGGGTAAACCCCAGCTGAGAAGAACCTACTACCATTATTCTGATAAATGAACAAAATAATAACCTATCCCCAAAGTTCTTATCTTTATACATAGATTAGTGAATCTCTCAACACTCTTTTTTTTGCAGTAGGTGGAGATTAACAGAGGGAACCACAGCAGGTCAGTGTGCAGCGAGGCTGTGGAGTGCTCTGTCCCAAATGCACCATCTATATTCTTGTCACCCCTCCTTTAATCACCCAGGTACCAATGCAAAAGAGGGATTCAAGACTGGAAGAGCCAGAGGTGGTAGCAGACCTTGGTGAAGCAGCATCTTGTGGACACCACCCCACTGTTGTCCTCTCCCTTGTGGAGAGTTTATGATTTTATGACAAGGGACTATGGTTCTACTATAAGAACATTTAGAACTTACATTGAGGGTGCAGGAGTTTCCATTTGAGAAATACACACACACACACACACACACACACACACACACACACACACACACACACACACGTACGTTGCAGATTCGAGGGGACATGTTTCCCCCCTGTGCTTCTTATAGAAAGCATCCTTTTAGACCATCTCTATCATTCTCGCCTATGCAAATCCATGCACAGGCCAGTCTTCACTAGAACAGGCTTTTCCAGAACTGTTAATAGTGGGAACTTTTCTTCTTGCTACCAGTGCTAGGATATGTTCTGCTAAGCAAGACACCTTGTTATCTTACAAAAGTGCTTAGGGCTGCCAATGCAAATCAGCACGAAGTGCGTAAATTAGACCAGAATTAAGCCAGCTCAGGCTGAGGTTGACCTGAAGGAGAAGGCAGCAGGACATCACACCTTCTGTAGCACATGAGTGAAAGGTGTTCCATTCTTCCATTTTCTTCAGCCCAGATAGTTGATACATTGCAGCAGGAGCTCTGATATTACACCTGCCTTAGCCCTGGCTCATCCTGCCAGACACACTCTGGGTGAGGCATGCAATCTGACTCAGGATATGAGAGGATCTTAATTCTGGACCGTGTTAACTGAGGGCCTATTTCATTAAGCATATCCAGGAGCTAAACATATGCTCCTCATGCTTGCTTTTTTAAAATTACATTAAGGCTTTCTATTTTATAAGTTTGTTAGATGGACAGAAGGAAAAAATACCAGTTCTTTTTAAATTTAGACATAAAAAAGCTCACATTGCCAATTGTTTTAAAATGTCCCAAGTCACTGTTCTTATTTTATTTTAGCACAAAAATATTTAACCAATCTCTTTTCTTCACTGAGATGCTAAATATGCTTTTAATTCATGACATACAATTACCATATTAAATTACCCAAGTTAAATTTGACAGCTTGGGCAGAGATTCCTAATTGAATAAGAAAAAGCTCACCAAAGTATTTTGTATTTTCTACATTACATCAATTAAAAGCATACTCTGTTCTATTATAGCTTGCTCATCAGAGTCACCTAAACTCCTCAGACTTCTCCACAAGGGCCAAATTTCAAAAGTTATTATCTCAAACTGATAGTTGAAAGGACTTGCTACACCAACATATTGCTGCTTTCTTGTCTATATTTAATCCTCTCTCTGGTCTGATTATCCAATTCTGTAAAGCCCTATACTTCACAAAACTATAATTATACCTTCAAGGCTATTCAAGCTTATTTTATATGCTTTGATTAAACTGAAATTCTAAAAAAAAAATAAATAATAATAATTTCCTAAAGGCAAACGTTCTCAAAGAAGGCTTCTCTTCCAGACACCTGCTTGGCACCCAGGTGTGGAGTGAGAGCTCTTGGAGCATCCCCACAAGTGTCAGTGATGGGAGGGGCCCAGCCCAGGTTGCCTGGCAACTCTGGCTCAGGACCAAAGGAGGGAGCCTTAATTTCAAGACCAGCTCAGGACTCCTGCAATTCTAGGCAAAAGAGGAAAGATCTATTTTTAGATAACTTATTTAAATCCAATACAGTTAGGGGTTATTTTCCTTTAATTTAGTTTTTTTGATAGTTTCATACACGTATGTATATTGGGCATCATCATTTCTCTCCAGTTCCTTTATCTCCTTCCCATCTCTGTCATGATTTTCTCCCCTGCAGGTCCCTTTGCAATATTTATAACTTTGGGTTTTGTTTGATGACATTTAGTCTAACCAGAGTCACCTGTATGAGCACTGGGTTGGGACTAACCAATAGAGCCTGTAGGGGCCACCAGTGCATACACACTTAAAAGCAATGACTGCCACTACCGCAGATCTAACAGCAGTCAGTAGGACAGCAGTGAGGGCTAGAGCCGTATAGCCCTGCCCCAGCCCTGCCTGGGGTGATGGCTTGTATATGCTTGGTCCAGGGAGTGGCTCTATTAGGATATGTGTCCTTGATGGAGTAGATGTGGTCTTCTTGGAGTAGGTGTGGACATGGGCTTTGAGACCCTTGTCCTAGCAGCCTGAGAGACAGTCTTCTCCTAGTGGCCTTTAGGCAAAGATGTAGAACTAGCAGCTCTTCTGGCACCATGCCTGCTATGGTGGATGCTGCTATGTTCTCACCTGATATAGGACAGAACCTCTGAACCTGTAAGCCAGCCCTAATTAAATGTTGTCCTTATAAGTGTTGCCTTGGAAAACTGAAGGGGGTTGCAACCTCATAGGAAGAACAGTATCAACCAACCAGACCACCCAGAGCTCCAGGGACTAAACCACCAACCAAAGAGTACACATGGAAGGATCCATGGCTCCAGATACATATATACATACATACATACATACATACATACATACATATGTGTTTGTGTGTGTATGTGTGTGTATATGTATGTATGTGTATGTGTATACGTAGCAGAGGATGTATGTGTGTGTGTGTGTGTGTTTGTGTGTGTGTGTGTGTGTGTGTGTGTGTGTGTGTGTGTGTGTGTGTGTATGAACAGAGGATGGCCTTATCTGGCATCGATGGGAAGGGAGGCCCTTGGTCCTTTGGAGGCTTGATGCCCCAGCATAGAGGAATGCTAGGGTGGTGAGGTGGGAATGGGTGAGTGGGCAGAGGAGCACTCTCATAGATGCAAAAGGGAGGGGGAGAGGGGGATGGGATGGGAGTTTTGTTGAGGTTAAACTGGGAAGAAAGATATCACTAAAAATGTAAATGGATAAAATGATTAATAATAAAAAAAATACACAGGAAAAAAAAAGAGTCGCCTGGGTCACAGTGACTGTTCACAGCAGTAAAACCCTAACTAAGACACATGGCTAGGTCAAGTAGAAATGTGTGGGCCTTCTGCATTGTGGTAAATAAACACACAGAAACCATTGAATGTAATTGATCAGAGACATATTTTTAAGTATGTAAACTGTGCAGTCTCGGTGCAATGAAATAGGGTTTCTAATGATATTTTATTAGCTTAAAATATATGTATTGACCATACTAATACTCTCTCCTAGCCACGCCAAAACAAAAAGTAAGTCTGTTTGCTCCTTTCTTGGCTCCAAATGAAAGTTTGTCTTCTTGGGTCACATGTAGTTCACTTAATCTGATGGATCTCTTGCATACATTTTCCTTCAAGTGGCGTCCTTTCTCCCATGGCCTTGAAAGCTGAAGGTGTTGTAAAGCTGTGTGTTGTAGAGCTTTCATCGCGCCCTTCTGTTCCTGGATACCTGGGATAACTATATGACTTGCCTTATACAGTTGCGCATGTTTGAGATGGCTTCACTCTCCCTGCTTTTATACTTTGGATCCTGCTCCTCCAGATATTTCTGAGAACTCATGAATAGGAGTAAGAGAGAGGGAGAAGGTCTCTGGTAGAGAAGCCATGGAAGCCAATGCCTGCCGTGGATGAATGGTCTGTTGCTGTCCTTCAGCTGAGAAGCCCACTCATCTCCTCTCCTCATGCCTGAAGAGGGAAGGCTTGACGATTATCACATTATTTCCCTGGACAGGCTGAAAACACAGGTGCCAAAAATCTAGAAACTAATTTTACAATTCTTTGTGATTTAAACTTTGTGTTCTCATGAGATTACACAACCCATTCTATCAGCAAAAGGAAATCAAATAGAAAACAAGGATCATTTCTTTACGTAAAGACAGAATTCCCTCTCCTCTCTTCTCTGAGATCCTTTACTTGGGAAACCTCACCATGGTGAAGACTTCCAGGGTCTTGAAATGATGGTGCAGATATTAAAACCTTGGTGGGCCTGTGCTTGGCATCTTGACTCTGTACCGGCTTATTTTATTTTTTAATTAGCATGTGTGGTTTCAGGTTTCCTCATGGTGTTTTCATCCTTGGTTGTAGTTGATGCTTCACCTCTCTCTTCATCTCTCTGCCTCTCTCCATCCCAGCTCAAACCTTTCCATTCCCATTGTCTCCCCATCTGCTTTCTTTTTTTATATATATATTTTTATTTTCTATATTCTTTGTTTACATTCCAAATGATTTCCCCTTTTCTGGGTCCCTACTCCCCGCAAGTCCCATAAGCCCTCTTCTCTCCCCCTGTTCCTCCATCTACCCCTTCCCTCTTCCCTGTTCTGGTGTTGCACTGAGTCTTTCCAGAACCAGGGGCTACTCCTCCATTCTTTTTGGACCTCATTTAATATGTGGATTATCTCTTGGGTATTCAAAGTTTCTAGGCTAATATCCACTTATCAGTGAGTGCATACCATGATTCATCTTTTGAGACTGGGTTACCTCACTTAGTATGATGTTCTCCAGCTCCATCCATTTGTCTAAGAATTTCATGAATTCATTGTTTCTAATGACTGAATAGTACTCCATTGTGTAAATATACCACTTTTTTTTTTATCCATTCCTCCGTTGAGGGACACCTGGGTTCTTTCCAGCTTCTGGCTATTATAAGGCTGCTATGAACATAGTGGAGCATGTGTCCTTATTGCATGCTGAAGAATCCTCTGGGTATATGCCCAGGAGTGGTATAGCAGGATCCTCAGGAAGTGTCATGCCCAGTTTTCTGAGGAACTGCCAGACTGATTTCCAAAGTGGTTGCACCATTTTACAATCCCACCAGCAGTGGAGGAGTGTTCCTCTTTCTCCACATCCTTGCCAACACCTGCTGTCTCCTGAGTTTTTGACCTTAGCCATTCTGACTGGTGTGAGGTGAAATCTCAGGGTTGTTTTGATTTGCATTTCCCTAATGATTAATGATGTTGAACATTTCTTAAGGTGTTTCTCAGCCCTCCGAACAAAGAATTTTCACATGAAGAACTTCGGAGGTCTGAGAAACACCTTAAGAAATGTTCAATATCATTAATCATTAGGGAAATGCAAATCAAAACAACCCCATCTGCTTTCATATCATGTATACACTCTTCCTTTCTATAACTTCCTTCCTCAAATTGTTTTCATTTGTTTGCTTTACTTGGGTTCTTTTCCTTTGTCTTGTTCATATTTTATTTTTGTTTGCTCATTTTTGTCTTCTCCTGGGCCCCTTTCTAGTTTCCTAGCTTCTATGCATGCTCATTTCTGCATCAATATGAACATACAGAAATAGAATCTAACATCTGTACATGGATCTTGGGTTACCTCACTTGATATAATATTTTCCATTTGCATCTATTTTCCTGCAAATTTGATAATTACATTGTTTTGCAGTGGAATAAAATTCCATTTTATATATAAACCCATTTTCTTTATTCATTCATCTGTAGATGGACATGTAGGCTTATTCCTTTCCATTACTATCATGAGTAGGTCAGCTGTGAAGACATATGTGCAGGCATTTCTTCATGAGTGAAACACCTCCTGTCAAGGTCAATGAAGTGTGTGTTTCCTGATAGCGCATGTCAGCTCTCCCTCAGAGTTCTTCGGGTAAGTTTGGCATGATCAGTGTTGAGTGATCAGTGTTGAGTGTGATGAGTGTTACCAGCCACGGTATTGGAGCCTCATTCTCAAGAGCAGTTATCACTCACCTCAAGAACACAGACAGGATGGGTTTCCCTGCTCTGTAAGGAATCCACAACTTACTATGGTATACGCAGTCTTGATATCTAACTGTGAATAGGTTCACATTCTGGCTGAATGTTCATTCAACAGTAAGGCTGTTCTACTTCCCTGCTACATTGGTGACCAGATTTCTGAACCGAAAGGACATTTTGTTGTTAATGACACTTCCCTACCAATTTTCAAGCACTTCATGGGACAGATAAACTTTATAAACACAGAGAATATGTCTAAGTATTGGCTCTGTGTGTGCCCCAGTGCCAGATTTCCTCCGAAACACTCAAAGTCATTCTTCTTGTTACTGATTTCATTTTTATTGTCTACAGCAATAAGGATTACTAATTTTTTATGTTTTGTAATATTGTTGCAATTTATTTTGGCTCTACCATTCTATCCCTAAGATGCACCTGGAATTCTGAGTAATTTATAAAATATGAAACAGTGAAATATGTATCTCACGTCACCTCTTCCTGCTCCTCCTGCTCCTCCTTCTTTTTCTTCAAACATGTCACCTCTTAGGAGGTGACATCTGAGCCAAAGAACACAGAAAATCCTGACCTGATTAATTGTAACTATGAACCACACCTTTATCTGCACTTAACAGAGATTTGCTCTTTCTCTCTCAGTGTGCCTGCATGAGTGCATGTGTGCCTGTGTGTGCATGTGTGCCTGTGTGTGCATGTTCATGTGCATATGCACGACCTCTGTGTGAGTGTGTGTGTGTGTATACATTCTTAAACATTTCCTTCCAGGTTCATTTGAATTAAATACTATGAAGAATGAAAAATATCCCCAAAGGTAGAGTTTAGGCAGAGTTAACACAGGTATTATAAAGACATTTGATGAGATGCTTGACTTCAGGAGTAAAGAAGGTTCAGGAGAGGAACACTCCTCCACTGCTGGTGGGATTACAAGAAGGTGCAACCACTTTGGAAATCAGTCTGGCAGTTCCTCAGAAAACTGGGCATGTCACTTCCTGAGAACCCTGCTATACCACTCCTGGGCATATATCCAGAGGATTCTTCAGCATGCAATAAAGACACATGTTCAACTATGTTCATAGCAGCCCTATTTGTAGTAGCCAGAAGCTGGAAAGAACCTAGGTGTCCTTCAACAGAGGAATGGATACAAAAAATGTGGTATATTTATACAATGGAGTACTATTCAGCCATTAGAAACAATGAATTCATGAAATTCTTAGACAAATGGATGGAGCTGGAGAACATCATACTAAGTGAGGTAACCCAGTCTCAAAAGATCAATCATGGTATGCACTCACTGATAAATGGATATTAGCCTAGAAACTTTGAATACCCAAGACATAATCCACACATCAAATGATGTCCAAAAAGAATGGAGGAGTGGCCCCTGGTTCTGGAAAGACTCAATGCAACAGTATAGGGGAATACCAGAATGGGGAAGTGGGAAGGGGTAGATGGAGGAACAGGGGGAGGGAAGAGGGCTTATGGGACTTGCGGGGAGTGGGGACCCAGAAAAGGGGAAATCATTTGCAATGTAAATAAAAATAAAATAAAATAAATAAAGCCAGAAATGCTGATGTGATTAAAAAAAAAAAAAAAGAAAGAAGGTTCAGGCTCCTTAGAGGCATTGGTCAACTAACTACTAAAGGAAGAATCGGAGCTTTTCATAATACATGAAAAGCAGAGGACTGCATCAGCCTGCTGAGTGAAAGGTATGCTCAACCTCTGTACAGCCACTCCAGGGCAGAGAACTGAATTTGAAAAGGAAGGAACTTCATTGGGATCATAGCTAGCAAGATGTCCCTCATTGAAAGCTGGTGTGTCAAATACCACATGCACTAAGATTAACAATCAGTAAGTGGGACCCCATGAAACCGAGAGGCTTCTGTAAAGCAAAGGATACCAACAATAGAACAAAGCAACAGTTTTCTGAGGAACCACCACACTGATTTCCAGAGTGGTTGTACCAACTTGCAATCCCACCAGCAGTGGAAGAGTGTTCCACTTTCTCCACACCCTCACCAGCACCTGCTGTCTCCTGAGTTCTTAATCTTAGCCATTTTGACTGGTGTGAGGTGAAATCTCAGGGTTGTTTGATTTGCATTTCCCTAATGACTAATGATGTTGAACATTTCTTAAGATGCTTCTCAGCCATTTGAAGTTCTGGGGCACCCTGCTATACCACTCCTGGGCATATACCCAGAGGATTCCCTGGCATGCAATAAGGACTCATGCTCCACTGTGTTCATAGCAGCCTTATTTATAATAGCCAGAAGCTGGAAAGAACCCAGATGTCCCTCAATGGAGGAATGGATACAGAAAATGTGGTATATTTACACTATGGAATACTATTCAGCTAAAGCTCAACTCCAAATGGATCAAGGACCTCCACATAAAGCCAGACACTCTGAAGCTAATAGAAAAGAAACTGGGGAAGACCCTTGAGGACATCAGTACAGGGGGGAAGTTTCTGAACAAATCACCAATAGCATATGCTCTAAGACCAAGAATTGACAAATGGGACCTCATAAAATTACAAAGTTTCTGTAAGGCAAAGGACACCATCAAAAGGACAAATTGGCAACCAACAAATTGGGAAAAGATCTTCACCAACCCTACATCAGATAGAGGGCTAATATCCAATATATACAAAGAACTTAAGAAGTTAGACCCCAGAAAACCAAATAACCCTATTAAAAAAATGGGGTAGAGAGTTAAACAAATAATTTTCACCTGAGGAACTTCGGATGGTGGAGAAGCATCTTAAAAAATGCTCAACTTCATTAGTCATTAGGGAAATGCAAATCAAAACAACCCTGAGATTTCACCTTACACCAGTCAGAATGGCTAAGATTAAAAATTCAGGAGACAGCAGGTGTTGGCGAATATGTGGAGAAAGAGGAACACTCCTCCACTGCTGGTGGGGTTGCAAATTGGTACAACCACTCTGAAAATCAGTCTGGCGGTTCCTCAGAAAACTGGGCACATCACTTCTGGAAGATCTGGGGGTGGATGGGAGAAAAGGGGGAGGGAAGGGGGCTTATGGGACTTTCAGGGAGTGGGGAGCCAGAAAAGGGGAAATGAAATTCATTTGAAATGTAAATAAAAAATATATCGAATAAAAAAAACAAAAAAAAAAAAACCAATGAATTCATGAAATTCTTAGGCAAATGGTTGGAACTGGAAAATATCATCCTAAGTGAGGTAACCCAATCACAAAAGAATACACATGGAATGCAATCACTGATAAGTGGATATTAGCCCAGAAACTCTGAATACCCAAGACACAATTAACATATCAAATCATTCCCAAGAAGAAGGAAGGAGAGGGCCCTGGTCCTGGAAAGGTTTGATGCAGCAATGTAAGGGATTACTAGGTCAGAGAAGTAGGAGGGGTTTGATCGGAATGGGCAGAGGGAATAGGGCTTATGGGACTTATGGGGAGGGGGCAACTGGGAAGGGGAAATCATTTGGAATGTAAACAAAGAATGTAGAAAATTTAAAAAAAAGAAAAAGAAAAGAAAAAAGCAACAGCCTACAAAATGGGAATAGATCTTCACCAACACCATATCTGTTAGAGGGATAATTTCTGAAATATACATAAAGAACTCAAGAAAACCCACAGAGTCAACTAGCCTGAGCCAAATGTGCTCACAGAGGCTAAACCAACAGTGACCTAGGGCCCCATATGTATGCTACAGTTGTGTAGCTTGCTCTTCTGGTGGACCCTGAACAGTGGGAGCAGGGGCTGTCTCTCTCTCTTTTGCTTGTTTTAGGGATGCTTTTCTTCTTACTGGGTTGCCTTGCCCAGCCTTAATACAAGGGGAGGTGTCTAGTCTTAGTATAAGTTGATATGCCATATTTGGTTGCTATGCATGGGAAGTTTGCCCTTTTTTGAAGCAAAACAGATTGGGGGAGGGGAGGGGAGAGGGGCAGAGGGAAGGAAAACTGATCAGGGTTAAAAAAATAATAAAAATGGAGACATAGAGAGCTACATAGATATACAGGTAGATGAGCCAACAAATACGCGGAGTTGGTGACATCTTCAGGAACTCAAATGAGCCAGCCTTCTGGCAGTATGTGCCCTGCAAATGTTCTCCGCCCTCCTCATTTCCCTCCACCCTGCATAGGGAAGCTGGGATTTCCTCAGACACCCATGGAACCCATTAGCTTCTTAGTCTTGCTTCAGTCTGATAGCGTAAAACAGATTCTATTTAATTACTATTCTGAAATTCTGATTAGAAGTTCCATCACGCCTAACCAAATCATTCCAATATTAAGGAGAATGAAAACAGGTGCTTACAGGTCGACCAGAGGGACAGGCGTTAGCCAAATGTGACGCATGCCCCTTTCCTTGCCTTATGCAATAATGCGTCTAAAACACTGCAGGACTCTACAGTGTGCTGCGCACACCAGCACCGTAAGAGTCATCTTTGAAGTCAGCCCTCTGCGATCTTCCCCATCCTGAAAGAAATGAGGATATAAAAGATTTAAGGTGACGCCGGGCGTCTCTGAGAAATCGGCTGCAGTGAGGCATGGCTCGCATCTCAGCATCACTTCCTGCCCCACACCTTATTCGCCAGCTTCATTTTTTTTTTTGGCTTGTGTTCCTACAACGCATGTTACCCAGAAGGAGAGAAGCATGCTTTCCACTTTGGGTAGTACCGTGCTCCTAGTCAGTGCTCACCATGCCTCTAAATACCCGTCTATCCGTTCGTCCTCATGTGCCTGTCTTCTACCGACCTCCTTTCCTTTTTACTTTGCTCCCACCTTCCTCCTCCATCGTCAGCATCTGTCTCTGGATCACACCATTTTCTGAGTACACCCCGTTCCTCAAGCTCGCATGGCTAATGTACACATGTTGCGCTCATTTACCACCCAACCCCCACACGCCACTCACACCCCACACATGGCATGTGAGGGCAAGGTGCAGCTGAGGTTTCCGTCTCACGTTTTTTTTTTTACAATCCATCTGTTCTCACCGATATCAATCTTGCACTAGGAATGGATTGCTTCTCTCGAAGAGCCTGTTTCCCTTCTGGGAAGACAAGCAACCTGCTGTTTACCTGTAATGAGAATCCCGACGACTCAAGACCTAATGGCTTTGGAGTGTGTGTGTGTGTGTGTGTGGTGTGAATTCTAATCATCAGAGGATTGTTTCAGTTAAATGACAGCAGATTAGTTTTAGCTCACCTCATGTTACAGAAAAATGTTTAAAACTAACTGAAATCACAAATGCTTTATCTACTCAGGAGCTCTGACGGGGACGTTTGTACCCTTGTATAACCTATGGATTGGCATATGCCACACCTGCTTGAAGTCTTGGGGGGGGGGAAGACTAAAATGTAGGCATTTGCAGATGTAGGTTATTGATAGAAAAACAACCCCATCTTCATTTAAAAATCCAAATACTGGCTGTTCTGTGCATCTGTGCATCACGTTCCAGACATTCAACTGTACCTTGAGCGCTGAGGATCCTGGGTCCTCTGAATTCCCCACCGGACGATCCTTCTTCCAACCAAGTCCCCTTTCTGAACCTGGTCGCCGTCCCGGACACAATGTGCCTGACTTTGACTGAGCAGACTGAAGGTCTCACTAGCATTCCATGGATACTGTCTCTAATGAAAGCAAGAGGTGTCCCTCACACAAAGTCATCAGAAGCACCGTGATCTAAGGCCGACCTTTCTCCCATCGTGCCCAGACACTACATGGCGAACTCATCTCAAGCCCAGCACACATTTTTTCAGGATAGTCTTAAAAGTAAACGATAGGAAAATTAACAACAGGCGACCAGGAGTCGGAAGTAAACAGAGTGGCTGGACATCACGATAGCTCACACTTAACCTTTGCTCCGCCATGGCCACACAGCCCCAAGACCGGAAGTCACTCAAATTCTGGATCCCACTTAAGAGACTGGCAAACGAAAAGAGCTTTGTAAAGACCTTTAATCGTGAGAATACAAAATAGAGGTAAGGACGCAGAAAGGATGGGTGAGGGGTAAAGATGGAGAAACACATGAATGCGTGGGATCTCTGAACACTGGTCCTCCGTCTGAGCAGCCACTCAGTTTTGTAGGCTCAGCAGCTGCAGCAGCAAACGCAAGGCTGTTCCGTATTCACCCTGGAGTGCAGCTCGGCCGTGCACCACTCTCTTGCGCCCAGCACTGCCATCTATGATTTCCCAGAAGAAGCGACCCAGGTGCCTTTGGTTTATTTCTGTAATGGGGGTGCTCTCATGGGCTTAACATGGAACAAAGCTGCAGGCAGGCCCCCTGTGCTCCTGTCAGGAGGGCAGTTGCCATGGGGTAGCGAGTCAGAATGCTCTGCACACATTAAAAAAAAAAAATTCCAGAATACAATTGCCAACAAATCACATTTCACAGTGTCGGGGTTTCAAAAACAACAGAATAAATGTGAACAAATGTCACCAGCTGGGTTGTGTTCCCTGGGTTGTAGGAACACCACCAACTGAAGTTGCCATCCATACATTATGCTTACTAGGTGCACACTGACAGAGCCTCTCAGTTCTGGTACAGTCACCATCAGCAGGCCCCTCTTCATCACAATAACCTTGACAGGTTGAAATGTCCATCTCTGTCCTAGCTCGCTCTCTTCTCACTGTGATAAACCATGTTTCTAGAAGCTGTGTGTGGATATCAAATGCTTCTACCAGAAAACTGCCCTTCGTGCTAATGGACCAGCCAGCTCAGTCTACACTCAGAGCAGACGGGACCAGAGGGCTTCTCCAGAGGCCTTACGCCACACACCCCAAGGCTGCAGGGCCACAGTGTGTGATCACTCAGCTCTGGAGGCAACTGCTCGGTAGCCTGTAGACTACGCCTCAGATTACCTTCTCTGCTCTGGAGGAGGATTTGCTGGCTCTTGCAAAATGAGTCACACTCTCTCACATTTTTTCAAAGATGACTTTTAATGATGGATCTTAAACACTTTAACCTCCCTTCTAAGCTACCACCCAGCAGAGGTATTGGAAAAGAAAGGATGCAGGGGAAATGGACCTGTTCAGAAATTGTTCTTTGGAGCAAATCTCATTTTCATTGACAGGACATCCCTTCAGCTCATACATTAGCAGCGGCAGCTCAGTCCACTCATAAACACTTCATTAGGTATACCAGCAGTCCAATTCAACAGTAGAAATGGTAGAACAATCTCACAGGAACAGCCAGGCCTCAGCCAATTCCAGTCAGTAGGAAGAATTAAGATCAACGGGGACACCAGGAAGAATTAAGACCAGCGGAGACACCAGGAAACGTTCTCTGCCATGCTTCTCTAAAGGAAGCGAAGATCAGAGAAGACGCAAGACCAAGAAGCAAGGCAGAGCTAGCTCTACCAGCAAGCTCCTCTTACAGTCTATTGAGTCCTGTCCAAACACCACATGTCCTCTGCTGGTCTTGCCTTACCGAGTGTCTTGGCTCAATATGTGGGTCTGTCTCAGCTGACATCACTGCCAATTGGCTCACGTCCTCGAAAGCAGCAAGAAGTTGCAACACACACTAAAAGTTTTTTTGATGTGTCTCTGTCTATGGAGTCCCAACAAATGGAGCTCAACTATGCAATGTAAGGTGCACCAAGACATGCGTGTCATTAGTGAAGAATCCTTCATCACGAGTTCTTTTACATGCTTGCTTTAGCAGAGCATCCTTTTACCTGTGTCCACTTCAGGAAAATACTCCTTCACATGTTTGCCAAACTCCATCCAGCACAACTGACTTTCCAGAGAACCCTTAAGTTTCCACTTCACCACACTAATGAATTAGGACTCTATCTCATGACTGCTCTTAGCCTTAGCCGAATCACATTGGTTAAAGTCTCAATGCATGCACTTTAAAAAGACAAAGTTCATCCCATAGTGGGTTAGCCGGCTAACAGGTATTCAAAGGCCTTTCCAATTGTGTGTGCTACATTTCTGCAGATCAGCTTTGTAACTTGTCCCTTCATCTTTCAGTCATTTCTATTTCCCCTGTGGCAAACAGCTATAAATGTGTTGGTTTAAAGCATCCTGGATCTCTTCACTTAATGTTCTAGAAGACAGAGGTCCAACATCAGTGAGAACAGGGAGGGTTTCCTCACCTTACAGTGATGCAGGGATCTGCTTCCCTATCCTGCTGGCTTCCAGAGCCTTGTGCACTCTTTGGTTTTGAGTTGACTGTGCTGATGAAAGACTGCCTCATGCTGTGTGCTTCTAATGTTCTAGGTTAGGTCTCTTCAACACTCTCCCAAAGGGGACCTCATGATGAGCCTAGATAATCCAGGACAAGCCACCATCTCAACATCTTTCCTTTCCCACAAAGTCTTTCTAACCTTGTAAGGGTAAAGCCCTTTGGAGATTCTGATGTATCCTCAGAATAGGGATACATCCTCAGAGTTTGGATACTGACAACCTCTGAGGGGTGATTTTTTTCTTTTTATTCAACCACACAGCAAATGATACAATGAAAAGAACTGCATTCTCATATTGTTACAGGACACCATAAACATTCTTTTTTATATTCTGACTTAACTGCTGCATGGATTTTAACTGCTGTTAAAAAAAAACAAAACAAAACAAAAAAAACAAAAAAACAAAAAACAAAACAAAAAAACCCACTTTTTCCAATAATTAATGTATTTTCTTTGGAATTTTTTTAATATTTTTATTTTCTATATTCTTTGTTTACATTCCAAATGATTTCCCCTTTCCCAGATCCCCCCTCCCCATATGTCCCATAAACCTTCTTCTCTACATCCATTCTCCAATCACCTCCCTCCTTTTTTTCTCTGTCCTTATATTCCCCTCCAATGCTAGATCAATCCTTTCCAGGATCAGGACCTTCTCCATACTTCTTCATGGGAGTTATTTATTACGCGATTTGTGCCTTGGGTATTCAGGGCTTCTGGGCTAATTAATATCCACTTATCAGAGATTGCATTCCATGTGTATTCTTTTGTGACTGGGTTACCTCACTTAGGATGATATTTTCCAGATCAAACCATTTGCCTAAAAATTTTGAGAATTCATTGTTTCTAATTGCTGAGTAGTATTCCATTGTGTAAATATACCACATTTTCTGTATCCATTCTCCTTTGAGGGGCATCTGGATTCTTTCCAGCTTCTGGCTATTATAAATAAGGCTGCTATGAACATAATGGAGCATGTGTCTTTATTGCATGCCGGGGAATCCTTTGGGTATATGCCCAGGAGAGGTATAGCAGGGTCCTCCGGAAGTGTCATGTCCAGTTTTCAGAGGAACCGCCAGACTGATTTCCAAAGTGGTTGTACCATCTTACAGCCCCACCAGCAGTGGAGGAGTGTTCCTCTTTCTCCACATCCTCGCCAAGATTTCCAAAGTGGTTGTACCATCTTACAGCCCTACCAGCAGTGGAGGAGTGTTCCTCTTTCTCCACATCCTCGCTAATACCTGCTGTCTCCTGAGTTTAGCCATTCTGACTAGGTGAAATCTCAGGGTTGTTTTGATTTGCATTTCTCTAATGACTAATGATGTTGAGCACTTCTTAAGGTGCCTCTCGGCCATCCGAATTTCTTCAGGTGAAAATTCTTTGTTTAGATCTGTACCCCATTTTTTAATAGGGTTATTTGGTTCCCTGGGGTCTAACTTCTTGAGTTCTTTGTATATATTGGATATTAGCCCTCTATCAGATGTAGGGTTGGTGAATATCCTTTCCCAATTTGATGGTTGCCGTTTTGTCCTTTTAACAGTGTCCTTTGCCTTACAGAAACTTTGTAATTTTATGAGGTCCCATTTGTCAATTCTTGATCTTAGAGCATAAGCTATTGGTGATCTGTTCAGGAACTTTTCCTCCGTGCCCATGTCCTCTCTCCATTTTCTTTTTGGAGGCACTCAGGGCTATGAGTTTTCCTCTTAGCACTGCTTTCATTGTGTCCCATAGATTTGGGTATGTTGTGTCTTCATTTTCATTAAGTTCTAAAACGTCTTTAATTTCTTTCTTTATTTCTTCCTTGACCAAGGTATCATTGAGTAGAATATTGTTCAGTTTCCACGTGTATGTGGGTTTTCTGTTGATTTTGTTGTTATTGAAGACCACTTTTACTCCGTAGTGATCTGATAGGAGGCATGGGATTAGTTAGATCTTCTTATATTTGTTGAGGTCTGTCTTGTGACCAATTATATGGTCAATTTTGGAGAAGATACTATGAGGTGCTGAGAAAAAGGTATATTCTTTTGCTTTAGGATAGAATGTTATATATATCTGTTAAATTTAATTCGACCAAAGCTTCAATTAGTTTCATTGTGTCCCTGTTCAGTTTCTGTTTTCCTGATCGGTCCATTGAGGAAAGTGCAGTGTTGAAGTCACCCACAATTATTGTGTTAGGTGCAATGTGTGCTTTGAGCTTTAATAAAGTTTCTTTTATGAATGAAGGTGCCCTTGTATTTGTAGCATAGATGTTCAGGATTGAGAGTTCTTCTTGTTGTATTTTTCCTTTGACCAGCAAGAAGTGTCCCTCAGAGTCTCTTTTGATGACTTTGGGTTGAAAGTCAATTTTATCTGATATTAGAATGGCTACTCCAGCTTGTTTCCTGAGACCATTTGCTTGTAAAATTGTCTTCCAGCCTTTTACTCTAAGGTAAAGTTTGTTTTTGACTCTGAGGTGTGTTTCCTGTATGCAGCAAAATGTAGGGTCCTGTTTATGTATCCAGTCAGTTAGTCTATGTCTTTTTATTGGGGCATTGAGTCCATTGATGTTAAGAGATATTAAGGAATAGTGATTGTTACTTCCTGTCATTTTTGATGTTATTTTTTAAATTTGATTGGTTAACTTCTTTTGGGTTTGATGAGAGAAGGTTACTATCTTGCTTTTTCCAGGGTGAAGTTTCCCTCCTTGTATTGGTGTTTTCCTCCTATTATCCTTTGTAGGGCTGGGTTTGTGGATAGATATTGGGTAAACTTGGTTTTGTCATGGAATATCTTAGTTTCTCCATCTATGGTGATTGAGAGTTTTGCTGGGTATAGTAGTTTTGGCTGGCATTTGTGTTCTTTTAGAGTCTTCATGAGAGCTGCCCAGGATCTTCTAGCTTTCATAGTCTCAGGTGAAAAGTCTGCTGTGATTCTGATGGGTCTTCCTTTATATGTTACTTGGCCTTTTTCTCTTACTGCCTTTAATATTTTCTTTAGTACATTTGGTGTCTTGATTATTATGTGATGGGAGGTATTTCTGTTCTGGTCCAGTCTGTTTGGAGTTCTGTAGGCTTCTTGTATATTCATGGGCATCTCTCTCTTTAGGTTAGGGAAGTTTTCTTCCATAATTTTATTGAAAATATTTGCTGGCCCTTTAAGTTGTAAATCTTCACTCGCATCTATGCCTATAATCCTTAGGTTTGGTCTTTTCATTGTGTCCTGAATTTCCTGAATATTTTGGGTTACAAGCTTTTTGCATTTTGCATTTTCTTTAACTGTTGAGTCCATGGTTTCTATGGTATCTTCAGCATCTGAGATTCTTTCTTCTATCTCTTGTATTCTGTTGTTGATATTTGGATCTATGTCCCCTGATTTCTTCCCAAGGTTTTCTATCTCCAAAGTTGTCTCCCTTTGAGTTTTCTTAGTTTTTTCTACTTCTGATTTTAGATCCTGGATGGTTTTGCTTAGCTCATTCACTTGCTTGGTTGTGCTTTCCTGTAATTCTTTAAGAGATTTTTGTGTTTCCTCTTTCATGACCTCAGCCTGTTGACCAAAGTTGTCCTGTATTTCTTTAAGTGATTTTTTTTTTTGCGTTTCCTCCTTATTGGCCTTTGTATTCTCCTGAATTTCTTTCAATGATTTTTGTGTTTCCCTTGTAAGGGCTTCTAACTTTTGATCCATTTTCTCCTGAATTTCTTTAAGTATGTCCTTCATGTGTTCCTGTACCAGCATCATGACCAGTGGTTTTAAATCCAAATCTTGTTTTACTGGTGTGATGGGGTATGCAGGACATGCTGTTAAAGGAGAATTGGGTTCAGATGCTGCCATATTGCCTTGATTTCTGCTAGTGACCTTCCTGCGTTTGCCTTTTGCCATCTAGTTCTCACTGGTGTTAGTTGGTTTTGTCAATGCTGGACTCACCAGTGCAAGCTGCCTCTTCCCAGGTGGCCTCTGGTGCACAGCTGACCTCCTGCACTGCCTGGAACCAGGGTGCTCTGGCCCAGGCTGTTCAGATCCCGAAGCAGACACCTAAAGGCTCCCGCAGGGGCCTGCTGGACTCACCAGAGCATACTGACTCCTCCCAGCCGGCCTCCAGGATGCCCCTCTTGCAGGACCTGGATATGTGGCATTGCAGCTCAGGCTGTTCTGGATCCCGAAGCGGCGATCTGAGGGCTCCTGCCAGAGGCCTCTGGACTGGCACCTAAGCTCCAGTTCTGCCAGAGCAAGCTGTGTGCTCCCAGTGTGCTTCTGGGTGCACACCAGGTCTCTTGCATTTCCTGGAGACCGAGTGTTGTGGCCCAGGCTGTTCAGATCCCAAAGCAGACACCTGAATACTCCCGCTGGGGCCTGCTGGACTCACCAGAGCACACTGACTCCTCCCAGCCGGCCTCCGTGATGCCCCTCTTGCCTCTTGCAGGACCTGGAGATGTGGTGTTGCAGCCCAGGCTGTTCTGGATCCCGAAGCCGAGATCTGAGGGCTCCTGCCAGAGGCCTCAGGACTGGAACCTCTCTTTGGAATTTTAAAGTGGAGGTTTCTAATGATTGAAATGCAGTGTGGTGAGAATTATATTCAATTTCTTGGTGATTTCAGATAGTAATGAGAGACAGGATCTTAGATACTCAGCACCACATTATATGATCTGTGTAATTTCCTTCACTTTAGTTAGTTTGTTTTGGGGAAGGGACTGGTAACTTTTTATATTGTTTGATATTTGTTATCCTTTAGATGGCGTCTCTTGGGGCCCAGGCTTGCCCCTCACATGGGCTAGCTAACTCACCAAGCCGCCTTCTTTCATACTCTGGTCTGTTTTTAACTAGTTCAAATTTAATATGCTTCTAGATTATTAAATCCCTGTGAATTTAAGAAAGCAAGGGTGGGTATTCCTTCTAGGATAGTTCCTCTGGAGTTTGTAAGTGCTAAGAAACAAGTGAATTGGGGAGAGGGCATAGATGAAACAGAGTGACTTCCCACTTCACACAGAGTCAGCCAGAGGAGGCTCTGATACCAGAAACAGACAGGCATGTAAAAGCACACCTGCCTCATGCCCGAAAGTAGAGTTTAAGGATGGCCCTATAAGTACACAGCTAAAGTCGCATACCTTTGCCTTCTTTTGAAATTCTAGTCATGGAATCTCTGCATTAGGTTTTCTAAGTATGTCACATCCAGGAGTCCATTTCTTTACCTCCTTGCTGTCTCTCTGGGATGTGGCTTCAAATAGTTTCCATTTTAGTAACACTTTCCCCATGAGGCTAAAAGGTTCTAGATCAGCTCTAATGCAGGAACTTAGCACCAACATCCCAATGTCCACACTCTTCCCAAGGTCCACAGGCTCAGAGTACCCCCTGAGTGATGATTTGATTTACATGTAAGGTAATTCTGGAGGGATTTGTCTCCTCCTTTCTGATTCTTTGGACAGCTTCTCTTGGTAACCAGCTGGGCCTTGTGTTCCACTGACCTTGTAGTTGTAGGCTGCAACACTGAATCTCACAGGCACAAAGCTTATTTCGGCAAAGGCCCAGAAACTACTTAAGGTCAAACTGTTGCATGTAACCAGAGCACCACGTGACTCATGGTTGAAAAGGAAAACAAGCTCATTCACATGACTGTATGATAACTAAATGGCCCAGTGTTATTTCCAAAGATAAATAAATAGATAACTTAGAGCAGTAACTGGAGCAACTTGAACAAAGAAGCTATGAAATTGTATAACAGATCCAGAACCACTCTTTTACTGCCAGGGGCCACTGAAAGCAACTACGGTAAAGAGTGAAGTTGCTTCCCCTCCTACTCTCCATCTCTGTAAAGTGGGACATGAGCTCCATTTCTAAGGACAAGCTTTTGATGCCCTGTGATCTACATAGGTGAGGACTCTTCTTGACCTTTATCCCTTACTTGGCCATTAACAATATGCAATTGTAGTGTGATGCAGTTACAGTTGACAAGTATGATTCTTGCCAGGGTGACAGATGAATTCACCCTGAGCACTGAATAGGTGCTCGCTAGTCCACTGTGTGAGAGGAAGAGAAGGTTTGGGTATTGTCAGCAGTGCTCACGTTGCCAAGCCACCAACACACGTCTGCTTTAATGTGTGCTTGAACGTAAAGACATTTCATCCTGTCTGGGGCTCTAACTCAGTAGAGTGCTTGCCAGGCATCCATACGGCACCCAGGTTGTTCACCAGCACCATATAAACCAAGCTTGTTGGTGCCCATGAGTAACCCCTGTGCTCTGGAAGTGAATGGAAGTAAACTTTAGCTAAACAGCAAGTTCAAGGCTAGTCTGGGAAACAGGAGACACTGTCTAAACATGTTAAGTAAGACATGTTAAGTAAACATGTTAAGTAAGACACTGTATAAACGTGTTAAGTAACATCATATGCTGGTCACTCATTGAACTCGAATGACCATAAGTCCTATGACTTATGGGTTAACTAAGTTTTCTCCATATACATACCACATCCTTCATGCTAGGTAGAACCTCAGCCCTGCCCTTGAAGGATGTTAAATCTCAAACAAAAACATTAAAAGTTTAAATGTAGCATCATTAAACAGACTGCAAGGAAATACAGAAGGAATATGGGGATTCTCAGCCCCATCTTGGAATTCAGCATTAGATACCACATACAGATTTACCATCCCTGAGCATGTCCTTAGAGACCCTGGATGTGTTGCTGTTATCACTGAACTGTCTGTAAGAGCAAGAAGGCTCATGGGAACAACAGAAAGGATGAGCACTTACAACCAGTTCCCTCAAGTCTCTCCTGCATATTCTATTTTTGAAAGTAACTGCTTTTATTTTGTTTATTGATTGATTGGTTGATTGATTGATTGATTGATTGACTTTACATTCAGATCACAGCCCTTCCTCTCCTCCAAGTCCCACCCTTGCCTGTCTCATGCTGTGTGATTCTAATGTTCTCTGTTAGGCTTCCTAAACTTTACCTCATGATTATCCTGGATAATCCAGGACAAGCCACCATCTCAACATCTTTTCTTTACCACATAGTCTTTCTAACTTTGTAAGGGGAAAGTCCCCTGGAGATTCTCACGTACTAAGAAGGGAATATCCTCAGAGTTGGGGCACTGATGACCTCTCTCCACTGTAGTCAGAGGAAGGGATGCCCCACCTTGGATACCACCTTGCCCTGAAACATCCAGTCTCAGCAGGACTAAGCACATCTTCTCCTACTGAGGCCCACCCAGGCGGTCTAGTTAGGAAAAGGGGATCCAATGGCAGGCTACAGAGTCAGAGACAGCCCCTGCTCCAATTGTTAGGAGACTAACATGAAGACTGAATTGCACATCTGCTACACATCTGTAGAGGATCTAGATCCAGTCCCTACATACTCTGAGGCCCCTTGAGTCCCCATGGGCCTAGTTTAGTTGACTCTGTGGATCTTCTTTGGTGTCCTCCTACGTATTCTGAGTCAGGACTTAGCATTGGTAACTGGGAAGCAGGCGTGGACTGAGAAAGAAGCAGTGTGAGGAAGGCGGTGGCTCACCCACACAAGCCTGGGCTGCACTCTGGGCAGCACTCTGAATGCGTGCGTGGGCTCTCTGCAGGGTGGTGAGTGAGAAAAGTCACTTTCTACAAAATATAACTGCCAGACATTTATAATGTGAGGGGGTGGTGAAAGACAAGGGTCTTAAAAGAGCGTGGACAATCTAAGACCCAAAAGGAAACCTTAGAGGATTGATAATAGCCACCTTCATAGCTCATGATGCTATAGATTAGGAGATGAACCAAATTCAGTCTCACCGAGCATAAAATATGTCACTGGTGTCTGGACAACAGACCAGCTGAGGAGAATCTAAGTGTCTTCAATCACACACAGAGGGACACCAGGAACTGCCCACCAGAGAGGACTGCAGGAGGCCCAAACATAAGCAAGACTTCTTGTCTGTTGCTCTGTCTTGAGGAACTGTGATGCGCTTCAGGTGAACCCTCACCTTTATGCAAGATCGGTATATTCTGGGGGAAAGAGTCCCCACCTTTCTAACAGGGACAGGCACGGGGACTTGGGACTTCAGCCCTCGTCCCCTGCTCTGATAAAATGTCTTTGTTCCTTCAGAAACCTTATCTACCCCAAATACTCTATTGGCTTCTATACCCTAAGCCTGTTGCTGGGCCTAACATTAGGTTGATTCATTTAATCTAGTCACCAGTGTGAAAACAGAAAAAAATTAAATGTAGTGCTCTTTGGGGCGTGCAAATGAAAGTCTAGGCCACGTCCTCAGAACATTCCCTGATACAGGTCTCTGGTACTAACAGAGAATGACATTTTATCCACACTATTATTGTCACTGCTCAGGATGGTTGAAGTTCAACATTGTTTTTTCTAATATAAAAGTGAAATTGGAGAGCTAGAAAATCAGATGAATTGTTGCTCCTGGCTGAGACTCTGCCTTAAAACACATCCCCCCAGTGCCCTTTAACCTGTTTTTATTGTGGGAAGGTCTAATTTCTCCTTCAATTTAATAGACTTTTGGTGTATGTAATATTATGGGTTTGAAGTTATTGCCTTTCAGAACTTGGATTCTGTCTTCCCAGGCAACCTGTGATTATTACCTCAAAGGGAATAGGAGATGGTTTATTCTTAGGAAAGACGACTTATCCTAGCTGGAGAACATGGATTTGAGTTGGCCCAAATAACACACTCCAAGATAGAAATAGGGCCATGTCTTTTTTTTTGCAGTTTTAGGGCAAAATGAACTCACAAATCAGATGATGAGGTTATAGCTCAGTGGTGGACCAATTGCCTAGCACTTACAGTGCTCTGGGCTCAATTGTCAGCACTTCCCCTCCCCTACAAACAATTAGACATGTTTGGTGTGGAGAGACGGCTCAGCAGGTAAAATTCCTCACCACCAAGACTAAGGTTAGACCCTTATGACCCACATAAAGTTTCCCTGGGATCTCAGATGTGTATCCTGGCACAGGGACCACACAGATACACACACACACACACACATACACACACACACACACACACACAAATACATGTACTTTAAAAAAAACTATAAACATACAGGCAGACTAATTGTTTTGGTGGGTTAAATAAGACATGGAGTTGTGAGGATTCTTGAAGGAGTTGATGGGAGGGATGGGAATGGATGCAATCAACATACATTGTATAGATGCATGAAATTCTCAGAGACTAAGCAAAAAAGGTGTTTCAGATGTTTCTGTTCTTGTTTGTTTTTTTTTAAGACAGCCACAAATAAAACCATTTACCAAATACACTGATGTAGACAGAAGGGGCCAGCTATAATGGAATGGGGATAACCTGTTACGTATTTTATGTTATCTGATCACATCCTCAGCTTTGAGGGTGGTAGAAGCTAGAGTTTGCTAAGATGCAACAGCCCAAAGATCTTCTACCTGATACTTAAGCAGATTGGGCCAGACATAAGGATGGGGAACTAATCATCTTAAGGGAACTGATGCCAGCTCCAAACGGTTCTGTTCTGGACATGCAACATTCCAGCTCTGCACAATCCTGCAGCCTTACCCAGCAACTCACCTTCATATCCATTGCTTCTTTCCCCTTGCAGGGAAGGGGGCTCTAGGGACACAGATACCAAGGGCAACAGGGTTGATCTACCAAATTTATCTCCAAGGCACAACTAGAATCTCACCTAAGTAATAGTTAACTTACTAACAACCAGCCCTAAATGAGAGTAATTGTCTCATGGAACAGAAATGTTCATCTCCCGAGGATGGGGGTGTGCCGTAAATGGTACCAGTGATGAGGACTTCTGAACCATTCCCAGATCCAAAAGGGGATTCCCTTCTGCAGACACACACAGAGATATAGACAGACACAAATACACACCCACACACCCACACACCCACACACACAAAGAGAAACACAGAAACACAGACACAGAGAGAAACACACACATAGAAACACACATACACACACACATACACACACACACACACACACACACACACACATTCACCCCACGCACCAGCCCATCCATTGTTTTCCCATTCTATAAAATTACCAGGATCCCATCTCAGACTTGGGGGTGTTGAGCCTCTGTGTCTATTCCTTCCAATGTGGCCCGTGTTGGATAAATCTCTTTTTTCTACCTTTCTCTTTGATTGTTATATTGGACTGGGTGGCCCCACCTAGTCTGTTGGGAGCCCTGAAGTCAGAGCCTTTGCTGTGATAATATAAAACTCAGATAATATAATGCATAGTTTTCAAATAAGGCTTACTGAATCAACCACTGTCTATTTTTTAGTTGTCTTTGTCCATTCTAGGTTACTGGTATTTCCATATGAGTGGTAAGTTAGCTTACCCAGTTTTCCATAAATGCAGTTAGCATTCCTGTAGACATTTACTGGCAAATGCTAGCCAGTGTCCCCAACTTTATTTTTCTTTGTTAAAACTCTTTCACCTTGCTTTGTTACTTTGAAATTCTGCATTGATATATCTTTGTAAGCCATCTCATTAATTAAATTACCTGAATATGTAGAGCAATTTGGAGACTGTTGCTTGCCTTAACAATAAGTCTCATAACCCATGGACACAGAAAGTGTTTCCATTTGCTTCAATTTTCTCTACTAGTTTTCTTCCTTTTTGGGATATATAGCTTGCGCTTTTCTTATTATTGTATTGTATGATTGTTCCTTGCCTTTTCTCTTATAAGCTGAATGATTATATTTTAACTTCATCTTGCATTGCTCTTGCTTGTGTACAAAACAATAATTAGGATTCATATGGTGGTCTTATGTCTTATGACTCACTGACATGATGGTAGCATGTCTAATAGATGTTAGCTGCATTCCTCGGTATTTTCTACATATGGTGGAGTCATCTGGGAGAAGACACACTCTGACCCCTTCCTTAAACTGGATATGTTTATCTACCTTTTCCCCAATCGCCCTGGGCACATCTTCCACTGCAATAATTCAGAGAAGCAGCACACACTCACACATCCTGCCTTTTCTTTGGCCAACCTGATCGATATCATAGAAAAATGGACAAATCTTTACTATAAATAGTTTGAAAAGACAGAAGCTCTCATTAATCAGGATGAGGTGGGAACCTCTTACAGCCATTTTGGGAACCATTTGCACTTATCTGTTGAACCCTGAAGGATTTCCATAGCTCACTTCCATGCATAAGCATGATTTTGGACCAGTATATCTTCTACATAAATCTTCCAAACAAAAAATAATTCAAACATCAAAGAAAATAAAATAAATGGATCATCGAGGGTAAATTCATATAAGAAAATTATATGCAACAATAAAAGCAGAATAAACACAGCTATAAACAACCCAATGAAAGGCTTTACACGAAATTTCGAGGAAGAATTATTGCTATGTAATTCATAGAGCACAGGCTCATATTCATGCAGAATTGAAATTAGTAAAAGTAGGAATGAACACAGAGGTGGTAAAAATGTCTTTATAAACAGCAAATAAGTGCTTTGCAAGGCTGAAGGTGGCAGACACTTCTAAGAGGGAAGAAAGGAGATAAGAACGCTTATAATATTTATTTTCTATAACTTTAATTGGCTGCATTTTCTATCTTTTAAGGTTATAGCACAGTTTCTAATCCACATATATTTTTAACAGGCAATTCAAGACAAAAAAAATATATGGGTATATTCTAAAACACATATATTTTTTTTCTAGTTTCTTTTTTGTCTCCTGATTAGAGAATCTTAAATTACCTCCACATTTTGCATATCAAGGCAACACGATGCCATCAGACGCACCGAAGCTTACATTCGTGTGGACCAGGAATTGCTGGTCCTATTTGTCTGAATCACAGAAAAGAGACTAAATAGGATTCAGAATTAAGATTTGATCTCAGATGGGATCTTAAAGAATTAGAAGACAATAGTAATCAAATCAGAGAGACTAATGGACGTTTTCACTGTTTACTTTATTCCTAAAATTATCATTTCACTTTTTTTTCACTAGGCACTGATGATATTATTTGTCTCCTGTTAAGAGAGATTTACTTTTGAACTCCAATTTTCAAATCACTTTAGATAAACAAAAATGCTCATTATCTCAGTGATGCGCAGCCTGACTCTCCAAAAGGCAATTAAGAACGTCAGTGGATGCCAGCTATTTGCAGCAGTAATTCATCACCCTTCTGGCCTTTCCCTGAAAAGATCAAGTAGAGTGGTTTTATACACCAAATAACTCTGAGCAGTGTTCTGTAATACTAGCACTGATCATAAAATACACTGGGACGTTTAAATAAAACACACTATGGCACTGAAGGCCTGTCGTCATGGTGGATGCAGTACCCTGATGCTAAGCCTGGAAGGGATGTGCCTTTAACAGGGAGAGAAGAGAGGACAAGCAAGAGGGGAAGAGAGAAAAGAGGGAAGAAGAGGGGGACCAGACAGGAAAGGAGAGAGGAGAGAGGGCAAGGGAAACAAGCATACCCCACACAGAGAATTTGGTTTTTCTGAAGAGTAAAATATTACAGAGCTAAATATTACCAGAAAGTGTTCCAGCCAAGGAAGAGGTGAGGATGAGCCTGGTCTCCGTGGTTTAAGGTGCTGGAGACAGGGGTGCATTTGAAGAGTTAGAAACTTAACTGGGCACGAGATTCATGCTCCAGTAATGAAAGTGGTGGGGAGCTGGGTGTGATACTGGGTGTGGCACTGGGTGTGGCACTGGGTGTGGGGCATCCCTCTCATGCTAGGTGTCAGGAGGCACAGGCAAGAAGATGGCAACTTTGGATCCATAGTGTGCGTTGGAGGCTAGCCTGGGTTGCATGCTAGGGCTATGACAAGGTGTGGATCCACTTGCTTTCTCAATGGCGGTGAGGTTCTCTACTCTCAGTTGATTAAGTGTACCCACCCCCCACCAGATACGGTGGTGTTCAGGGAGGGCGTAGCCCTGCTGAGTACCCTTGAGGATGGGGAGCCCTGTATCTTTGGCCCCTTGCTCACTCTCTCATTATTAGGAGATGGAGTCCAGAGGACTCCCACTCTTTGGAAACAGAACTTAAAATATAATAAATTTGAAATCAAGTTTCCATTAAAATATTTGAATGACTAGACAAAGGCTTGCATCTAAAAGCGCAATAGACTGTTCCTTGCACACACACAAAAAATATTTCTTGGGCATTCAGAGGAAATAAATATGTATTCCTTTCCTCCTTTCTCTGGGAGATAAATTATTTCTGATATACAGCAAGTTCCTTGAGTTATTCATTAATGTTTAAAGGAGACTCATTTGAAAAGAGATTTTCAGTTGTGACCTAAGGCAAGAGTCTCTTTTGTTGTGAGAGAATAAGGCAGGTGAGGAAGATGGACTGATGGCGTGATGACTGAGAGTCTGGGTCTCACAGAGAGCGTCCTCCACGTGAACACACATGAGGAAAATAATGAATCCACTTCAGAAAAACTGAAAGAGAAGTGTCAGTCAGAATGGCAGGAATCCATACCTGTGATGTCACCTTTCTGTTATTCATGAACCTCAGGATACAATCAGAACTGTACACTCATCCTGTGTAGTGGCATCTCTGCCCCCCACTCCCCCCACCCCACCCCACCCCCGTGTGTGCACAAGAGCTCAGTTGTGCTTTCCTGAAAGGCAAAGAGGACCCAGCGCTCCCCAATATTGGATGACAAGATGGCAGGAGCTCAGGTACCTAAGCCTCCTCAGGGCGGACGGTGGCAACAGCAAACCCCAATTAATTCTAGAATCTTACGAGGTAACTTGGATTTCCCACATAGGGGTCACACTACCTGTGATTTAGAATAAATACCTGTTGCTCAGTCCTCTTCATGTTTTATCTCCTTTGCTTATATACAGCCCAGGCTAGGAGTCTCAGAGTAACATGAGCACCCTGGAGTCATCACGTGTTCTTGCCTGTCTCCATTGTGTAGGGAAAGCCTGTGTGGTCTTTGGGATCACATGACTGTTACTTGGCATCTTGAACCTGTCAGAGGTCATTGTTCCTCCTTCCCTGTATTCATAAAATCCTCAACAAACCAGTCACTTTGGGATACAAGGTTCGCTCCCTGGGAGCCTGTCCTTAGGCACATAGCCTTTCCCTCTGGCCTCAGCTGGATAGGCGGAGATCACATGCTCATTTTATCCTATCTACAAAGGTCTAAATTCTTGAAAAGTACCCAGTGCTATTCATTGTATTTGTAACACCTTACGAAAGAAGTGCTTGGCTCATAGTAAATAGATATTTCAATTCAAGAGAACAAAACCACTCCTGTCAATTTTACCTGTTTACTCTCCTGCACAGTGAGGTACAATTTTTCTAGTTTTCCTTTTTTTCTTTCCAAATCTATAAAAACCTTTTGAGTTTCAAACTCATCCTTTGGTCCCTGCTTGGTGGCCTCTTTTGTTGCCACACTTGCAGCAAATGTGGTTTTGTTGTTTTTATTTTAGCATCTAGGATTCTTCTCTCATATGCCGCTTGCTTGGTTGAGGCAAAATACAGATTTCAACTGTGGTAATATCAAAGGAATTAAGATTTTTTTTCCTCCTTGAGTTACTATGAGTGACCATTGTCAGGTTACCCCAAAATAACATGTTCCAATGTGGACACAGTTTCTCAAACGTTTTGTAGTTATAGAACAAGAGAAATTTATAAATCCAGGTATTTGCCAAATGCATCGGTGGGTGGCATTGAGAGGTTATTTATACTGAGGCAGAGGATGTCCGCAATGGACTTCAGATGAAAGATGATGTTCATAGCTTCAGGGCTGGTGGGAACTAGAGGTCTAGTAATACCTCTCAGAGATTTCAAGTGACAGCCACAAAGATATTAGGTCAAACAAACGAGTGGGCAGAGAGTGGCTACTAAAACAACTAATGATCACCCAAAACCATTTGGCCCCAGATTTACAAAATTCCATCTGTCTACAGTCATGGAAGTTCTAATCAGCTCTGTAGAAATTTCAACACACACGTGGCTTTTTCTTTTCTTTCTTTCTTTCTTTCTTTCTTTCTTTCTTTCTTTCTTTTTTTTTTTTTTTAGGAATTTCAGTTTGGAGCTATCCAGGAACATATCTGAAACTTCTATTAATTAAGCACCATTTCTCTGCATGTCAGTTCTGGCCTATTTTAAAAGTAGTTGCAAGCTTATTTTTCCCAGATGACCCTAGTTTATGCTAATTTGATAAAAAAAAAAGAAAAAGAAAAAGAAAAAGAAAACCAACCACACAAACCATTTAGGAACAAAAGCTCCACATTTGTATCACTAACACTTCATGCATTACATCTCAAAATGTTTAACTTTTATCATATTAAAAAAGTCTAAATCAATAACTTGATATAAAAAGGTCCACCATGATACAGATACCTCTTGGGTAATATATTAGTTTCTTTTAATAACTTAAATAAAAATATCTGACAAAAATAATCTAACAGTGAAAGGTTGTTCTTGGCTAATATTTTATAAGGTTATAATGCAGGGTCACCTAATTCAGTTGTTTCTTGATCACACTGAGGCACATCACAGCAGGTAGCTCCTGACAAAGAAAAACTTCACACCCAACATTTTGTAACAGTTTCCTCTGAGAATGAAATCTTCTACTCTCCAAGCAAGTTGGAAATAAGACTCCTGACTGCCATCTATCAAAAAAGCTTCAGGAAGTGTCTGAAACAGACAAGATTCACTAGGTCCCTCCCTGCCAGAGTAAGCAATAAAAGCCAAGAGGCTTGCTAAAGAGCAGAACCAAGCTGCAAAGTAGACTCTGAGACCAGACCCGCTGCCTTGGGAGAGCACAAAACGGCCAAGCTGCAAGAAGAGGTTTAGACTCAGAAAGGACACTCAGCAACATTTGAAGTTGCAGGCTCTGTGATGAGTTGCAGGTTTCTCAGATTTTATGAGCTGACACTCATACTGGAGTGAGCCTTCACCTTGGTAAAACAGCTGTCTTTGAGTCATTTCTCTTCCTCTAAGTGACCCCTCACCCATACACACTCCTGTAAGTAACTCCAATCAAACTCATTGGTTCACCAAGGTAGATTTCAGTGGTACTCACAGGTTAGTCTGTCATGGGATCCCTGTATGGGATGGGTAGATGTCTATCTCCCCAGACAAAATTTTGTCACACAACACCCCACTAAGGCAGAGAAAGGAATGGAGAGACCAGAGACAAGATACAGCCTTCACAGTGTACCTGGACTAGTAATTTCTCCCCTTTGACTTCACTGATACTTTCGATCATATGTTAGAACAGTAAGAGTCTTCTGGCTCTGAAGCAGAGAAAGAGACCTGACCTTAAAAATAATAGAGAGGATTAAACCTTGAGCAGATTTATCACTTATTTTTCATGGATTTTTGTTTTGTTTTGTTTTGGGGTTTTTGTTTGTTTTTGTTTTGTTCTGTTTTGGGGGATTTTGGTGTTTGGTTTTTTGGGGGGGTTTTCCCCTTAGGAAAATCAGTGTAAGGCAAGTAAATATTACCAACTTGTTTCTAGCTACAGAATATAAACGTTAGGGAGTCATGTGCTACATGCATGTATGTTTTCTGAGCCTAGAAGCAAGTTTCAGAATGAACTAAAATGACTTGGTTTCATCTCATAACAGAGGATGTGTTCATAGCATAGCTCATACTTTAGCACAAAACATGGATGAGAATAACTGAAGTAATGTTCTTGGATGAAAATAAGTCTATGTTCATCTAGAATAAGAAATAAAAAATATGAAAGAGAGAGGGAGAAATTTCAAGAAGTTGAAGGGGCCTAGAGATGCTATACAGCCCTACTAGCCACATTGTGATCAACAGAGACAAATGATGGGGATGTCATAGCCCTTCAGAGTACTGACTCTAGTTTTGGCTGTGTTGTTACAGGAAATATTCTATGTCATGTGTGTGACTGAGGGAGACATGATGACATGAAATATTAGACAATGAAATGTCACTCAATTATTAAATTCTCATTAAAACAGAATTTATGGTCACCTTTGCTACCATTTGTCTTGTTTGTTAGTCCCCTGGGATTACGTGTGTCCCTGTCAGTAGTAGTAGTATTGACACAGAACTCATTAGTTCAGTCTTGTTCTTCTGCTCTGCCTGAGGGAGAGGGCAGAGGCTGGCCACCCTAGGTTACACAGTAGCCTGCATGACATTTGAAGGTAATTAGAAGCTTAAGTTTCTGCCCCACTCTAATCAAAACAGCTCTGATGTTTTTTTTTCTTGGTTTTACCCATGTCTTAGAGTGTTTCTCTTTGTTTAATGAAGTCATAGCAGCGAATGTTTTGCTGTTAGCCTAGGGCTCAACATGGTTTCCCTCAGGCAATAAGGAACTGACTGTGAATAAGTGAAAGCAGGTGTCAAAGGGGGAGGAGAACCTGCCCTTGTAATCATTAATGGGATAACTCCAGCAACAAGCAACACACGTCCGTGAGGGCGCCTGCAAGAACAGGACGCTCTTCTCTGAAAGCAGAAATCCACTCACTACTGCTGCTCTTCTCTGTCCCTAACATCAACTATCCTCCAACTGCCCTACTAATCATGATGTCGTTCTTTTAAATTTATTTATTTATTTTTTTTTAATACTCCATAACTTATTCCCCAACCTACCCCCTCATCCACCCTCTGACTGTTCCACATCCCATACCTCCTCCCCATATCCCTGTCTCAGGTGGATGTCCCCACCCACCACCCCACCTGACCTCTAAACTCCCTGGGGCCTCCAATCTCTTGAGGGCTAAGTGCATCATCTCTGAATGAACACAGACATGACGGTCCTCTATTGTATGTGTGTTGGGGGGCCTCATGTCAGCTGGTGTATGCTGCCTGTTTGGTGGTCCAGTGCTTGAGGGATCTCATGGGTCTAGATTAATTGAGACTGCTGGCCCTCCTACAGGGCCGTCCTCCTCCTCAGCTTCTTTTAGCCTTGGCTAGTTCAACAACAGGGGTCAGCTGCTTCTGTTCATTGGTTGGGTGCAAATATCTGCATCTGACTCTTGCAGCTGCTTGTTGGGTCTTCCAGAGTGTGGTCATAATGTCATTTAAATATCAGATATTTGATCCCTTGGGACTCATCCTCTCAGTATAGACTCAGGATCGAAGGTCCCTCTGACTCTTCTGTACTATGCATTTCAGCCTTCCCTTCTAGGTCATCTCTATCCTTTTGTGACTACTCCTGGACCCACGACATTCTAACAGTGATCCCACAGCCACCACAGTTAGCTGATGATCAGGGACCCCAGAGCAATTACAGCTGGCTAGCAGCCAGAATGGGCAAAAGTAACCAAAGAATAGAACATCTACCCCCAAAAGGTAAGAACAGATATCTACACCAAGATAAAATAGATCATTACTCCAGAGGCCTAGATCTCAGCACAAAACCCACAAATACGAGCTGCAAGAGCAACATGCCTCCTCCAGAATCCAGGCATGGTACTGTACTAGGCCCTAAAATAGCAATTTAGTTGAAATAGAAGACAAGGGCTTAAAAACAGTAGTCATGAATATGATAAGGATCCTTCAAGAGGATATGGATAAATACATTAATGAAAACACAAAACATACAGATGGGTGAAATAATAAAGAAACAAGTCAAAACATGACAGCAGAACTCAACTAAGAAATAGAATCATCAAATAAAACCAAAGTAAAATAAACTGAGAATGAAAAACCCAAGACATCAAATGGAAAACATTATAGGCAAGCATCAGCAAAAGATTAATAAACTCAGAGAAGAGAATTTCTGGTCTTGAAGACAAAAGAAGTGTTATTATAAATAAAATGTTAACTACAAAGCAGTACGTGCACAAAACATCCAAGAAATCTGGGACACTGTAATCACATAAAAACAATGAATAATATATAGACGAACAAGAAACTCAGATCCAAAGCACAGAAAATATTTTTAACAAAATTATAGAAGAAAATTTCCCCACCTTGAAAAAAGAGATGCCTATCAAGATACAAGATACATACAGGACACCAAACAGGGCTAAAATACACAAATCTCCACAGCACATAATAATCAGAACACTAAATGTTCTGCAAAAAAAAAAAAATGATAGTAAAAGCTGCAAAGGTAAAAAGAACAAATTACTTACAAAAGCAAGCCCATTAGAATGACACCTGATTCTCAGTGGAGACTCTCAAAGCAAAAAGGCCTCATCAGAAGCTCTACAAGCTCGGAGAGAATACAGATAAAATGTCAGATTGCTATCAACCACATTCAACAGAGAAAGAACAGCATTTCATGATAAAAACAAATTTAAGCAATTTCTATCTACAAATCAAGCTCTGCCAAAGGTACTAGAAGGCAAAATTCAATCTGAAGAGTAGGCTAACTATAGCTAAAAGACACAAGGAATAAATAATCCCAGAACAACTAATCAAAAGGTGTGGGGGGAATACCACCACAACCAAGTAACAGGATAATAAACAAGGACCATGAACAACTCTCAATATCAACAGTCTTAATTCCCCATTAAAAAAGAGACTAAGAGATTGGATTAGAAAGAGGGACCCCTCATCCTGCTGCACCCAAGAAACATATCTTACTTACCATTAAGGATAGAGATCACCTTAGCAAGAAGCTATTCCAAACAAATGGACCCACGAAGTATAACTATTTTAATGTCTGAAAAAAACATTGACTTCAAATGAAAGCTAATCAGAAGAGACAGAGAAGGACATTACACCCTCATTGAAGGAAAAAGCCACCAACTTCAAACATGTATGCACCAAACACAATGGTACCTAAATTTCATAAAATAAACACAACTACAGCTAGAATAAAATATTGATCCTAATACAGTGCTAAGGACTGACTTCAATATCTCACTCTTGTGATTAGACAGGTTATCCAGACAAAAACTGAATAGGAAAATGCTGACGTTAAGTAACATCAGATCCAGATGGATCTAGGAGATGTCTACAGAACATTTTATCCAAACACTAAAGGGTAAAATTTATTTTCAGTAGCCCAGAGAACTCGCTTTAAAACTGACCATGTATTTGGACACAAAGCAAGTCTCAACAGATAGAGGAAAATTGAAATAGCTCCCTGCTGCATCCTGTCTGACCACCTCGGATTAAAGCTAGATATCAACAACAACAAAAACAACAGAAAATTTATAAAGTGATGGGAACTGAACAGCTCACTACCAAATAAAAATTGTATTAATAAAGAGGTCAAGGAGGAAATGTAAAATGTTTTGAATGTTTGAATAAATTGAAATGAAAAAAACCCAAAGAGATAAATTAATGACACATACCCAAGGGAGGAGATACAGAAACAACAATGTGGAGCATAGACTGAAGAAAAGGCCATCCAGAGACTGCCCTACCTGGGGATCCATCCCATATACAGTCACCAAACCCAGAAACTATTGTGGACGCCAACAACTGCTTGCTGACAGGAGCCTGATATGGCTATCTCCTAAGAGGCTCTGCCAATACCTGACAAATACAGAGGTGGATATTTGCAGCCAACCATTGGTCTGAGCACGGGGTTCCCAATGGAGGAGCTAGAGAAAGGACCCAAGGAACTAAAAGGGTTTGCAGCCCCATAGGAGAAATAATATGAACCAACCAGTACCGCCAGAGTTCCCAGGGACTAAACCACCAACCACCGAGTACACATGGAGGGACCCATGCCAACTATGTAGCAGAGGATAGCCTTGTTGGGCATCAGTAGGAGGAAAGGCCCTTGGTCCTGAGAAGGCTCGATGCCCCAGTGTAGGGGAATGCCAGGACAGGGAAGTGGGAGTGGGTGAGTCGGTAAGGGTGGGGGGATTGGAAGGAAAATGATGAAAGGGGATAACATTTGAAATGTAAATAAAGAAAATATCTAATAAAAAAAAAGAAACAATACACTGAAAGAGTAGAAAGGAAATAAGAATCTAACTTGGATGAATGCTAACAATAGCATCACAGAATCATTGACATAAAGAACTGGTTCTTTGAGAAAATCATGAGGGAAAAGGAGAGAAAATGAAGAGGACACAGCTCGTTCCAGCTTAGGCTTCAGTCCTGAGGCCTCTGGCGGTAGCCCTCGGACCTCTCCGCTTCCGGATCCAGATCGGCCTGAGCAGCAGCACCACATCTCCAGGTCCTGAAAGAGGCAGGTGGGGCTTCCGGGCGGCCAGCTGGAGAGGTCAGTGTGCTCCGGTGAATCCAGCGGGCCCCAGCAGGAGCCTTCAAGCGCCTGCTTTAGGATCTGAACAGCCTGGGCCACAGCACTCGGTCTCCAGGAAGTGCGGGGGACCTGGTGTGCGCCCAGAGGCAGTCTGGGAGCTCAAAGCACAGCTCTTTCCCTGTGGCACAGAGCTTAGGCTACAGTCCTGAGGCCTCTGGCAGTAGCCCTCAGACCTCTATGCTTCCAGATCCAGATCAGCCTGAGCAGCAACACCACATCTCCAAGTCCTGAAAGAGGCAAGTGGGACTTCCAGGCGGCCAGCTGGGAGAAGTCTGTGTGCTCCAGTGAATCCAGCAGGCCCGAGCAGGAGCCTTCAGGTGTCTGCTTCCGGGTCTGAACAGCCTGGACAACAACACCCTGTCTCCAGGCAGTGCAGGGGGCAAGCTGTGCACCAGAGTCCACCTGGGAAGGGGCAGCTTGCACTGGTGAGTCCAGCATTGACAACACCAACTAACACCAGTGAGAACTAGATGGCAAAAGGCAGACGCAGGAACGTCACTAACAGAAATCAAGGCAATATGGCAACATCTGAACCCAATTCTCCTTTACCAGCATGTCCTGGATACCCCATCACACCAGTAAAACAAGATTTGGATTTAAAATCACTGGTCATGATGCTGGTACAGGAACACATGAAGGACATAATTAAAGAAATTCAGGAGAAAATGGATCAAAAGTTAGAAGCCCTTGCAAGGGAAACACAAAAATCATTGAAAGAAATCCAGGAGAATACAAAAGCCAATAATGAGGAAACACAAAAAACACTTAAAGAAATACAGGAGAACTTTGGTCAACAGGCTGCGGTCATGAAAGAGGAAACACAAAAATCTCTTAAAGAATTACAGGAAAGCACAAACAAGCAAGTGAAGGAGCTAAGCAAAACAATCCAGGATCTAAAATCAGAAGTAGAAACAACTAAGAAAACTCAAAGGGAGACAACTTTGGAGATAGAAAGCCTTGGAAAGAAATCAGGGGACAGAGATGCAAATATCAACAACAGAATACAAGAGATGGAAGAAAGAATCTCAGACGCTGAAGATACCATAGAAACCATGGACTCAACAGTTAAAGAAAATGCAAAAAACAAAAAGCTTGTAACCCAAAATATCCAGGAAATCCAGGACACAATGAGAAGACCAAACGTAAGGATTATAGGCATAGATGAGAGTGAAGATTTACAGCTTAAAGGGCCAGCAAATATCTTCAATAAAATTATGGAAGAAAACTTCCCTAACCTAGAGAGATGCCCATGAATATACAGGAAGCCTACAGAACTCCAAACAGACTGGACCAGAACAGAAATACTTCCTGTCACATAATAATCAAAACACCAAATGTACTAAACAAAGAAAAAATATTAAAGGCAGTAAGAGAAAAAGGCCAAGTAACATATAAAGGAAGACCTATCAGAATCACAGCAGACTTTTCACCTGAGACTATGAAGGCTAGAAGATCCTGGGCTGATCTCATGCAGACTCTAAGAGAACACAAATGCCAGCCAAAACTACTATATCCAGCAAAACTCTCAATCACCGTAGATGGAGAAACTAAGATATTCCATAACAAAACCAAGTTTACCCAATATCTATCCACAAACCCAGCCCTACAAAGGATAATAGGAGGAAAACACTAATACAGGGAGGGAAACTTCACCCTGGAAAAAGTAAAATAGTAACCTTTCATCAAACCCAAAAGAAGTTAACCAATCAAATTTAAAAAATAACGTCAAAAATGACAGGAAGTAACAATCACTATTCCTTAATATCTCTTAGCATCAATGGACTCAATGCCCCAATAAAAAGACATAGACTAACTGACTGGATACATAAACAGGACCCTACATTTTGCTGCATACAGGAAACACATCTCAGGGTAAAAAACAAACATTACCTTAGAGTAAAAGGCTGGAAGACAATTTTACAAGCAAATGGTCTCAGGAAACAAGCTGGAGTAGCCATTTTAATATCAGATAAAATTGACTTTCAACCCAAAGTCATCAAAAGAGACCCTGAGGGACACTTCTTGCTGGTCAAAGGAAAAGTACAACAAGAAGAACTCTCAATCCTGAACATCTATGCTCCAAATGCAAGGGCACCCTCATTCATAAAAGAAACTTTATTAAAGCTCAAAGCACACATTGCACCTAACACAATAATTGTGGGTGACTTCAACACTGCACTTTCCTCAATGGACCGATCAGGAAAACAGAAACTAAACAGGGACATAATGAAGTTAATTGAAGCTTTGGACCAATTAGATTTAACAGATATATATAGAACATTCTATCCTAAAGCAAAAGAATATACCTTTTTCTCAGCACCTCATGGTTCCTTCTCCAAAATCGACCATATAATTGGTCACAAGACAGACCTCAACAAATATAAGAAGATCTAACTAATCCCATGCCTCCTATCAGATCACTATGTTGTAAAAGTGGTCTTCAATAACAACAAAAACAACAGAAAACCCACATACACGTGGAAATTGAACAATATTCTACTCAATGATACCTTGGTCAAGGAAGAAATAAAGAAAGAAATTAAAGACTTTTTAGAACACAATGAAAATGAAGACACAACATACCCAAATCTATGGGACACAATGAAAGCAGTGCTAAGAGGAAAACTCATAGTTTCCCCTGAGTGCCTCCAAAAAGAAAATGGAGAGAGCATACATTACCAGCTTAATGACACACCTGAAAGCCCTGGAACAAAAAGAAGCTATTTCACCCAGGAGGAGTAGAAGGCAGGAAATCATCAAACTCAGGGCATACAAAGAATCAACCATACAAAGAATCAACAAAACCAGGAGCTGGTTCTTCGAGAAAATCAACAAGATAGATAAACCCTTAGCCAGACTGACCAAAGGGCACAGAGAAAGTATCCAAATTAACAAAATTAGAAATGAAAAGGGAGATATAACAACAGAAACTGAGGAAATCCAAAAAATCATCAGATCCTACTACAGGAGCCTGTACTCAACACAACTGGAGAACCTGGAGGAAATGGACAATTTCCTTGACAGATACCAAATACCAAACTTAAATCAGGACCAAATAGATCATCTAAACTGTCCCATAATGCCTAAAGAAATTGAAGGAGTCATAGAAAGTCTTCCAACCAAAAAAAGCACAGGACCAGATGGCTTCAGTGCAGAATTCTATCAGACCTTCAAAGAAGAGTTAACACCAATACTCTTCAAATTATTCCACAAAATAGAAACAGAAGGAACACTACCCAATTCCTTCTATGAAGCCACAATTACGCTGATACCAAAACCACACAAAGATCCAACAAAGAAAGAGAACTTCAAACCAATTTCCCTTATGAACATCGATGCAAAAATACTCAATAAAATTCTTGCCAACAGAATCCAAGAACACATCAAAACGATCATCCACCATGATCAAGTAGGCTTTATCCCGGGAATTCAGGGTTGGTTCAATATATGGAAATCCATCAATGCAATCCACTACATAAACAAACTCAAAGAAAAAAACCACATGGTCATTTCATTGGATGCTGAAAAAGCATTTGACAAAATTCAGCATCCTTTCATGCTTAAAGTCTTGGAAAGAACAGGAATTCAAGGCCCATACCTAAACATAGTAAAAGCAATATACAGCAAACCGGTAGCCAGCATCAAACTAAATGAAGAGAAACTTGAAGCAATCCCACTAAAATCAGGGACTAGACAGGGCTGCCCCCTTTCTCCTTATCTTTTCAATATTGTACTTGAGGTACTAGCTCAGGCAATTCAACAACATAAGGAGGTCAAAGGGATACAAATTGGAAAGGAAGAAGTCAAACTATCATTATTTGCAGATGACATGATAGTCTACCTAAGTGACCCAAAAAAACTCCACTAGAGAACTCCTACAGCTGATAAACAACTTCAGCAAAGTGGCAGGTTATAAAATCAACTCAAGCAACTCAGTGGCCTTACTATACTCAAAGGATAAGCAGGCTGAGAAAGAAATTAGGGAAATGACCCCCTTCACAATAGCCACAAATAATATAAAGTATCTTGGGGTGACTCTTACCAAACATGTGAAAGATCTATATGACAAGAACTTCAAGACTCTGAAGAAGGAAATGGAAGACCTCAAAAAATGGGAAAACCTCCCATGCTCATGGATCGGTAGAATCAATATAGTTAAAATGGCCATTTTACCAAAAGCAATATACAGATTCAATGCAATACCCATCAAAATCCCAACTCAATTCTTCACAGAGTTAGAAAGAGCAATTATCAAATTCATCTGGAATAACAAAAAACCCAGGATAGCTAAAACTATTCTCAGCAACAAAAGAAAGTCTGGGGGAATCAGTATCCCTGACCTCAAGCAATACTACAGAGCAATAGTGTTAAAAACTGCATGGTATTGGTACAGTGACAGGCAGGAGGATCAATGGAACAGGATTGAAGATCCAGAAATGAACCCACACACCTATGGCCACTTGATCCTCGACAAAGAGGCTGAAAACATCCAATGGAAAAAAGATAGCCTTTTCAACAAATGGTGCTGGTTCAACTGGAGGTCAGCATGCAGAAGAATGCGAATTGATCCATCCTTGTCTCCTTGTACTAAACTCAAATCCAAATGGATCAAGGACCTCCACATAAAGCCAGACACTCTGAAGTTAATATAAAACAAACTGGGGAAGATACTTGAGGACATCGGTACAGGGAGAAAGTTTCTGAACAGAACACCAATAGCGTATGCTCTAAGAGCAAGAATTGACAAATGGGACCTCATAAAATTACAAAGTTTCTGTAAGGCAAAGGACACCATCAAGAGGACAAATTGGCAACCAACAAATTGGGAAAAGATTTTCACCAATCCTACATCAGATAGAGGGCTAATATCCAATATATATAAAGAACTCAAGAAGTTAGACTCCAGAAAACCAAACAACCCTATTAAAAAAATGGGGTACAGAGTTAAACAAAGAATTCTCACCTGAAGAACATCGGATGGCGGAGAAGCATCTTAAAAAATGCTCAAGTTCATTGATCATTAGAGAAATGCAAATCAAAACAACCCTGAGATTTCACCTTACACCAGTCAGAATGGCTAAGATTAAAAATTCCGGAGATAGCAGGTGTTGGAGAGGGTGTGGAGAAAGAGGAACACTCCTCCACTGCTGGTGGGGTTGCAAATTGGTACAACCACTCTGGAAATCAGTCTGGCAGTTCCTCCGAAAACTGGGCACCTCACTTCCAGAAGATCCTGCTATACCACTCCTGGGCATATACCCAGAGGATTCCCTACCATGTAATAAGGATACATGCTCTACTATGTTCATAGCAGCCCTATTTATAATTGCCAGATGCTGGAAAGAACCCAGGTATCCCTCAACAGAAGAATGGATGCAAAAAATGTGGTATATCTACACAATGGAGTACTATTCAGCCATTAGAAACAATGAATTCATGAAATTCTTAGGCAAATGGATGGACCTAGAGAACATCATACTAAGTGCGGCAACCCAGACTCAAAAGATGAATCATGGTATGCACTCACTAATAAGTGGATATTAACCTAGAAACCTGGATTACCCAAAACATAATCTACACATCAAATGAGGTACAAGAAGAAAGGAAGAGTGGCCCCTTGTTCTGGAAAGACTCAATGAAGCAGTATTCAGCAAAAGGAGAACGTGGAAGTGGGAAGGGGTGGGTGGGAGGACAGAGGGAGAGAAGGGGGCTTACGGGACTTTTTGGGAGTGGGTGGGCTAGGAAAGGGGAAATCATTTGAAATGTAAATAAAAAATATACCGAATTAAAAAAATTAAATAAAAATATTTTACACACACACACACACACACACAAAAAAAAAAGAAAATGAAGAGGACAGTTTGTTAAATCAACAGCCTTTTGAAAAACTATGTGGAAACACATTGCTTGCATAAGTTTCCTAACACATATGTATATGAAAGGAGTTTTAAAGGAATGACCATGTAGTAGAGGAGACAATGCATCAACTAGACATTTTGTGTTATCAAGTAAAACCTCCAGTGCTATAAATAGGTTGCATAGTGTTGAGTCATCAGCCAAAGAGGTCCTAGATCTTTTCCAAATCACAAGAGATTGCTAGGCTATTGGATACCCTCAACAACCTAAGATATAGGACCCTAATGTTGTAGATCCTACTGATTTGTCACAAACATGGAGAATTCAACTGGTAACAAACTAGAAGCTTTACCCTACTGACATGGTACTAGAAAGTACTTTGCATACCACGAGAGGAGAAAAGCAATAATAAATATAATAATAAACATCACGCAGCTACGAAACTTGTCACCTACAAAAAAGATCTTCCTGCAAGATATATTGGTGAGATGGTGGCAAAAAAGTTACAGCAGTAACTAACCAGGTTTTTTATTTATCTATATTTATTGGCTTTAAAGTCCATTCCATGAGATAGAATCCACACTGACACTTCTGAAGTAGTCAACAATCCAAAAGCAGATGGGTCATGGGTCTTAGGTGAAAACTTAATACTAGTATTCTGCTAATGCAATAGAATGACCCCTAATGATGTATTGCTGGACTCATAGATCAAAGCATAACTCACCCCTCATCAGAAAATCTTCTTGCAGTACATGTTAATTAACATAGTGACCAACAACTAGATAACATGGAGCAAGTGAGGTGTTTTGGAGCTAAAGGGGATGTCTTCATGAAACCCCTCCCCTCTAGGCTCAGGAAGGGATCTATGTGATGACAAGAGCCAGAAGTGATAGATGACTCCAAGGAAGAGACATCTTCCAGCCATAACAAGGCTGATAATATATAAACTCAAAGAGACTGTCACAGCAAGTACAAGACTACACAAGTCCAAACCAAATAAAATTACAGCATGGGGAAAGGTACATACACCTCTAACAAAGAAACTATTTGCAATTGATTAGCTATGAGGATACGAAAAATCAATTTTCTCTAGTGGGTGTCATTGAGTATTTCAATCACACTCCAGGGCAGACACTATGCTCAGGAGTAGTGGGTCAAGACAAATCAGACTACATTGTGTGTGTGTGTGTGTGTTATACACTTATGCATATGCTTGAGTTCATGCTTCTTGTTTTATTTTCTGGGTTTTCTGTTTTATTTTGGATTTTGTGTTTTGCTCTTTCTTGAGAGAGGGAGGGATGGAGGGGGAGAGAGACAGACAGACAGACAGACAGACAGACAGACAGAGAGAGAGAGAGTCAAAAGCATAGAATTGGTTAGATAGGGCAGTGGAGAGTATTTGGGAGGGAAATTGGGGAAAGAGAAAGAATGTGATCAAAATACATTTTGTGAAAAAAATAAATCAGCACACTTAATCATTTGCCTTATTTTGAATTCTGTATATCTTCATAATCTATCAATATAAATGTGATGGTGATACTTGCACCCACAGCACTTAGGTAGTTGATGCAAGGTTAAAATGGTAGCCCGGGCTACATAATAAATTTGAGGCCAACCTGGACTAAAGAGTGAGTCCTTCTTTGAAAATACAAAAACAGCAAATCCATTAGTCCAGAAAAAAAACATGGTATATCTTTAATTTATTCAAGGGTTGTGTCTGACCATGTAAAATTGTTTTTTCCCTTAATATAAAGACAGAATGGTTTACTTTGATTTTCCTACAAAAACAAACAAAAACAAAAATCAAATCAAATCAAACAAACAAAGAAAACTCTATGCTTCTGGAATTCTTTGGGGGAAGCAAGCCCTCACCTTCATAGCCATCGCAATTCCTGGATGGTGATCAGAGGCAATGTGGTTTTAGTCTCTTCTCCAACACTGCCAGGGAACTCCTAATGTGATCTGAACATGACTCTGAAGACCTTGTCCCATGAGAGCACCATGTTGTTAGATCACATGCTCCCCAGCATCATCCTCAGCAAAGGGCAGGTGGGCAATCACCTGCAAGAAGGGGGCTCATGGCCCTTACCAGTGACCAGCCAGCTGTTCTCTACAAATCACAGATGCCAGCAAGAATCGCCACCCTATTTCCTACAAACAGTGCATACCAAGAAGTGATGGCCTTTAGTCAGCAGTGCCTTCTCAAGAGTATATATGCAATTATAACCATGAGAGACCAGGTAGCCTCAGGTCACAGTGATGACTCGTCTACTGACCATTGTATGATGAGGATCGTGTCTTTGAAAATGGCGCCAGACAGGTTTTGTTTATACAGTTTATGTTCAAACCTTCCTCAACACTGGGGGAGGCTCTCCCACCATACAGGTGCCCTCACTACATAGGACGACACCACCACACAAATAAATGGGAAGCTGCTCATGGAATGATGTCAGCAACTAGAAATAATACAACCAGGGGCCCCTGTGTCTTCTGTCAGCATCTAAGTAGCTGAGCAGCTAATTCAGAAACTTGTTGGAAGTGTGTAACCTAAAGCCCTTAGAATGTGCAGAGTAACCATACCAGAAAGCTATAGAACTAAGAAAAACTTGGTCAGACACCATGCAAGTCTTCTATTTTTTTTTTCCCTGAGAATGGAAGACTATTCTCTGGTGAAGAAATTATGTGTGTGTGTGTGTGTGTGTGTGTGTGTATGCACACATATATGTTTGTTTTCTTTATTTTTATTTTGATTGCTTTTTAAATCATAAACACAAGGTAAAGCATTAACTAGTTTTGCTTTATGCTCATAGCTTTCACCCATCCAGGCCCTTGTAAAGATGTCCCACACAGAGATGTCTGCTCTTTTGCTGCTGCTGGTGTACAGAGGGGAGCAGAGATGTGAAAGCAGCTGAAAAGTTTGTTATTTGCCTTGCATAGTGATAAAGGAGAGCCGTGCCACAAAAACAAAAACAGAAAACATACGGGGAGGCCATCCAGACTTGGGAGCAGCTTGGTCCCTCAGGAGAAAGTCAGCACAGAGCAAGCTATCAAAACTATCTCAGGGAAGGATCTGCCTGTTTCTTCTGGGTCAGCGCCACCATCTGTGCTGACTCCTAGTGACAAGATATTGACTGGTTGGGATATAAACAGCCTCCAGAGGCACGGGCTCAGCTTTTCTTATTATAAATCTGGGAGAGCATAGTCCACACTGACAGCTGGCTACTGGTGCCAATCTCAGTCAATTTTGGTCTGTTAGGCTATATATTTGCCTATGGGTGGTGTGAAATGAGGAGACTTTGAGAGCTCTTGTCTCTTGAAACCCACCACTCCACCCTACCCCTGCATGCTGTTTTCTGTCAGTCAATGCTGCAGGGGTGAGCTGTGAGGTCAGATACCAGATGATACCAGATTGGGACAGATGCAAACAGAGAGTCAGCAAATGTGTCATATATAATACAAGGACACATAAAACTGAACCAGCAAATCATTCTGTTTGCTTTTTTTGTCTGATCAACCATTGTTTCTTCAATGACTTCTAATCCAAACTAAAATACAGAAAGAGACAACTGGTCAGCCTACAGAGAAAAATAGACTGTGGAATGTGTAGGTCCAAAGGTCCAAACAGGACATCTATGTCATACCCCTCCCCACAAGGCTCCACAAACATTTTGAAAGAGGAGGCTAAAGACAAGGCAAACCAGAATAAGTGGACATCTGCACTAAATCTGCCTTTGCCACACATAGTAGTGCCATTGTACATGTGACCTCACAATGGCAATGATAGGATACACAAGGCCTGGACAAGATCAAGCCAGATCAAAAATCAGAGCACTAATGGGAGAGATTCTTAATGTGCCACTCCTAAGTGAGTAGTTGTAGGCAATTCGGAAGATCAAAAGCCAGGTACATCACGAATGATAAGTGTATAGCATTTACTAAACATCCTTATACAAAGTCAGATGGTATAGAAACAACAAAGAAGTCAGTGACACTCTGTAAAATACATATGCTATACTCTTCTTTAGACTTAAAACCATCAAGAGTTGGCTACAACGTAGTGCTATTTCATAACATAATAACTAACACTGTGTTTCAGAAAACAGAACTAATAGGGTTGAAAGGTGGCAGTGAAACACAAGGTCATAAGAGTCAGATTTTAGGCTATACCTTGGCTGCCTAGAACCTCATACAGAAGAAGTCACCAGCCAAACACAGCTGTGTGCCCCATGCTCCTGCAAGCAAGCTGCCAGCCAACATGATTCTTCACCTGACAGCCTCTGAAGTTATCTGCAAAATGGCTTCATCTAGGTTTTCAGAGTCAGATTTTCTTTGTACCTGCTGTGCAGTTCAACACCATAATGAAATCAACAAGTCCCTGACTTTTAAAATATTAAAAACAAAAGCATATAAAAGATGGATCATCCAGGGTTCGTTCTTCAACAAAGCCAATGGCTTCTACATGGATAGAGGCTCGGAGACATCTTTCTGCGAAAATGGCAAGGTAAGATTCTTCACATTTTGAATTATGGAGTTAAAGAATCCCTTCCTGTGCACTGAGGCCATAGCAGTGACATCTCAAAGTCTTTTTTTTTTTTAATGTTTTACTGCTTAACTGCTCTCCTGTGTGTGTGTGGGGGGGGGTGTATATGTATGAAACAGCATGTGTGAGTATATGTGTGTGTGTGTGTGTGTGTGTGTGTGTGTGTGTGTGTGAGAGAGAGAGAGAGAGAGAGAGAGAGAGAGAGAGAGAGAGAGAGAAAGAGAGAGACATACAGTCTGACAGACAGAATGTGTTCCAAATGCATTTCATGCAGATGTCTATACTATAGCGTTTTGGATTGATTAAAGTACTTAAGTGCTATCAGCAAAAATTGTTTTTATATACCACATGAAATATAAATTTATGTTTTTATACTCCGTATCTTTTAATCCTTCATATTTTAAATGTATTTATTTATGAGATACTCTTGATAATTTGATTTTTTGGTTCATTAATTCTTTTGATATCACTGATACTCTTTGTAATTAAATGTGTCTTCATTTTAAATAATGTATATTTACTTTTAGCTCTTTTCTTTGAAAAACAAAGAAAAATATTTTCCTTTTTTCCTTTTTCAGTCATAAGAATCTTTATCATTTATGTTTGAAAATATTTAACAAAGCAAAGTCAAGAAGAACATACACCATTCTTCCCGCAGCTTTCAGGACATATATGGGACTTAAAAAGAGTAGGGCTGAGGAGAGCTGCATCTGTCCTGGTTGGTTCTGTAGGGAAGCCTTCAAACTGGGCAGGAGACCTAGGTAGCCTCAGATTCACTGCCACTTCACTTGCTGACCAACTTTTCAAATACCATGCATTTAAACCTCCAGCATGTTAATGCACACTATCAATGGTATCTTCAAATTTTTCTGAATCCAAAAATCAGTCTGCAGTACTCGAGTGATAAATAGTGACAAATAGTGATACTATTTCTAGGCTGATTCCTTCTAAGATTTATTTTATATTTTAAGCACACACACACACACATATATATATATACACACACACGTGTATACATATATGTGGGGGGGAAAGGATATTCAGTGCCCTCAGAGGCTAGAAGGTATTATATCCCCTGAGGCTGGGGGACCCAAGTGTGAGCCACCTGCCAGGGGTTCTGGAAGCCAAGCTTAGGTCCTCTTCAAGCACAAGTTCTTATCTGCTGGGCCACCTCTCTAGGTCTCTCTGGACAACTTCTTATAGATTTGTGGTTATAAACAGACGGGGCCTTCCTAAGTCTACTAACAATGTGGTGATTTTAAGAATGGAGGCCTACTTTGGGAACCCTTTGCCATCTCCTGAATTGCCTAGTCCAGCCTTCATATGTGGCTTGCATGTGCCTAGTCTGAGGGTAACTTGTTATGCTAGGTTTGGTTGATATGCCTTGGAGGCCTGCTCTTTTCTGAAGGGAAACAGAGGAGAGAGGGGTGGATCTGGAGGAGAGGGTAAGTGTTGGGGAGGGACCAGGAAGGTAAACTGTGGTCAGAATGTAATATATGAGAGAAGAGGAAGGGAGGGAGGGAGGGAGGGAGGGAGGGAGGGAGGGAGGGAGGGAGGGAGGAAGGGAGAAAGGGAGGGAAGGGAGGGAGGGAGGAAGGGAGGGAGGGAAGAAAGGAAGAAGGGAGAAAGGGAGGGCCAAATAGCTTAGATGTCTGAAATTTGACTGGGGGTAGCAGTATGATTGGGTGCTGATGAAGTTCATAGGCAGCCTTTGTGCCCTCATGGTGAAGATGCAAGACCGCTCTCTGGGCTCCGTTGGAGGGGACTCTCTCTTCACCCTTGAGTGACCTAAATGCCTCCAGTCTTTTTTTCTTTCTTCTGATTATTCAATGTAACATTTATTGTTGCAATTTGCTATTTAATATTATTATTATTATTATTATTATTATTATTATTATTAATTCACTTTACATCCCACTCACGGCCCCTCCCAGTCACCTCCTCCCACGATCCTTCCTCTCTCTCCTCCCCTTCTACTCTGAGATGGAGGAACCCCTTTTTTTTATCCCCCCAACCATGGTACATCAAATCTCTTCAGGACTAGACACATCTTTTCCCACTGAGGCCAGACAAGAAAACCCAGCTACAAGAACATATTCCACGTACAAACAACAGCTTTTGGGCTAGCTCCCTCTACCCTTTTGGGCTAGCTCCCTCTACCCTTTTGGGCTAGCTTCCTCTACCCTTCTTCAAGAGCCACAATGAAGACCAAGCTGCACATTTGTAACATATGGTGCCTAGGTCCAGTCTATATGTGCTCTTTGGTTGGCGTTTCAGTCTCCGGGAGCCCCCAAGGGTCCAGGAGAGTTGACTATGCTGGTCTTCCTGACGAGTTCCTATCTCCTTCGGGGCCTTCAATCATTCCCCCAACTTTTCCATAAGACTCCCCAAGTTCCATCTACTGTTTGGCTGTGGGTCTCTGCATCCCTCTGAGTCAGCAGCTGGGTGGAGCCCCTCAGAAGATAAGGTTCAACACCCAAACAAAGTCTACCCTTGGTTAGGGTGTTGGGGCCAATTAATCCAACCATCACAGTTCAGGTCTCTTAAGTAGGTATAGAGCCAGGAACTTCATTATGTGCGGCAGGTTGGGAATGGGCTTTTTCACACAAGAAGAAACTTGTACTGATTGTGCTTATTTATTTAATCCACTGAGCCCATTCGTGCTTTCCTATAGGACAATCCATTGGAACATGAGAAACCTACCTGGGGTCACAGCCTCAAAACACCACTCTCCTTCCCCCTGAAACCATCAACTACCTATGGCTCCTCAGCTAGGGGCGGGGCCTCTGGAGCCCCTCCCAACTCTAAGCTGGAATGTTTAACTCTCTTTATCTATGTGATGGGAGGGGTGTGAGAGAGAGGAATTATAGAATTGGAGAAGATCAATGTATGATCAAAATACATTGTGTCCATGTATGAAATTTTCAAACAGTAAATAAAAATATTGCTGTGAATTCTTTGTGTTACTCTTGGGGGAAGAAAGCCTTAAAATATTTGTATAATGCTATTAATTGCATACCATTTTCTTTCAAAATCCTCATTTTAGCTTGTGAAACTGACTGTAGCGTTAAGCTTTGGTCCTTGAGAAGAAAAAAATCAGTATTTTTTCTTGTGTGTCTGTTATTATGATGCAGTAGAACTCCGCAGCCCATCTTAGACATGTGATGTGTGCCGTCTCCATTCAGCACTGCTTCATGAAAAATAAATGGTTAGTACTGATAAGTAGGGTGGTTTTTGAAATGTCAACATCAAAACTAAGTTTTGCAAACAGCTCTGACTTATTAAGGTTGGAAATATATTAATTCCCGGTTCTTAGGCAAAACATAGTGTTTTCATTACTGGGAAGTTTAACTCGAAGTCACGATTTTCCGACTGCTGTTTGCTTTTAAACTTGGATAAAAAGACGTGCTTGATCTTTATTACTTTTTGTACATTCCGTTTCTTAGCAAAATAGAAAGCTCTGGAAATTTAGGACTTTTATGATACAGAACGTCTACTTCAAAGCTGTTTCTTTTGTAATAATTCTACTTCAAACCCATGAAGCCCAAATGCTTTTGAGGCCATGGATTTCACAAAACAAGTCAAAACAAAACAAAACAAAGCAAAACAAAAACCTACTAACTTTGTCATAGTTTCTCATCCTCTGACCTCCCTAGTCCATTTTGCCTTTCATTCAGGAGGCGCTTTCTGAATCCCAGGGACACAAAAGATACTTGTAAGCATTGTAACATTTCAAAGCTGTCTCTGATGGCAAGCACCCCAGGCACAGAGCGAGATAGAGAGAAGCGTGAGGGAGAGGAAGGACCATTGTTGAAGAGATCAGGAAGAAGATGGGGCAATGTCCATTTCCTAAGGTCAAGATGAGGGTGGACAGCGAATATGAGATGGAAAACATAGAAGAAACAAAATATGAATGTTAAAATGTGTGTGTGTGTGTGTGTGTGTGTGTGTGTGTGTGAGAGAGAGAGAGAGAGATAGAGAGAGAGAGAGAGAGAATAGAACTTAGCTTTAGCTTTTTGTCTTCTTATTGTGGTGAAATTTCTACTTATTTTTGCCCCTACCCTTTCTTCCCAATTCAGATGACATGGGCATGAGGTTGTGTGACGTTGTTCCACATATATGTAGTTTTCTAGTGTTCTAGGAGCAAGCCCTGTGCCCTGTGGTCCTTTTCTGTATAATTTGCTCTCTGGTCCTTTCCTGTGTAATTTCTGGTAAGGGTCTCATGTCCCAAGATTTTTTTTACAGTTCTTCCTGTCTCATCTTTAAAATTCACATCTTAAAAAAATCTCAGCATTGCACATTTCATCCGTGGCAACTTGGACTTTGCCTTTTACCATTTTCTGTTTCTACCTCTTCCTCTACCTTCTCTGTTGCAGCTATAGTGTCTTCATACACTAACCCAGGTCACTTCTAGAGCTGCTGGAATTACGGTGCACTGCCTTCCCTTATGACCACGAGCTTTCAAATAGCCATCCTTGAGCAGATCTGGAAGGTAGCTATATGACAGAAACCAGTGAGCAACATTCTGCGATTGAAGTTTCATGATTTCACGAGTATAAAGATCCAACACAAGAAGGGTACACAGGACCTCAAGATAGCTCCTATGCAAGAACTAGCATAAAGGAATGAGTCATGACTTGTGTTTCAGTGCACAAGCTAGGGAATGGGGATAAAGATTTGTCTGATGTCATCAGCAATGTCTGAGCTGTCCCCGGTTCCAGCTTTCATTGCTTCACGGTGCTTCAGGTTTCAGGGGACAGGTGCAAAAGCCAGATCAGATTCCAGCAACTTGTTTCTGGTCAACCCTCTCCTGCATCTGTGCAGGAAACCTCCTTCCTTCAACATCCACCCTCCACAGCAGGCATGCCAATATAAATCTCTCCACTCAAGGATTTTTACAATTGTTTAAGTGCCCAGCCCAGCATTGGTTTTGAGAGTCATTGTGTTGGGAGAAGTTGGCAGTCATGGTGATAGTGCTTGATGGTCATCTGCAACTTATTGTTCAGCTCTGCCTGTTGTCCATGTGCCAAGTCCAAACTCAGGAAAACTCAGAAGTTTAAAACAGCGATTTATTTCCACAGATCTTTGAATTGGCTGTGGGTTAGCTTGTAATGGGGATGTTTCTACCTATCTCAGCTGGGGTAATTCAGAACCCTGTATCCTGAACTAGGTGCTGAAACATCTTGGCTGGGATTTTCTGTGATGTCTTTGCTTCACCTAATCCATAATGAAAGGCACTAATGGTTTAAATGGCCTGCCATCTATCGGCAGGAAGGTTTTAAGAGTGGACCAGCAATGCAACCTTCCCCATCCACTGTCTACAAACCTAATAATATGTTCAGGGATACTCCACGTAAGTCCCTTGGTCTTTTTGGCTTGTAAGCAATCAGTGTTAAATTTCTCAAGTTTTGAGGAAACTATAGGTTTACACCTTGCAACACCATAACCTTGGGGGGTAGGGTTTCAACATATTAGTTTTGCAAAAATGAAATTGTTCAGACCATTGCTAGAGGTTCCTTGAGATTTTGGGTGAGATCTGGGACTAAGTGTACCTATTTTACTAGGTTACCACTGATTCTCTTATTGGAAGAGCTTCTACCCTTTATATAATTTTCTTTAATGAAATCAACCTTTCCTTATTTCATATTCATGAATAGACTTTGGTCATTTTGAAAGATCTAGTAATGTGGGCTAGAAAGATGGAATGTCTGTTAAAAGTACTTGCTGCTCCTAGAGAGGACTAAGGTTTGATTGCGCGTGCACACATGCACACACACACACACACACACACACACACAATCGTGACTCTCAGTCATCTGTTCTTCCAGTTCCGTGAGATCCAATATCCTCCTATGGCCTCTTTAAATACTAGATATGCATGTGGTGCACAGATATAAATACAGGTAAACACTCATACACATAAATCCAGAAAAGTAAATCTTTATTTAAAAACGTAATAGAAAGATCTAGTAATAAATCTAGAATGAAGAAGATATCAGAAATTTCAAAACTATGGAATTCAATATTTTTGATATCTAGTATTTATAGCAAATCTGCTTTAATATGGTCTGGTTTTTGTCTCACTGCAGTGTGGGTCCTAAAGCACAAGCATGTCTTTGAAAATCTAGCCAATGCACAAAAAGAACACACTCAGCTTGAGAAGGGGAGTAGGAGCCTTTGCACAGAAGTTGTGTGAGGTGCCCAAAGTTTGGTGGCCACCACTTGTGGCCTCTAAGTGATTCCATCTCTAAGTTAAACATTCTCTTCACAATAGGAAAGAGGTTTTTATATTATAGCAATAGTCTGTGCTTAACTCATTATGAAAAACCGAAAGATTATAAGTAAAGTAACATGGCTGGTCATGTGCTGTGTGTGCACACCTAGTCCCAAGCCCAGACTCTACCCTGTATATATTTGGTCAACCAGAAGACAATCTGTATTAGGAACTATCTCCACCTCATATTAAAACCTCTCTCTCCTTGGGCTGTGTCAGGGGAAGTCCACCATGATGAGCCGATTGGATGTGCTGACAAAGGACTTACCATATAGTGTGCATCCCTTCTTCTTTGTTCATTTCAAACTTATGAAGTAAAATACTGCCAAAAAATTTCTATTCTCATTTTGAGTGGATCTCAGCTTTTCTCCCCAATCTGACCAAGCAAGCATGACGAATTCTACAAATCACCAAAATCTATCTTCATTCCTGAACTTTGGATATCTGAAGACTGTTTGGTTTGGCTTGATTTGGTTGGTTTGATTTGGGTGGTTGGTTTGGTTTAGCTTGTTTTGGTTGGTTGGTTGTTGTTTTCTGAATGCTCTTAGAGAAAATACAATTGTATATAATCTTCATCTTTGCTTCCTACAGAAGTGAGAAACTCATTCATTTATACACAAAAGAAACATCAAGGAAAAGTTCACAGAGCCTAGGGAATAATCACATTTTCAGGCACAAAACACAAAACATAAAACCTAGTCACAGAAACTAGTATTGGCCAAGTACTTCCATGAATTCTCCATCAGTGGCTGGTTGGACACAGCGAGGAAGTCTTTGCCTGGATTCTTTCCCCATCTGGACTTCTCCTGTGGTTTTAATGAGCATGTGTTAGGTCTGGAGTTCTCCTATCACACTGTTGTACTGTGTGCCCCCTGGGCTGTGGCTGAAGCTGATATCTGTAACACCTTCATGGCCTAGCCTATGACACAGGTATCTGCACACTCGGATGCCTAGGCTATCGTAGTGTGCATGCCTTGAAAATGTAGAAGATGCGTTTGGACACTACAGTGAAACATTTTGCTAAATCATTTTCCTTAAGGCAAGTTTAAGGGGAAGACATTCCAGGTCCCCTGTGGATGTGTGTTTCAAATTAACACATGACTAATATCTTTAACTGTGTGTAAGATTCAGGTATGTACTAGAAAATTAATTCACCTGAACTCCTCTATAGCCCAAGGCATAGGACTTTTCCTTTAAATCCCTGGCATCATCAGTTCTGCATTTGTTCATGGTTTAAGCGCTAGCAAGGAGCTGTCCCATCCACTGCAGCCATGCATCTCTCCCTCCCAATAGTCCTTCTTCTGTTAGGCACTCTGAGTAATTATCAGAATCTGCTTCTGGAGAATGATGGGCTAGGTGGTAAGGGGTGCAGCGCTATGTGCAGCAGAAACATTTGGAGCTCCGTATTAAACACAACATTAGTCACCCCCTGTTATCACACGATTGCTCCTGCAGTGAAATTATTAGGCAATTATTTCCCCAAAACAGCATTGTAGTGATAAAGATAAAAATTATACAATTCGCTCCAGTCATTATTTTTTCCTCAAGGTTAATGTGTTTGTCACATTGCATTAAACACCCACATTAACCATTAGAGCACTTCACGGTCCAAGCAGAGCTGCCTCTGTGAAACTAATAAAAGGATAAATTAGAACAATCGTCACCATGGTGACCATGTTTATGAATAATGATCATTCTTTCTGATAAAGTATTCTACTTGTAAGGCGAAAGAAACCTGATTTCTGCTGATTGTCTTTACACAAAGTTTTTAGATACTGAATACTGTCTCTGAGTGCATGCATATAAAGACCATGATACCATGATCAAATGCTGATTTTATGTTGTTATATTTAAACTAGATCTTTAGAGTTAAGTGTAACTGTCTGCCAGGGGGATGTAAAGATTCAGTTTCTGGAGTCAGGTGTTGGATGCAGTGTAGAGACAATATCACTGGATATAGCCGTGATACTACCTTCCAGTTCACAGGTAAGCCAGCCACAGTCTTTCAGCCCCACCCAAAGGCCCTCCACTCCCTATAGCTCAGGAAGGATTCCTACTTTTGAAATCACTCAATATTTGCTTCAAAGGAAAATGATGCAAAATTCTGGGGGGGGGGGTCAATAATATGTCCTTATTATCTGAACAGGTGGCCTCTGTGGCTACTTCATCCAGACGTGAATGGCCAAGTGCATAGGTTTAGTGTCTCTTCTTCAGCATAAATATGGAGCTTTAAGTCTGCTTGAGTATTACAACAAGAACTGTGTGGTCAAATGTAGAAACTCAGAAATCAAACAGCACTAAAACATAAGGCGTTCGTTCTGCCTAATAAGGCAGCCCCTATCCTTTTCCATTGTAGTGAGCTGACCTTGCACACGAAGTTGACAGACCTGTGTCACACATATTTTGGAAGGTTAGGTTTGGTTTTAACGTTTAATCTTACACTAATTTTAGCAACATCTTTTAACTACACCAAAACATATAATTACACCAGGTAAACATTCCTGTGTCAGCCTCTCTCCCTAGACAGAGCTGATAAAATGTATTATGATCCAATGCCTCTCTTACAAAGAGTCCAGCCCTTACCCTCCTATTTGCCTCTATGAACAAGCACAGTACACCCTGAACATCTAGACCAGTGGTTCTCAACTTGTGGGTCATGACTTCTTTGCTCCAGACTACTTTTTCATGGGAGTGGCCTAAGACCATCAGAAAACAGGAATATTTGTATTATTATTTATAACAGTAGCAAAATTACAGTTATGAAGTAGCAACAAGATAACTTCATGGCTGGAGGTCAACCACAACATGAGGGACTATATTAAAGGGTCACAGCATTAGCAAGATGGAGAGGCACTGTCTAGACTAAGGATAACCTTGACTTATAACTTGACATTTTTGAGTATCCTTTTGAGTCCCATAAGAATCTTGTGACTTCTGCCACCTAAAACAAAGACAGGATAGATCAGGTTAGTCGCGTGGAGTTTAACCAACCCCACTCCACACATACATGAGAGAGCCTACAAGAGTCACAATCCCATTTGTCCTCTGTAATTGAAAGCCTTTTCCCTTCAGGACCCCAGTTAAATTATATATAACAGCTTTTTCTTCTAATGAAGCTCCTTTGGTCAACTGATGTTCACTTCCTATTAAGTCCTCCCTCATTGTCTTGCCTCTGGTGTGGGGCTCCATCACTTCCGAGCAGGATCACGGCTACCTGTAGTCATGTTCTCTGTCCCAATGAAGCTTATCTGAAGGGTATCTGTCAGTTTTCTCCAACCTCTTCCACCAAGTTACAAAAGACCCAGTTCAGATCATGTTCCTTTGGCCTCCTTGGCTCCCCTCTTTGCCTTGCTCTGGATGAACATTCTTCCAAGCCTCAAAAGTCTGGCAAAGACTTTAGTTCTGCTGACCAAGAGTAGTTCTGGCAGGCCCAGGAAACTTGGGATGAGGAGCCTAAACACAGACCCCCACACTGTCTTCTAGATGCCACACCCATCCTTGAAGTGTGGCCATTAGGACACCGGTAATGGAGCCCAGGAAGGCCAGAATATTGCGCAGCTGTCTGGTCCAAAATGGAACTTTTCCTCTTGGAAGGAAGGTATCCTCATTAAGATTCCTGAAGTTAGTGAAACTTTAAAGACTCAGGCAACTCAGAATGTTATGTTTTGAAGGTTATGTGGTGGGCTATTCAGCTGCCTCTATGTTATCAATGGGGCTGCAAAGCATCTTCTCTCTCATGTACAAAATCTCAATAAACTCTCTGCTTCACCAAGCTAGACTAGGGTAGATTTATTTCTTTGGGCTACTGTTGGTGTCCTAGTTATGGGGAATAGGCATTTATTCATGTCTCCAACAGAAGTCACACAGCATAGGGTTTCAGTGTCCCTCGGAGTAAACTTTGACTCTCAAGATTGAGAAAATCAAAGAACCAGGTAGAACAATCCCGATCAAAAATAAATAAATAAATAAAAGCTGGGCGGTGGTGGCACATGTCTGTAATCCCAGCACTTGGGAGGCAGAGGCAGGCAGATTTCTAAGTTCGAGGCCAGCCTCATCTACAGAGTGAGTTCCAGGACAGCCAGGGCTATACAGAGAAACCCTGTCTCAGAAAAAAAAAAAAAGAAGAAGAAGAAAAAGAAGAAGAAGAATCCCAATCCATTCTCCTGATCTAGGCAGTTGATGAGGTTCTGTTCTCTATGACCAAACAGAAGGATTTCTGACAGGACAGCAGTGAGCTGGCTCATTCCCTTCAAGACAATCTTTCTCCAATGTTCCCTCCCTGGACTGGACAATACACCCTCTGCCTGTGCATTGAATGGCTTCTTTGAAGCTGAATTTTCTAAGAGCCTCACCTCCTCCAAAGGATACAAAGCTCTTACACTTTGATTAGTTTAGCATACTCCTCACCTGAAGCACAGATACTGAAGTTTCATCCACCTAAGACCTACTTAGGAAAATGTTCTCTAATTCCGTCCCATACTTGCCCCATGCTATGGAGACACTGCATGGGTTGTGACTCCTTACTCTCCAGGCACCATGAGACTGAAGCCAGCAGGAGGGTGCAGCAGAAACAGTTTCTAGACTCAGTCCCCATATGTCCCCTACTCAGTCCCTGCTGCTGCCGATCCCTGTGTGGTTCACAGTTCCGAAGCTGCTGCTTCAATCTTGGTGCTTTGTCACACTGATTTGATGAGAAGTTTAAATGTGATTTTCTTTCCCCGTGCATATCTTATTTGTAACTGACATGCATGCTTTCGAAGCGAAGTGTATTCTTATTTTGAATATATTTTAGATGTCTAGTTAACTTTATGAGGATTCAGTGAAGCTTCACAGTTAGGAGGAGAGCTGTATACTGGCTAATCATACTCGCATTGAGGTGATCTTAGAAAATATTTCAAAATGGCAAAGTGGCAGCGAGAATGAGCTCCAATCTCATAGCCTCACCGCTATAGTTACAAGAAATGAACGTTCTGTCTTCAGGTGCGAAGGGAATTTGGAAATGAGCCATGGAAAAATGAAAACGACCTTGTCACATGTTGTCTGAGCTGGGGAGGCATTTTGATTAATGCTGCACTATTTTAAAGAGAAAAAAAATAGTCATTCGGCAAACTCAGAGAAGCCAAAAGCACTTACATTTGCATGCGCTGTATCAAAAACTCAAGTTAGCTAAAACAAGTTAGTCCAAGGAGCACAGAGGCTGTCTCTGCAGACTCCTGGGTAGGCATTATTTATTCCGTGAGGACTCAACCTGAGCATAGTGCCATGAATAAATTTGGCAGAGAGTAAAATCTCTCTTTTTTTAAAAAGTAGATAAATACTAGAGATGAGGGAGAAGTTGTTCTTTTTTACTCCTCATAATGATGTCCACGTTCTCAAGGTCACGGTGTGCCGCATGTTTCCAATAAGATCTGACTTTGACCCAAAGAATCTAGGGCAGAAAGTCAGAGATAAGAAACCCACTCCTTGAAGGTACGGCTGCCCCTATGCAGGTGCCTCAACATGCCCTCTACATGTGTCAGCATGCTTTCTACACTCAGGATGATTTCACCCTGTGGATTCCAGGCTGTGGAGGAAACAGATGAGGCGGGACACAGAAAGTATAACACAAAGGGGAGAGCACAGACACCTAACTTCACACTGCACACCCCGCATGCTACAAAACTGGTGTCATTCAATGCCCTGTCCTAAATAGCCTCCAGAAACAGCAGAGTACTATTCCTCGTCTCTTGAGTGAGGTTCCCAGAAAAAAATCTACAGAATAAAGTGTGAACTAAGACCCAAATCATGTCAACAGTGCAAAGAAAACACAAATCCATAACATTTACCCACTCAGAGCAAAGAAGACCACACAACAGGATGTGCAAAGTTCCAGTGGCTTCCCTCCCATCCTTGGCTCTGCTAGTGTGGATGCCTGTGCATATTTGTGTTTCTGAGGGTATTAATGGCTGTGTCCAGGTGTCTGTCTTTATGCATGTGTGCCTTTAAGTATCTGTGTGCCTGGGTGCGTATTCATGTGGGTCTCACATGTCTGTGTGTTTCTGTGTTTCTGTGTGTGAGTGTGTATTTGTATGTCTGTGAATGTGAGTGTCCACGAATGTTCATCATGGCTTCCTTCACGTATTTACTTCTCATGCGTCAGGAATTTCAGACCAGGCGTCTTTGAGTACTTCCTTCCCCTTTGCTCTATGTAACACTTCTCGAATCTTCTCTTCTAGCCAGTGAGCAGCTGAGTATCACCACAAAAGTCATTCTAAGCTCCTGGGTCATGCCTCGTCCTCAATGAGTCCCAGAAGGAGTCAGTTCTTTACAAGTGATGCTGGGAAGAGTTGGCATTACTGCTTGCCTCACTGCTGCTGCTGCTTCTACTAGTATTACTACTACTACTATTACTACTATTACAACTACTACTACTCTTCTATTACTATACTACTACTATACTATTAGTAGTACTACCACTGCTACTGGTATTATTATTATTATTATTATCATTGTTATTGGAATGAATAGACTTCAAAGTTAAAAACTCAAAGCATTTCTCTGGATAGTAAAGCCACAAAGTAAAGCCAAAAAGTTATTTTTTGTATGCTGGTCTATTTCCCACTGTTGTGGACAAATCCCAATGTCATTATCCCAAAATAACTCATGTGGTTTTACAATTAATTTTCACACTTTCTTTTGTATCACTGTTAGCATACAATGTAGCTGGTTTCACTGTTATATGTTGAACACATAAAATTAGGCAAAGGACATTGGGAAAAGATCTTTACCAACCGTACATCCGACAGAAGGCTTATATCCAAGATATACAAAGAACTCAAGAATGTAGACTCTAGAGAGCCAAATAACCCTATTAAAAATGGGGTACAGAGCTAAACAAACAAAGAATTTTCACCTGAGGAATATCAAGTGGCGGAGGAAATGTTCACCATCCTTAGTCATCAGGGAAATGCAAATCAAAACAACCCTGAGATTTCCCCTCACACCAGTAAGAATGGCTCAGATCAAAAACTCAGGAGAAAATAGGTGCTGGCAAGGATGTGGAGAAGGAGGAAACTCCTTCACTGCTGGTGGGGTTGCAAGCTGGTACAACCACTCTGGAAATCAGTCTGGTGGTTCCTCAGAAAACTGAACATGATACTACCGGAGGACCCCCGCTATACCACTCCTGGGCATATACCAGAGGATTCCCTGGCAAGTAATAAGGATACATGTTCTACTATGTTCATAGCAGCCCTATTTATAATATCCAGAAGCTGGAAAGAACCCAAATGTCCCTTAACAGAGAAATGGATACAGAAATAGCTGTATGCACTCACTGATAAGCAGATATTAACCCAGAAGCTTGAAATACCCAAGAAACAATTCACATATTAAATGATACCCAAGAAGAAGGGAGAGGCCCCTAGTCCTGGAAAGGCTCAGTGCAGTATTGTAACATACCAGGACAGGGAGGCGGGAAGGTGTTGATTGGGGAACAGGGGGAGGGAAGAGGACTTGGGACTTTTGCGGAGGGGGATCCAGGAAAGGGGAAATCATTTGAAATGTAAACAAAGAATATATCGAATAAAATTTTTAAAAAAAAGAAATTAGGCACTTTATTCTTATATGCCCCTGCCCCAGTCTTCTTGATGATCTCCTACCCCCTCTATGTCCATGTCACATATATTAAATAACCCACCTTCCCTCTGTACCTTCCTTCTCTCTCAAGAATCCTTAAACTCCTGTGAAAGGACAAAAGACCCTCAATAGTTAAAAATAATCTGGGTTGAGTAGATGATTATGACTTCTAGATGTGAGGTAATTTTGTAAAGAGACTTACTTACGCTATCAGGTAGAGCTGAAAAGATTTGTTTACAGTTTCTGTCTGAATATGATGTTATGGATACCAATGTTTTACATATAAATTCATTTAACTAGATATAAACTGTTTTGTAAAGTAAATAGATTTACTCACAATATTTTGCTTCAGAAATTATTGGTAATTAAGTGCAAGTCTCCATTATGAAGGAGATTTGAATACATATTAATGAGTCCGTACACAAGAAAATAACTTTCATGAATTCTAACCCAAGCAAAAACAGATTATGTTGATGGAAGTTTCAAGTACAAAAAAAAATAATCAAAGCACCTACTGTCAACACACAAAGCCAGACTGGACCTCTGGTGGAAAACAACCAGCCGAAAAGGATGTACTTACGTGCACGTGCATCTGAGAATGCCAAGAGCAGAATGTGGGAAGTCATCCTTCAAGAACCTGGTCTTTGAGGCTTGGAAGATGGCTCAGTCTACAGAGCATTTGACACCTTCATAAAGACATCAGTGGCCCAAAACCTTGGGTTCAGCAACAAATGCTATACACCTGTAATCCCAACACCGGGGAGACAGATTGGTGGCTCAATACAGCTCATTATCTAACCAATGTAGCCAAATCGATGAGTTCCAGTTGTAGTGAGAAAATGCCTCAAAAATTAGTCAGTTGATAAATTAGTTAAAATAAGATAAAGCATGATGGAGAGAAATGCTGAATGTTGACCTCTGACCTTCACATGGACAAACATGTGTATCCATAAAGATGTGAGCTTGTATGTGCATCCATATATGTGCACATATACATGAATATACACAAAAATTGGCATTCTAATGCACACTAAACTACTTAAGAATGCAAAGCTGTCTTTAGCTACTTCAGCGACTATAATAAAGTCTTCAGTTTCACAGCCTGGTTTTCATATTAAACTACCAAACCTCTCAGAACCAGAGCTAGAGTTCATGTTGAGACTAAGCTTGCTCAGCCTTCCCTGCCCTTTGCTGGCTGGAAGCAGCTGATCTCTCCTTCCCACACCGATGACAGGCAGCTGTGGTGGCTTCTCTAGGAAACTAGAGACTATGAGAAGAGTAGTCCCATTTTGTGGAGGAAAGCCCAATTTGGCCACTACCCCTATCATTCACAGAGAGCTATACTGACCTTGAATAGCCCTTGTTAATTGTCCTAGGGTAACATTCCAAGAAGCCTCTCCCGGGTACAGCTTGAGTGAAGTGACAACTCTGTACGGAAAAGCACTAGCTGCTGACCATGTTGGGAAGATCACCCGGGCTGCAAGCCTGGAATATGGGGACACATTTATGAGGGAAGCTTGGACTCTGCATGGCTTTGTGCACTTTACTGGTTCTGACCCTAGCAATTGTTGCTTTGTGAAAAGCATTTTTTTTCCTGCTGTGATATGAGGCATGAATCTCCTGGTGTTGTTAGAACCATGGCTCCTTCCTCCAAACTGTCATGGCCTAAGCTGTGGGAAACCCCCACTATTGTCTGTTATCAGAAACAGGCATTATCTGTGGAGTGGCCAAACCAATGACATGTGAGCCTTTGAATAGCAGGCAAAACTGTTTTTCTAGCATCCAGACCACAGGCTCTTTGGATAGCAGGAGAGCAGGGTAGAAGAGAAAATATGGAGAGAGAGAAAGACCTTTTCAAAGCTATATGGAAACCTAATGCTGTAGAAGCTTCATTAAAATATACACCTACACATCAATAGAGTCACCTAATGGGGGTAGGAAGCAATAGTCCAACTAAATATCATGCTACTAAATAAGACCTCCAGTATCATAAATGGGTAACATCCTCTTGAGTTGTTGCTCAAAGGGGACCAATAGACCCCAAACATCACGGGCTTTTGCCAATGATATTGGTTGCCATCCAGAACTGATGGTAATGACATATTGCTGAACACACCATATACTGATGACATCGAACATGGAGAAATCTCTCTGGTACTCAACTAGAATCTTTGCCTGTTATAGATTACATTCATCATGCTGGAAGGTGCTGTGCATGCTACTGGAGGAGACAAGTAAGCATGAATCTCATCCAGCTGGGGACACCAGGAGCCATAGAATGGCCTGAACGGGGAAGTGGGAAGGGGTGGGTGGGAGAACAGGGGGAGGGAAAGGGGCTTATGTGACTTTCAGGGAGTGGGGGACCAGAAAAGGGGAAATCATTTGAAATGTAAATAAAAATATATCGAATAAAATAAAAAGAAGAGAAAAGAAAAGAAAAAGAACAAGATATGTCCATGGCTTAGCAATGGCACAAATGTTACGGGAATAAGAGACTTAAATTTTCTTGGCTTTAAGCCTGATCCTCCATATGACACCCATGCCTGACATGTGTGTAGAACCTGAGACTACCTAAGTCAAGGGACTTAGGGAACAGTCTACTATTTTCATTCTGCTGAATAAACATGGCAATAAAATGATTGCTAACAACATATTGCAGTTCCCTTAGATAGTCGTGCTGCTCTCAGCCCTCAGCAGATAGTCTTCCTGTAGTAGATATTAGTCAATGGAGAGACCTACAACTGGACAATGTGCAGAAAATAATAAACTTTAACATTCTTAGTCCTAAATAGGATGTCTATGCCACAGCCCTCTCCTCAAGGCTCAAGGATGTATGGCGAAATGGAGGTAGGAAAATTTACAAAGACCAGGGGTAGCAGATAGTCTCATGGAAACAGTCTTTTCAGAGACAACAGGACAGAGTCGTGTGTGAGCTCAGATACTGTGACATCATGCGCAGATCTGCATAAGCTGAAGGCAGACAAAAAGGTCCCATCATGAAGAGGAGGGCTAGGTACACACCCCCAGCCCTAATCAAGAAGGCATTTGTAACTCTGGAAATTAGTCTGGCAGTTCCTCAGAAAACTGGGCATGATACTACTGGAGGACCCCATTATACCACTCTTGGGCATATACCCAGAGGATTCCCCAGCATGTAATAAGGACACATATTCCACTATGTTCATAGCAGCCCTGTTTATAATAGCCAGAAGCTGAAAAGAACCCAAGTGTCCCTCAACGGAGGAATGGATACAGAAAATGTGGTATATTTACACTATGGAATACTATTTGGCTAATCAAAGCAATGATTTCATGAAATTCTTAGGCAAATGGGTGGAACTGGAAAATATTATCCTAAATGAGGTAACCCAATCACAAAAGAACACACATGGTATGTACTCACTGATAAGTGGGTATTAGCCCAGACACTCGGAATACCCAAGACACAAATCACATATCAAATGATGCCCAAGAAGAAGAAGGTCCCTGGTCCTGGAAAGGCTCAATGCAGCAGTGTAGGGGAGTACTAGGACAGGGAAGTAGGAGGAGGTTGATTGGGGAACAGGGGAAGAGGAACCAGGAAAGGGGAAATCATTTGAAATGTAAATAAAGAATATATCTAATAAAATCTTTAAAAAAAAAAAAAAGGAGGTGTTTGTAGTTTATAAATGTTGGGAGAAGAAAAATTGATCCTCTTGTAAGGAACGAGATGTTGGGTATATCAGCCACACTCCATAGCAGGCCCTGTGATCAATGAGAGTCAGCCAACACAAATTGGGCTCCATGATTTTTTGTTTTGGTTTGTTTTTAAGAGAGAGAAAGAACACCCACTGAGAACTCAAACAAAACATTTAATGGTGTGAAGTTAATTTACCAAATGTTTCATATACATGAAAACTCTCCTCTCCATCCCGCTCCCCTGTAGAATGTTACCAACACAATCTATTTTGCAATTCTTCCACTCTGTCTCTATTTTTAAAAGTCTAAAACCTTGACAATTTTGGGGGATTACGGTAAATCTTTTTCTGCCTGTGTTTCTTTGACCTTGGACTCTGCCTCCATTTTGGTTTGACATTTAAAGCCATCATTCAAGGTTCACAAGTACAGTTATTAGTGACATTTAAGGATGAGTTTGTGTCCTGGAATTAGAGTCTGGCTGTGAACCCCTAGAGAGAAGTCCACAGGCGATGCTGAAGACCTTTGTGGCTCCGAATCTCACAAGTTCTGGCTTCAGTACCAGCTTATGTCCCAGCACCATGTGTTAGCACCATGTGTTAGGATACCAGGTCCCTCCAACAGCTTGATTGTAAATCCTGAATCTCCCTGATGTAAAGGGGGATAACTGAGGAGCGTTTGCTTTTAGCAGTTCCTGAAGTGGGCTACAGATGGTCTCTTGGCAGAGGACACAGCAAGGCTGAGCAGCCTGTGGCTCCCTGGGATCCCAGGTTCCCCTTTCACTACAGCCCTTTGGAGACGCTAAGGGAGCACTACATATGGCTGGGTAGCATGGTGAGAGCCCACAGCACAGCAACAGAGAAACTGCACTGTTTGATGCGGACCAGGGTTGGAATTTCTGTTTGTGTTGATCCATGTTTCCCTTTCTTTTAAGGATTTTCTATTTTGAAAATGGGCAGAAAGAAAAGGCAAGACAGTGGGTAGTATTTGTGCTTAGAGTGGGAAATAGTATATATATGTAAGTTCCAGATACATATACATATTTATACTTTTGATTAACAAATGTAAGATATTTCTAATGACCGTGAACTCAATTTTAATACAGCTTGGTACATAGAATACTGAGTGCTAGCTAGTGATAACCTGACTCTTACACTCACTTATGAAAGCCTCAACAAACCACTAGCATATTATGACCACACCATCTTCTCTGACTGGATGCACCCAACATCACTTACTGGATATTGTCAGATCTCAAAGCTTGTCATCTGATAACATTTCTTCTGCCGATGTCAGGTAGACTTGACTCAGAAGATGTAATTCTACATGGGGACACTTCTGCCATCTGTCAGGGGAAGGGATCTGGTATAGACTTGGGGATGGAAATGGGTTTTCTAAGAATGATCCTAATGGGATCATTCTCTCTAGGGAAGGTCATTCCGCATCTTTGAGCTGTGTGTATTCATCTGTAAAACAATGGGCTTCAAACTAAAGAACTAACCTAGGACATTTTTCAATTTGGCCATTAGGACTTTTTGCATGATCTTGGGCCAGCAATATGACTCAGCAGGCAAAAGCACTTAGCATGTAAACTTAATGACATGTGTTCAATTCACAGACTCCATGCATGATGTAAAGAAAATTGATTCCACAAAATTCTCCTCAGACATACACACCCAACCTCCACACACACACACAGACATACACACTTACATGTACATAACACATATACACATATATATATGCAAACACACATACACACTCACATAAACACATATATATGCACACACACATACACACACACACACATACACACACACACACACACACACACACTCACACACACACACACACACACACACACACCTTGATACAGGCACCCTCACATCATAAACACACATGTACACAAACCACACTAATGATGCGTAAAGTTTTAAGTAGAACACTCCTGGTCTCTAGCTTGCATACATAGTATATTTTATTTCAAGATTCTGAACAAGTAATGTTTTTAATATTATTACTTATTTTCTTCATATATTTATTGTAACACCACAAAATTTCTTGTGGTAGGATTTTGATAGGCAGCTTCATTCTCATTATCCTGGCATTTTCTCCATGAGTTTGTAGCATATTAATCAAATGTCATTAGCATTATCAATTGGACACTATCCTTATATTATGTGCCCTGATGTCTTTTGAACAGGAATACTAGCATATTGAAAAACACAAATGTGTTTATTAAAATGAGACAGTGTACATCAAGGTATAGGAAATTTTTTAAATACAATCATTTGAAAGAGTTCTTGTCCTCTGAGGAAAAATGCATTTTTAATACATGTTCTTTTTAATCAATTCTCCTCCCTGCACTGAGCTATGACAGCATGGTATGCAGGCTTACTGCAGTGGTCAGTATGGGGAACTCCCTCTACTTGGTTTTGACTGTTTAAATCATTTCAGTGTAACCTCATGTCAATCATCTCACAGTTGTAGTATTAGAGGTCACTGTTGCTCTATCTTCCCCACTATGTAGAGCTTATACTGAAAAACTTGAAAGCAGATACCAGTCTTGATCACAAAATGCAGGTGGTGATTTTAGTATGAGGCTTGGAAAGGATCCCAGCAATGGCAGTATCAGTTGAGCAATAAAGGCCATGTTTCTAGAGAAGGAGAGCTTTCAAATGACTATGCAATGAGACCAAGGACCAGCAGAGAAAATAGAAAGCAAGCCTGTGGGTATAGAGAACCTGGATATCTAAAGGAATGGTCAATGATAATTCTGTAGAGACTGAGATAGAGATTAAGCTGTTGACCCAGTGGACATAAATGGTGACAGAATCTACAGGCTGTTTGGACAGTGAGGTACAGAGTTAGATAGAGGGAGGCTGACTGTGGGGTGATGGCCCTTGAAGAAGTAGAAAAATAATAGATGTGCAGAGGGACAGGTCCAAGGTATAAATGACATGGAGAAGGAAGGGAGAGGAACCCAGTTCATGGAACTAGCAAAGTAGATATAGAAGAATGAGACCCCAGAAGGAAGTGTTGAAGTGCATCTTTCTTGGGAGGGGCGGGGCTATCTCTGATTCCAATGCAAGTATAGCTGTGTAGTTATTGGATGATGGATGGTGTTTCGGTTGTGAAAACAGACATTGGAATCACTCATCACTCATAAAATCCCTTAGATATGTGAAGAAGGAGCCATTGTTTTTCATGAATGTCTAATCACTTGGAAGCAGATTGGAGTACAATAAAGAGAGAAAACTCTATCACCTCTTCCAGTGACTGCTCTCTAGAAAGTAACCCCAGCCATATTAGCCCAGAAGCTCTGAATACTCAAGACACAATTAGCATATCAAATGATTCCCAAGAAGGAAGGAAGGAGAGGGCCCTGGTTCTGGAAAGGCTTGATGCAGCATTGTAGCAGATTACCAAGACAGAGAAAAAGGGGGGGGGGGGTGATTGGGGAATGGGCAGAGGGATGAGGGCTTATGGGACTTATGGGGAGGGGGGAACCAGGAAAGGGGAAATCATTTGGAATGTAAACAAAGAATGTAGAAAAAAAAAGAATCAGTGGCTCCTGAGATGGCTCAGTAGTTAAGAGCACTGGCTGCTCTTCCAGAGGTCCTGAGTTCAGTGTCCAGCAACACATGGCGGCTCATGATCATCCTTTGAGGTATCTGATGATCTGATCCCCTCTTCTGGCATGCAGTTATACATACATAGAGAACATTCATACTTTTTTTAAAAAAATGTGAATTTTTTTAAAAAAAAATGTAAAAGCAGGAATTGAGGGACATGACATAACATAAATTCCTGGGCTTGGCTTATACATCGGAGAATCTCTTTAGATTCCAAGAGGGTTGTGCAACAGAACATTCACTCTGTGTCTAGAGACCAGGAAAGTACCACTCAGGGAACAGGCGGCTCTCCTTAAATGATTTCCTCCCTTTCAGAGTAATGACTTTTACAACTTTTATTAAGATTTTTCACAACTCATATTAGTTCAAACTTAGAACATTTTAGTTTTAAAATAACAAAAAAGGAAAAAAAACTAACTCTGATTTTTTTTTTCTCCCTTACATATCAAAATTGTTGTGTCTCACAGTTAGTAGCCATTTTGTTCCCAGTCCTTCAAGTAACACCTTCTATTTGTCTCACTTTGAGGAAACTTCCTCACCTCCCAGAGGTTGGGTTGTAATACGATTCTGACAGCTATTATAGGATAAATTACCATTTTGCATCTAAAAAGTATTCATAGCTTTGCCAGATGTTCAATAGAAATATTTAAAAAATATTTCTGTGACCCACCTATTGCCACATGACAAACCATGCTCATATTTCTTCTGGATTCTAGAGTCAGAGTTTGTGCATAGAACCTGCTGGTGACGTGTGGGGGTCACTTACATGGCTGAGGGCACCTGTAGCTCAGATGCTCATGGGCTCAGAGGCAGTCTTACTCTGTCTTTTCCTTATACATTTCCTGTGGGTTGGTCTGGACTCACTCCGCTGCAGTGAGGTACTGCTGACAGTGGGAAAGCTTGAAATCCATTGTAAATACCTCTGTTCATTTCTATTGCATGTTCTTACATATCAGTGGGAGACTTGAGCCCCGCGGCTAACTAGAGAACCATTGCTGGCAGGAACCAGTCAGGGTCATAAGTACAATGAGTGAGCACTGTAGGTTCTCATGCCAACAATTCATCTCACACCTTGTTCTCAGATCCTTGGGTAGTCTTAGCCATTGAACAGTGTGTGTGCCTACGATGACTTCAAACCTCAGAAACAAGTGTGTGTTGATGATGGTTTCTCTTGCCTCCACAACATACATGACAATTATTAGGAAGATGAAATTAAATAATATGAAATGTATTTAGCACTGTCTGGGATAGAGGACTCATCTCTTCATTTTAAGCCAGCACCAGTTTCTGTCTTCTCTCTTCTGAACCATTTATCACAGGGCTCATAAAATTAAGGGCATATTTTTGATAATTTTATATCACAACGTTTTCCAAGCTAGGCATGGTGGCCTATGTTTGTATTTCAAGTATTTCAGAAAACTGAGCAGGTCGATGTCTATGAGTTTAAGGCAATACTGAGTTCCAGGTTAGCCTGGACTAAAGACTAACACTCTGTCTCAAAAATAAATGAAATAAAATAATATATATATATATATATATATATATATATATTAGTTCTGATATAAATCCATTCATAAATAAAGCAATAAAGGGTTGATTTTATACTTTGAAAACTATTATGTCAGATAGGCATATGGTTTCCTCCCTTGTTCAAGAACCAGGCATCTTATGGACCGTACCTGTATCTTTGTGTCTACACTGTGATAGAATGATTCCACTCACCTATCCACTCCACCAGCCTGCTGTCTATCCAATTATACACTTCTTATCCATCTATCTCCCTATCTACCCATCCATCCAGTCTTCCACTCACCTACCCATTGAGCTATCCACCTATTGAAACACTCATTCTCCTACCTATCCACACATTCACCCATACATCTATCCATTCAATCTTCTATCCATCTGTTTATCTCTTCACCCAACTTTTCCCAACCATCAATGTATGTATCCATTTATGATGTGTGAGTCAATCTACATATTCATCAATTTGATTAATTATGTAATGACTAATTTTGGACTGTTAGATTTTTGTGATAGATGTTGCCCTATTGCTTGAAAGCTTGGTATCAGGCAAATGAAATATGTTTGTTACGTACAGTATGACAAGAGCAATGGTGTAAAGAGAAAAGATCCTAGAGATAATCCTAAAAGAGTGTCCTGAAGGCAGCAAAGGGACAGTGGGGATCTGATACTGGCAGCACTGTGACTATCCCCACCTAAACCTTATGAAGGAAAGAGAGAGAATAACAGATTCATTGTGTATGTTCTTGAGTGTATGCATACATAGGTGTGTCTGCATATGAGCATGAGTGTAACTATAAGCATAACTAGTACAGATGTAAACATTCTAAAGGGCTATGGATACTGTCATGTATTTATTTCTTGTGACATATAATTACTACTGAAACAAATAAATAAAGGCATTTTAATGATGATAAGTAAACGAGTAAACCTTTCATTAGTGCTAAGTATCTTTTAATCTGTACAAACAAATGAACATTTAGGATAAAGAAATGATTATTTATTCATTATTCATGGAGCATGAAAAAGCTCAAAATAACAAGTCTTTGAGTCACTATAAGTGACCAACAAAATTCTCACCAAAACCATGGTTCTCTTTGCGTGCTTTTAAGGATATAGGATGTAAAAATTAAAATATTTTCATAAAAGTATTCAGTCTATAGCTACAGTAATAAGTAAAAATTTGATGTTCCAATTTTGCTAAAGTGATAGAGGATGCATTTTTATTTTGGTCTCTTCGAAGTAGGAATAAATAATTTATCATCATGCTTCTAACGTCTGCTTCCTCTAGTTGACAGAAGAAAATTCAATTTACATGCAGTGATTCAATTCATATTAACATCTGTGCCTGGTAGGACTTTAAAACATAATTTTTGGAAAAATGGAATGAGCACACATGTGAGAAAATCATACATAGCAGATACTGGCTTACAGTACTTTGATTAGACTTGGCTTCCTGAGAGAAAGTAGTCATAAAAGCTTTTCTGCAATACTTACAAGTATTTGGTGGTTTGAGCGGTGTACAACATCAAAAATCTGTAGCCATTGTGCCTGGAGAAATTCTATGAAAGGAGAAAGGAATGGGAACGCAGGGAATTCTGGGGCACGATTGGTAGATTCAAAGCTGCGCCTTTGTGGCACAAAGTAAAGTTTCAAAATAAGGGAGAGTTGACTAAATCCCACAGAACAGAAGATTGTGAAAGCTTCCTACGTAACAAAGAAGGTTGAGGAGACAGCACAGAGTGAGAAAGCAGCTGATCCAGCAAGGGGGAGCAAGGAACACAAGCCAGGCAGGGGGAATACAACCTCATTCTAAAGGTGTCCCAGGAAGCCACGGGGAAGCGGGGGAGGGGGGAAAGACCCAGCGGCCCTCCCCACCAGGCAACCCACAGCTCCGACAGAGCATCAAATCCACTTTGGATATTTGGTGAGACCAGGCCTCTGCCCGTGTGACTGGCTAACGAAAGGAAGTCAGTTCGTCACTCTATAAGCCTTGGAGAACTGCAGCTGAACATCCTCTTAAAATGGAATTTTTTTTTTGAAGACTGAATTATTTATTCCATCTTTTCAGTTTTATGCTCCTTGGCGGCATAACACATACTTCTGAATCTTCCTTGTTTGGGTGTCATTGCTGGTACTGTGATTTGTGCTATCCTCTGAATGGAGCTAGAGATTGAGCCATGAAGAGGGTTTCTCACTGAAAAGATCATGACATAAAACTGTAAGACATGCCCATAGCAACGGGTGTACCAATCACAATACAGAAAGAACACACGTGACAAGGTCGGCATGGTTCACTCCTGGGTCTTCCATTGTCGGATGCCACGATACTGAAAGGACAAAAATGCCAAAGGCTCTGAAGGTCTGTTTATAAAAATGATTGATGAATTCATAGATAATCTCAATAAGCAGACCAATGAAGCAAGGAAACAGCTGAGGACACGGATAGGAATGGGAGGAGGTCAGCGAGGGAAAATGTTTTGTCGAGTTGAAGTAAAAGCAGAGACAAACGATGTGGCTGTGTGTCGCCTGCACCCGTTTGCTTCTCAACCCGATCATGACCAACATTAACTTGGTTTGGTTAGCAGGTAATGAAAGGCAAGAACAGAACAAAACAACAATCCCTGCTCCCACCCTACCATCCCCCTCTCCCCGACTTCCCACTAAGGTTTGCTCAATGGCCTGGTTGGATCTTTGGAGCTATGTTGGTATGAGTCAGGCTTAGATTCAAGCTATGCCCGGTCCCATATCAAAAACTCATCTTGATGCTCAGTGATACCCTGGGAAACACTGAAGTAGAACATTTGAAACGGAGATGTCAGAAAAATGCCAATACCGTCATGGGACAGTGCATGGAAGAAGTCCAGGAAGAAAGAGGGCTGAATGACTCGTTTTCCTCTTGCTTCCATCCAAGGAAAACTACTCTCCAGTAACTCATTCCTACCTCGGACCCCTGCTGGCCAGCATGGTGAGCACAGTACACACTGCATGGCCTCTGGGAAGCCATGAACCTGAATAAGCAGTATTTTGCAGAGGCAAAGGTTGATTTCCGGTGTGTTCTTCACTCTCTCAAACCATTTGGTGCAAGACGGACAGGGAAAGCTATAAGCGTGTATTGGAAATGGGCTTTCAGTATATGATTAACAGAAAGACCTCAGATCTTGAAAAAAAACTGGAATTATTTAAAATCTATAAAAAAATCTATAGAGGAAAATCAAAGGCTGATAGAAGCAGGGAGTTAGACTTAAGTGAATAAGCACCATTTAAATAATTGAATATGAAATTTCAATTGAGTTATTAGAGTTATAATCTGAGTGGAAAGGTTGCTGATGAAGGCAGAAAGAATATTTACTTTGTGACAATTCTTATTTCAACTAAAAATGGGGGGAAATGTCAATATGGTAATGAAGAAAATTCAGAGCTGAAACAATCAACCTCATGTAATTACCTATTCAGAAAAATAGCATGTAGCTGAAACCAAGACGATTATATCATTTAATAAAAACAAAACTATAATAAGCGTTAGGTCTGTTTAAATACCAAAGAAAAATACCAAAAATTATACCTCAGGATCAATCATCTATAAATTGGATTTTAATTGCATCTGCTTTCTCTGATAAAACCCATAGCTGACTGGTGACTATTTCTTTTCTCTTCACCTATTTTACTGCTGAAAATGAGCTCTCTGTTGGAATATTCTCTATTTTTCACAGAAAGAAATATTGCAGCTTCCATCATACACCCCAGCAGAAGAGGTGCTTGGAGGAACATCATTCATTCGTATAATGGATTGACTGACTTCAGGTTCATGATTCATCCCAGGTTCACTAGAGACAAAGGTCACAATGCAATCAGCTATACCAAAAGTTAAGGAAAGTCCATGTCTAGAAAGAATAGGGGTTGGGATCCTATGTAATTAGGCAGGGAGGACACAGAACACTGACAATTGGCTGATCAGCACAAAAAGTCTGGGAAGGTATAGTACCTGCCCCCTAGCTAAAAATTACTAGGGACAAACTTTTAGACAAACTAACCCAAAATGAGTAACATTATTATATGTAAAAATCACAACAATAAATCAACAGGAAAAACCAAAACCTAGTCTAGGAAAAGTATATAAGTATTCAAAGCCAATAAATGGAAGGAAAATAGAAAACAAGTAGAGCTTTTCAACTTAAAAAAAATTCATGAGTGAGCCAGTGAGAGAAAGAATATACAAACCTCAAAGTAGGAGGAAATATGTGTCAATCATTCTACCAACAAAGATGATATGCATGGTACCCTCATTTAAGCATTCCATTTCAAAACAGGGAAAAGAAAATATTAACAGAACTCGTGTAAAAGATGTTAAAGTTCAGTAAAAAGAAAAACTAATTATACAGAATTTTCCAGAACTGGGATGTAACAGAGAGATTTAGTGAGGGAAGCTCTACCCTCTTATCAACATGAGGCAGTCCAGCAATGGGAGCTCCTTGCTGAGCAAACCCAGCTGCAGTCTAAGGGTTCTGGTTGTCTTGATCATCATAGCCATGTGGACGGAGAATTCTAAAATCATGTATTGTTGTCTTCAAGAAAAGTGATCTCTAATATCTTCAGGAAAAAGGATCATGGAAATCCAGTGGGCTGCTTATTGTTTTGTTTTAAAAATATTTCTTTTGGGAATTAGGGATAGTATAGGAAATAAGAAAGGCAAGGACTTAACCCACAGGACTGGACTGGATGTAGAATCAGAGCTACCAATATAAACAGGAGTAACATAGAAAGACAGAGAGGGTTGATAATCAGTGACAAACAGCTAGATAACAGGAGACAAGTGGATAATCAGAATAGGTAGAAAGCAAGATGGTTGGTAAATAAAGTATAGGTAAATGATAGATAGATAGATAGATAGATAGACCATAATGATAAATAGATTAGACAGATAATGATAGACAGATAGATCATAATGATAAATAGATTAGATAGAGGATAATGATAGATTGGTAGGTAGATGATAGATATATTAGATAATGATATATCAGATTGATAGATATAGGTAATAGATAGATAGATAGATAGATCATAATGATAAATAGATTAGATAGATAATGATAGACAGATAGATCATAATAATAAATAGATTAGATAGAGGATAATGATAGATTGGTAGGTAGATAATGATATATTAGATTGATAGATATAGGTAATAGATAGATAGATAGATAGATAGATAGATAGATAGATAGGGATGATTGAAGATAGTGATAGATTTTGATGATTGATGGTAGATTGGTTGATTGACTGATTGATTGATGAGATAGACAGATACTGAGAGATTTATTGATTAGCTAGAAAGATGAAAGATAGACAGAAAGACAGATAGACAGATAGATAATAGAAAGTTGGATATAGATGACTGGTGATAGATTTTCCTCTTCCCAACATGAATCTGCTGGGAAAATCCCAGTTCCTTTATGCACTTTGTCTCAGTGGGCAGATATTTGTCTCTTTGGAATGTCTCCATGGCTATCAAGGTGGTTTGCTTGCTTTTGTTGATATTGGTGTGTGTAGGGGGGGGGGGGTAGAAAATCGTATCTTTATACCTACAAAATACTGGGGAATTCTAATGAGAAAGTACACAGGGTCCTTATCCCTTCAAAGGACTCAGAAAATGCATGAGCATACTTGTGCATATTTGTGTAGGCTCAACTATTCGAGTGACCCTACATGCACATGCACATGGAAAGGGGAACTGGGGGAGGGAAGGAACAAAAGCATGAAGCCAATTCCGGCACAAGTGTGTATGATTCCCCTGAGTCATTGTCATAATTGCTAGATGTTTGAGAAATTAGAGTAAAAAGTGACAAATCCATTTTGAAATGAAAAGGAAATAATAAAAGGCCTACACCTGAGGCTGAGGCTGAGGCTGAGCACCTGAGTCTACATCTCAAAATACCCAGCCACGCCCCTCAGCATCTCTGAGCTTTCCCTCTCTTCCAAGTCTCTCCCAGGCCAAGTGGCCTATAAAGTTCACCTTTTTTTTTTTTTAAATTTTTTTTATTCGGTATAATTTATTTACATTTCAAATGATTTCCCCTTTTCTAGCCCCCCACTCCCCGAAAATCCCCTTCTCTTCCCCTGTCCTCCCACCCACCCCTTCCCACTTCCCCATTCTGGTTTTGCCAAATACTGTTTCACTGAGTCTTTCCAGAACCAGGGGCCACTCCTCCTTTCTTCTTGTACCTCATTTGATGTATGGATTATGTTTTGGGTATTCCAGTTTTCTAGGTTAATAACCACTTATTAGTGAGTGCATACCATGATTCACCTTTTGAGTCTGGGTTACCTCACTTAGTATGATGTTCTCTAGCTCCATCCATTTGCCTAAGAATTTCATGAATTCATTGTTTCTAATGGCTAAATAGTACTCCATTGTGGAGATATACCACATTTTTGCATCCACTCTTCTGTTGAGGGATACCTGGGTTCTTTCCAGCATCTGGCAATTATAAATAGGGCTGCTATGAACATAGTAGAGCATGCATCCTTATTACATGGTAGGGAATCCTCTGGGTATATGCCCAGGAGTGGTATAGCAGGATCTTCTGGAAGTGAGGTGCCCAGAGGAACCGCCAGACTGATTTCCAGAGTGGTTGTACCAATTTGCAACCCCACCAGCAGTGGAGGAGTGTTCCTCTTTCTCCACACCCTCTCCAACACCTGCTGTCTCCTGAATTTTTAATCTTAGCCATTCTGACTGGTGTAAGATGAAATCTCAGGGTTGTTTTGATTTGCATTTCCCTAATGACTAATGAAGTTGAGCATTTTTTAAGATGCTTCTCTGCCATCCGAAGTTCTTCAGGTGAGAATTCTTTGTTTAACTCTATACCCCATTTTTTAATAGGGTTGTTCGGTTTTCTGGAGTCTAACTTCTTGAGTTCTTTATATATATTGGATATTAGCCCTCTATCTGATGTAGGATTGGTGAAGATCTTTTCCCAATTTGTTGGTTGCCAATTTGTCCTCTTGATGGTGTCCTTTGCCTTACAGAAACTTTGTAATTTTATGAGGTCCCATTTGTCAATTCTTGATCTTAGAGCGTACGCTATTGGTGTTCTGTTCAGAAACTTTCTCCCTGTACCGATGTCCTCAAGGGCCTTCCCAAGTTTCTTTTCTATTAGCTTCAGAGTGTCTGGCTTTATGTGGAGGTCCTTGATCCATTTGGATTTGAGCTTAGTACAAGGAGACAAGGATGGATCAATTCGCATTCTTCTGCATGCTGACCTCCAGTTGAACCAGCACCATTTATTGAAAAGGCTATCTTTTTTCCATTGGATGTTTTCAGCCACTTTGTCGAGGATCAAGTGGCCATAGGTGTGTGGGTTCATTTCTGGATCTTCAATCCTGTTCCATTGATCCTCCTGCCTGTCACTGTACCAATACCATGCAGTTTTTAACACTATTGCTCTGTAGCATTGCTTGAGGTCCGGGATACTGATTCCCCCAGACTTTCTTTTGTTGCTGAGAATAGTTTTAGCTATCCTGGGTTTTTTGTTATTCCAGATGAATTTGATAATTGCTCTTTCTAACTCTGTGAAGAATTGAGTTGGGATTTTGATGGGTATTGCATTGAATCTTTATATTGCTTTTGGCAAAATGGACATTTTAACTATATTGATTCTACCGATCCATGAGCATGGGAGGTTTTCCCATTTTTTGAGGTCTTCTTCCACTTCCTTCTTCAGAGTCTTGAAGTTCTTGTCATACAGATCTTTCACATGTTTGGTAAGAGTCACCCCAAGATACTTTATACTGTTTATGGCTATTGTGAGGGGGTCATTTCCCTAATTTCTTTCTCAGCCCGCTTATCCTTTGAGTATAGGAAGGCCACTGATTTGCTTGTGTTGATTTTATAACCTGCCACTTTGCTGAAGTTGTTTATCAGCTGTAGGAGCTCTCTAGTGGAGTTTTTTGGGTCACTTAGGTAGACTATCATGTCGTCTGCAAATAATGATAGTTTGACTTCTTCCTTTCCAATTTGTATCCCTTTGACCTCCTTATGTTGTCGAATTGCCCGAGCTAGTACCTCAAGTACAATATTGAAAAGATAAGGAGAAAGGGGGCAGCCTTGTCTGGTCCCTGATTTCAGTGGGATTGCTTCAAGTTTCTCTCCATTTAGTTTGATGCTGGCTACCGGTTTGCTGTATATTGCTTTTACTATGTTTAGGTATGGGCCTTGAATTCCTGTTCTCTTCAAGACTTTAAGCATGAAAGGATGCTGAATTTTGTCAAATGCTTTTTCAGCATCCAAATGAAATGACCATGTGGTTTTTTTCTTTGAGTTTGTTTATGTAGTGGATTGCATTGATGGATTTCCATATATTGAACCAACCCTGCATTCCCGGGATAAAGCCTACTTGATCATGGTGGATGATCGTTTTGATGTGTTCTTGGATTCGGTTGGCAAGAATTTTATTGAGTATTTTTGCATCGATGTTCATAAGGGAAATTGGTTTGAAGTTCTCTTTCTTTGTTGGATCTTTGTGTGGCTTTAGTATCAGCGTAATTGTGGCTTCGTAGAAGGAATTGGGTAGTGTTCCTTCTGTTTCTATTTTGTGGAATAGTTTAAAGAGTATTGGTGTTAACTCTTCTTTGAAGGTCTGATAGAATTCTGCACTGAAACCATCTGGTCCTGTGCTTTTTTTGGTTGGAAGACTTTCTATGACTCCTTCTATTTCTTTAGGCATTATGGGACTGTTTAGATGGTCTAGTTGGTCCTGATTTAATTTTGGTATTTGGTATCTGTCAAGGAAATTGTCCATTTCCTCCAGATTCTCCAATTGTGTTGAGTACAGGCTCTTGTAGTAGGATCTGATGATGTTTTGGATTTCCTCAGTTTCCGTTGTTATATCTCCCTTTTCATTTCTAAGTTTGTTAATTTGGATACTTTCTCTGTGCCCTTTGGTCAGTCTGGCTACGGGTTTATCTATCTTGTTGATTTTCTCAAAGAACCAGCTCCTGGTTTTGTTGATTTTTTTTGTATGGTTCTCTTTGTTTCTACTTGATTGATTTCAGCCCTGAGTTTGATGATTTCTTGCCTTCTACTCCTCCTGGGTGAAATAGCTTCTTTTTGTTCCAGGGCTTTCAGGTGTGTCATTAAGCTCTAATGTATGCTCTCTCCATTTTCTTTTTGGAGGCACTCAGGGCTATGAGTTTTCCTCTTAGCACTGCTTTCATTGTATCCCATAGATTTGGGTATGTTGTGTTTTCATTTTCATTGTGTTCTAAAAAGTCTTTAATTTCTTTCTTTATTTCTTCCTTGACCAAGGTATCATTGAGTAGAATATTGTTCAGTTTCCTGTGAGTAAAGATCAATGCAGGAAGGAGAGGGTCTATTGGCTGTTTTGATGGACCTTTAATTGGCTCGAAAGTCAGACAAAAAGTCATGGTATGGGGGGTATTCTATCAGACACATTAAGGAGACCACACCTAATGAGAGAACAAAGCTTTCTCTCAGTGTCTTCCCAGTCTATTTCTAGCTCTCATGTGACACGAATTCAAATAAAAGCAATAATTTATCTACATTGTTTTTAAAATAATGCTGCCATTTTTCCAAGTTTCTTCTACCCCAGGCTATCCAAGAGTTTCCCTATTTTGCTTTGTCCTTTTGTCTCTCTCTCTGCAGCTCTGAGCAGGACCTCATGGGGTCCTGACACTGTATTTTTTTTTCAGGGAACCCTCATCTCCTGCTGTCTTCCTTTGCTTTCTGAATCTCCTTCTATTTATGATACAAAGTAAAATAAAGCCCATTAAACCGTTTATTTACATGAAATCAGGGCACTTGTTCAGACGCGGCATGTGGTCTGAAGAGGCAGACACGCATACATTTTTCTTGATTGCACTGGGACATTTCCTTTCTGAGTACTGGAAAGCCACAGCAAGCCAAGATGCTCGGCATTCGAAATGAGATCTTCTGAACCCCGTGTCTGGTGTGAACACTGAGGTGCAGGCATCACTAGGCTTTTGGAGATTCTGAATTTCAGAGAACCTGAGATAACTATGGCAAGTTATCTCAGAGGTTCAGCATCCCAAGCAGCCTCTACTGACTCTTGTTTGACAAGTAGAGGCTCAGGCTGGATGCTCCTTTGGTTTGGACACGATCCCAGTATCCATCTCCCAGACTCTAGGCTGCGATTTGTGGGTTAGAAACACAAAGTTTATGCCAGGTTCCTATAGAAATAAAAGCAATGTCTTCCTCATCGCCTTGGGAAAACATACCAAAGGAACCATAAGGGGCAAGAAGCTGATGCTAGGATGATGTGACTCAGTCAGAGGACCTCAAGGAGGAAGGAGGAGCCTGAGAAATCTCAGAAGAGAGACCACAGCTGGCCATGCCTTTGTTCAGGAACCTCAAGAGCTGGCACAGTATCCCAGTACTGTGACCCAGGTGACATAGGGCACAGACCTCCCTGCCTCTAAACTTGTGAGAAAAACCATTCTCAATAAATACTTGCATTTGAAGTTGGAAATAAAATAAATTCAAGCAAAAATAGCCAATACGTATAACACATAAAATGATATGTCTCATGATTTAAAGAGTCATCAATCTGCATGTGTTTGTAAACAAACCTGGAGATGGGTGAGGTTTTTTTCTTAAATCCTCAATGTTTTAAATGGTATCCATCAGCCCTGTCATCAAAAGTCTAAATCACACTAAGGAAGGGGGAAATAAGAAAGCATGAGTCTTCCTATACACCTAAAACAGATAACTTAATGATGATATATGAAAATCAACTGAATCTAATTATAAAAGCAACTTCAACATTTAATTGTCTTCTTTCAGACTTAAACTAAACAGCTGGATTGAGTCTATCACTTTTCTGATACCCCTTTAGCTGACTCCTACAATGTGTCCGACAGTGTAAAAAAAATACTCAGGGTATAAAGGCATCATATGAAAAACACTGCCATAACTCAAAGGACTCAAAAAAGATGAGGGAGAATTCACAGGAACAATTATGACATAATTTGACAGTTAACAGGAGTCCCATACAGTGAGATTGTTGGACCCAATGAAAGGTGCTATTTCTTGCATCAGTAGGAATCCATCATGTGCATCCTGAACTACAGTCCTACTGGCATGCTAGAACACACTGTGTGCATTAAAGACTTTGTGTGTTGTGAAGCTGCTGCTTACCCATCATTCCTTGATTTACCCATCATCCTTTTGGTCTCAAGGTAGTATTTTCATGCACTCTCTGATTCTGCCAAGTGTGCTGGGGCCATCTTGAACGTTTCCCATCAGTCTTCTCTTCCTATGCTCTCAATGTTGCTGCTATCCAAGGCCAGAGTTTCTTCATACCTTCCCTTCCCGCTTCCTGCATCCATACCTTCCTTCAAGAACCTGACCATTTCCAAAAGTTCCTATGAGACTGCTGAGGGACCCAGACCTCTAGCAGGGGCTTCCCTGCTGGGCAAACCAAGCCTGCCTCCTGCCCTGCGCAGAGATCAGCATTGTCCTTCCATTGCTCTGCTTTGGCCTCCCTTAGACAGCACCCAGAAGCACACCATCCCTCCTTCCTTCTTTCACAGAGCAAACGAAAATGCCTGGCAGGTGATATCCTCCGTGGCAGTTTTAGTCAGTTTGTCCCTTCAGTCCCCGGGAAACATGTACCTTTAGTGGCTGCACTGGGGCTCGTGTTGACACGTCATGTCGGTGTGTTGGTACATTTTAACATTGTCATAATCACAGGAGAGCCTTGCCTCTGACTCTGAAGAGATCAGTCCCCACAACCTTGTTCTAATGGAGCCATGCTGTACTGTACCACAAGTCAGAGGCAGATGCTAGCTAGCTCTGTGCCCCCCTCCTTCCCATTCTACTTTTCCTCTCCCTTCTAACTTCTCCTTCCCGACCTCCTTCTCCTTTTTCTTTCTCCTCTATTACTGTCTCAATATTCTTAGCTAGGTTTTTTTTATTTCCTGAGGGCTTTAAAAAAATGTTTATAAAAATATCATCCATATAAATATGGTATATAAAAGTTCTCTAGTTGCTTTGCATAGTTACCAAAATCCTCTTGGCTTTATTAATCACAAGGAAAGGATCATTACTTGGAAGAAACAGACTCACAAAAGAAATTAAAAGTTAGAAAAGTAAAAATATCAACAATATTCGCCTGTCTCTGCAAGAACATCCATTCCTTTGGAAATTAAGTTTCACAGGCATGATTCCTATTTCACCATTCCTAACTGTAATATAACCCCTTCCCACCCACCTCCTACCCCCTCAAAAAATATCCCAGAAACAGTATTGGGACCAATGTTCCCTCATTTCACGTCAGTCAGTCCTTCCAGGATGCCCTTTGCTGCCTACCAGCGTGAATCCAACCAGGATAAGAGTTTCAAATTGAGAAGCTAACTCAAGTTGCTAGAAATAAAGCTTTTTATCAGGAGCCAGGAAGTTAATTCTGTGTAGAACTAAAGAAAAAGTCCTTAAGATTTATAGATTGCCTTTTCAAATTAAATGTCAAAGAAGTTCCTTTCCCAGTGACTAAGAAGAATCCAAAGTACTTCCAAAATTTACCCTTAACAACATGGTAAAATCTTTGTGGTGGTACAAATGAAAATGGTACCCGTAGGCCCATAGGGAGTGGTTCTATTAGGAGGTATGTCCTTGTTGGATGAAGTGTTGTCACAGGGTCGGTGGGGAGGAGCAGGCTTTGAGGTTTCTTTTCTTTCTTTTTTTTTCTCATTTGAGCCAGAGGAATTTATTTTTCAAAATGTCCTTAAAAATCTTAGAAACATTGCAATCAAGAAAGCCATGTGGAAAGTAGTTAATTATTGAGGCTTTTCTTAAATAATTTATTTCTGTACCTTACTAAAACCCTGTCCCAAACTAAAGTTCAAAAACTTTTTTTTATTATTCGATATATTTTTATTTACATTTCCAATGGTTTCCCCTTTTCTAGCCCCCCAGTCCCCGAAAGTCCCATAAGCCCCCTTCTCTCACCCTGTCCTCCCACCCATCCCTTCCCACTTCCCCGTTCTGGTTTTGCCCTATACTGCTTCACTGAGTCTTTCCAGAACAAGGGGCCACTCCTCCGTTCTTCTTTTACCTCATTTGATGTGTGGATTATGTTTTGGGTATTCCAGTTTTCTAGGTTAATATCCACTTATTAGTGAGTGCATACCCTGATTCACCTTTTGAGTCTGGGTTACCTCACTTAGTATGATGTTCTCCAGCTCCATCCATTTGCCTAAGAATTTCATGAATTCATTGTTTCTAATGGCTGAATAGTACTCCATTGTGTATATATACCACATTTTTTGCATCCACTCAATCCTGTCTTAGTGGCTCTTCTTGCTTCCTGCAGATCCAGATGTTGAACTCTTAGCTACCTCTCCAACACCATGTCTGCTTGGATGCTTCCCTTCATGATCATAGACTAAACCTCTGAATAAATAAGTGTTTTCTTTTATAAAGTTGCTGTGTTCAGAGTGTCTCTTCATAGCTATAAAACCCTAACTAAAATAGTTACCTTACTTTTAAAAAAAAAAATTATTCCACATACACAGACACTCGGCTGATATTGCTGGTATCTGGGTCACCTGTGTGAGGAGGTTTCCACTCTTTGTCCAGCATCAACCAGTTTCTGCAAGAGAGGTTTTGTGGTTCATATTCCGAGATTTAAGCCAGATCTGTCTAACCAGAGCTCTGGGTCTGTGACAGCCCTTCATTCCTCCCACGTCAGTTCTGATGACTCTAGCAAAATGCCTCAGACTGGGTACTTCAACATCAGAACTCCCTCCTTATGTTCTCTAAGCTGCAGCAGGCAGGAAGGCATGGCGCTTAAGCAGAAATTGAGAGCTTGCATCCTGATCTACAGGTAAGAGGCAGACAGAGCTAAGTGGGAAATGTATGGGTTTTTAAAACCTCAAAGCCCAACCCCACTGACATGCCTCCTCCAACAAGGCCATGCCTCCTAATTCTTTCTAGATAGTTCTACCAACTTGGGACTAAGCATTCAAGTGGATGACCTTTGCAGGCTATTCTCATTCAAACCACCATAGACACACATATTGCATACATGGATGGAAATCATGGGTTTCCCTCCAATTTTTTCTTTGTTTTGTGACAGGGTCTCATTCCACATCCCAGACTTTTCTGGCACTCACTATGCAGACTAGGCTAGCCACAAACTCATGGTAATCCCCATGCCTTAGTCTCCTGAGTGCTGGGATTGTAAGTGGAAGGAACTCTGCCTGGCTATAGATCCCTTACTAAGAACACCAGTCCCAAGAACGAAGGAATGAGTAGCCTTTCAAACACAATCACCTTGTGAATTGAGATTTCCACAGACGAGATGCGGAGACAAACACCACATGCATACACAATCTTCCCTAAGAGACTTATCAGGATGACTCAGCATTGGGCTTTGAGTTGCATCACTGTACTTTACAGCAATGGGGAATTGTTATAATGTAACCACAATAACCTGAGAATGCTGCTGAGTCAGCATCATGCCTGAGCAGTAGTCAGTGGGAAGGCACGATGTGGGGAGAGTGACAAGATGTTAGCTGATGGTGTCCCACTGGTGAGCAGCTGAAGAAAAACACAACAGCAGTACACATGTGCAAGGAGAAGAATCAAGCTTCACTAGGTACAACTTTGGTTGTGTTTCATAGGTGTGGGGCCATCAGGAACCTCACTTCTGGTACGATGGAACCATCTTCTTAGCCTTAAACATATGATTATATATGTTTCATGCAACACTGCAGACACCAGTTCTTCCTTCTGCCACAATGAAACACCATCTAGGATGAGTTCTTAACCTGGGGGTCATGACCCCTTTGGAAACTAATGACTCTTTCACAGGAGTCTGACCTGAAATGGTCAGAAAACACATATGTTTACATTACAGTTCATAACAGTGGCAAAGTTGCAGTTATAAAGTAAGAACAAAAATTAATTTTATGGTTGGGGGTCACCACAACAGGCAGGACTATACTAAAAAGGCACAGCATTAGGAAGGTTAAGAAGCACTATTCTAGAACATTCATTTCAAAGCAAAGTGACTCGTAAACTCTACTGAATTGGTCCTTTTTACTTCTGAGCCTTTGTTGCTAGACAAAAGCATAGATGGTTTTTGTTGTTGTTATTGTTACTTCTCCCCTTTTATTTCTGAAAAGCTCTTAATATTTTCTCAGTAGAGGAAAGGCCAGGGGGATTTAGAGCTACACCATATTTAGGTAGGAGATTGAGAGAAGAACATGCTTTGATTGCCAGGATTTAGGCAATCAGTACTCTGACTTTGGACAAATTAAATTTAAAATGCCTGTTAGAGAAATGGAGCCAACCCCAGTAAGCATCCCTAATGTATACAGGCAGGCTAAAAAAGAACAGAATCTTCTCAGGTCTTGATAATTCCTTGAAACAAGCACAAAGAAAATTGTTGGGGGGAATGGTCCTGTGAGGAATGACGTATGGAAGGAGAGTGCAGAGCTCCTGTATTGCAAGTGTGAGAGAAGGGGGAACTCTTCCTTCCTGGAAAGAGCCAACACCATTACTGGGGATGGAAGAACTAGCCCACAGAAGAATGCAGACTGAAACCAAGTGACAGGCTCTAAGAGTCAGAGGAGGGTTGAGGATGGAGACAGCTGACTGAGGAAATGATGTTTCAAGGAACAATAGCCAACCACATATGGAAACCCAACTCTGCCTTCAATCCTCTGAAGATCCAGTCAGAGCAGCCAGCTCTGCTTCCCATTCCATTGCCTTGCCTCACAACTCAGGGATGCTCGAAAGAAACACTGCCCAGCTAACACTCTAGCACCCTACCTGTTAGACTGTGGTCAGAGCATGTTCTCATGTCCTCGTTTCTCTGGGAAATGTCCTATTTCTTCTATCTGCCCGTGAGTCTGTCAAAGAGACTAAAGAAAGCCTGGCCAGTCTGCTTTAGGTCATTGGTTTTTTTAGTTTTATTGCTGTTTTTTATTTTTGGTGTTTTGAGATAGCATTTCTTCGTGCGGCCCTGGCCATCCTGGAACTCTCTGTGTAGATCAGGTTGGCTTCAAACTCAAACATCCACCTGCCTCTGCCTCCCGAGGGCTGTGACCAAGAGCATCATTGCTGCTGCCTGGTACCTAGCCACTATGAAAGAGTAGCTTGTTGGTTATAATTGGGTGGACATGCTATCTTCTAAACTTCCTGAGGGTTCCACAGGACAAGGCCAACAGATACCTATGACCCTTCTGTGGAGCATTCTCTGGAACTTGGATCAGAGCCAACTAACAACCACTCCCTTGTCACTGTGCCCTCGGTTATGTAGTCAGCTGTGGCTTTGGTTCTTGGTTATTGCTGCCTGTTTTCCTTGTATATGAATGGTATCAGGAAGGAGCTAATAGAGGAAGAAGAAAGAAGAGGCCGTCAGGCACACTGCATACCTAGAGTATCCTATCATGGAGACTGAAGATCTGGCAGAGTCCTGGGGAGAAGATTCCAAGAGGCTCAGCATGTGGGGGCTATCACTATTTGGGTGAGTGACAGTAACCCGGTTGTAGTACCAGTTCAGAACCACTAGGATGATTCTTACGAGCCACCAGCTGTGACAGGTTTCTCACCCCCAGAAACTGGTATATGCCAACACATTACAGACTCCAAGAGACTGTGGCTAGATCTCAGAGTCCTTCGCCAAACTGAGGAACTCAGCAGATGTCCTCAAGATACTAGGATTCACCTTTCCACTGCTGTTAATTTCTTGCACTCTTCCCTCCTAGCCTCCCCAATCCCATCCTCCAGGTCTATAATAAAGCAGGAACCATGGGGGCACACACCTGAACTCCATGTCAACAGACTCCTCAGCTCACAGTGACACACTGTGTGAAAAACTGGGAACTCACATTTTTGCTCCTTGATTGATGTCTCTGTCCAAATGGACTTTCTCCATCTTATCAGCTGGATACAGTGATTCTAGCAAGCTCTCTAGAACAGTGGGTCTCAAACTATGGGTTGTGGCACCTTTGGAAGTCTAGTGACTCTTTCACAGGGGTCACATGTCAGAAATCATGCATACCAGGCATTTACATTACAATTCATAACAGTAGCAAAAATACAGTTAAGAAGTAGCAATGAAAAAAATTTTATGGGTGGGAATCAGTTAGGAAGGTTGAGAACCACTGGTCTAGGCACATTTTGTATCAAGTAATCATTAGAAAGGATCTAATACATGTGGAGTTTATGAAGTAGATGAAACACTGAAATTATTTCATTAGGAGTAAATCCTGTACAGCTGGCTGGATGTTGAACACGGTTACTAAGGCTGAACCAGGACACGATAGAGAGACAGCCATGTGACTGGAGTGTATAGTTGGCTAGGAAGGACAACGGCAAACCACAGGGGCACTGGCACACAGACGGAAGAAATCCTGAGGATGATGTGCACACAGGACGTAGGGCCTTCTTGGGACTTGCCTATCAGTCAGAAGTGACCCTAGGAAGAGCACAGCCTACTTGGCTTTTTATACTGTCTTCAGGAGGTTACAACTGCCTCTGCCTCAGAGAGGCACTCTGAGAGGCTAATAGCAGAGCTGAAGAAATCAACAGAGCTCAGCACAGTGACCAGAGCACATGCGTGCTGAACCTGCAGCAACAGCAGGAGTGATAGATAGTTGATCCCATTGGGTCAACCCAGAGTTTACAAACAGAGTCTATAATAGAAACATGCCTCCATTCCCTGCCAAACAGGGTATCAGCTTAGGGGTCTCACTTACTATTTTTGAAGGTATTGACCTGATAAATTTGTGCTGTCAGTACCCATGACAGGACCTGGCACTCTTTAGCTCAATGAATTGGGGTTTGTATACTTCAACTTCATACCCATGACTATACTGTAGTAATCTTTGGGATTTCCCCCGCATTGGTTTTTACTGTCCTCCCAGTACCTGAATATAGGTGCAGCAGGGGGGGCCAGTATTGCATGGAACTATTTCCCACTGAGAACACACACTTCTTAGGACCAGCAGATTCCCTGCAGTCATGAGACAGCCTTGCCTTGAAACTGCTAAGAGGAAGAAGTAAGGCTCCTGCTGGAAAATTCATTGAATGCAGGCAGGAACAAAGCCAAGCAGGAGCCCTCACCCTACAGCCTCACTCTGGTTGTCAGCTTTGGGATTGCTGCAGGCCTGGCATACAGAAGCTATTTAGTGTGCATTAGAAGGAAGAAATGCCTCCGTGGGACCTTCTAGAAGACTCCACAGAAGCTAGATCACGAGTAGGTAAAAAGTTACTTTGTATCTGATGAAGAAGTTAGAGTTGTCTGGAATTCTAATGTAGAAGAACGGAGAGGATGCCACAGGAGAGGCTCCACGTTGTTGGCTTTCTAGCGTCTTATCCTCAACCTTTCTCGATTGCCATTGTTCCCAAGAGTCACTGAGCAGAAGCCACTTTGCAGTGACCTTCACCACCAAATAGGCTATCTGGATTTGTTCCTTCCTCTCCTTAGAATCCCTGAGGCCATTCATCAAAGATAGAAGTGTTTCTTACAGAGACCAGGAAGTTAGGAAGTCCAGAGGATGTCATGTCTGGGGTGATTTGTGATCCACCATCACCTGGTAGGACATGAGGGGAGCCTGGAGAGGGAGGAGTAAAAGAGAGAGGGAGAGCATAAAGGAGGGAGAATGGAGAGAGAAGAGGGAGAAAAGAGAGGGAGAGAGGAGAGAGGAAGGGAGGGAGACTGGGGAGAGTTTTCCTAAGAAGCCCTCTTCCAGGAGGCATAGTCTCGGAGCAGTCACTTGGAGCAGTATTCTTAGCCAGATCACTTCTCAAAGGTGTCACCTCTTAACAACGAGGCAGCTGAGAATGAAAGTCTTTAAAGTCTGGGAACATCACAGCAGCCTTGGAGGCAGCTTCCAGTGCAGTGTGTGACTGACACAGCTGTGCAGTCCAACTACTTGACTAAGCAATGACACATTTCCAAGCCACGCCTGACACCCACAACCTCCCGAGTGGAACTAGGCAAGGTGGGAGTTATGAGCACTTTGGGAGAAAATCTTCACAGTAGGGAAACCCACTAGAAAACTGCCTTTGCACCTCAATACAGCACAAAAATAGATGTACCGAAAGAAATTCCTGGTTACTATAGCAACAAGATATTTTTCCCACTATTTATAGACCATGCATATTAGAGATGAGTACACATGCTATATTTCTATTTTTATATATTTAAATTAAAACATTTGCCAAACAAAACTTCCTTCTTCCTTACTTCCATCATGCATGAGAAAATGAAGTGACTTTTAAAAGTCAGGATTAAATGAGCCTCTAAATCATCACCAACTAGATCTAAGGATGGAAGTATATTTCAGATTCTTACTTGATTTTCACTGCAAATCTTAACCTGAACCATTGCTGGCCGTTGGCTTGCCCGAATCTTGTTCTAATTTTCTACCCTGGATTCCCCCCACCACCAACAGCTTTCCCATATCAAATTGCAGTCCCTAAGCGACACCAGCTCCCGTTCCCACATACATGAGAAGAGCAAGCTTCTGATAACAGACCACAATTTGGCAGCAAGCTGAAGTTCCAGAACATTCAGTGGCAAGATTCCCAGGGGAAGATAAACTTGAGGTCACGAGGTCTGAGTTTCAGCCCAGGCTTTGATTCTGAGAGCCAAGTTCATGTGGGTCCATTTCCTCAGATGCAAAGTTAGATTAATGACTATCTAGAACTTACACTGCTGTCAAGTCGATTAGATGAGAATCTGCAAATGTCTGCATCCGGTGTAGCACAATGTAGTGCTACAAGAAATAGTGATTAACGATCGTATTATTCAAGTGTTAAAAGACCGCTGGGCCTCTCCAGAAAAAATAGTACTTTAATACTATTCATCAATGTCCAAGTGAACACAACGCATACCTCTACATTACCACAAGTTGGAGAAGCAGCATGGGTAAAAACTTTAAGATGAGGAAATACTGAAGCGAGTTAAACTCCCCTGGAACTTAGAACATGCAAATCCAAGATGGCACCCTAGAGGCTATAGCAGGATTATAATAGACCATGGTGAACAAAACCCTTCATAGTTTTAATAGGACCCGCATGGATGCTGTGCAAAACAAGAGAAGAGATAAGGCCATTTCAGCCTAAAGTCAGGCCTCTGTGTCTCTCACCATGAGCCACGTTCAGCTACCTTTATTCTCTCAAACGCAAAAGTGAACAGTATATTTGTCCTCCTATGGGATAAGGAGACCCAAACAGGAAATAATGCATATGGACCGAAGACAGATGATGAGGTGCATTAAGAGGGAAGACCCATGAGGAGACATTATATCCTATGCTGACCAGCAGCGGAAGGAAGTAGCATTTGAACTGACTGTTAAGAGTCGGTGGAGCTTCTAGTTTCAGGAAGGAACGAAAGCAAAGATGCCCTCATCAGACTCACTGTCCTCAGCTAAGGATGCAGGCGTCACAGTTGTTAGGAATCAATAGTCCTGCAAAGCATCCCTTTAAGGTTCTGCATAATGTATAGCCCTGATTCACACACTTATCTGTGAACTGCTCTGTTGTTGATGTTTGGTTTTCTTTTTTGAGATTAAAAAAAAAATCTCAACTCTGTGGTGTAGTCAGGGTTTACTATATCCATCTCAACTGGGGCAGTTATTCATGGCAATGCTCCTGTCCCAAGATTCCCAAGTGCTGGACTTACAAGTCTATAAACTGGCTTCAAATGATTCTCTACTTGCTTGTCATTTCAAATTTATTAAAACACAAGCAAGAGTTCAAGGGGGAGGGGTGTGGGTAGTAAAGCTATTTTGATAAATACATGCCCAGGAGACTGACCACATTTCTCTATCAGGAATATTCTGGGGTGTGAGCAGGATTTCCTACTGTTACAACACAGAAGCCAGATGAGGACTCTCAAAGTCACATCGACTTGAGAATAAGGAGTGCATTCCCATTTTAAATTTTGCCATTCTGCCAAGTGACCATAAAACATCCAAGATGTGATCTTCTTTATATCAGCTTATAAGCTAAGCATACTTTGAACCCAAAGTGCAAGAGTTAGCTTCAGCTGTCCACCTGACACATCTGGGAAGAGGGGACCTCAGTTAAAGAACCGACCGCTCAGATTGGGCTGGGAGGCATTTCCTTCACTGTTGGAGACTGGTTCAGCCCACTGTGGATGATGCCACTCCTAGAGGGGTGGTTCTGGATTATATAAAAAAGAGCAGGAGGAGTGGGAAATGGAGAAAAGATTTCTGCTTCAGTTCAGGTTTCCGGGTTCCTACCTTGACTTCCGGTATGGGCGTCCCTTCACGATAAAACTTTAAAATGCTGTAAGATGAAATAACGCTTCTCTTCCGTGTGTTGTTTTTGGTCAGTGTTTTATCACAGCAACGGAGACGCTAACCAGAACAGGGAGTCATTACTCATTTGAGCTCCTTTGTCCTCACACAGCTCCTGCCAAGTACGATTTCCGCGGTTTTTATAACCTGTGCAAGGAGTTCCTTGGTGTGTTCCCTGCACCGATGCTCAGTCTTGGAAGAGCTGTGTGAACTTCTGTAAGTCCCCGTGCTCCTGTGTTGTCATAATCCAAACACGGAGAGAAGGGGTTTGGACTGAGTTCACAATGAGCTTTTATGCCTTAAGAATGCCGGCTCTTTGACAACCTTTGTAAAGCATGCGCCACTATCTACTGTTTGCCGTTGCTTTCAGATGCATAAGAGCAGCCTTGAACAATCAGTCACCTGCAATCAGAGAAACTGTGTCAGTTCTCAGCATTATCTAAATGAATATTCTCCGGAAACCAATCTCAAAAGAATGTGAATTTTACCAGATAGGACAAGCATTATTGAAAAGTCTCTACGTAGCAAAGCAGAGAAAAAAACGGATTTAGATAAAGTATAAATGTCATCCTGAATATTTTCATTGTATTTAGAAGCATCACGTTCATGATTATAAGGAACAGAATGTTGGGGAGGGTGTCTGCCTTGCAAAATGTCTCCAAAAGTCATAAGCGTTCAGAAAGAACATGTCATAAATTATACTTGGCTATAACCACTACAAAAGCTGTCTGTGGAGTGCTATTCATTGATAAGCTACCATGCAACCTCAATGAATTATTTCCACAAATATGAATAGAAGAGATACTTCTATTCATAATAATAATAACATATTCAGTAAATAATATTTATATCAGATAATGATTATAAAGTATATATTATAAAATGTGATACATTAATGAGAACCATATGCAGTATTATGATTCCATAATATACACTATTCAAATTAATTATTTTTTTAATTTGGAATAAAAGTAAATCCAGGTATAGTACCCAATGTTTATAATCCTGGAACTTGGAAATCTTTGGTAAGAAGACCTAGATTTCAAGGCCAGACTGAAAAATATACCAAGACCCTGATTGGAAACCACAGAACAAAACCAAAAGTACAGAGATGCTTGTGAATAAAAAGACTAAAACATAATAAAAGGCTTCACGGCCATGGGGTAATATGGTCTGGGAGACAGTTGGTATTCAATGTCTTCTCTTGGTCATCACTGAAAAGGGGACTGCTAGTCTTAAAGATGGGAGCGGAAAAACCATCTACCCAAATCATCATGGCCAAATTAATTAAAGCATGCACCTAATTAAAGAAAGCTTCTACATTCGTGTCTGCGGGGTTCTAAGGCAGGGTTCTAGGGGTCAGCATTGGATGTGAGGTAGACAAAGCTTTTATCACTCAGGGTTGCAGGGGCAGAATATAGCATAACAAGTTATTCCCTCCTGAAACAAAGACACATTGCAAGTTGGGCATAACAGGGTAGTGTATCAAGAAAGCCATAACAACCCTTTAGATATAGAGGGAGGCTTGCAAGATGGTTACAGACAACTTTTTGAAACAAAGACATGATTGCAATTCCTGGACAAGCAGTCCAGAAACATTTGTTGTTAAGGTTACAGACAGGGCAGAGCCCAATCTTCAAAAAACAGGGGTTTAACGACAACCAGGAATGAACCTATTTTGTCTATAGCCTAAAATGGCTTTTAAGCATAAAACAGAGGCAGTCTGGTTCTTTGGGGACCCAGAGAGGCTTTATAATATACAAAAGGTCATGTGTCCACACCCTAGTATAAGCAACAGAGATGTCTGCGAAGTCACCTGAGTGTTGCTGACTGTGCAGTACACAGAGGGGAAGATTCACCTAACAGACCTTGCCCTCTTGTGCCAGAATGGGTCCAGCACTCTGCTGGGTGATGCCTGCATTCTTAGGCACAAAGTAACTATGACAAAAGGGGAGTAGCTTTGACTTCCTGACACCCTGTTTTGGGAGAATTCTAAACGGATTAGCAGACTGTTATCCTACAAAGGGGGAGAATTCACACATCTCACTATTATCTACAAGTGTCTGCTTTTCAACCATGATTTTTTTCTACATATAAAATATTATTCTGTCTTTTCTCCTCTTTAAATTAATTTGTGAAGATGTGAAGATAGAATATAAAGTAATGAACTTCATTATGGCTTGCTTGTTCATGTGTGTATGTGTGTATATGCGTGTGTGCAATCTGTGTGGTGTGTGTCCATGTGTATACGTGTATATGTATGTGTGTATATGTGTATATATGAGTATGTATGTGTGTTATGTGTGTATGTATGTGTGTATGTGTATATATGCATGTTGTGTGTGTATATGTGTGCATGTGTATGCATGTATATGTGTATATGTATGCATGTGTATGTGTATATATGTGTGTCTGTGTGTGAGTGTATATATATATGTATGAGTGGGTATGTGTATATGAGTGTGTGTAAGTGTGTATGTGTGTGTATGTGTATAGTGTGTGTGGGTCCATGTGTATATGTGTATGTGTATGTGAGTGTATGATTATGTGTGTGTATGTGTGAATGTGTATGTGTGTCTATGTGTGTATGTGTGTGTGAGTGTATGTGTATGTGTGTGTGAGTGTATGTGTATGTGTGTGTGAGAGTGCCTGTGTGTATGTGTTTTTATGTGTATATGTATGTATGTGTGTATGTGTGTGTATGTATGTATATTTGTGTGAATATATGTATATGTGAGTGTGTGAATATGTGCGTGTGTATGTTTATTCATCCTTTTCCCACTGCCAAACCCCTCACTTCTTTCTAATGGTCCCTATAATGGTTGAGTGAAACTCTATCCCACAGGCTCAGGAAATTGAGAGTTTGGTCCCCAGCTGGTGGTTCAGGAGCACAGCTGTCGGAAGTATGTCACTAGGGTGGGCACTGAGAACTTTAAGATCTCTAGTGGCTTGTACAACTTAGTGTTTATAGTAAAGAATCTGAGTTCTTACCTTCCTGCTCCCACCGTCATGCCTCCCAGCTGTGATGGGATCCTATTCCTCTGGAACTGTGAGCTCCAATAAACCCTTTCTTCTTTAAGTTGCTTTGCTCCTGGCGTTTTATTACAGCAATGGAAGAGTAGTGAATGCAGTCTGCTTCTTTGCTCCAAATAGATCCACCCACTGTTCCACATCTCACATGCACAAGTTACCCTCTTCCCGATGCTTCTTCCCCCAAGATCTCCTCTTCTCCTTTCAGGGCCCTCTATTGTTCCCCCCACCCCCAGATGCACATATATAAAACTTTACATCTACATTCTATGTTGTGTTTGTCTTTCTGATCCTGGCTTATTAGGATTATTGCAACAAATTACAAAGGACACTAAATCATAAAATCCAAGGACCATTAGGGAAGACTCTGTAAAGTCTTATTGGGAGACACTGGAAAATATAGACAAAGTGGATAAATCCTTGGATATATATGAGTTACCTAAGTCAAATCAATGAAACATTAATCTATACTAAGCAATGAGATCAAAGCACTAATATAAAAAATATCTCCCGAAAGGAAATGAATCTCATGCTGGATAGACTCCCTGCCAGATTCTATGGAACCTTTAAGGGAGCTCTAACTGAAATACTTCTCAAGATGTTCCACAGACTAGAAAGGGAAGGGGCATTACCAAACTCAATCTAGAGACCCAGCATTTCTTCCATGATAAAAGAACATAAGGACACACACACACACACACACACACACACACGAAGGGAGGGATGGAAGAAGGGAGGAAAAGAGGAGAAAGAAGAAGGGAGAGAAAGAGGAAGGGAAGGAAGAAGGGAGGAAGGGGGAAGAAAAGGAGGGAAATTGAGAAAGGGAGGGAGAGAAAGAGAGAAAGGGAGAAGGGAGGGAGGGAAGATTGGAGGAAGGAAGGGAAAGAGGGAAGGACAGAAGGAGGAAGAAGGAAGGGAAACAGAGAGATTAGTTTTCTGATGGGTAAAGGCACAAATTTTCTCAATAAATACTTACAAACCTAATTCAAGAGCACATGTAAAAGACAATACACCATGACCAAGTTGAATTCATCACATGGAGGCAAGAGTAGTGCACCAAATACAAATCAATAAATACAACACAAGCCATACATAGGCTTATGGTAAAAAAGAAATCCCAAAATTATCCTAATAGAAACAGAATGGAGCTTTGCAAAGCTCAACCTTGATAAAAGCTCCAAAGAAGCTAGGAATATAAGAAACATATATTGTAATATATAAAAACTGCATATGACAAAGATAAAACCAACATTATACTAAATATGGAAAAACCAAGATCCCCACCCAAATCATGAGTGAGGTGAAGGTACCCTTTTTCTCTGGTCTTGCTCAATAGAATGTTCAACAGTCTTAGAGACAAGAGAAAGAAATACAAAGGATTTTTAAAAAAATCAGAAGTCAAATCATTCCTACTTCGATAACACAACCTATGCTTAAAAGACTTTTAAAACTCTACCAGAAACCTTTGAAAGCTAATAAAAATCTTTCAACAAACTAAGAGGTTACAAAACCAGCATGAAAACACCAATAGCTTTTCCATATCAATAACAAACTTGCTAAAAATAGATTGGTTAAAAAAAACCCTCATATGTACAATAGCTACAAATAAATAAATAAATGACTTAGAATAAATGTAACCAAGGAGACAAATTACATCTATAATGAAACCTTAAGACGCTGAAGACAGCAGTAGAGTATGAGGGAAACACTTCCTGTGCTCAAGTGAACGTGAAGACAGCTGCATCACCAAAAGCAGTCTCTGAATTCAATGCAGTGCTCATCAAAGATCCAGCTGCATTCTATCAGAACTAGTAAAACAACTCAAAAATTCATATCAAAAGACCCGGAATAACCAAAACAATCCTGAATAAAATGATCAATGATATAGGTATCACAATTCACAATCTCAAATTGTACTGTAGAGCCATAGTGACAAACACTGCATAGTGCTGGCGTAAAAAACAAACAAACAAACAAAAACATACAGGTTGACAAAAAAAGAGGACACATATGCCTATCCACAGCAACAAGCATTTATATTAATCAAAATTGCCAAAAGCATACATCAAATCGAAGATGTCTTTTTCAATAAATGGTGCTAGGGAAACTGGATAGCCTTGGTCTCTCATCTTGCACAAAGTCTATCCCCTTGAAATATATCTCTAGATCAAACTCCTTAATGTGACACCTGAAATTCTGAAGTAACCAGAAAAAAATACAGAGGGATTCTTCAATATATTGACACATTTCTGAGGACCCCAAGAGCACAGGAAGCTACCTCAAGAACTGACAAGTGGCTTTCCCTGAGTTTACAAGCCTGTGCACAGCAGTGGAAATAATCACCAGCATGAAGAAACCTTTGCCAGCTGTGTTATATTATATATCCGTCTGTCTTTCTGTTCTATTGCAAACTACCCTATACAGTTGAATTTTAAAGACCCACAATTATTAATAGGAGATAACAGAGCATAGTACCATCTAAAAGTAACAGAACTGTCAGGACCCCTAACCAAATACAGAAGTCACACCACAAAAGACACTTTCAATTGAACTTTGTATCTTCTGGCTGATATATACATATACGTATACGTATACGTATATGCATACATATACGCACACGCACACGCACACGCACACGCACACGTACACGTATACGTATACATCATATATATACATCATATACATATACATCATATACATATGCACATATAATATACATACACATCATATACATATGCATATATCACATACGTATGCATATGCATATACATCATATACATATATGTATACATATTTGAATGCTGAAGTTCTTGTCAGGAATTTAACTCTTTTATTCCTCCCTCCAAGACTTCCTCTTGCCACTTTCCAGTGGATGATGCATGTATCCCACTTTTCTCTCCATGTTTGGTGACATTTTACTAAAGAAATGAGTTAGTGCTTTGAGAGGGCTGGGCAGCCAGGGCCAGTAGCTCTTGGGGTTGTTGTTGTTGCTGCTGCGGTTGTTGTTGTTACTGCTGTTGGTGGGTTTTTCCATGTGTTTTGAAGACTGTCGCTTAGGACCAGAAGCTGATTGAGTTTATTAAGACTCAAAACTTATCAGTGCACTGTTTTCTTATCCTAGAAATTTTATTTTCCTTTAATCAAATATCTTTAAAATTGGACATAAACATAAAAATGGGTTAGTTAATAGGTCAGTTTACAATAAACTGAATGAATTTAATAAGAAGCTTCAAATCCTATTTTATCAAAAATGATTTTTTTTTAACAAGTAAACACAGCCCCGGCCTTTATATGTAGCAAGTTCGCCATCTACTGACAAGATCATACATTTTTCCAATGTAAATTCTACATCTACTGACAGGATTGCTTTTTTTTTTTTTTAATGTAAAAGAAAGTTTTAAACGTGAAGTACTGATATTAATATTTAAACATATAACCATTTAATAAGGAGCTTCTTGTTTAAAAACAAAAAGCCTTAGGCTGAGCCCTAGAGGAGACAGAGAGGAGACTGACATATTGAGATTCAAAATAATTATTGTTTGGTAGGACACAGAAAACGCTCACAAGACTTATTTTTGACAAATTGGGAAGCATCCTGTACCGAAGAAGAAGCACAAGGAGGACCGCCAAGGAGCCCTTCAGGCTGTTGAAGTCTTGCAAGGGGAGCTGCCTCCTCCACACTTCACAGCTCGCTTCTGCTACCCAGCATGCACCGCAGCACACCCAGAGAAACCTGTGATGTCTGCATCAGCTTACCATTTTAGAAGAGGTGCTAAAAGGCATGAGATGTTATAGTTCTCTTGTCAAAACACAGTGTAACATAGATGAGTCAGAGCCGAGCGGAGCCGTGCTTACCATGGCTATAAGCCAAGAGCAAGACTCTGGCTTTGACCGCTGCAGGGTCCATAGCAGCTAATTCTGCAAATGAAGGAAAATAATTCCAGCCCGATCCTCACCTCTGAGTGCATGTTACAAGTGGTAAACACTCAGGTGAATGAAAACAAGACAGTTACGGATCAGCATCTAACACACTGTTAATGTAAAACTTGCACGTGTATTATAAAAACAATTACCCCAGACGACCATCCCTCAAAAGGAATCCAGTTGTCCTGCACTCTACATGGAAAGATTAAATCTGTGGATATCAATGCCCTGTTCAGAGCCAGGGAAGCCAGGACCCTCTGAGTTTCCACACCCTTGATCCTGTTAGCATACACACTGATTCTCATCAGTGGCCTGTGTTGTGGGTGACCGGGATGCGCAGTTTTATTCTCACCTAATAACGTGGTTTATATACATGAATTAAACCGAAAGCAATTACAAACTAAAGCTAAAAATGCCCAAGGAATTCATCACGGGGTTGGGGAATACTTGCAAATCGATTGAAAGAAGACCTTGTTTTTCCAAAGTAAAAACTAAAGAACTTCTGAGTTTGCAGGCATATTAAGATTCCGGTCTCTTAGGAGATAGAAGGCATTTCATTTTAGAATAAGGTTCTAAATTTGCTGGTGCCAATTTAAAGGGGGGAAATGTGATTTTCCCCCCTTTGAGAGTTACTACATTTAAGTTGCAAATCTTGTTTATGATGTTTCTAAAATCGTCTTATTTGTAACCAAGATTGTTGAGAGGATAATGATTGGAAAAAATAGGCAGCTTATAACTCTCAGATAGGGATGTTGTTTTCAGTCCCAGGAAGCTGTGAATCTATTCCTTTGGTTTTAATATACTTTTGAACTTTTGTATACTTTCCTCTCAGTCACTAAGCTACTGGAACATAGGTAGGAAGGTCTACGTTTCCCCACACTTGGGAGCAGAGGCCTCCATAAGAACTGCTGTCTTTTTTCTTGGCTGTTAATACAGACTCAGGGTATGTGGGGTAGGCAGTCTTATTTTGCACAGGTTATTTATGTGCACTAAGTCCCGGGAGTCATTTGGAAACCTCGCTGTACCAAAAGCTTCATGAGTGACCTCCAATAATGTGCCATGCCTCTTCATGCCTAGAGAGCAGCTTCCCTCAGAAGGTAAATCCCAGGTTCACCTACTCACAGGGCTGACTTAAGGGTCGGTACTGAGTGCTCAGAACACAACAAAAGTGCTTATGACTGCTGCCAATACCACCACCATCACCACCATATTGACCACTGTGACTGACTGTCATCCTCACTATCACAATCATGGCTATATATTATCATCTTTACCACGATCATGACCACCACCAGCATTACCATCTTTAGCATCACTCTCAGCAGCAGCAGCAGCAGAAGGAACATTGTCAAGCACTTTGTGATTTGTTTCCATGAGAGTCTGGTTTATGAAGGCAGAAATCCCCTTCAAGAGGTCTCCCTTACTGAACTATCCCCCTCCTACAGGATGCACATCCTGGGACCCCATCTGTGGACTAGGTTTCCACGTCTGCATTTTGAGAAGATGCAATCTCAGCAGAGCCGGTTCAAGAATTCCCAAGAGGTGTTGTCAAGAAAAATGCATGGAGCTGTTTTGCTTTAATCTCCTTTTAGCGTTAATTTGTAAGATACCATCTTATCTTCCAATAGGAAATGAAGTGCAGTAGCATTGATGAATCTGCATGTGTCAGAACTTTGGGCTGAGAAAATCAGATGCAAGCTGGGTCCAGCTCTCCTGTAAATTAACTGGTGCAGTGGTTGGCAATGAGATAACCTTTTTTTTGCACCTTAATTCTCACATAAGTCTGGATTTATTACAAATAAAAGATATTATTAGTAGAACATTTAATTTAAAACATTAGTTTTAAAGACCTATGTATCACTCTAAAACAATTTATATTTCAATTTTATAACTACAAAAGTCCATTTTTAAAATGTTGAACATTTCTTCTATCCTCTTGGCTTTTTTTATTTGCATAGACACACCCACTGGCAGTGTCACCCCTTCAAATCTACATATTTACATAGCCACACCCACTAGCAGTGCCCTCTTCTTGCTTGCATATTTACATAGCCACACCTGTGTAAAGTGAGGCATCGCTAGTCTGCCTGTGTGTTGACCTTATAATCTCAACTTTATAATTGCTTTACTGAGCTAATGTCAGGAGCCTTCAGTACTTGCTGGGAGCTTTCAACTTATTAAAAAACATTTGCACTATTTGCTCTTACTGTTCTTCAGAAATAGCTGTTTCTCCAAAAAATCTCTTCTCAGAGTTTCCAGATAGTAAAGCACATCAGAAAGTGAATGCATCCCCAGAGTAGAGGCTAGACCTAATAGGACCCCTCACTGTAAGCAATGATGCTCTGGGAAGCACAGGAGCACTGGTTCCACAGGGTAACAGTGCCTCCAGATTCCAGTGCTACGTGAGGCCATGTCTTAGTGCAGTGGTTCTCAACCTTCCTAATGCTGCGACCCTTTAATATCCTCATGACATGGTGACTCCCAGTCATAAAATGATTTCTGTTGCTACTTCATAGCTATAATTTTGCTAGTGTTGTGAATTGTAATGTAAATCTCTAATATGTAAAATATCTGGTATCCTGCCGCTGTGGGGTCATGACCCACAGGCTGACAATTACTGTCTTCGAGTCCTTTTTCCTCATGATTAATTTATCTAAAGCTAAAATCACATGGTTGGATTTTATTTAAAACGTTTACAAATGATATAGCATTCAAGGTTATCTCTTGCTCTCCATCTTCCTTTTCTATCCCTCCCTCTCTGTTTTTTGCTTTTCTTTCCCTAATACCACCCTCCTTCACTGGTTTGTAAATCAACACCATAAAGTTTTCTACCTCATGAACAAATGATTGTCTGCTTATGACAGGATTCCTTAGGCACCAATGATCCCCACCTGCCTCACCTGTTCTCAGCAGATTCTGATGTCATTTATTGCAGGTACTCTGCAAACCCAGGAGGGACAGATATACACATATATCTGAGTCAGTTGTGAAAGGAATAGCCTAATGAAATAGTGTTGCCTGAAAGACATCTTCTTATACACACACACACACACACACACACACACACACCTCCCAGAGCATTCAAACGTTTTTCATATTGCTTGGTTCTCTGCAGACATTGCTCCTTGGTTGTACTATATGGGAAAAGAAAGAAAGAAAGAAAGAAAGAAAGAAAGAAAGAAAGAAAGAAAGAAAGAAAGAAAGAAAGAAAGAAAGAAAGAGAGAGAGAGAGAGAGAAGAGAGGGGGGGGAGGGAGAGAGGGAGAGAGGGAGGGAGGGAGGGAGGGAGGGAGGGAGGGAGGGAGGGAGGGAGGGAGGGAGGGAAGAAGGAAAAGAAAGAACAAGAAGAACAATGTACTGGCTGGTTTTATGTCAACTTGACACAGCTGGAGTTATCACAGAGAAAGGAGCTTCAGTTGAGGAAGTGCCTCCATGAGATCCAGCTGTGGGGCATCTTCTCAGTTAGTGATCAAGGGGGAGGGCCCCTTATGGGTGGTACCATCCCTGGGCTGGTGCTCTTGGGTTCTATAAGAGAGCAGGCTGAGCAAGCCAGGGGAAACAAGCCAGTAAGTCACACCCCTCCATGGCCTCTGCATCAGTTCCTGCTTCCTGACCTGCTTGAGTTCCAGTCCTGACTTCCTTTAGTGATGAACAGCAATGTGGAAGTGTAAGCAGAATAAACCCTTTCCTCCCCAACTTGCTTCTTGGTCGTGATGTTTGTGTAGGAATAGAAACCCTGACTAAGACAAACAAGAACAAGAACAGCAAGAACAACAAGAAGAGCAACAATAACAAGAACAAGAAGAACAAAAGCAACAGGAACAGGAACAAGAACAATGAGAACACGAACAAGAACAAGGAGGAGGAAGCAGAGGAGGATGAGGAGGAGAAAAAGAACAACAAAAAGAGCAACAACAAGAATAAGAAGAACCAAAAGAACAAGAAGAATGAGACGAAGAGGAAGCAGAAGTTGTCATAGTCATAATTGTAGTCATAGTAGTAGTCAAAGCCATGTTTGTAGTCATAGTAGAGTAGTACAGGACTCCTTCCAAGCAGTCAGCTTGGAGAGTCCTCCTGTGAGCTGCCAACCACCTTCCTACCAGTTTCCTCTCGGTCTGATGATGACAACAATTAGAGTAATGACAGCCCCAACAGTGGGGACATCTAAGTGCTTGAGAGATGCTTCTTACATTACAGACACGGGCGTTCTTAGGATACATTTGAGCAAGTGTCTTCCACGTGTGAGTGGCTCCTTCCACTCTTCTGGTGTGTTGGTTCAAGGAGAATGTAAACTTAATACTATTCTGTCAGTCTTTCATTCTGGGATCAGCTCCGCCCACTAGTGACTGGAGTAAGGAACAAGCTGCCCTGTGATGGGCAGACAGGACAACTCGCAGTCTCATAGACCAGCCACAGCCTGACAGCACAGCTGGAGGGTCAGCTGGTGCCCGGCTAAGGCTGGGCTCACTGGAGCCCATTCTGAAGCCCAAGAAGTTTGCTTGCTATTCTATGCATGCTGGGTCCATCTTGACCCACCCTGTCAGTTTTCTTTCTCAGCCCTCTAAATGTTGCTACCATCCAGGGTCAGGGTTTCTTAGGTTTCTTCTTATTTCCCGCATTCATGTCTTCAGAGACCTGACCCCGTTCTAGAAATTACCATGGCACTGATAGAGACCCAGACCATTCAGGGACTTCCATGGTGTGCAAACAGGGCTAGCCTCCTGCATCGTAATGCACTAGGGAACGGGAGATGTGCATTGTCCCTATACTACCCTGACTCACCTGGCTTTGGTGAGGCTCAAAGACACTGTGCTAGCTGCAGTGTTTACAGCATAATGCTGTTGTGAGGGCTCCAGCCTGGGTGTCCACTTACTCTTTCAGAAGTCATACCTTAAGCACATACTGAATGTTCCATGGAGCACAGACTTGATAGGTAGAATCTGCAGAAACTAAATCCACAATGGGAACATAAGAGAAACAGTATCGAGAAGGGATGACATGGAAATTGGAGTAAAATTGTCCCGCCGTTGAAATATTTCTTCTGGCTAAAAGTCATTACCTTGTCCTCTTCCATTATAGCAATGATCTGAAGTGCAGTGAATCCTCTCCTGAAGAGTATCCTCCCGATGGGAAGAAGGACGAGGCCACGCCCACTCTAATTGACAGATACATGGGTAAAGAGGTACCAGTTGACAGACTCAGGGGTTGACTGTATGTGAGCATTGGTGCTACTCTGAATATAAGTGCAGTAAAATCTACTCCACAGTTAGACACATTTTCATTCCAGAATCAAGATTTATTTATACAGCAGCCAGTGTATATAAACAAGCCAAACACCCATTGAAGGTTTCATAGACAAAGAAAAATGTGCAGTGTGTGCATACACGTGTGCATGGTGTGGTGTGGTGTGTGTGTGTGTGTGTGTGTGTGTGTGTGTGTGGTGTCTTGTGTTGTAGTATGTGTGTCTGTGAGTGTGGTATGGGATGTGTGTGGTGTGTATGTATGTATGTGTGTGTGTGGTATGTCTTGTGTTGTAGTATGTGTGTCTGTGAGTGTGGTATGGGATGTGTGTGGTGTGTATGTGTGATAGTATGTCTATATGTGTGGTGTGTGGTGTGTATGTATGTATGTGTGTGTGTGTGGTATGTGTGTGTTCTGGGGTGTATGTTGTGATGTGTGTGCATGTTGTGGTATGTGTATCTGTTGTGTTGTGGTATGTGTGTGCATTGTGTGTGTTGTGGCATGTATGTGTTGTGTGTGTATGTTGTGGTATGTGTGTTGTGGTGTGTTTGTATATTGTGGTATATTGGTATAGATGTGTTTGTGCATTTATCACTCCATCTTTAAAAGGAAGTGTGTCATTTGCTATAGTGTATAATATGTTAAGTGAATCAAGCCAGACAGATACCCCGTGGTCTAACTTACACCAATTGAAGATTACAACTCTGGAATCCAGAAATCCACTCAAATCTGAAACTCCTGATGTCACAAGTAGAAAATACCACACCATGAAACTGTTTCCTGCATAGATACTTTTAAGATCACACAAAATGGCCTTTACACCATGGGTACAATGTCTGTAAGTTAAAAGTGGATGATGTGTTGGAACTGTGAGGTATCCCCAAAATACCTCATTCTGAATATGCAAACAGCCTGACACTCAACATACAAGGCATCTGGTCCCATTAGCCCTACAGGTTCAGAGTCAGCTAGAATCCTCTATCTCACCGCTAGCCATGGAATGGTCATGGGGGAGGGGTGCTAGTGTTGCCGGTTTGACAGGATCACCAACCCTGGAGAAGATTATTTAGCTTGTGTACATGCCTATGAGGGCTTATACTGATTAGGTTGAGGTGCAGAAAGTCACACTAAAAGTAGGCAGGCAGCCTCATTCTGAGTGTGGGTCCTGGGTCCCACAGAAAGGAGAAGGGAACCTGAGCAGCCATTCATTGCTCTATACCCTGCCTGTGCACACAATGTGGCCAGCTGTAGACCGCACTCTCTAGGGCTCTCCAGTATGACTCACTATACACTCTACCAAGAAGGAAATCGAACCCTTTCTCCTTTAAGTTGCTTCTGTCAGAGTATTTTATCACAGAAACAGGAACAGGAACTCACCACACAGGACACTTTGCATACCCTGCTGGCAAGGCCAGTGAGTACCCTTGGTCACTTTTGAACTGGAATCTGTGCCCACCTAGATTCCAAGCTCCTTGACACTCTATTGGGGGATGCACCTGTGTTAGGCACCCTGATGTGCCCATCTCTATTGTAGTAGCTATATGTGTTGAAGCATCCACATCAGATGTCTCCTTGTCAAAGAGGTGGAACGTAAAGATTGATTTTCATTTTTTTGGATGGTGACCACACAGGGGCAGATACCAATGTCTGGATGTCAGATGGTCCCCGGGTCAGATATCAGATGGTGCCCAGTTCTAGTCAGTATCCCTGTGTGGATTAGTTACCCTCTTAGTAGGTCCTCACCAGGGAGCATAGAGGCAACCTTGAAGGTTTGCTCTGGACCTGAGCACAAGACCTCACAAGTATATTAGTTCAGTTATATAAAACGAACACCCTTGTTTGGATACAAATCTTCTACTGAGGGACCACGTGACATACTATTCACACCAAAGGACTCTGGGCTTTAAATTATACCATCTAGTTCTAGCAAATAAGGAAAGGGTGGATGTGTCTGAACATAAATTTAACCAATATCATATATGTTTTACCTGTGCAGGAAGAAAATGTGTTAGAGGAAACAACAGGAAGTTTTCCAAACCCATCACTGAGTCAGATACGATCACAATCACGTGCCCTCTCAGGGGATTTGCTTAGTAAGAGAGGAGGCCCTCAGATCATCAGTGGCTGAAAACACTTTTGGAAATTGAAGCCAATTATTGATAGTATCAATAGTATTATTGAAGGTATATGAACAACAAGTGAGGCGGGGTGTGTGTGTTTAAATAATATGACCTTATTAGGATGTATTCAAAGAGGCTTTTATATAATCTCTCTTATTAACACTTCAAAGGCAGGCTTATTAAGTAGGTTGAATTTCATGTTTGTGTTATATTATGTGTTATAATAGACAGATCATAACTCCATTTATTTATCTAAAATCCAGCCTGTAACATGGATGCCTAAGATCTCAGCTTTGGGAGGCTGAGGCAGGATTGTGATGTGAAGGAACGCCTAGGCTACTTTGGGAGAGTTTCTCAACAAATGAACAGGAAAAATAAAGTAATACATTCTATTTTTACTCTCCCAAGATTATGCTTTTTAAATTTTCAAATATTATATTTTCAACCAATTAAAACCCAATTAAACATTTCTAAAATGCCCCTGTATTCCTAAAAATAAAATGTTCTAATATCCTCCCTAAGTATGCTCTCTGTTTAGTGTTATTTAAGGTGCAGCAAATTTGCAGATGTCTAGTCACTTTTTGACTTTCCTCCATTTTATTAAATTGAACCAGTGCATACATGTGAGATCTCATGCTCGGGTCCAGAGCAAACCTTCAAGGGATCCCTCATGCTCCCAGCTGAGGACCTACTATGAGGGTGATTAATGCACATAGTGGGCCTTGAGAGGAACAGGGGACCATCTGACAACAGAGAGCTCTATGTTGCCTGTGGCTAGGCACACCTTCTGAACCAGACTCCTCCCTGGAACTCTCACCCTATAAAACCTCCTGTAGCCCAGGCTTTGTCTCTGGAGTCCACCAAGACTATCCTTTGACCTCTGTGCTTACAGTACCCTGTGTGCACTGCTTTCTAAATCTCAAAATTTAAACAGCCCTTAGGTTTTTTTTTTTCTTTCTGGTTAAATACTTCCTAGGTGTTGGGATCCTATGAGGACTCCGTTAAACTCATTTGTCCTTTTAAAATTCTATTTAATACTTACTGCCATTACTTCAGCCCAGGTTTCAAACGAGTGCTTTGAAATTATGATATTGCAGTTTATATTTTTAACAGCCTAACTGAGTCTTTGTGTAGAGAGGGTTCTTCCCATCTGATCTAGATTGAGCTATACCGCTGTCTTCATCCCGGAAACAGACAGCTACCTTATTGGGAAAATGCCTGTGCAGATGACACTGACTAAGGTGGTCTACGTGAGGTCAGCTAATGTTCTGGGCATGTCTCAAGTCCATGACAAGTTGACATCATGAAAAGGCCACAGGGCCAGACAGGAGGAAGAAGGGACAGTCATACAGAGACCAAGGCAGAAGGATGCCAGCTCACACTTTGCTAATGACCACAGGAAACCTCTGAATGGGCATAGGAGGGACCTGTCCAAACCTCTGCAATCTCTCTTTCTGTCAAATACATCTTGTTTTTGGGTCTTTGAGCTTCAGATCTGTGGTAAATGACATTTCTGCGACTTAACTGCATTTTGTTGCAAGATCCACAAAGGTACTAAGGGCATTGTTTGGCTCACATGAGCTTCTGTTTAAGAAAACCATGGCTTACTCACAATAGTGACGTTTGGCTAATATTTTAAAATAACAAATTAGATTACAATGCAGTGAACTGAGACTTGGATTTCATGATTTTGAACATAGGTGATATCTGTCAACACCTCAATGATTTCCTGTTATTGCTTCTCTTGCCTGTGCCCATGACCAGAGAGCTCACAAGACCCAGTCTGCACTAGTACACTGTATCCAGAAGACAGCAGATGCTCTGGAATCTTCCTCAATATTTTACACCCTAGATCTGGACTTTGTCAACACTTTACTACTATCTAGTTGGTGAAAACAAAACAATGGATTTTATATGTTTTATCCAGCTTTGTTTGTTTTTTCTGGCTACTGAGAATAATAAATATTTTACATATTAAAGTGTGCCAAATTTTGGTTTAGCACACACACATTTATGTCATGAAATAATTAAGATAGCTAATTTAATAGCGCAGCCATAATATCACAGGACTTATATGATATTGTACCATTTTCTTTATTTGCTTTATTTTTCTTTTCTTTTTAATGATGGGAACATGGCACATCAACTCTCTTAGACAAGTGAGCAGTCCAGCGTCCTTGATGATGTCAAAGTGTGTTCAGGCAATGGTGCTTCTCAGGCCCTTCTTCATTCTCACCCCGTTCTCATATCCACTCTGTTGTTACAATGCGATAAACCAAGAGGTGAGGACGGAGATTGGAGAGCCAATCTCACACTGAAGATGGAATTGAAGGTAACAGTTTGAAAAGATGGCACGAGTGTGTGTATGTGTGCATGTGCCTGTGTGTGCGTGTATGTGTGTATGCCTGTGTGCATGTATCTGTGTGTGAGGGTGTGTGTGTGTGCCTGTGTGTGCATGCATGTGTATGCACATGTGTGTACAGGTATGTGCATGAGTGTGTGTGCCTGTGTGTATGCAGGTGTGCGTGTGTGTGTGTGTGTGTGTGTGTGTGTGTGTGTGTGAAGGGGTGTATGTGTAGGTGTGTGTGTGTGTGAAGGGGTGTATGTTTAGGTGTGTGTGTGTGTGTGTGTGTGTGTGAAGGGGTGTATGTGTAGGCATGTGTGTGTGTATGTGTGTGTGCGTGAAGGTGTGTGTGTGTGTGTGTGTGTGTGTGTGTGTGAGAAGGGGTGTATGTGTAGGCATGTGTGTGTGTGTGTGTGTGAGAAGGGGTGTATGTGTAGACATGTGTGTATGTGTGTGTGTGAAGGGGTGTACGTGTAGGCATGTGTGTGTGTGTGTGTGTGTGTGTTTGAGAGAGAGAGAGAGAGAGAAGGGGTGTATGTGTAGGCATGTGTGTATGTGTGTGTGTGAAGGGGTGTATGTGTAGGCATGTGTGTGTGTGTGTGTGTGTGTGTGTGTGTAGGGGTGTGTGCACCTGTATGTAGGGATGTATACATTCAGTAAGGGCTGGAGGACACCCCTCCTTTTTCCTCCCTTTCTTTATCACTCACTGTCCTCCTCCATCGCTCCTTGCCTTATTGCTTTGAAGCAGAGTCTCTCTCTGAACCTGGGACTCCAGGTTGTGTTTTTTCAGTTCGGCTAGAAGGCAGCAAGCTCCCCCAATGCTCCTACCCCACAGATCTTGCTGTCTCCACCTACTTCAGCAATAGAGTTACAGGTGGCACCAGGACACCCAGCCTGTCACATTGGTGCTGGGATCCTCATGCTTTCCCATCGAGGACTCAACCGCTGAGTCCTCACAAGGGAGGGATTGGCATGTGCAAGGCTTTCTAACAAGTCAAGTCAGCAGAGAATTCCCAACGTGAGGAGCTCAGATCACTAGAAAATCATAAAGTTCAGATGATAGGATAGTAACTTTCTACATACGATGTATATTTCTTGCATATGGGATGAAAATGTGATCAATAGAAGAGGAATAATTACCACAACTGGATGGTTAAGGGCTGGACCATTAAGTGTTGTAAGTATCACTTCAGATTGTGGCAATAATTAAATAGAACCTTGGAAGGCAACTTTCCCACAAGATCTAATAATACACTGACTTCTGATAACTCTTGGGCACAGAAGGACGAGCAAACCCCTTCCTAACTATGGACGCCATTTTCATCCTCTGAAAACAGAAGTTGATGTCACCTGCTCAGAAAGTGGATGGTGCAGCTCAGGGAGGCTCATCCTCACTAAAACTGAGTGCTTCTTTCCAGAATGTTCCATGGTGCTCTTTCTACAGATCTGCACGTGTGGAATCCACGACTATACCTGGAGGGCGGAGGCTGACTGGTACCTTCCCTGAACTCTTCCTGCCTTATATTTGAGGGTCTCACAAACCCTGCTGTTTGAACATCATCAATTAAAGAGTGAGCTCCAAGGGTCTGCAGTCCCTATAACAATAGAGCTATGGATATGTACCACCACACCCAGATTTTACTTGGTGCTGAGGATCCAACTAGAGTTCCTCTGCCTTGTGCAGGAGGCGCTTCATCCCCCACCCACCCACCCCTGTCCCCCCCACCCCGCTCCCCAGTCATCTCTTCCTGTTCTGAAGTAGGCTGACAGCATGCCCCTCACCCTCAAGCCCAACCCTCAAAGCCACTCTTTTTCCAACCCAGAATTGCCAGTATTGATATTCTTTATGCATCATCCACAACTTCACTAACTCATAACAAAAGGGTCTTTTGTACCCACACACACCACATTAGCAGTTCCACATAATGTGACCTCATACAAACTCACGAGACTCCACGATTCTATTTCAGTCTTTAACTTTTCCTCCCACCTGAGTTTCTCTTGAAGTCTAGAAGTTCCACCGTGGAGCTGAGTTACTCTTTTCCTTCTCTGTCTTCTCTGAGGTTGCTCTGTCTGCCTCGCACTTCTCTGTTTAAATTCTCAGGATTCAGACTGGTATGGTTCTGTTCCTGCACTGAGTTGCCCGGTTGTTTGTTGAGAACACATTCAGTTCCTCTTCACTGCACATAAGTGCTAGGACTTTTTCAAATCTGTGTCTGCAGTTCAATATCTGGGCTGTTTCAGGTGGATTTTGATTCATTTCTTTTTTATTGAAAATATACTCTACTTTCTTAGTTCTTTATATGTCAGGTCATTTGGGATTACACCTTAGAAATTGAACTGGGTGAGCTAGGAGGATCCCTTGCATGCTGCTGCTTGTGCTGCTGCTTTTGCATTGGCACAGCCTGGCTGGCCTGTTCAGCTCTGTCTGTGGCTGGGCAGATAGGAAATTCTCCTAGGTATAGTTTTCTCTCAATCCCTGATGTGAATCCACAATGTCACCCTACCCCCACATCTTTTATTTTTATCTTATTCTGCTCTCACATTCTTTCCATTTTCTCTTCTATGGTACTCCCTAAGCTTTGGGACGGATGTGGGTATAGGTGTCCCAGAAGGCAGCTCCTTCTTGTGAGCCAAAGCTTAGCATCACAATGGGCAAAGTAGCCAATCTCCTTTCTCTCCCACGTCTTCATTTCAAAGACAAAGAAACTGAATCCTAAATACCCAAAGATATTTCCAGCGATCATCAGTAGAACCAAAACTAGTCTCATGGCCTCTGTCATTGTTGATGTTCTGAATCCGGAATGGTAGTTCCCTAAAATAAAGTACCAGACATAATCAAGAGTAATCAGAAAACGGTCCAATCCATAGATACAGAGGAGTCTCTGTTTATGCTAACAAGTTTCTCTCAAACAAAACTCAGGTGCTGTAATTTTGATGGTAAAGTCTGCCAAATAAAGGAAAATTAATGGTAGGCAAACAGAAACCCTTCCAGAAAATGAAAGAGACAAAGTTTCATCTTTTGAGGCCAGTGTTACCCTGCAACATAAGGATGTGTACTACAATGGGGAGGAGCTAATCCTGGAATCAATAACTCTCCTAGCCTTGGCAATGGATGTGTTTCCCAATGTCAATCATTCAAAGAAGAAAGAATGCCATGCAGTCATCTCATTAGGTCCACAGTAAATGCTGACATATCTTGACCGCTGTGCATTATTAAAGGCCCCCTGATGGCGTCTCTAAAAGCCATCCAGTACATCACATCAACAGAGGAAGACCCTACTTTTCTACCAGGATGGATGCCATCTGAGTTCTCATCCTGCCACTGAGCAGGTACGCACAAGCCTAGGAAATCGAGCAGAAGAAAGTGAGCAATACGTCCAAGTAGTGAAAAGCAAACAGGAAGAAAAAGAAACAGATGCTTTGACATGCTGATGGATTCAAACTATAACCACCACATAACCACAGGGTTATGATTTACACATGCTTAGCCCAGGGAGTGGCATGATTAGGAGTTGTGGTCCTGTTGGAGTAGATGCATCACTGTGGGTGTGTCCCTTAAGACCCTCATCCTAGCTGCCTGGAAGCCAGTATTCCACTAGTAGCCTTCAGATGAAAATGTAGAACTCTCAGCTCCTGCACTATGCCTGCCTGGACGCTGCCATGCTCCTGCCTTGATAATAATGGACTGAACCTCTGAACCTGTAAGCCAGCCCTAGTTAAATGTTGTCTTTATAAGACTTGCCTTGATCATGGCGTCTGTTCACTGCAGCAAAACCCTAACTAGACACATGGAAAGGAGTTCAAGAATTCAAAGGGATGGAATTGTTAACAAGAAAGCATTTCCAAAGCTTCCTAAACAGAATACCTCACAGCTGGATGGACAGACGCAGGGATTCTGAAACACAGAGCTGGGAAGAGTGATTCCCTTCAAACACCTGGGATGTATGAAACAGGTGATGTCATCAGAGCCCTGGTGATCTAATCCTGTGCAGTCACAGTGGACTCTGCTGTCACACTCAGGGAGTGCTGCATTGACTCCATGCCCCACCCAGGATGCTTGTCAATCTACCCTCTTCAGTTCCTCACTCTATGAAACCCTTTGTGCCTGGGAAATCGAGAAATTGCCTTGTGACTTTTTACAGCTGCAACTAAAAATCAACAGTGTTTGAAAGAAGGTAAAAGAGGAACTGCTCGTGAAAGTTGGCCACCATGTGATAAAATTCTCTCGTGTCAGGATTGTACAGGATCAGTCATGACTAGGGGTAAAAAGAATTTTGTGTCAAGAGACAAACACCACTGAAGTGAGCCTGGCCACTCTATGAGATGGCCATGCATATGCCTACTTTAGGAGACGCAGACACAGACCTTAGGCCCGACCTGTAGCTGATCTCTTTAGAGGAGCCACACTGTGCACACAACCTCAGGGTTAGCTCTAGTTGCTCTGAGCAGCAGCTTACCATCATAGCTTTTCATAGCTATGGCAGACACAGAAGATCTGGTCTGTTTTTGTGTGACTGCTGAGTCATCCCAGTGCAGTAAAAATTAAACCGTGAGACGCCTCTGCTGCACAAGGAATTGAGCACGCTAACATTTTGAAAACTGTGCTCACTGCCATGAGCTGAACGGTCTCATGGTGAGGATTTGATTTCATTTTGGACTTTACTCCAAAGCATGCCCACATCTTTTCTCAAGGAATACAATATACTCCTTCCACCTTAACTAGGATTTATTTCTAAACAATAAGGATAATGGGGGGGGAATATCAATGCATAGAATAAATTATAGTGAATACAAATATGGGATAGATTAGGAAAGTCTTAGGAGTATATCAAGATTCCCAGTGTATTTTGAAGAAGAACAGTTAATGATAATATCTGTGGCCTGTTGCTTTTAACTTATTTCTAATACTAGAAATTTAGAATACTCAACTGATATGTATATCATATATATATATCAAACATTTGTCCTTATATTTATCAATGTTTGAATTCACAGAAACATAAAAGTATAGCTGACAAAATCAAGGAAAATATTGTGTGAAAATTGCTGAATTAATATTATTTTTCATTATGCTATAATAGAAAAAATTTGAATTTTGAGGAATGTGTGAAAGAAAAAATTCCTAACCCAGAAGTAATTGAAATTTTCTTATATAGAAATAATCACAAAGTTTCTTACAAAACTTTAAACTTTGCAAATGTAAAATATGTTTACATGATACAAATATTTTCAATGATAAGGAGAAAATCAGAGATATTTTCTGTATTATAGAATTTAATATAACTGAAGAAAAAAATCTCTCTAGAAAAATATATTGCAGTCCAAGAAGTTAAAGAAACCAAACACAAGATTTCATACAGACAGTCACAAGTAGAAACAAAAGGACCAGGAAATACCAAGAATGGGGTTTTTAAAAGCTGCTAACCCCACAAAGAAGAATGACCACAAAATGGAAAGTTGGAGATGCAATGACTAAATAAATGGTGGCCGCCAGATCTGCACGTGCACAGGAGATGGGTCATTTCAAATGGACAACAAGTAAACCATTGGCATTAGGTTGAATTAGAACAGTCTATATAAGATGATCCATCTTAATTGTCAGCTTGATTGGGCAGAGATGCATTCAGAGCTCAGTAAGGCACACTTTTAGATGTGTTGGAGGGCATGCTCACAGAGAAGACAAAGGGGTAAAGGCCCTTTCTTGACGTGGACAGCACCGTCATAAGTCTAGGGGCAGACTTGAATAAAGAGGGAGGAGGAGAAAGCCCACAGGCTTTCTTATTATGCCCCATTCTATAATGACATACTTGGCATATGTGTTGGTTTGAATGGGAAATGTCCCATGATTTGGGGACATTTGGTCCCAGTTGATGATGCTCTTGGGTGGGGGGGAGTGATTTATGTGCTGTGTGACCTTGTAACAGAACTATGTTCCTGGGGTTGGTCTTTGAGAGTTTATAACCTCATGCTGCTTCCAATGGGCTCTCCCTGCTTTCTGCTTGCTGTTGGAGATGTGACCTTTCAGCAGATGGACCTGTCCCCATGCCTGCTATGTGCTTCAATGCGCCCCTATTATAGACTCAGAGTTTCTGGAACCATAAGCCAAAATAAACCCTTACTTACATTACCTTGGCCAGAGTGTTTATTGCCACAACAGAAAAGTAACTAACATGCTGTGGCAGCCTGAAACCTCCCAAACTATAATCCCAAAATAAGTCTTTTCTCCCTTTAGTTGTTTCTGTTAAATGCTTCATAACCATGATGAAAATCTGCTCATTTATGTGGGGGAAGGAAATGATCAGAAAGAGGTAAGTAGGACCCTAGAGTCTTTTGTACAATAACCACATTGTCAATCAATATTGAAATCCCCATTACATCTGAGAAGAGCTGTGGATGACTGGAGAAAATAGTGCACTTCTAATAAAATCAAACAAGACAGATTTTTACACACACAAACACACATACACACCAAGAAATCACAACATTAATAACAACTAGTTTAGATGGAATTAAGAGAGAACTGTAGGCATAAATTTTTCTCAACCTACTTTAATAAACATTCAACATCTGCTCTAGCCCATCACTCACTAGAGGTAGTGGAAAAGAAAAGTTATTAGGACACGGGAAAGTAGACCTGTTTAGAAATAGTTCTTTGCGGGCAAACCCAATCTTCATTGTCAGGGTATCAGCAGTAGCAAACACCAAATACAAATCAGCAGCTGCAGTCCAGTCCATCTGGCAATCACCACATGAACCAGCAAGGTCAGGTCAATCCAGAAGAAACCACGATACCCACTAACTTATACCTACTAACCTGCCTGAGGCCGTGGAAGTGGCAAGAAACCACAGAACACTCACAAGAAGTTCTTTAGCAGGATTCTCTTAATGGTGTCATAATACTCAGAGCTCAGGCACACAATGTAAGGTGAACCAATACATCTGTGTCTTTAGTGAGGAGTAGCAAGCCAGAGCAAAGCAAACCAATGCGCTAGCTTCCACTGTCTATGGGGTCATATTTATATTCCTTCATCACTGTCTATTCTCGAGTCCACTATAGAAAAGCGTCCTTTCACCCGTGTGCCCCAGCAAAACATCATTTGATATAACTGACTTTCCAAGAAACCAGGTCTAGGACCCTCATAAGATTTTGATAAGAATAAGGTCAAAAGAGGCACAGATGATGCTGATTGTAGTGATTCATTCCTTTAATCACAGTACTTATAGAGCAGAGAAAGAGGATCTCTGTGATTTCGAGGCCAGCCTGGTCTCCATAGCAAGTTCAAGGCTAGCCAGGTATACATACAGAGATGCTGCCTCAGAAAAAGGCACAGATGAGAGGTTCTCTAAATCTGTCATTAATGGTCCCCCAATGGATTGTGGGCAATTCTTTGGAACATATCATCTTGGTGAAAACAAGAGGTTTACAAGATTTCCAAATTAAACCAGGTTGCGGCCTCACCCATGGGGACAATGTCCAAATGGCAAAGTGTCTGAAGTAGGCCTTAACCAAGCATCCTACACAAGTTTCTGGGTGTCCACATAACCACGGAAAGGGCAAACTCAATTGCCCAGCTGATGAGAAGAATTGCACAGGAAGTGTGGCCAACTGAGAGGCTCTTGGAAGCCTGGTGTTCAGGGTGTTCCTTTAATCCTTTTATCAGAGGTCAGGTCCAAATCTCCAGAGCCCCAGAGTGCAGGTGACAAAAAAATCAGGAGAAGTCATACTGTTAGCATAGATTAGTCAAACAAACCAGCACAAAGCAGCAGAAAGCCAAGATTTCTAGAAATGCTATCATTATTAAAGGCTGCTTGAAGGAAACTGTTTACTTCGCACTTCCAGGAAAGCCTTTCCTCAAAGGCACACACAGTGTGTCTGTGTGCAATGCAATGTAGAGGCAAATCAAGCCAGTCTCTTTGCACCAAATGGCAGACACAAAGTGTGATGGTACAAGGTTTGAAAGCAATGGGGTTCAACTATCAAAATACAATGATAGAACCCTGGAGCATAATCAAAAGACAAGGTGTGTGGGGATTCAGGAGACCTGGGAGAAGAAGAAATGTCTACTTACACATGCAACATCTCAGGATTGAATAAATAGAACAGAGAACAAAGCACTACAAGCTTGCACAGGAATGTCACTCTGGGGAAAATTTGCCTTCCATGCACACAACAGCCCAAATTCAATCCTAAGTATGCAAAAACAAACAAACAATCAACAGGGATTTGGAAACCTCAGTGGGAAAAGGGAAGAGCAGAGGAATACACAAATAACAACACAGTGGAAATAAAGATCCCCAGCATGGGAAAGCTGTGAACCAAGAGAGGAAGGAAACACTGTTTCAAATTAATCTGAGACCTATGGTTGTAGTTAAATGGATCATTAATATATGATAGTAAAAAGTAAGGCTACTGAATGAAGGACAATTAGTTATATGCTTTTATAGCAGGTTGTCATTCACCAGAATTCCTCTTTGGTTTTGGGGGGTTTGTTTGTTTGTTGGTTAGTTGGTTGTTTTTTGCAATAAGCTCTTTTTTAAAATGTGTCTTTTGGAAATGTGTCCTTTAGCATAACAACACATTCATCCTAACTTCAGTATTCCCTTTGTGTCTTTAGATTCCTACTATGTCATGTTCTAAATTCAGCCAAGTTGAATTTGATCTTAGAGACACTGTGTGTAGGACAAAATCTCACTGTGTGGGATTACACGGATAGGTGATGTATTATCACTATGGAAGACTTAGAACGAGGACTGTCTCATGTCACTGAGTGTTCAGGATGCTCCAGTCCTGTGATCAGCTGGCTGATTGGTCTGGATGGGTTGACATGATAATGCTCTCTGATTTTACTACTTACAGAACCAGGCAGGAAGCAAGAGCAGAGACACAGAAGCTTGGAATGCCCAAGATACAATTCATAGACCAAATGATGCTCAAGAAGAAGGAAGACCAAAGTATGGATACTTTGGTCCTTCTTAGAAGGGGGAACAAAATAACCATGGGAGGAGATACAAAGTGTACAGTGACTTCCCCACCTAGGGATCCATCCCATATACAATTATCAAACCCAGACACTATTGTGGATGTCAACAAGCATTTGCTGACAGGAGCCTGATATAGCTGTCTCCTGAGAGGCTCTGCAAGTACCTGACAAATACAGAGTGGATGCTCTCAGCCAACTATTGGACTGAACACAAGGTCCCCAATGGAGGGGCTGGAGAAAGGACCAAAGGAGCTGAAGGAGCTTGCAGCCCCATAGGAGGAACAACAATATGAACCAACCAGGACCTCCAGAGCTCCCAGGGTCTAAACCACCAACCAAAGAATACACATGGAGGGACCCATGCCCCAGCTGCATATATAGCAGAGGATGACCTTGTTGGACATCAAAGGGAGGAGAGGCCTTGGCCCTGAGAAGATTCAATGCCCCAGTATAGGGGAATGCCAGGACAGGGAAATGGGAGTGGGTGAGTTGGTGAGCAGTGGGAAGGGGAGATGGGGAGATGAGATAGGGTATTTTCAGAGGGGAAACCAGGAAAGGGGATAACATTTGAAATGTAAATAAGAAAATATCTATTTAAAAAAAAAGAAAGAAAGAAACCATATCCCTCTGCGTGCTCAGGACTACCTCGTCCTCTATTTGACTTTACTCACTGATGATTCACAGTACCTCTTGACCAGTCCTTTAGCACAAGGAACATATGGGCATTTTAGGTAAAGCCTGTCAGCCATCTTTGACTTCCCTGTATTGAAGGCAGGTTTTGATAACGTCACTGTTGGTTTTACATGAAAATACAGCACTGGTGGACACTTGTGAACTTCCAGGTTACATAGAATGTATGGTGACTGGGTAAGGCAGGAAGGTGTATTCAAACGCTCCACTGCTGGAGACTCTGAAAGTCTGGAATTTCCCTTGGTCATCTCCCAGGCTACAGAATGGGACCTCAGGTCATAAATCTTTGCTCAATGTCCCTGCTTAAACACAGACATTGGGGTCACAGACCACAAAGTGTTGTGTCAGCATAACTTGCATTTCAGTTCTGTCATGATTTCACAATGACGAACGTGCCCCAAAATAATTTACTTTGCTGCAGGTACAAGCCCAGTTTCTTAGGTGAGAGGTGATTTGCAGGAGATATTTGAGGATACAACATTCAGTGTCTTGTCTGATCATCCCTTGGAGTGAAACACATGGTACTTTAGATGCAATTTTATTTTCTAACCACATTAGTGTTGGGTGTACACTGAAGGAAAAAGTATTCTGAGCAAAATGGCTTCATCATTTTAAACCCTGACCTCAAGTCTAGGTAGAGGACTCCCCATTCCTATTCAGCAGGCATAAAATGAGAATCCTCAAGCCTGGTTATTCAGGTTCAAAGCATGCTTTCCCTGTTCTAACAGGCCTGTTAGAACACTTTCTACTTACACATCTTTGTTCATTTATTATTAAGTTATTTGTTTTGTGTACATGTATGTTCTATCTACATATAGGTTTATGGACCACATATATGCCTTGTGCTTATGGAGGCCAGAAGAGGGTCTTTGATCCCCAGAAACTGAAGTGACAAATGGTTGTGAGCTGCCATGTGGGTACTGGGAACTGAACCCAAATCCTCCGCAAGAGTGACACATGCTCTTAACCACTGAGCCATCTCACCAGACCTAATTGATCATTCTTAAACTACTCTTTTTCAGTCTCTTCACTGAAAACATGAATTTTCATCTTTATTCTTTAATTACAATGTATCAAAATCATCAGAGAAATGGCCAAGTGTACATTCTGCATTTGCAGAAGATTCATATTGGGCTGCACACAATGGCCTGCAACTCCAGCTGCCAGCAATCCAACACCCTCTCTGGACTCACTGCGCGCACCTGCACTAGTGTGCCTTTGCCTCTATACAAATGCAAATGCATGCATGAAATTTTTAAAATATCAAAAATAAGCTTCTAAATATTATTAGTTAAAATATCCCAAGAGAGTTGAATAGTATTTTAAGTATTTTAAGGTCCTATACCATGGCTTCACTTTATTGGATAAAACCTTGGTCCCAAACACCAAACGTCTTAGTATAAAGTAAGTATAACTTAAGTGAACAGTGTACACCCAGTGTTACAAATCCTTCCTAATACTGGGGTCTCTGTCTGCTATACTATTGAAAGAGGAAAAGACAGTCTATTGTGTTGACTAAAACTATTATTCCAACACTTAGGGGGAGGCTGGGGCAGGGAGGGTTTGAGGTCACCCCAGTGATGTCCTGTCTCAAAGTAAAGGAAAACAAGAAGAAAGGAGAAGACAGGACCACGAAGAGACACAGGTTTCCTATCAGGTTCTTCCCTGACTGTCCACTCCTAATGTAGTGGGAGCTGAGGGGAGAATATGCAGGGATCCAACTTCTCATTTGCCCTTTGTAAACAAATGCGAGCCGCTGTCAATGTACAGAGCTCTACCGCAGTGGGGCTGAGGAGCTAATGTGAGAGACAACAAGAGCAGAGTCCTCGCTTCAATTCTGGCTGCCCAGGAGCCAGGTTATTGCCTCATAAAACAGGGTGAAGATTCTATAACCACTTCATTAGCAAGAAAGACATTTATTGCTCCTTTTACTGGAATTTCATTACACAATTCCTCAGTGAACATCTCTAAACAGGAATCTGGCTAGGCTGGCTTAGTATGAATCGAGCCTAAGCAAGACTGCAGTGGTTGTGGGGAAACATAGGTTCAGACGTAAAAGTCGACCAAGGAAATTATTTCTGATAACTAACTCTGGTGACATCATCTCTCAGAGTATACACGAAAAACAGGCAGAGCCCATGATGCCAGGTTCAGAACACTTTTGAGGTTCCTTAAATATACCAATATACCAATGATGGCTAATCTTACATGGCACACTTGAAAAGAGGGTACTTCAAATTAAGAATTATTTCCATCAAAATAGTCCCTTGGTGCATCTCTTTGGTATTTCCTTGATTCCAGTTGAACTGATGTAGCCCAGCCCACTGTAAGGGGTACCATCCTTATGAAGGTAGTCCTAGACTGTTGAAGAGAACTTTTGAGTAGGAGATGTCAAGCAAACCAGTAAGCAGCATTCCCCTGTGGTGTCCGCTTCAAAGTCCCACCTGAGTTCTGCCTCTGCTTCCCTTTGTGAAAGGTTGTAACCTACAAGATGAAAGAAACCCTTTCCTTCCCAAGATGCTTTTAATCGTGATATTTATCACAGCAACAGAAAAGAAAACAAGAATTGTGTCATTCTCTTCTAATGGAGAAACAGCTCTGTGGACCAGCCAGTAAGTGCTCAGAAATTCTCTGCAGCCTCAAGCAGGGAATTCAGCAGGGACTCAGAGGTAGGACTCTTCATACTCATCACTTGGGAGCCGGTGGTTTCAGCACTTGCGGGAGAGGCCTTTTTAGAGAAAACAGTTACCCAGAGAACTCCAGCGCAAACTGTGGATTCATGTGAAGGTTGTTGCCTCTACTTCCAGCCACGTGCAACCACATGACCTCCAGTCCAGGGTCTATCTCAAGCCACCTGCTCAAGCAGCTGCAGAGATTAATCCTGATGGATGGAAAGGGTTATGTCTAGGATCATCCAAGGTTCCATGAAGTTTAATGAGGTCAACCAGTGTAGAATTGTCTCTTCTGGGTTGGATATGACTTTCCTGTCTTGAGTCAGAATAGCTGTTATCTCTAGCATCAGTCCCGGGTAAGAATCAGGCCCACAGCATCCCTTCTTGGGACTGGGAGTAGAGGGTTTCACACAGCTCACAGCAATCAGGAGCCTTCATGAGATGCTCCTGTGGCCCTTTCTTCATCCCAGATTATATAAGGGGTGTAATGTTCCGTGGAGATTAAAACTTTTCAGTGTTGTAGCTGCCTATCCATGCACTACACAGAAGTCTAGTTCATCGTTCTTCCACCTTTGATTAGCCTGTGTTTCTCTAAATAATCCCAATAAACTCATGGTTCCACCATACTGGACTTGGACAGATTCCTTTTTATGGTCTATTTTTCTAGCGTATCAATGCTTTTTCTATCTGGAGAGAATAGATGACTCTACATTGTTCCTGGAAGTCACATGACAAGGAGCACTTTCGTCTTGCATCTTACATATTTAAAATATTTGAAACTACAAAATATCCCAGTGCATTCTGTTACAATAAATACTTTGTTCACTAAAACCTTATGCTTTCATAAATACTATTTCTACATATATTCTATTCATTAATAACTAAATAAAAATAAATATAAAAACATAATCATATCTTCCTTATGCAGTCTTGGTTTTTGTACTAACTTGAGATCCAGTTATTACCTCCCCATTATAGTTTTAGAATAATTATTTGTATTATTTTTAAATTATGTGCACACGCATGTTTGTGTGCACATGCACATAATTACATATTCTGCCCACAAAGGCCAGAAGGAGTTGCCAGAGTCCCCTGAAGCAGGAGTCACAGGCAGCTGCGGTGGGTGAGCCATGGTCACTCTGCTACAGCAGCATACACTTTGATTGATGGTCTCTCTCTCCAGATACTCCTTTGCTTAGATGCTCCACATGCTTAGAGTTGAGTGACTGGTCCACATCACCATGGGGGAGTCTCCCTGTAAAGAAAACCCTGAACCATGTCGTCTTCAAAAGCTTGCCTTCTGGGAAGCCCCTGTCTATCCCTGAAGACAGAGCTCAGATCAGCCTAATCCTTCTGTTTTCCATTCAATTGAATTTAGTTTGTGAGTCAATTTCTGAATCTCCCTATTAAATTTGCTCATAATTATCAGGTTTCCTTTCCATTGAAAATCATTTCACAATTTTCCATCTGTGATTGCGAATACTAACCATTATTAACATCCATTAGTTCCTATTTACTTTCCATATTAACTGTTGTCTTCAGTAAATGTGTAAAATAACCTCTTTGTTTCTGACTTTGGTCTTTGGTCCCTATTAAACAGTCTAGCTAATCATTTATTTGTGATGTTCTTATTTTTTTCTATCCTTGCCCTGTGGTAGGCAGGCAGGACTGAGGACATCTTGGTTTTTTTCCCCTAGGTGTCACTTCAGACACATTGGGAAAAAAAATAAAATGAGTTCGTTTTCTGCCCCAAGGCAAAACCTCAGGAAGTCTCTATGCCTTAAACAAAAAAGAACCTAGAGAATTTCTAATGGAGAGACGTTTGTGCACAATTCTAGCATCCTTCCATAGGAACCTTGGCGTGTCTTTGTCTGATTCCAGCCCTGCTCCCTGCTGCCATATGCCCTTACACTACAGCATTCTGCTGGCTGACTTGGTGTGATGTTGGTGCTCTAAATCTCTCTCATTTGAAAGCAAATTTGGGTGTGTGTGTGTAATCCACCTCCTGTGACAGTCATTAACCTTTCCTGAAATGGTGGCGATGTACTTCCTAGGACACTAAATTACTACACTGTGGCTAGTACTAGCAGCCCTCTACTCTAGAAGGATCAGGCCTCTTTCCCATGAAGGAATCAGGGATGCATTAACTTGGTTCTATCTTGTCCAGATCAGTACAGCGTAGGGAAGCCAGGAAGCCGTTAATGTCATTGACACCTTGCCCTAGGAAAATGGAAAGTGCCAGCTAACTTGAGATCCAGTTATTATTTGAGAATCCAGTTATAACTTGAGAATCCAGCCTGTGAGCTCTGCGAGGCTTGGACCCGCCCCCCCACCTTTATATCTCTAAGCGCCAAATGGGCCATTCTACACAGCAGCTTTGCAGGCAAACTGATCGGGGTTGACAATAACTGAAGTACTTTGTTTCAAAACACTGGTTTAGGGCATCATCCCTCTGCAGATATTTCTGAATGGCTTTACGAGCAGATGGCTGTGCTCTGTGTAAAAGAGGTTTGTACCAGGCCAGATTGTCTTAGGAAGATAATATATAGATTTATATTGACATATATTGCTTGCAAATGTGATATATTTACATATATGTGTCAGGGGTGGTAAAATATTATAATAAATTATAAAGTGGATAAAACAAAAACTAACACATTAGAATTGGATATAAGAGCCCAAGAGAAAGAACAAGAAACAGAGACTCATTTGTATACATACTCAGGAATCCCAAAAAGTGATAAACTGGAAGTCATAGTAAAGGACTTATTCTGTAAGAAAGATAGTGAGAAAGAGAGAGGGAGGAGGAGGAAGAGGAAGAAGAAGAAGACGAAGACAATAACGACGACGATGACGACAATGACAACATAAAAAAAAACAAATAAAAATATGATTTTTAAAAAGGAAAAACCCGGACACAAGATTGTTTGACAAGGAACCTTCAAAGATGCCACTGAGTTCAAGTTCTGCTAGCCAGCCACTTGTGGACACATAGCCTGTCCTTAAGAGTAGTTTGTTTCCCCAATGAGTCTCTGTTGGAGAAAACCTAATTTTTCATTTTCAAGTGGTTATCAATGGAGATAGCTTCTGGATTAGGGATGGGGCTGTGTGTCCACTTCCCCTCTCAGCTCTAGGACCCCATCTGGTGCTATGCATGTTTCCTCAGTCTCTGTGAGTTCATATATGTTTTGATCTTGTTGATTTGCAGTGTCTCCTTTCCTTGGTGTCCTCCACACCCCCTGGCTCTTAACATTCTTTCCACCTCCTCTTTCACAGCATTGGTTATCTGAGCCCTGAAGGGTGGTATTTGATATCAGTGTCCTATTTAGAGATTAATCTCCCAAGGTCTCTCACTCTGTGCATAAAGTCTGTCTGTGGGTCTCTGAATTTGTTTCTGACTGTCTCTAATCGGTACTGAACAAGGCATTGATCTATAAGTATAGCAGAATGTTATTAGGAGCCAATTTGTTGCTATTGTTGTTATTGCTTTGTATTAGAAGAGCAGTATTTGGTTTTACCTTAGGTCACTGGGCTATCTACTGTCAGGTTCTTGATCAACCAAGTAGTGCCAGTTATGAGTTCTATCTCATGGAATAAAACTTCAGTCAAATCGATATTGCTTGGTTAATCCCACAAACTTTGTGTCGCTATTGCAGTAACATATCTTACAAGCAGGACACTATTGTAGATCAAAGAGCTTGTGGCTGGATTGGTGGTTGTGTTTCTTCTTTGGCAGTGCACAGAGCAGAGCACCTTCCTATACCAAAGAGGCTAGCACAGAAGGGTGAAGGCTGTATTCAGGCACCAGCTAAACTATGCTCAATGAGCTGTATGAATGTTGTCTTCAACATTGTAGGCCTAGCTGACAAATTGTGGAGAGCAGCCTATAGTTTTGGTGATATTAGACTTGGTTGTTTGCAGGCTCTAACTTGACCACTTTGGCTAACAACTCAATTAGATGTAATCCAATCCCAGTACGGGAAGCTCCATTTGGTGACTAGAGATGGCTAGTTGGGGCTCTTGCTCCTGCATTATTTGGCAATTTCTCTTAGGTCATCTTCATATAAGCATGTCTTCCTAGTCATCTCATGACTTTTATCAAGAAGGGGTGTTGGATTTTTGTCAACAGCATTTTACACATCTAGTGTGATAATCATGTGGATTTTGTCTCTCAGTTTGTTAATATGGTAGATGGTATTTATCAGTTTATTTGCATCTCTGCAATTCTGGGATAAAGCCTACTTGCTGGTGGCAGGTGATCTTTTTGATGTGAGTCTGAATATTGTTTGAAAAATATTTTATTGAGAATTTTTGCATGAGGGAAGTTTTTTATGAGGGAAATTGGCCCATGACTCTCTTTTCTTTATGTGGTTTGGTTATCAGGTTAACTGCAGCCTCATAAACAAGTTGGACAATGTTGCTTGTGTTTCTGTCTTGTGAAATAAATTGAGGAATATTGGACAACCCGCTTTCCTGACCTACTTGCTTCTCCAGCAGTCTTAGCATCCCTGTCGGGGTTGGGACCTGGGATAAAGTGGTAAGTGGGGGAAAGCAAGGCCAGAGGGAAAGATCTGTGTGATGACTGGAGATGAGGACAGAGAGGGAGTCAGGGCCATAGCAGGTCATCAGCTACACAACTGGAGATTAGACTGGGCCTTGGACAGAGGGAGAGGTAAGGATCTGAGGTTCTACATACATGTTTTTAAATTAGCACACCGAATATTAGATATCATCATGGCACTGTTAAACAAAGTGGGCTTAGTAGATTCTCATCCTCCGTCTCTCCACCCTGTGAAACCTTTAATAAAACTGTCATCTTCCTTTTTAGATGATGTTCATTGTCCCGAGTCACTAGAGGAACACAAATTAAAACCACCCCCAGGTGCCACCTCACCTCCATCAGGACAGCCGTCATCAAGAAATCTGACAACAGATGTTGGAGGAAATGTGTGGGAAGAGGAATCCCTATTCACACCTTGTAGAATACAAGCTGCTGTATCCACCCTGGAAATCAGTAGGAAGGTCCATTCCATGCATACATCCTAAGTCTCCATATCCTATCGCAGAGACAGATGACTTCCAAGTTTTATTTCTGCTCAATTAATGAAAGAAGGAAGTGGAACAAGCTTTCATCACTAGATGTTAATTTTTAAATTCCAAACATCTCCACCAGTTTCCGCCACACTCATTTGCTCACCCTTCAAAGTTAAGGGAGTATTAGCTATTATTCTGAGGTGACCTAAGAATGGAACCCCCTTCTCAACCACACATCTTGAAAACACTGTGATTCATCCTTCAAGTCACATTTATTCTAGTTTCTTCCCTAAAGAAAATCCAAGAAAAGTGTATGGGACATGACATGTTGGCCCATGAAGGTTGATAATTTCAAGTGTCCCAGGGACAGGAGAAGCTAAGCAAGAGGCACTGCATGTCCCTTGAAGGGAGGCTGGGGAATTTGGGAGCTCAAGCAGTGTTTCTGACCAGTTCCTCACTGATCTCCAACCACACTTAAAGGTCTAGAAAACTAAGTGACCTAGTGCCAGGGATTCCTACTACTTCTGCAATCCTAGCAAAACAACTACTGTAAATGTAAGTCCTCAAAGCACCAGGAAACTCAACACACTTTGTGATCATTGAAGCTCTAGGAAATCCTTCCCTAAAGTTTAGACATTGTTGTACAGGTTCCTATTCAGTAGTTAGATAAACAAATTTGATTCTTGTGTTTTAGTTGATTTTTATTTCTTGGTTCAACTGAGACAGACAAAATTGAAGCAAGGCATTGTGTTTCACCATCTAAATGTCTATTTGGGAAATGAGCAGACATTCTGAGACAAGCTATCTTTATCTGGGCCTAGTCCCTATTATTTAAAACAAATGCATTTATAAATTGTTTTTCTTGGGAAAAAATCTCATGGAACTAAGAGGGAAGAAACAGCAGAAGATAGCATAGGGCCAGGGGCAGTGTTCCTTTTCCTTATGGAAATGAATTCAACAGACAACATGATTTCTCCTAAATATCAAAGTTTTATATTCCCAGAGTATGTTAAATACTTTGGTCAGCCATTATAGGACACTTTCAGCTTAACCGTTACAATGAATATTTTTCTGGCTTGAAGAAGTATTGTACGGATCTCCATATGAATACATAGGCATGTGTCTTACTTTTGCATATGGCAATCCTTGGACAGGTATCCAGAAAAAGTGCCTAATTTAACTGTTAATTTTAAAGGAGTTTCATTTGGGTTACACCATGACTTAGGAAGTCTTTTTCACACTTGACTTGGAACACTTGCGTCACTACACTGACCAAACTTCTGTTTGCCAAACTCATCACAAGTGGATGCAGCATCAAAAAGTTACCAACTCCAGCAGATTGCCTGCTAAGCAGTGTGGTGCTAAGCAGGGGAGATGTCCTCCGTGATGAAGAATTTCCGTTTTTGTCTTATTCCCCTCATTTGTATGTAAGCACATTGTAAACTGTGCAAAAATTATCTTTGCATTTGGTGCATGAGTCAAATGATGAAGTGAGAGAAACTGGATATGAAATGCAAGAAAACGGGGGGGGGGGGCTAGAAAAGGGGAAATCATTTGAAATGTAAATAAATTATATCAAATAAAAAAAAAAGACAAAAAAAAAAAAGACAAAAAAAAAAAAAAAAAGAAATGCAAGAAAATGCAAGAAAACTTCATCAAAGTTCACTTACCCACCAGCACTTTTATTCCTAAGTATACACATAGCTGATACAAAGGGCATATGATATAATTTCCATTGGTTTATCAGGAGTATCTGCATATGCTTATAGGTTGCATCAGATGTTTCAAAAGCATCAAGATATCTCAATTAAAGCATTTACAGGCAGATATCTCTACATGACTCACTGTAATACTAACTTCTCCAACAGAGAAGGTGAGGACAACTTACATATTGAAAGCCTGGATCTGTCTGGATTGATGAGATCTATTATATTTCATCAGAATCATATCTGTGTTTTTCTGATAGTTCACCTTTCTCTTTCCTTAATTCAGATGTCTTGAAGAATTGAATTATTTCTACCTCTGGCTATTCACAAATGATGGATGACTTGTGAAACTGCAAGCTATTAAAAAAGAACATACCCCCATTCCTTTTCAAAATAATACTCAAAGCACTTGCTGGAGCAAAGAGGCAAGAGGAGAAAATTAAAGAATACAAATCAGCAAAAAAAAAAAGAGGTCAAATTATTCCTATTTTCATATATGATATTTTACAAAGGAGATTCCAAATGTTTCATCAAATAACTTCTATTAATGATCAATGATCATTAATTAAATGAAATCAATGATCAATGATTTCAGCAAAGTGGCAGGATACAAAATCAACTTAGAAAAATCAGTAGTCTTTCTGAACAAAAACAAAAATGCTAAGATATAATGCACACATTTACATTTATATGAGCTTTAAAGAAAATAAAGGGGAGGGGGGAACCGGGAAAGGGAAAACCATTTGGAATGTAAACAAATAATATAGAAAATAAAAAAGAGTGGGGAATAAATAAATAAATAAATAAATAAATAAATCAGAAGGCTTTGCTAATCCCTGAAAAAAAAGGAAAGAAAATAAAGTATCTTGCAACAAGCCTAGTCACAAAGATTAAATACCTCTATAATGAAATCTTTGAATCTCTCAGGAAAGCTGATAAAAACACTAGAAAATGGAGAAAGCCTCACCCCATGCTCACAGACTGGTAGAATTGTGAAAATGACCCTTCTATAAAAAGCCTCTTAATAAATTCCATGCATTCTCAATCAAAATACCTACAATATTCTTTATAGAAACTAAAGAAAAAATTGTAAACTTCCTACAAAAATCACAATAGACCAAGTGTGGTGAGAGCAGTTGTGAGCAACAAGAACAACGCTGGATAGATTGCCATTCCAGACCTCAACATATATCACAGAGCCAAAGTAATAAAATCAGTATGGTACCAGCAAAAGCTGGCCCATAGAGCAGTGGAACAAAAGACCCAAACATGAGTTTCATAGCTATAACCATCTGATAGTTGACAAAAAAAAAATTCCAGAAAGAAAGAAAGAGAGAGAGAGAGAGAGAGAGAGAGAAAGAGAGAGAGAGAGAGAGAGAGAGAGAGAGAGAGAGAGAGAGAGAGAGAGAGAGAAAGAAAGAAAGAAAGAAAGAAAGAAAGAAAGAAAGAAAGAAAGAAAGAAAAGAGGAAGAAAGGAAGAAAGGAAGGAAGGAAGGAAGGAAGGAAGGAAGAAAGAAAGAAAGAAAGAAAGAAAGAAAGAAAGAAAGAAAGAAAGAAAGAAAGAAAGAAAGAAAGAAAGAAAGAAAGAAAGAAAGAACCATCTTTAACAAATGGTGATAGGAAAATCGATGTACACATATAGAAGAATGGAATTAGATTGATATCTATCACCTTGAACAAAAATCAACTCCGAATGGACCAGAGATCTCGATTTGACACCTGAAATACTCAGACTGCTAGAAGAAAACACAGGTGGTACCCTACATGACATTGTGTGGGTATAGGAATAGGAAAGGGCTTCATGAGTAGGACTCCACCATATTTGGCAGGAATTTTCCTTAGCTGTAGAAAAACAACCAGTCAAATAAAGAGGCAGCATACAGAGTGGGAGCAAACTTTTGCCAGCTGTAAATATGATAGAGGATAGGTCTTCAAAATATATAAACAACTCAATAATCAAGAAAACAAACCCAATAAAAATAAGCTATAGAGCTAAACAGTGACTTTCCAAAAGAAGAAATAACAGTAGTTAAGAAATATCTCAAAAAGCATTTTATCCTTAGCAGATTTCAGGCCTCGTCATACCCCAGTCTCAGTAGCTGACATGACAGCCAATGCCACTGAGAATGTGGGAAAGAGGAGTCTCCACTTGCTGTTGAGGAAACCGCGAACTGAAACCAGCTATCTGGAAGTTGGTATAAATAATTCTCCAAAAGCTACAAATAAACCTACTATGTGACCCAGCCATAGCACTTCTTGGCATCTTCCCAAAAGAGTCAGCATCCTCTCTACAGACACTTACTCAGCTGTGCTCATTGCTTCTCCAGTCACAAGATCTATAAAATGGAGAAACAACCAAAACCAAATAAACAAAATGTCCTCCAACAGACAAATGGATAAATAAAAGGTGGTGAATACATACTTTGGAATACTATTCAGATGTAAGTAAGATAAAGATATCATGTCAATTGAGGTAACCCAAGCCCCAAAAGAGAAATGCTACATGTCCTTTCTCCTTTGTGCTTCCTGGCTTCAGATATTCACACATGAACATATAACTTCAACTAAACACAGATAACCAGGAAAGTAAAAATAATCAAGCGGCGGGGTGAACTCTAGAGAGGAGAATAGCAATACAAGTGATATAAATTTAAAAAAAATGAGGAAGGGTCTATAATTGTAGATGAGCAGTCTTAGACTGTAAATATCTAGGTAGAGGAAGCTATGGTTACTAATTTTTGCACACATCACCAACATGCACACTTGGACCAGAGGAAACAGGCTTTACCAATCCCTGTACTGATCTGTAAGGGAAAGTCTTTGCCAATTCCTCATGGCTCTGATTCACTGACTTTGACAAGGCTGTGAACATGTCAGCGATGCACACTCACTCAAAGCTTCCCCAGCTTCCTACAACTTCTAAATAATGTCAAGGTTTGGTTAGATAAGAGTTTTATTTCTAAACAAAATGAGCCCGTCTTCTCAGATTACAGAACAAATACAATCTATTCTGTATCTGCCTACTCGAATTAGTCAATGGTTTGATTTTTGAGGTCAGCAAAATATCTCAATTACAAACCAAGAAAATATATTATTCTGTGTTAATATATTCAACTGAAGAGAATCAATTTCTCCACATGCAAATTTCAAACCGATCATTCTCATATAGATGTAAGAATTATAATAATGTCTGTAGTATGGGCAATTTTTCCAAATAACATTATTAGGTGTGCTGCAATTGAAACTGTCAGCATTTTTCTCCATTGAAGCGTGCCACAATTAACTACATTACTCTTGTGCATGTCACTCAAATTACTGTTAAACATTCTTTCTACACTATCTCTGCAAAAAACATGTGACTGAAGTCACGGTGAATGGAGCTTACTGCTGAGATTGATGTTGCCTACACATGAGTGTGGGAAACTGCAGCCGCACAGGGGCAAGCTTCTGGAACAGGTAGGTAATCTGGAGTGTCTTCAACCTTGGATTTCCACTTAAAAACAACCAAAGGTGACCAGTTCCTGAGTATTGCTGGTCTATACATGACTGGACAGAAACTGTGAACTAAAAAACTTGACCTGAATTATGGATTTGATAGGATCTGAAACCAGTGAGGAGACATACCTCTGGGTAGGTCTATGAGAGCATTTCCAGGAAGGACTAAGAGGAAAGGGTAGCACCTTCAGAAAGTAGCCCAGACACAAAGAAGCCCAGAGAGAAACAGGCTGTTTGCCTGCCTCTATAATGACTTGCTTGTTAGTGTATCTGTCTCTTTGTTGTTGACGCTTTTGCCGCTACCATCATCCTTAATTAAAATCAGAACCCAACTCCTTCCACCTTCTAATGCAGACTGAGGACCATCAATCCTTTCCAAGACCTTCAGCACCAGACTGGGATGCTGAGGCATCTAGAGAAACAACTGAGTTCTTGACACATTCAGTAAGAAGGCAGACTTTTTTTTATTATCCAGCCCCTATCATGTGAGCTAGTTTAATAAACCCTTTTGTAGTACATACAAATTCAATTGGTTCTGTTCCTCTAGAGAGCCTGGACTTATACAGATATTTTGTATGAAAATAATGATTTTGAGAAAGTCCAGTATGATAGTATGACCCATGTATACAATGTGCTGACATTTAGGGTGATTACTGTGTGCCCCCATAGAGTGCTAGGAGCATTCAAATGTTAGAAATTATTCTAGATACAGAGCCTACCTTCTGCTTTACTAGATCTCTAATACATCAGTTTCATTCTCTCTGAATATGAGTTGTAGCATTTGTTGAATTCATGAAGTACACCCCCTCCCTTTTACCAGTGTTGCCTGCTAGCCTTTCCTCTATCCTTTATGCTCATGGAGCCTGAGTGGACAGAATGGAAGCCCTGTGTACTAACTATATCCTGCTGGTCTGGCCAGCAGGGGACTGACATTCTCCCCAAAACAGGTCTTGATAGCAAAACACAGTCACAGAGTGTTCAGCATTGGCTCTACCTAGAAAGTTTTCTTCTGCTTTGGCTTGCTGTCCAAGCAGGCTACTACGGTGTCATGTGGCATGGAGAATGCTGCTTCCCCATGGTCCTTACTGCCCTATGCATCAGCACATTGGGAAAACCCACAGTAGTAAAGCAGAGACTGAAGAGGAATGAATGAAGACAATCGCCAGACACCTTGTATACATAGTTATGGAAATTTTCACACTATTAATCCCCATGTTTTAGTATCCTCCTCCCCATCTTTTAATGCATGTTTGTTTTGCCCTTTGAAGCATTCAGAAACAACCAGAGGTTCTTAAGATATTACAGAGAAATAGTCAAGATGTCTGTGGATTGCTCACAGGCAGCCTCCTTGCCCTTAATACTTTACATAGATGTTGAGCAAGATGAAAGCCAGAAAATAAACTGAACAAGTTCTGTGATCCGATCGCACCAGACACACATGTTTGTATATTGGATTGTGATGATGATGATGATGATGATGATGATGATGATGTGTGTGTGTGTGTGTGTGTGTGTGTGTGTGTGTGTGTGTGCAGCTTTAGGTGACAGGACAGCAGCAGTCCCTTATTCCTAATTATTGAGGACAAAGTACTCAAGCATTCACAGAGAGACACATATTCAATTTCATACTGTTTTGGACAAAAATCGTCTTCATGTGATAAGATTACAGGATTTGTTTTAAGATCATTGTTGGATATGATTGCACAGAATGACTTTCAATATTGTATAAGGAGTACACACAAGTCTGTCGTCCCCTAATAATCCTGCCGCAGCAATGTCCACTGTGGTCATCAGAGTAGGATGTGAGGTGACCTCAGTGCATTAAATTCCACATCCATCCCACTTCTCTCTCCAAAAGAAATTATACAAATTACCTGTTTGGTTTTGTTTGGGTGTTTGCTAGCATCAGTCAGCCAAGCCACCCAAGCCCACACATTTCTTTATCAAATTTTAACTTGCAAGTATAATTGCTTTCGTTAAAGAATTGTTCAGTTCATCCCTCTGATCTTGGCATTTTGTTTACAGTTTTTGAAAACTTTATCCATCCCCTCTAGGTTGTCCAGTTTACGCTGACCCTTTGGGTACATATGAATCCTCTTTGACTGACAGACCATTTAGAAACATTGTGTTTGATGTTCTATTGTCTGGCTTTTCACACTGGTCTCCATATTGATGTTCTGTTCCCTCCATTACCTGGGGAAAGTTCACACAGCAAGATTCACCCTTTAAGATCTGATAAGATTTCTTTGCAGCCAGGGGTAATCTATGTTGCTTAGCATTTCTGGGTATGCAGGAAAACACATGCTCTCTCAGGAAAGTGGTGAGAACGGTTCTATTGGTTTCATTCTGTTCTGGTTTCCTGCTAATTTCCTGTCGAGTGACCCCATAAGCTGCCTCTGCAACCACTGCAAAAGTATTTTCCTTTCTCATTTCAGTCTAACCATTTTGTTTCCTTGTTTGAATTTTTGCCATTTAACACACATGCATTACAGAACTTTCTTGGTGGAATGTTGGCTCTCTTGTCATGTGACTTTGCTCACCCTGTAGCAATGGACTTGGCTCCCACCCTCTTATGCACATCAGCAAAGCAAAGCCTACACTCTGTCACAGTGTCCACAATCTGATTGTCCCTGTCCTCCCGTGTCTGAAGGGAGCTTCCCATTCTTAGACTTGCTTCCAGGAGCTGCCTTTGCATTCGTTCTGAAATCTCTAACTTTGTTGGGTTTATATCATATTCATTTGAAGGATTTTATTATAGGACTTTCCAATCGTGTTTATTTCCTTTCTACCTTTTCTTGGTTCTCAATTTTTTTTCCTTTTATTAGTTTTTCTTTATGTGGGAATTCTTGAGTACTGCAGTCTGCATTCATGTTTGTGATATATTTCTAGTGAAATCTTATGAAAATATGAAGTATTCAGATTAACATTGTGGCACTGGATGCCTAGCACAATTTATTGAGAAGATGTCTCATCCTCCATTAAGCTTCTCTCACTCTTTGGTGAATATTCAATGGACTGTATTTATTGTATCCACTTTGAAATCTCTATTCTGTTTCACAGTTTGCTGTCTGTTTTTGTTAATATCTTAGTATTATCTCTTCTGGCTTATAGCACCTTGAAGTCTGGCAGTGCCAGTCATTACATCTCTGCCTCTTTCTCCCCCCCCCCTCCTCCCCCCTCCTCCTCCATCTCCATTCAATCTTTTATTTCCTCAAGCTTCTCCTATATTGTGATGACTGTTATCAGTCTTGCCTTTTCCCGTGGTTACTTTAGAATCCATCTGCCAATATCCCCAATGTAGTATGCTGGGATGATTTAGATTAATCTACACATTCTGGGAGAAATGGGTCTTGAGGACTATCCATGAACATGAGTTACCCCCTCCCTGAGTTACTTAGATCCAGAAGCCCTCTTATGTTCTTCTATCCATTGCATCCTTTTCTGAGACTTTGCACAGCTGTTATGGTCTACTCTATCTCCTGATGCCTGAATAGGGCATTCTTTTCTAGAAGTCTGTCATTTCTGATGACATCCTATAGGGAAAAGAATCCCATGTGCTTGGATCTTTTTATGCTGTTGGCTAGAAGGTTGGAAACAGGAAGCTTTGCTAACAATCCACAGTATGAACTATACTAGCCACCTCTCCCCTGAGCTATTGACTGGGTCAGGGACTAGAGGTAAATCTTGCCACCACCACCCCAGGCCAAGCTGTGTAGTGCCTGTTGGAAAATCCGGATCCTCGAGCTAGGCTGTGCAGTGCTGACTAGAAAGTCTGGCTCCCATACATTCTGCTGAATTTTGTAGCACCACACTTGTGTTTCAGGGTGAGAATGAGGTTACCCAAGTCTCTGCTCATCTCCCTCAGCCCTGTCCTTTATTTGTATGTATTCTATAACTGACAGCCTTCCCTTGGTTGCTGTGTCTAGTTTCTTGGTGATTATAGTTCTAGGTAACAAACCTCTCTTGTGTCCAGTCCAGAGGCACAGAGAATATAAAGAGGGAAAAATACATAGCCCAGACAGAGGTAATCTATCTGGGTGTAGCACCAAATACAAATAGAGTAAAATACCAGGATTTTTCTTCTAAAAATAGACCTTTAGGTTAGATCTGTGTGGTTAACATTTACTTAGGGCATAAGAGGTCTAGAGACAGAAGGAAAAGTTGTCAACTCATCAGAATCTGGACCAAATGCATCCTTTCATAAATGGGATGATAGTGAGACCTATAAAGTCCTAAATCTTCAGAACGGAAGCTGGAGTTTGGCAACATGTGGTGTGTAAGCAGAGGGAAAACTCAGAGCTAATACAAACTGGCACTGGAGCAGAAACTATCCTCATTAACAAGAACTCATTTTTTAGAGAACTATTTGCTATTTTTTTTTTCCTTCTGTGGAAATCATTTTCTTCATTTGAGTAGCAAAGACCTTATTGCAGCAAGTAATAATTACCCTTCATCTCACAGAGCTTTATTCTTAAATTATCTGCCTTTGTGATTTAAGAGAGTGCATTTGGCCAGAAAGACCCATTCTCATTAGGTATGTATGTATAATTCTCCTGTTTTAAATGTATTATTCTATTTGCATAAGCAAATGCCCAGTGTCTTCTAAACTGGGATTCTTTCCTTTTAATTCTTCCAAGAGAATACAACTAAATATTTATTATTCTAGATAATAGAAAAAAAATGGGAGAGAAGGTGAAATCCACAGGAGGCCCGAATTGTGACACACTCAAAGAGACTTTTAAAGCTATAGAGAAAAATTATTCCCACCCTGCTTTCCATTCTCAATTTGTGTGTGTTCTACAGTTTCTGTTATTTTCATAGATCATCTTCCTAGAGAAATGGAGACATTTTTCTCATAGTGATTGGCTTACACACCCTCCATATCTCTAACTAAGCCTTCTCATATAGCTGGTGCTATCCACTGCGTGATTCTCTATAATACAGAGCAGGTAACATGGTGAATCCTTCCCCTGACCCTGTCAAGAGCTGAGGCTACTTAATAAGATCAATCTTAACCAAGAAGAAAATGATAACAACATTTTTTATAAAAGGCCCTGGTTTATCATTCTGTTCATGTGGGCAATTGAGCAGAACAGGCCTTAATATCTTCTTTGGGGCAATATTTTTTTTCTAGTCTTTCTTTGTGGTGAGATACTGCATGTGAGCCTGCTCAGAGGCTTTGGGAGGCCACAGATATTTCAAGTGGATTCAGAAATATTACTGCTACCAATATGAATGGTTCATTAATTTGGATTTCCAGTTCTTTGTTTTGTTTTTGTTTTTAAGGATAACATGAAGTTGAGTGGGGAGAAAAAGCCAAAGTGAGGGCTGTGGCTTCTGTGTCTGGGGTGAGCTCTTTAGTCTTGCATTTCCCTCGGTAAATGTAGCTAATGACACTTCTCTATCTCAATACCAAAGATTGTCTCCTTTTGAAATATCCACATTGTGTTAAAATTTAAGCTAATTCTATATCAACTCAAGCAATGGCTCAGCAGTTAATTAGACTAGCTGTTCTTCCAAAGGACCTGGGTTCAACTCCCAGCACCACAATCACAAATGTTTGCAAAGTGCAGCTCCAGAAACCCAACATCCTCACACAGACATAGATGCAGGAAAAACACCAATTCACATAAAACCAAACCAAATAAATCATTAAAATTTTGTCATTTAGCTAAACTTGAGAGGCAAAGAAAGTGGATCTCTATGAGTTCGAGGCCAGCCTGGTCTGCAAAGCAAGTTTCAGGACAGCCGGGTTGCTACATAGAGTTTGTCTCAAAAAAAAAACCCTCAAAATATATATTCATAGATTTAAAGGTGAATATGACTTGCCAGGTCTTTTGAAATTTACATTTCCAGTTTTTCTAAATTCTTCTTTTTATGGAGATATAAATTCTCCCTGGAACTGAAACATCCCATGTTTTAACACTGAAATCACTGGGAAATAGAGGGAATCAAAGTGTCGGGATATTATGTTTGCCTTTCTCTTTTAAAAATTGGTCATTTTGAAAAACTTATATTTTTATGACACACAGCCCTTAATGCCTCTTGGGCCCTTGTAGCCTGGTTGTTTTGAAGTCCAGGTCATGGGTTGCAACTCCCACACCATTTTCCATGAAGAAAGATGCATTAACAGGCATGGCTCAGTCAGCCTGTTCACTTCTACATAGTGGCTTGCCACCACGCATTTTATTTCTGGAAAATATAGCAAAACCATGAGATGCAGCTGATGATGTCATTTGAGATCAGCTAGATTATCTCTGGTTGAATAGACTTCAATTCCCACACAAAGCACAGAACATTGACGTTCAGGGAAGAGGAAGAGCAGAGGAGGTGAGCTGCTCTAGGAAGGGAAGTAGAGCCATCCCTTGTGGTGATCATTTTGGTTTGAAACACAGATTTGGGCTGTGTGTTGTGACTGAAGAGTCAGATAGGGCTTCTTTGACAGGTTCCTGTCCATCACTCAGAGTGTGTGTGAACATGTCCTGAAATCGGCCATAGCAAAACCAGGCTTTAGGGTACTAACACAACTGATCATAAGCTTTGTAGGGTTTGGAATGGGGTCATGTTATGTTACAGTTTCTAATTTCTTCCTACAAAAAACCATCCACCTTGAAGGGAAGCTGGTTAAGACACAGGATGTTCTTAAAAGGAGATGAAACCATAGGACGCTATAAGAGGAGGTTCTACCTTGCATGTAGGGAAGCTTATTAAACGTAGGAAGCCAACAACATAAAGACTTCAGGAAGTCCTTGAAACTGACCAGATTCACTAGGCTCCTCCCTCCTCAACCTTATTAAAGCAGTAATGGTTTGTGAGACAAATGGAACTGCCTAGAACACTCCCAGATAACCTAACCTATCTAGAAAAGAGACTCAGCAGCTGAGTTACCTTGAAGAAGCAGAGATGGTGCAAGATTTCTAGAAGACTCTCAGACAAGGAACGCTGTCTAGAGGATAACTCTCAAATCAACCAAGTTAGCTAAGTAGACAAGACAAGCTACCTGAATGAATCTAAGAGAATCTAAATTTCACGAGCTACCTGGAAAGGACACCCTCCATCCTGTTGAGCTACCTGCGGATGTGTAATGTGCTCTAGGGTTCATCAACTGTCACTCATGCTTATGTGGCTTTGAGTAATGCAACTGACTTAAGTCATTTCAGCTCCTGTAAATAACCCCTCATTCATATTCCTATAATTAAACTGAAATTCATAGTTTCACCAAGTTGCACATTAGTGGTATCTTTACTTTGGTCTGCTATTGGTTTCCGTATCTGGGATGAATAGATATTTGTTAATATTTCTGCAAGAACAGTACTTCACAACAGGTCATCAGAACTGGGACACTGGGGCATCAGTATAGTCAAGGGGCATTCTCAAAGACAGGAGAAATCCAAAACCCAACTGTGTTTCTCTGTGAAAATCTCATAGATTTGTTTGGGTAGAACTATGGACAGGTTCAGTTTCAAAGAGTTAACCTCGTAAGAGATCATACAATATAAAACCAGAATCAACATTCATGACACATACTCTGATTGTACAGAGAATCCAAAGTATGTGCTAGTAAGCAGCAAATCAATGTTATCCTAGCACTTAATTAAATAACAGATTATTGGCTGCTATAACACCAGCTCTGCAAGCAGCTCCAGTGGACCATTTCTGGGCAACATCTTTATGTTTCCATATCGATTCACTAACTTTTATCAATACTAAATCACAGGAACATACCAAAAGGATTTAATAGCATGTCATTTAAAACACCCATTAATCTGGTAAACATCTAGGCTTTCCTTTGACCAAATGTTGCTTTGTTTTTTATTTTTTTAAAGATAAAACAAGTTATTTATAGTATTCCATGTGAATTTTTCCGATTTTAGTTAAAACAGCATCAGACTCTGGTCTTATGCTTTCATACATCTTGTGTCTTAGACCTGAGACCTGACCTCTCATCTCCTAGAGAGAATCCTGACATACAGAAATAACTCTCTGAGAATGTAAACACCAGCAGTCAGGGACCTTAAAGCGGATCTTATCGGCTAAGGACCCCCAAGACCAAGTTCTCAGCACAAAGATTTATTTGTTTCTGAGGGACAGAGAGCAGGAAATAACAAAGACATGAGCTAGAGGGAAAGGGGAAGGGAACAAGGGAGAGGGGGAAAGCATTTTTTCCTGGATGGTGTACTCAAAGGACTGTCTCTGGATAGAGAAGCAACAGGTGTGGCCCATAGGAAAATGGTGGTTTATAAAGGCACAAGAGGAATTCCCGTGTTAGGATGAGCTGTTTCATTTTGATTGGGCATGTTCATTAGGTGAGCTGAAGGGGGCTTTTGATTGTGGGACTTCAACACTGTGATAGCTGGACCTTGGATGCCAGCCTCAGGAGGGGAAGTAGCCAAATAAGGAGACTGACCTTGGTGGATAGCTTTAGGAATGTAATCTAATGGTTTTACCAATGTAAAGGGAATGGGTGAGAAGGGCAAGGCCTGCCTGCCAGAGTCATGTTTGCCATGCTCAGGCCAGCAAGAGTCCCTTTAGCCTTGACTATCAAAACTAAGCCTGAGAGCCCAGCAGAATGCAATCAGATACATTGTAGGAAGAAATATGCTTTAGCTTCAGGATTTACTCTCTTAGCATCGATCAGCATTGAGGTTCACAGAAGGAAACGTCTCAGCCAAGATCACATCTGTATACCAGTGGGGAGACACACTTCATTTACATGTTGTAGGATCATTCACGACTGAACACTGTCATGCTATCTTGTAGGCAGCCAGACTTCAAATTCTAGAAGAATTTGCCCATTTTCTATTACTAGTAGAAATGTCTTTATATTTGAAAGAAATTTACACACACACACACACACACTTCTGACTTCTTAAATGGTTCTGAGTCACAGGCACTTACTATCTGTGCATATTTCTCAGAAACACAGAGATGCCCTTACTGTGTCAGCCAGATGGCTCACAAGCTATCCTTCCATGGAGACACCATTTACACACCTCCTTCCAGGCTTGCCTTACAAAACTAGAAATGAACACAGGCCCAGCAAGCCCTTACTTTCCATCATCTTCTCAGTCCCTGAGGAAAAACCCCTGGCTTTCACTTGGGGCCAACACTGATGAGGAGGGGGAAGAGAGAAAGTAAGCAACATTCTCTGGAATGGAATCTTGAAGTAAAAGCAAACAGAGACTAATATCTAGATCTTTCTTTTCATCTGCCAGAAGTATTTTAGAGAATAGAATTTCTTTTATACTTCTAAAGGGCATAGCGCCGAATGGAAGAGAGAGAAGTCAGTCAGTCGGCTGTAAACACAAATGATAAAAGTTCAAGCACATCAGAAAACCGGCCTTCAGTCTCACATACCCAGCTCTGCGTCCCCAAGGCGCTCTGAGGTCAGCTCTTCAATCACAGAACAGTAAGGCAAGTTCCAGGTGCCCATGAGCTCCAGAGATAGAGGCTGCAGCTGGCTGTGACATCAATGCCTGAATTACTCTGAGGCAGCCTTCATCTTTTCTTCCAGACAATGCAGGATAATTTGTTTAAGGTCTTTAAATTGAAGTGATATGTACAGTATTTTATTTTATGTGTGTGAGCATTTTGCCTGTATGTATAACTCTACAACACATGAAGAGGGCAAATGAGAGCACTAGATCCCCTAGAACCAGAGCTACAGACATTGAAAGCCACCATGTGGATCATGGAAATTGAGCCCAGGTTCTCTGGAAATAGGAAAAAATGTCAAAAATGCCATAGCACTGACATGCATTCACACGCCTGATACCTGTTGTTCTTAAACAAAAGGGCCGTGGCCAATCTCATCTCTTCACGGCTCTGTAATCGGATCCTTGGCAGTCTTTGGAAGTCCATTTCAAATCCCGAGCATGGGTCCATGTCTGCCACCGCAGCAGATGTGTTTGTGCTGCCCCATCATCTTAACCTTTGTTTGTCTACATTGTCATCTGAGTTTCAGTCAAAGAATATATATGATTTTTATGGCGTTCTCCACAGTATACAATAAAGTTAGCTATACTATATACCAAGTAGTGTACTTTCCTTCCATTTTAACATCCAAACAAATAGAAAAAAATTAAATGTTTGTAACCTTTTTTGTTTCTTGGGTTTGGTTGGTTGGTTGGTTTGAGTTATTTATTTACTTGGTTAACAAGTAGTTGTGATTTGTCATGTCCTCTAAAGCCAAAATGTAGGAAATGCCCTTTTAATATCTCATTTACAAAAGGTAAACACGCTGCTGCTGATAGGAGCGGTCACTTAACCATCCTAGCCTTTGGCTTTGTTGCTTGGGTCAAGTTCAACAACATCCACACAGGGCCAAGCCCCTCTCTTCCTGTCAGAAGATCCCAAATACAGAAAATGTCTGCTTGGGATGGAGATGTGATTTTAGTCACTTGTAGCAGGAATGACAATGCAGGAGCCATCCCATGTGAGTCACGTGAGTAGGAGACACATGAAGGCCAAATGCAGATTTGAAAGAGTCTCAGCTGTGCTTTTCAGTCACACGAATAAGAGAGCCAGGAACCCCCTCCTGCAATGCCTGTTTTACACCTATGCTTGAAAATAAAACAAAACAAAATAAAATAAAATCAAAAGAAAAGAAAAGAAAACCCAATGCTGTTTCATGTTAAGTAACCCTGCAGCCCCAATTAGAATTACCTTACCATGGGAGGGTAGCAAACAGAGCAGGCACATGGCTCAGAGGCACACTTGGTACACATTGTACTTTCAGGAAAACAAACACTGGCTATAGACACTGGTACTCCAGAGTCTGAAGGTCCCCTGGTCCTGATGTTATCATTCTCCCTGTTTCTTTCTTCCACCCTCTATCCATTCTTTTCTTGAACCCATCTATTGTTTGTGTGTTTTTGTTTTTTATTCTGATAGTTGAACTTGCAGCTCTAAGTTGTCCGATTACCCTGTCCCTAATTTGTATTGGCATGTTTATAGTTTGCTGTTGGGGCATCTTGAGAATTGCTCTTTAAGTATCCGGAAGATTCTAACATCCGCCATCTTTCTGTTGCCGTCCATCCTTGTCCATTTCTCTCCAGGATTAGCTCCTTCTCTCCTGTGTGAACAGGAACTTCTCAGGTCTGCTGCTCCTTCACTGCCCTGAGCCTACAGAAAGCATCTTATAGTGGTGTCTTAACCTGATTTCACAGGAATGGGGGAAGAAGATGTTCCTGGGCACAGCACTACGCTATCCTTGGTTCTGAGGCCATTAACTTGTTGCTTTCCTTTCTTTTTTTGTCTTTCCTCTTCTTTCTTTCTTTTTCTTTCTTTCTTTCTTTCTTTCTTTCTTTCTTTCTTTCTTTCTTTTTTTTTTTTTGAGACAGAGTTTCTCTGTGTAGCCCTAGCTGTCCTGGAACTCACTCTGCAGACCAGGCTGGCCAGGAACTTAGAAATCTGCCTGCCGAAACACACCTCAGGGTCAAAGACAAACACTACCTTAGAGTAAAAGGCTGGAAGACAATTTTACAAGCAAATGGTCTCAGGAAACAAGCTGGAGTAGCCATTTTAATATCAGATAAAATTGACTTTCAACCCAAAGTCATCAAAAGAGACTCTGAGGGACACTTCTTGCTGGTCAAAGGAAAAATACAACAAGAAGAACTCTCAATCCTGAACATCTATGCTCCAAATGCAAGGGCACCCTCTTTCATAAAAGAAACTTTATTAAAACTCAAAGCACACATTGCACCTAACACAATAATTGTGGGTGACTTCAACACTGCACTTTCCTCAATGGACCGATCAGGAAAACAGACACTAAACAAAGACACAATGAAACTAATTGAAGCTTTGGACCAATTAGATTTAACTGATATATATAGAACATTCTATCCTAAAACAAAAGAATATACCTTTTTTTCAGCACCTCATGGTACCTCCAAAATCGACCATATAATTGGTCACAAGACAGACCTCAACAAATATAAGAAGATCGAACTAATCCCATGCCTCCTATCTGATCACTATGGAGTAAAAGTGGTCTTCAATAGCAACAGAAACAATAGAAAACCCAAATACATGTGGAAATTGAACAATACTCTACTCAATGATACCTTGGTCAAGGAAGAAATAAAGAAAGAAATTAAAGACTTTTTAGAACACAATGAAAATGAAAACACAACATACCCAAATCTATGGGACACAATGAAAGCAGTGCTAAGAGGAAAACTCATAGCCCTGAGTGCCTCCAAAAAGAAAACTGAGAGAGCATACATTACCAGCGTAATGACACACCTGAAAGGCCTAGAACAAAAAGAAGCTATTTCACCCAGGAGGAGTAGAAGGCAGGAAATCATCAAACTCAGGGCCAAAATCAATCAAGTAGAAACAAAGAGAACCATACAAAAAATCAACAAAACCAGGAGCTGGTTCTTTGAGAAAAGCAACAAGATAGATAAACCCTTAGCCAGACTGACCAAAGGGCACAGAGAAAGTATCCAAATTAACAAACTTAGAAATGAAAAGGGAGATATAACAATGGAAACTGAGGAAATCCAAAAAAATCATCAGATCCTACTACAAGAGCCTGTACTCAACACAACTGGAGAATCTGGAGGAAATGGACAATTTCCTTGACAGATACCAAATACCAAAATTAAATCAGGACCAACTAGACCATCTAAACAGTCCCATAAAGCCTAAAGAAATAGAAGGAGTCATAGAAAGTCTTCCAACCAAAAAAAGCACAGGATCAGATGGTTTCAGTGCAGAATTCTACCAGACCTTCAAATAAGAGTTAACACCAATACTCTTCAAACTATTCCACAAAATAGAAACAGAAGGAACACTACCCAATTTCTTCTACGAAGCCACAATTACGCTGATACCAAAGCCACACAAAGATCCAAAAAAGAAACAGAACTTCAGACCAATTTCCCTTATGAACATCGATGCAAAAATACTCAATAAAATTCTTGCCAACCGAATCCAAGAACACATCAAAACGATCATCCACCATGATCAAGTAGGCTTTATCCCGGGAATGCAGGGTTGGTTCAATATACGGAAATCCATCAATACAATCCACTACATAAACAAACTCAAAGAACAAAACCACATGGTCATTTCATTGGATGCTGAAAAAGCATTTGACAAAATTCAGCATCCTTTCATGCTTAAAGTCTTGGAGAGAACAGGAATTCAAGGCACATACCTAAACATAGTAAAAGCAATATACAGCAAACCGGTAGCCAGCATCAAACTAAATGGAGAGAAACTTGAAGCAATCCCACTGAAATCAGGGACCAGACAAGGCTGCCCCCTTTCTCCTTATCTTTTCAATATTGTACTTGAGGTACTAACTCGGGCAATTCGACAACATAAGGAGGTCAAAGGGATACAAATTGGAAAGGAGGAAGTCAAACTATCATTATTTGCAGACGACATGATAGTCTACCTAAGTGACCCAAAAAACTCCACTAGAGAGCTCCTACAGCTGATAAACAACTTCAGCAAAGTGGCAGGTTATAAAATCAACTCAAGCAAATCAGTGGCCTTCCTATACTCAAAGGATAAGCAGGCTGAGAAAGAAATTAGGGAAATGACCCCCTTCACAATAGCCACAAACAGTATAAAGTATCTTGGGGTGACTCTTACCAAACATGTGAAAGATCTGTATGACAAGAACTTCAAGACTCTGAAGAAGGAAATGGAAGAAGACCTCAAAAAATGGGAAAACCTCCCATGCTCATGGATCGGTAGAATCAATATAGTTAAAATGGCCATTTTGCCAAAAGCAATATACAGATTCAATGCAATACCCATCAAAATCCCAATTCAATTCTTCACAGAGTTAGAAAGAGCAATTATCAAATTCATCTGGAACAACAAAAAATCCAGGATAGCTAAAACTATTCTCAGCAACAAAAGAAAATCTGGGGGAATCAGTATCCCTGACCTCAAGCAATACTACAGAGCAATAGTGTTAAAAACTGCATGGTATTGGTACAGTGACAGGCAGGAGGATCAATGGAACAGGATTGAAGATCCAGAAATGAACCCACACACCTATGGCCACTTGATCCTCGACAAAGAGGCTGAAAACATCCAATGGAAAAAAGATAGCCTTTTTAACAAATGGTGCTGGTTCAACTGGAGGTCAGCATGCAGAAGAATGGGAATTGATCCATCCTTGTCTCCTTGTACTAAGCTCAACTCCAAATGGATCAAGGACCTCCACATAAAGCCAGACACTCTGAAGCTAATAGAAAAGATACTGGGGAAGACCCTTGAGGACATCGGTACAGGGAGAAAGTTTCTGAACAGAACACCAATAGCGTATGCTCTAAGAGCAAGAATTGACAAATGGGACCTCATAAGGTTACAGAGTTTCTGTAAGGCAAAGGACACCATCAAGAGGACAGATCGGCAACCAACAAATTGGGAAAAGATCTTCACCAATCCTACATCAGATAGAGGGCTAATATCCAATATATATAAAGAACTCAAGAAGTTAGACTCCAGAAAACCAAACAACCCTATTAAAAAATGGGGTACAGAGTTAAACAAAGAATTCTTACCTGAAGAACTTCGGATGGCGGAGAAGCATCTTAAAAAATGCTCAACTTCATTAGTCATTAGGGAAATGCAAATCAAAACAACACTAAGATTTCATCTTACACCAGTCAGAATGGCTAAGATTAAAAATTCAGGAGACAGCAGGTGTTGGAGAGGGTGTGGAGAAAGAGGAACACTCCTCCACTGCTGGTGGGGTTGCAAATTGGTACAACCACTCTGGAAATCAATCTGGCGGTTCCTCCGAAAACTGGACACCTCACTTCCAGAAGATCCTGCTATACCACTCCTGGGCATATACCCAGAGGATTCCCCACCATGTAATAAGGATACATGCTCTACTATGTTCATAGCAGCCCTATTTATAATTGCCAGATGCTGGAAAGAACCCAGGTATCCCTCAACAGAAGAGTGGATGCAAAAAATGTGGTATATCTACACAATGGAGTACTATTCAGCCATTAGAAACAACGAATTCATGAAATTCTTAGGCAAATGGATGGAGCTAGAGAACATCATACTAAGTGAGGTAACCCAGACTCAAAAGGTGAATCATGGTATGCACTCACTAATAAGTGGTTATTATTAACCTAGAAAACTGGAATACCCAAAACATAATCCACACATCAAATGAGATACAAGAAGAAAGGAGGAGCGTTCCCTGGTTCTGAAAAGACTCAGTGAAACTGTATTCGGCAAAACCAGAACGGGGAACTGGGAAGGGGTGGGAGGGAGGACAGTGGAAGAGAAGGGGGCTTACGGGACTTTCGGGGAGTGATGGGGGGCTAGAAAAGGGGAAATCATTGAAATGTAAATAAATTATATCGAATAAAAAAAATTAAAAAAAAAAAAAAGAAATCTGCCTGCCTCTGCCTCCCAAGTGCTGGGATCAAAGGCTTACACCACCACTACCCAGCACTTTCTTTTTTCTTTTTTTTTCTTTTAATTCATCTTGGTGGTTTTCTCTTTGATGTCCCTCCTACTTCCCCAACCCAATGTCAATCCCTTCTATCTACCCTCCAAAAAGAAGGTAGTGAAAGGTCTTTTTGGAGTTATGAGCCTATTGGGTAGTTAGAAAGGGAATAGAAACCAAAGGATGTGACAGAGATTTACAATCAAGAGGTCTAAAGCAGAGTTGGAATGGAGGAAAAACAAGGGTAAGAAAGATGTACAGAGGCATATCTACCATTACCCTTCCTGCTGAGAGGGACTGGAGAGACAGCCTCAAACATTATGTGCAGGTCCTGAAGAAAGGAGATGGTGTTTGAGTCTGAAAGAGGAACTGTCAAGGAAGGAGCGCCAACTCTCTTTGTAGACTGGAACCGTCACCTCAGGTACAGAAGCTTCACAGGCCGTAGATGCTATCATCACTGTAGGCAATGTATAGAAAGAAGTCTTCTTCACAATGTTCCCAGCACAGCTGACCCATCGTGGCACTGACAGGGGGAATGACACTGTTGACAAAGAAAACCAAGGCATCTTCAGCACGGAGATGAATTCGCTTCTGGATCAAGAAGTATTGACCAGAAGAATTGACCAACTGTAAGATCGTAAGGCACCAGGTATTTATTTTTGTCCAGGTCTCTTATCCGAGCTTTGGGAGATTTTTCGAGTATTGCTGGGGCCTGGTCTGGGTATTTCTTTCAGATTTTCTCACCCTCAGAGCAGTGCTTCTCAAATGGATGCTCCTCTTTGCACAGGACCTTCATTCTCCTGAGAACCAGCCTGGACCAAGTGGGGTCGAGGGAACTGGGCAGGGGGTGGGGAGGAGGGACAGGGTTCACACCCTGTGTGATGTCTATGCCTTTCCACTTAACTTGAAGGCAAGAACAGAGAAGAGCATCTCTACTTAATTTTCTTTAAAGCAACAGTCTTGGCACATATATTAAAAGCATGAAAACTAACACTGAGGCTGACCGAATGCAGGAACATTTGGTGTTTGCATGCTTTTCTTGTACTTTTTTTTAAATAGCTGATTGGATTCATGGAGCTCCAGCAGGGATCAGTTAATATGTGCCTGGAGAATGATCCATTAATGTAAATATGAGCTTTGATAAAAGGTAATTTGGAAAGCTAGTCAGCAGCAGGACAAAATGAGTCCCACTCATCATCAAAGAGCAACGATTTAAGGGTCATTAATTCCAAGATGTGATGGCTAAAAAAAACGTTTTCTCTAATATTCACAACTGTCATCACCTTCTTCAGCCTAAACTCTGCTTCTCAAAGTTGATGAGAAAGGGGAAAAAGGAGCATGTCTTTAAATGATCACTATTTTTTTTTTTTAGCAATGCAATAAAGCATGAAAAACTAAACGTTTCATCTAGACCGAGTTGAGGAAATGCTCAAGAATAGATGAGCAGTGGGAGCACACACCCAGCTGAAGGAGGTGCTGAGAGCCAGATAGAAACAGCATCAGCCCGCCCCAGCCCCAGCTTCTACAGTTGACAGAGATCATGTAGCATATGAAGCGGCACTATGAGGCTATGCTGGCGCTCCGTGTGAAATAACTCCTCAGGAACCTGAGGCTACGCTGGGTCTCCGTGTGAAATAACTCCTCAGGAACCTGAGGCAACGCTGGGGCTCCGTGTGAAATAACTCCTCAGGAACCTCGCTTTTCATAGACACAAGGATGAGGGTGAAGGAAATAGGATAAAAGAGTTTATACTCTAGCCTGGAAAAAGGAATGCATGCCGCACTGAGAAAAGTAAAGTCTGCCCGATGGGTAGATTTTTCAATAATCAAGAATGGTTTTGGTGTGAGACTTTGGTACCTGGCTTGGTTATATTACAGACTTGATTACTGCCTACAAACTCTATGTTTATGATATGGAGCAATATTTTATATTTTAGAGGAGAGGAGAGAGGTGATAACAGTAATTTCTTTCTTTGATTTAGAAGAGACATTACCAGATACCAAGGTTTTCTATCTATATACTGTCCAATCCCCTTCTGGAGTTCTTAAGTTCTTGCTCCCAGGTCACACAGGGCTGTCTCTATTTAACAACTGTATTACGTGGAAACAGCACCTAACTAGATAGTATGTGCAAAGCGAATGCTGCCATGGAATGGGACTCTGTGCACAGTTCTGTGGTGAAAGAAGGGAAGAAGAGAAAGCTGTAATGAGAAAGGAAAGGAGGACCTAAGGACGGTCCATAGTGGTAGATGGACTCTATGAAGAAATGAGGAAGAAACGCATCATGAATGAGGATGAGGATGCATAAGGGATGACCACTTTTGGAGAGGATAAAGTTGAGAACAGATTCGGACTCCAAATTATAGAATGACTAACAAACACTTCTAAAAGGGAAGGTTTTGCTCCAGAAAGACTGCTTCAATGTCATAAAGGGCACCAACTAGAGAAGTGAGGAGCTTTGGGGGCCTTGCTCTGAGTACGAGAGATGTCGTATCTTCAGAGTGCCTGGGAAGGCCTGCACTTAGCACCGTGATCATACGAAGTGCATGCAGATCATTTAGGTAAAGGAGTTCACTGACACTTTAAGGTCAGATCCAACAGCCTCGGAACACCAAGACACAGATTTGTTAGCAGCAAATGCTTAGTTAATGTTTAAATTTTCATGACTGGAAAGTTAAATATTTTATTAACAGGGAGCAATCTAGTGTGTGGGTAAAAGAATAAATATTTCCACATTAGGGTGTCTGGTGCATGCTGTTTTCATGCCTACTTAAATTATTATGACATCCAGGGATTTCCGTAGGAAATATGAGATGATTACAAACCGCCATTGATGGTATCTGCAGTGTGTGCTTTCCTTATCCATTCCCGCCCAGCACAGGCTTCGGTTTGTTTCATAGGAAACGATAAACTGTGGACAGGTGCATGAAGAGCCTGTAGTGAGACAGGTAGAATAGCAACGTCTGCCCCTGTAATCCCAGCACAGAGGAAGGAAGTTTGGTATGATTGACAGCCCAGTGTGGGCTAAGGAGTGAGACCCTGTCTCCAAGAGCCAAAATTAAATGAAAATTTAAAAAAAAAGTCAGTCACTTTAAAATTTATAAATTAGTGAGAAATAAAATACTTCTGTCACTTTGTTTCCCAAATAGGCTCCAGGCGCCATGGCAAGATATCCATTCAGGATCCCTTACCATCTGTCCCAAGTGTCTGTGGAGCTCTCTCTGCCTATTTCTATAGGCTGTTTTATTAGCTTATCATTGTTCATGAGGGTTTCAGTCACAAAACACTGAGGACACTTAGATGACAGAGTTAACTGTTTGTCTCAGTTTTGGATGCTGGAAGTCCAGTGCCCAGGTACAAATGCTATTGATGTCTGCTGGAGGACAGCATTCTTGGTTTGCTGCCTCTCACCTCCTCCCTGTGCCCTCTGTGAAGTTGGGAAGAGTCTGTGGTCTCAGAGATGGGAAGGATCTGTGGTCTCAGTTGGGAAGGGGCTGTGGCACTAAGGTTAGTTACGTTAGTTGTTTTTATCTCCCTGCAACTAAATACCTCAGAGGGGGAGTAACTTCCTGGGAGGCGAGTTTTATTCAGGTTCAGGATTTCTAAGGTTAGTCCATCTTAGTGGTAAAGACATGCCAGAGCAGAGCTATCCAGTTCACAGCAGCCAGGAAGCAGTTCCAAACTGGGACAGGACGGGGGACAGGGTGAGATACAGCCCCTGGACCCACTTCAACAAACTCGGATCCACCTCCTACCCCCTCACCACCTGCCAATATTCCAACATGCCATAACTCCATCAAAAGATGGATCCACAGATTGGGTCAGTCTTCAGAATCTGTCTCTGGAACTGCCCTCCCAGACACTTTCTGGGCTGGATTTTATAAACATTGCAAATGCTTCACAATTCAACTAAGTTTAAGACCAGGATTAATGATCACAGAAATAGAAATGGGCACACTTATGAGACCGACCTCCTCTAACCACCACCCTCCCCAGAATTCTACTTCCTAATATCACCATGTCATACCAAGGGTTAGGCTTTCAATGCTTGACTTGGGGTAAAAAGACAAACTTCGTCATAACAGCCCCTGAAAATAGTTCTAGACATGGTATGCATCGCAAGAGAGCTTAAATAACTACTAGGGAAAACTAAAAATTTCAAGGACCACTCATCTATACCTAGCTTGCCACCTTCATCATTTCCACACCATCATCTCTGTTTCTATGACACCATTTGAAGCAAGTTTTACATTATTAAACTTATTTTACTTATTGCTTCTCACAGCATCATGTTTCTTGACAGCATTTCCATATACACTTGTTTTGTTTGACTCTCCCCTTCTTATCCAGTCTCTCCCCACCTCCCTAAGCGCCGCTCTTACATTCTCCAGTAGCTTCGCTTCCACCGTCATAGACGATGTGTTCTATCACCGCTGTATTCCTCTCCCTTACAGCCTCTTTTGTACTTCCTCATGGTTCCCTTTCTAGTTTCCTACACTTAACACACACTAGTACATATATGTGTGTGCATGTATGTAATGTATATATGTATGTACATGGGTACATATACATATATATTCAGGATAACATATAGAATCAGAATAAAAGACAGCATGTAGAATTCATCTTTATGAACTTTGCATTAGTGTCCTTAATGTATTTTCCAGTTCCATTCACTTTTCTATATAATTTCATTATATACAGAATGTGTGTGTGTGTGTGTGTGTGTGTGTGTGTGTGTGTGTGTTTCCTTATAGCGGAATATAAAGCTCCACTGTGTTTATAGGTACCACAGTTCTGGACTCCGTTCACCTGTTGACAGACATCTAGGTTGATTCCATTTCCTGGTTATTGGGAATAGAGTAGCAATGAACATGGATGACCAAGGAGCCTATAATAGAATATAGAGACTTTTGGATAAATGTCTAAAAGAGAGAGAGCTAGGTCATAATGTAGCATTCTGATGTAGCTGCTGCTGCTGCTGCTGATGATGATGATGATGATGATGATTGGTGTTTGTGAAACTTACACTTTGATTTTTACAGTGGCTGTACCAGTTTAGACCTCTGCCATCAGTGAATGAAAGGTATTTCTCTCTACATCTTCCAGAGCACTGGTAGATTCTTTTCACGATGATATCTATTCTGACTGGGGTGAGTTGGAACCTCAAACTAGTTTTAATTTGTATTTCCCAGATGCCTTGGAAACTTTACACAAAGAACTATTTATTGGCTCTCCGTGCTTCTATTGAAAACTCTTTGTGCAGCTCACTAGCTCACATTTCAACTGGCAGGCTCCTTGCTGATTAATTTTCCCAATTGTTTGTGTATTCTAAGTATTATTTTCCATCAGACTTTGCAAAGACTTTTCTCCTATTCTTCATTTGATGGTTTCCTTTGCTATGCAGAAACTTTGTCATTCTCTGAGGTTGCATGTATGTATGTGTGTGTTAACATGCAGCACATATATTATACAATATGTTACATATGCTACATTGTTTATAAAATACAATATAGCTGCAAATACACATTTAATGATACTGTAATGAAAAACTTGATACTCTAAATAAATGCAAAGTATTTTTTATAGATAGTTTAATATATGCAGGAAATAGATACATAGATAGACAGACAGATAGATTGATTGATTGCAAATATAATTTTTATGTAGTGATATCTAATAAAGTAGTTTTAAACAGCTATCATATAAACTTTGGGTTCTGGACAGACAGCCCAGCTGTTAAGAATTTTTACTGCTCTTGCAGATGACCCAAGTTTGGTTTCTGACATCTATGTCAGGTGGCCTTAACTGCCTGCAGCTCTAGATGCAGAGTCAAGTGACTCCTCTGGCCACCACAGGCCCCTGTGTTCACATGAACATACCACACACACACACATACACAAACACAATTGCAAAAAATTAAAACTTTCCAATAAAAACTCCTATAAAACATAAATATGCTAAAGTTAGAAAATATCAAATTTATTCTAAACAAGGGGAAACAGACTATTATGGGAACTGTTTGTAAATAGTCGCAGCACTGTATCCTGTTTGCTTTGTGTGGTAGATATTCCTGGTTGTTAATTTGACTAACTCTGGAATGAACTACAATCCAGAAATGAAGCGCACACCTGTCTGTGATCCAGATCTTGGATAGTAGACATAGTAGCCGTGAAAGCTTAGGCCCAGGCAAGAGAGTACATGACTCTAATCCCAGGAGACAGAGACAAACAGATCTCTGAGTTCAAGGCCAGCCTGGGATAGAGCAAGTTCCAAATCCAGGCATGGTGGTACATCCCTTTAATCTGGGCCATACCTTCTGCTGGCCTACAGAAGAACAATGGAAAGTGTTCGCTCTTCTTCACCTGCTTGCACTTTCTTGCCAGCACATCTGTTGGAACCCACTTTTTCAGGATTCCAGCTTATACAGAAGACCAGCTAAAACACCTATCCTCAAGGGACTGGGCACCTACTATATTATATAGAAGACCAGCTGAAACACCTATCCTCAAGGGACTGGGCACCTTCTAGATTACACAGAAGACTTCCCATTCTCAGCTGCCCATTGTTGAGTTAATTGAACTGCGGCCTATAAGTCATTCCAATAATTTCCCTTAATATATAGAGACATTCTATACGTTGTGTGGCTCTAGAGAATCCTGACTAATACACTCTGGGGCCTTTCTTTTAACACCCTACATTCTATCAATCCAGTTACAGTAAAATTGGGGTACTTAAGACAAGATTGTATCCCAAGTTAGTCACCTTACATGAGGGCAATGCCTTATAGAGGAAATAACTGTCATCTTAGATGAAAACAGTAATCTGAATTCATCTGTGTCTCACAAGATTTATGTTTCTTTGGGGACATAGGGGAGGGAGCTCTCTTCCATAAGAGAAGGGAGTGACAAGGGTCACATTTTATATGGTTCATGTAAAGGCAAACTTCATTACAAGGGTCCAGAGTTCTCAGGAAGCCATATTAATTCACAGCAGCTCACTGAACTGTGTTCTCTGGGGTCACACTAGCCTTCCCCTGCTTCTTCATGGACTCGGTATATAAAGTGGAATGTAGACAAGGACAATCCTCCAGGGAGCCAAGTGGCCCGAGGCAAATGTTTTCTACAATAACCCAGTTCCCTTACTTATGTAGTCATTGTCATCAGATCTTAGCAAACACCAAGCAGAGCCAGGAAAGCATGTACACAGGAAATTGCAGGATGCTGGGACTCCGCTTCTTTCTATCTCTTTGAATCCCTCTTTGGTGGTCTCTGAGGTGAGAGCAGCCCTCAGACTTCATTTTCAGTTTGTTAAATCATCTTTGTCTAGGGGAATCCTTTTTAGACATGTACACCAAACAGCATCATCCCTATTTCTTCACACAAATGAAGTGGTTTTTTTTTTTTCTATGACACTTGGGTGCAGGAGTGAGGGGATCTGCTACTTTTAGTTACCAGGACAAAAGGAGAGACTCAAGGCTGAACACATGGGCATTCATACTCTACCAGCCATCATCATAGTGAGAGGAGAAGTCTCTCACACCTACTGAGATCCAATAAGGCAAAAGTGAAGAAGTTGATGTGAGCGTCATCTTCAACTTCAAAGAAGGCTGAGTTTCCATGAGTTAGTACAGTAACAGGAAAAAAGAAATAAAAGAGAATCTATCCTTAAGCAGAGTAAAATGTTTAATTCAATTTTCATTCATAAAATTATATTACCTGGCAAGAAGATACAATTCTATGATTCTGTATGCTAAGGGCCAAGCTTTGAGCATAATTCCTTGGAACTAGCATCTCTTCTTTTCATTTCTCAACGTGAAAGGAAGTGTGTTTTAGGAGGAGAAAACTGAAGGAATTTGAAATACTCGTCATGAAAATGAATAAACACAATATTATATGGATTCACATTCAATCAAAGATTAATGGGATGGGTCTATAAATAAGTAAACAGAATACATGAATAAATAAAACACACTAAATTATAGGAAAATGAAGGGAGAAAAAAGAGAAGCATGATGCATTGAGTAACTTGAAAACAGCCAAGTGTCAGATTTTTTCCTAATATATCATCATGATCATCATTGTATTAAGTGAGAATTATCTAACCTGTTGGTTTCTTACAGAGATTGTAAGACAGAAAACTGAACTACAGTTCAACTGTATATCCACATAGGTTCAACGAGACTGAGAGAAGAAAGGGTATCCTATAAATACTAGACAAAATAAATCTAGAATGTTATTTTAAATTATCATTAGTTTTTCCTCATATATGTGAAATTAACCAGTCAACCCACCATATATGTAGAATTAATTCCCATATATAAATTAAGGGTACTTAAGGTGAGAAATACTTGACTGTTTATACACTGATAACAATAATATTTAGGCTATTCTCAAGTAGGATATTTGATGACGGAATTGTGCATAAGATATGTGACTATTCATATCACATCAAACTTCAAGAGCCTACTTGGTACAGCTGTGAATTTTGGTTCATGTAAGCACACAACTATTTTAAAAGAAGCTAAGAGGATCATGAGTCACACAATCTCATGTCTAAGTGGGCTCTGACATGCATTTGTGGATCAGTTGGGAACTCAGCAGTATTTTCTTAAGAGGTTCAAAAGCCATGAACATATGAAGCTCCAGGTCAGCACAGGTTATGTTGCTAAATGGACAATAAAGTCAATAAATAGCATTAATAATACCAACAGAATTGTGTTTCCTCTCGGTAGAGAAGAAAGCATTTCATGCTCATTTGGCTTGAGAAATCTGCTGCTTTTATAAATATTATTCTTTGCTACATTTCAAGTAACTGTCTGCCTTGGTTCTGCTTTAAAAAAAAAACACCTGAAATCAATCATGTGATGCATTTCTATATATGCATCTGGATGTGTCTTAGTCAGGGTTTCTATTCCTGCACAAACATCAAGACCAAGAAGCAAGTTGGGGAAGAAAGGGTTTATTCTGCTTACACTTCCACATTGCTATTTATCACCAAAGGAAGTCAGGACTGGAACTCAAGCAGGTCAGGAAGCAGGAGCTGATGCAGAGGTCATGGAGGGATGTTTCTTACTGGCTTGCTTCCCCTGACTTGCTCAGCCTGCTCTCGTATAGAACCCAGGACTACCAGATCAGGGATGGCACCACCCACAAGGGGCCCTCCCCCCTTGATCACTAATTGAGAAAATGCCTTACAACTGGATCTCATGGAGGCACTTCCCAACTGAAGCTTTCTCTGTGATAATTCCAGCCTGTGTCAAGTTGACACACAAAACCAGCCAGTACAGGATGTCACTAAGTATGTTGACAATGCTACACAACCTTAGTTGCCCCTTCTCTTCATAATGTTCAACAAACACCTTCAGAGTCCATCCATGTTATATCATGGGCCAGCGCCCCCCCCTTTCCTTAAATGAACATACTCTACTGTGTCTGTATTCTACAATTTCTTTTCCAATCATCTGCCGACGGGCAGTTAGGCTGTTTCTGTAACTTGGTTATTGTACATAATGCTGCTTCAAACATCAGTATGTCTCTCCACTTTCAGAAGACAATTCAGGAACCTTTAACCAAACAAATAGTGATCATGCAACAACAGTCCTGGAACTAAATGTCTGAAAGAATGATTCTGCCCATGTTCTTCAAGATTTTTCTGATTAGAGAGTTTTACTACAAGTTACAAGAAACTTATGAAAATGTAACTAATGAAAAAGATATAAAGATTCTAGAGGGTCCTGCTCATCCAGTTTCCAGGAAACCACGCTCTAATTGTCCAGATCCCTGGTGATTTCCCTTTCTCCTTTCTCCTTTCTGTCTCTGTCTCTCTCTATTTCTCTCTCCCCGCTTTTTCCATTTTTCCTTTTTCCACCTATTACTCCCTTCACTCTGGCTTTCTCCCTCTCCTTCTTTTCTTCCCTCCCCTCCCTCTCCCAACTTCCTTCCTCCTCCCTTTTTCCCTTTCTTCCTCCCTCTCACACACTCCTTCTTTCCTGCCTTCCTTCCTCTCCTTTTTTCTTTCTTCTCTCCCTCCCTTCCTGTCCTCCCTGCCCTCCCTCCGTCTTTTCCTTCCTCCATCTCTCTTGTTTTTTAGTCTGCAGATATAATAACAATGTAGAATTAGTAAATGCCACCGCCTATGTTCTCATGAGCAATTCACTCCCACCACTGCAAGAGCAGCTTTGAAATGTGTGACTTGCCCAGGTCTTAATTCCTGTAGGACTGAACTCAGAAGAGAGAAAGTGCTTGTCTGGACCCCAGGACATTCTCCACAAATCTAGTGTTCAGCAACCATTTTGTTCTGAACACGACCCTCACAGGATAACCTCACCAGGACCTCTGTTCTTCACCACCTTGCATGGACCATATCAGAGCTCCTCTAGCCTTAATGCAGCCCCTTCTGGGCGTCCCACCCAGACCACTTCTTGTACCTCCTCTGCCCCGGGCCTTCTCTCGGGGACCCGGTCCCCACCCCCATCCTGTTTGTTCTCACATCCCAATCTCAGCTCTGCAATCTGCCATCCTTACAGTCAGGGCAGCAGCTCCTCTACCTCAACCCTCTTCAGTCCCCCAAGTCACTGCTTATGAAGAGGTTAACATGGTAGAGGGACTGCCCAGGTAGACGCAGGCACCCAGAGGTAATCTTTGGCCCTAGGGGCTGCTCTTCTTCCTCACTTAGTGGCACTGGGGTAAGGAGCCTCCAGCACTCAGATACTGTACTTTGATCTCAGTGACTATCTCTCCAAGGAACCTTGGTCCTTCCTGTGTTCTGGGTAAGAATAGTTAGTCACTGTCATCATTGCTTGGACTTGAAGCACTCCAATCCTATGACCTCACCGGCACCCCTGCTTCATCTACAGCCTGACACCCCTTGACTTGGCTTAATTCTACCTCCTGCTTTCATAGCTCATTTAGATTCCATGCTGAATTGCACACATATTACCACAGAGACAGTTCATCGTCTTGATCACTTGTGTTTACATTTCTCAGTGGTTTGTTTACTCGAATGTCCCAAATTCCAAGAGTGCCTGGTCCACAGAAATGTGCAGTAAATATTTACCAAAACTCCGTTTGTTAAACAAATGGAATTCTAAGGCTAGTCGATAGTCCCCTTTGCTCCCAGCACATTTAAAAGGAGGCTGTAAAGTCGCACTGCTCTTGAGAGTGGGTGGTACAAAGAACCATGCCACCTCCAGTACCCCAAAGCTTAGTGCAAGCCAGATTTGTTTCCATGGAAACCTGCAAGTCATCAAAGGGCATACGGGTGTCTTCAAACATTTGTATTATGACCTTCCTTCATTAGGGGCATACCTATAGCTGTCTCCAGACTTCATATATTCCCCCCAACCCCCAAAGGCAAGATACCATGCTAGACATGGCTTTCTTCTTATTTATACTTCTCTATTGTTCTTCCTATGAATAGTCTTGTCTATGAACAGCACTTCGTGAAAACACAAAGCCCAGATATTCCCATATAAGTACTGTAAACTGTCATCTAATTTCTGCTGTGTTTGTAACCAGGATCAAAACAGCAAGCCAGGCACTAAGTAGATAGCAACGAAGGAGTCCTAAGAGGAGAGAGAGGGCAGAGGGCTCCGGATTGGGATCCCGCCCCTCTATGAAGCTCTCTCTATCTTGCTCTCTCCATATTGTGCTTTAAAAACCCACACCACCAGGTCTCTGCTTTGGAAAGTTAGCTATTATTATAAATGATGTCTTCATTTAGAGTCAATATAGATGCCACTAACTCAGTCGTAACTAATCAGCAGCTATGTTCGCTTCGTGGGGGTGATGGATGTCAAATTCGGACCCATTTTGAAGCAACTAGGTTCATAAAATGAAAGATGACAGAGATCTCTCAGGTGTGTGTGTGTGTGTGTGTGTGTGTGTGTGTGTGGTCATACAGTTTCTGCAGGACTGGCTGCTGCACAGCTGTGCATGGTTACTCCAAACAACAACAACAACAACAACAACAACCCTACTGCACAGTTGTGTAGGTAGCCCCATACCCTGGCTTATAGTTCTCTGGTGTCCAGCCCTTCCCTGGTGGCTCAGAACTCCCTGTGTCATTCCTGAAGTGTTTAACCTTCGAGACAGAGATGTGTTCACCCATGTTTGTTGTTGTTCTTTATGCACACTGAAATTAGGATATAAGAACAACATGAGCTTCACACAGATTCAGTCTGTGCTTTCAGATGGACCTACATTTTACTAAGGCTATGGAAAGGGCACAGGCAAGTCAAAACCTGTTGCTATTTGTAATTTTTCCATAAGTAGAAGCCAGACTTTAAATGAGTAGATACGCTGATATAAGGGCTGCACAACAACACCTAGCTCCTGGGGCTTTTCATTAGCATTGACTTTCATAGATATATAAAATTAATAAAGAGAAGGACCTCAATTGTTTTGATCCCCCAAAACTTCTAAGGACTTTCCCCTGGAGGAGGCTTACCTTTTTAAAAGAAAAAAATACCATAATGTTTGTCAGACCATGAGCCTGCCCCTTTTAAAACAGTGGCCACTCTTTTCTTTTTGTAAATTAAACTTAGGTTTTTTTTTTTTTAACTTATTCACTTTACATCCTGCTCATTGCTCCCTTCCTGGTTACACACACACACACACACACACACACACACACAAACACACACACACACACACCTTCCCCCACTCCCCCCCCCTTCTCCTGTGAGCAGGTGGGTAGGGATATGTTCTGAGTAGGGATATGTTCTAGCTGGGCTGCCTTGTCTGGCCTCAGTGGGAGAGGAAGTGCCTAGCCTAACAGTGGCTACTTTTAAAAGGCTAGAACCCATATCCTGAAGAACCTGCCCCCTTCCAGGAAGCTCTGTGGGTCAGAAAAGTTAAAATGCAGTGTCCACTGCAACTTGACAGTATTTAATTTATGATAACTGGATCTTCCATGCTTTCTATCAGGGATGCTATAATGAATTAAATCATGTGATGGGAAATGCCTCACCAGACCCCCAAATTTACAAAAGTCTGATATGCCCTTTTGTTGGAGATTGGTTCTAATGTTTTGACTTAATCGGGAATCTGTGTGTCCAAATGTTAGGTCCTTGTCCCCATTGGTTTTGATGGATCAATAGAGATGCAATTAGCCAATGTTTGGGCACAAGGTGGGACCCTTAGAGTTGTGTGGGTGAGGACACAGAGAGGAATGAGAGAGAATCTCCCTGACTCGGGGTGGAAGGATGGGACATAGGAGTAGCAGGACACAAAGCCAACCAGCAGTGTGAGATTTCAGGCAAGTAGCCACTGGTCACTTCTCCAGTTAGGCCTGGGAAGGTTTAGGAGTGTCAGCCTTTGATATAGCCAAGGCATTTTAAAAAATAAGCAGTATTCGGCAAAACCAGAACGGGGAAGTGGGAAGGGGTGGGTGGGAGGACAGGGGGAGAGAAGGGGGCTTACGGGACTTTTGGGGAGTGGGGGGCTAGAAAAGGGGAAATCATTTGAAATGTAAATAAAAAATATATCGAATAAATAAAAAAAATAAGCTTGTGTGTGTGTGTGTGTGTGTGTTTGTGTGTGTGTGTGTGTGTGTGTGTGTGTGTCTTTCATTTGCAGAAACAAAGATAGCTCCTGGGCAGGTGTATGTGCAGTGCACAAAGCAGTGTGTAACTAAAACTCTTGTCAACACCCTTTGCTTTTGAGTTTCTCTAGAAACTGTCAGGAGACACTCATCTGGGCTCCCCCTACCGGTCCTCTTGCGATACCTATAGTCCTCTCTCTGTCCTTCTTATTCTCATGCTTAATAAAACACTTCTCTGGGTTTTAAAGTGAAGCCTCTCCTTCCCTGTGACCCCTCTGGGAAACCTCTATCTTCAAGAATAATAACATTACAATTCATAACAGGAGCAAAATTACAGTTAAGAAGTAGCATCGAAAATAGTTTTATGGTTGTGGACATTATAACACGAGGGCCTGTACTAAAGAATCACAGCATTAGGAAGGTTAAAGCCATATCTTTGTTCATTTTAAGAAAAGGGAACCTCAGTTAAGAAAATTCCCTACCAAATTGTCGTGGGTAAGTTTATTTTCTTGGATAATTATTAGTGTAGAAAGTTCCAGCCTGCTGTGGAAGTCTCCACCCCTGAGCAGGAGGTCCCGGGATACGTCCAGAACACACTGTGGAGGCCATAAGGAACGAGCTGGTGAGCAGTGCTCTTCTAATGTCTCTGGAGAGTTTCTGCCTCCAGGTTCCCACACTGAGAGTCTACCCTGAACTGTCTCAGTGACAGAGCGTGACCTGAGAACTGTATGCTGAACTAATCCCTTTCTTACCTAAGCTGCTTTTCTTCTTGTCACAGTGTTTTATTCCAGCAACAGAAAGCCTAAGACAGGCCCCTTCATACTTAGTGTCCCCCAGACATTGTTCCATTTTCTGCCTAATATTCTCCTCCCCACCTTAAGGCCTGATTATAATTTCCAGGTCCTTTCTCGCAAAAAAAACTGAATCTTCTGAAGGGAATACTGTGTCAACTTCCTTTCCTGGACCAACCAAAGTTGTACTATTTATTATTTTTCATTATCATTATTGTTATTATATTTACCAATGCTTGAGAAATAATTACAAAGGAGTTGAAGTTTTCTTGTATGTCTAGAGATGACTTTAATAAAATGTTAACCTACTCTTACTTCTGTAAATAACCAACCATTCATACAGTGACCACTCTATAGCACACTTGAGTGCAGTTGCACACAGCTAAATGTTTCTTTGATGGTCAAGGCACTTAGGAAAATTTTAAACTTCCAGGTATTATCATTGAATCTTGATACAGGATTTCGTTGCCCCTTTTTCCCCCCGTGTGTGTGGTTGTTGTTTAAATGACTATCTTTTAAGTTTAAAATATGCATGCCAAACACACCACTTTCTTTGATACCTAGAATACAGCACAGGTATTTAGAATTAGAGATGGAGGAATGAATGTTTGTTCATTTATGGAGTAGCTATTAGTGAAGGAATGCCAGATTCGAAAATAAAAGTTATGCTGGTGGGAAAACTGCTCTCCAGAGCTCCATTTCAAACCCTTGGCTGGGGCAGCAATCCATTCGTCTTTGCAGTAGGCTAACAAAGGAGGCGTCACCTGTTCATTTGCAGAATGACTCTGGACTGCAAAAGAGGCTTGGGATGGAAGGCAAGCTCCCAGCACACAGCGCCATCAGTCCTAACTGCCTCCTCCTGTCGCTTCTGCCCATCCCTATCTTGCTCTCCTCCTCTGTTAAAACACTAATTTTCCCAGAGGATTCCCCAGCATGTAATAAGGATATATGCTCCACTATGTTCATAGCAGCCCTATTTATAATAGCCAGAAGCTGGAAAGAACCCAGGTATCCCTCAACAGAAGAATGGATGCAAAAAATGTGGTATATATACACAATGGAGTACTATTCAGCCATTAGAAACAATGAATTCATGAAATTCTTAGGCAAATGGATGGAGCTGGAGAACATCATACTAAGTGAGGTAACCCAGTCTCAAAAGATCAATCATGGTATGCACTCACTAATAAGTGGATACTAGCCTGGAAAACTGGAATACCCAAAACATAATCCACACATCAAATGAGGTACAAGAAGAATGGAGGAGTGGCCCCTGGTTCTGGAAAGACTCAGTATAGCAGTATAAGGCAAAACCAGAGCAGGGAAGTGGGAAGGGGTGGGTGGGAGAACAGGGGGAAGGAAGAGGGCTTATGGGACTTTCAGGGAGTGGGGGGCCAGAAAAGGGGAAATCATTTGAAATGTAAATAAAAAATATATCCAATAAAAAACAGTACAAAAAAAGAGAAAAACCACTAATTTAAAAAAATGGCAACTGGGAAAAACTGTGAGATGTGCAACAAGGCCCTGTGACTACCTGGTGACATGAAGTGCTGGTGATATGGAGGTGATTCTCATGTCACTGTGATGAACTCCCATGCCAGTACTACTGGCATTCTACAGAATCTAGTTTGTTATTAATTTCTATTATTTTTATCAACTCTACATGTCGCTTCTATCTTCAGATGAGAAACCACTCCCATATAAACCAGTAAACCAGTATGTCTGAGCTGCCGTTATGAAGAGTGAAGGAAGCCACCCTGTTCCCTATGACGGTGCCTGTAATCTACTGTCAGGACACAGCTCAACGACCTCCTGGGAGGAGGGAAATTTGTATGGAATCATTATGATCTAAAGATGCAATTCCTTTTAAATCCTGGCATGAGTGTGTATGTGTGTGTGTGTGTGTGTGTGTGTGCACATGTGTGTGTAGAAATTAGAGGTCCTTCTAATAAACTGCGTCTTCTGAAGGGAGTGGTGTGTCAGCTTCCTGGACCAACAGAAGTTGTAATATTTATTATTGTTATTATTATTAGTGTCAGCAGAAATGTAAACTAATACAGCAACTGAAAAAAAAAAACAGTATAGCGGATCCTCAAAAAGGGTAGAGCCTGTTGATGCATGCCTGAGAATATATTTGGAGGAAATGGAATGACACCATTCCAGATGCTGGCCGTTTTCATCTGCCTACCAACTCCCAGCTGGGGATAGAGCCTTCCAAGTTCACGTTCAGAAAACCCTGCTCAGGCGGTGCAATCAGGACAAGGTTGTGATCTGTTCATGTGTAAGTGCAGGATGCAATTGCTGATGGTAACCACACTCATGAGTTCATGGCAAGTATACTATCCAAAGAGACATACACTCTGCTCACATGGGCAAAAGAACAGCGGCTGAACCTAGTTGTAGTTGGTGAGGGAAGACAGTGTCTGTGATAAGGAGCACAGAGAACCTGCCTGTGGGAGACACTGGTGCTCCATGAGCCTGTGGTGCTATGACATCACTTCCTCTAAGGCGCTGATGTTGAACATGTTGGGTATTGTTATTTGACAAGTTCAGGCCAGTGCTATGTGCTTGCAAACTTGATTCTCACAGTTAGACTTTCCAGAAGTTTCTTTTTATGATGGAGAACGAAAAGACAAGTGGGTAACAGGTGAGAAAAACCAGAAACTACGTGAAAAAAAATCAGAAGCTAGCTATTGTTTTCCTGGTGATTCCCATGCCGATCTGAGGCTCCTGGGCAGGGGGGAGGGGAAGATCATCCCTTGCTTGCAGTCTCCTCCAGGATTCTGAGAAGTTACCTCTGCCAGACCGCCTGTCTACCTTCCCTCAGAAATCTGCATGAGTCTTCTCTGAGTTCCTAGATCCTGCCAGGAGCCTCTCACCTGAGCTAGTGACACAGTGGCACAGTAAGATGCAACTCCATATCAGATCAGTTTTCCCCAAACCATTTACATTCTCCCTTAGTGAAGCTGCGTTTTAATTTGTTTAGTGCCCTGCTCTTCAGCTCTTCCAACTTCCCAGTTCTGAACAAATCCATGAGATAAATTCTTCCTCACCTTAAGTTAGATCGTTGGAATCAGTGTAAACACATTAGACCAGAAACAAGACCACACAGAAAACTCACTGCAGAGTTTGGAGCTCCAGCTGGATTGGGGCCTAGGCAGCTCCAAGTCTTTTGTGCATATTTGACCACAGAATTCAAAGAGCAAACAAAACAACAGTGTCTCTCCTCACACTTTTTTAGATGTGTCAGCAAAATTCCCTGACAGGCATGAAAGTTTATGAATACCAAACAGCTTTTCATCAGGTGCTGAGTGTTCCCATGGCTTCTACATTTCATGGCTGTGCTGGATAATTTAGGACGGCCTCTGCAGGATACATTGAAAATAAACAAAAGGAAAAAAATTTTTTACTGATATTTGAGGTGTGCCTTAAGCATGAAAATACTAAATGAAAAATAAATACCACTACTCAGAAGGATGTTGTAAACATTCGGCAAGACAATTTCTCAGGTAGCTGGGAGGAGATGAGGGGATCTATTGTTCCAGGTTTGGGAGTCTACTTTCAGTTATTCTATGCATACACACACACACACACACATGCGCACACATGCACACACACATGAACACACACACACACACGAACATACACATGTGCACATGCACATACATACTCCCACATACAAGCATGTGTGTGTGTGTGTGTATCTGTGTGTCTGTGTGTGCTCAATACCAAATTCCTAGAAATTAAGTTAAAATTAGCAAAAATTAATTTACAGGATCATGTGAGGGCTTTTCCAGATCATTCCAGAAGTTGGGGGAAGCAGACTGGAGGATAAGTTTTATAGACAAATGGTAGTTGAGAAGAAATCTTTTTTTAATTTCTTCCATTTTTCTCAGCTTTTCTATCTTCACTAGTTTATGTCAGGTTTCCCTTTGAGAACACATGTTTCACAGAATTAAATCATACTACAATGCTATGCAATTTTTGCGTGGGCCTTTTACACATGCTATCTTAGAGCAGGCAGCTTGTTTGCATGTTTCTGACACACGCTGTTGTTTAGAAGCTGTTGGTCACATGATTTATATTGGCATCAATACTAATACCTCTTGCATCACGATTAAACCTGGTATCTGCTTGTTTCAGTTTCTGAATTTTAAAATTCCTGTTTCTGTCCATCCGTTCGGTTCACTTCACACATGCGTTCAGCACTATTTGACAGCAGAGGTTAGCTCTCTGTTTGTTGAGGATGCTAGGGATGGAAACCAGAGTTTGCTTATGTTACGCAAGTGCTACATGAGCAAGCTATCTTCCCTCAGCTATAAAGTTTTGAACTGATCAAAATCATGTGAATATACATGAAAGTTGATCAGAATGATTACATAGGTCTTTCAATATGTGTGTCACTAAAAGGTTAAAACTGCAGAAACCTAACAGTTGACTATTGCGGGCTGCCTCTCACATTAATCCTATCTAAATCATCCAGCAGCTATATTTGTAACCACGGCTCAGCTTTGGCCTCTGCACAGCTTCTGTGCTGGGCAGTCTATTTCCAGCACTATTTGCCAGTTTTCTGGCAGCTCAGGTTTCTCATTAGGTTAGTGTCACTGACTCCTCCACAGTGGTCGCCTTCTGGACTTCAGTGGGCCTCAGCCTGCCTGGGTGTCACGATGGAACACAGGGCAGGAGGCTCCAGAGATGCAAATTATCTTGGAGTGTCTGTAACCATCTCTGACTTTATTCTGATAATAAATCCGTCACTGGGTATCTTATCATTACTCCACATGTCATCTTTTACTGTGACTGTGGGTAACATCTTCTCTATTGTGGGTTTTCATGTCAGCTTGGGACATTTCTTGGTGTGTTGTTTTTGTATTCCTATGTTTGCATAGGATATACCTACAGTAGAGATACACACATGACCATGGATAGGGTGTACATAGCATAATGCTGGGTACATTTTATATACTCCTGAGTAGGTATCACATCATTGAGATCTAAGTAGTTCATATATACCTCATATAAAAGGGGTTTAGACATAACATGGATACAGGTTGTCTATACACCTTAGACATCTGAGGTTTAGACACAGTATTATGTAGCACTTTCTTTCCAGTGAAAAATGTCATCTCCCAGAGAAGCTCCTTCAGACAAAAAATAAACAACTCAGAATTTCCTCAGGAAGTCCCTGAAACTGAACAGATTCACTGAACAGACCCCTTCCTCCCAATAAACAATAAAGACTGTGGAAAGTCACTGTAAGACAAGACAAGCTGCAAAGTTTCTAGCCACTCAGAAGAAGCAGAGAGACTACCAGAGTGCATGAAAAGGGCTTTGTCCAGCAAGCTACCTGAAGATATCTTCTATCCCACTGAGCTGCCTGCAGGACATAGTGTTTTCCAGTCCAGTTTCATGGGACCATGCTGATGGTGATGGGGGCCCATGTGAGATTTGGTAATACGACTGTTCTTCAAGTCATTTCTGAGCCTTTGAGTAACCCCATGCCCAACTCCTATGAGTAAACCCAATAAAACACATTAATTAACCGAGTTGAACTTTTATGATATTCTACATTTTGGTCTATCCTGGGATCCCTTTCTGTAGCAAGTAGACAGGCATATTGCATCCCAGGGAAAGACTATCACATGATATATAGATGCAAATGGATTATACACATCTTACACATCCATGGTTTAGATACTCCATGGATAGAGGTTGCTTAAGTATTCCTTAAATGTGTAAGGCTTGCACCAACTATAACTGGAGGCGGTTTACACACATCATGGTTGAGCATGCTATATCTAAATGCCTAGCTGTCTGAGGCCACAGACTCTATAAAGTTTCATCACACCTGAGAATGTTTGCACACTGTTCCTGCAAACTGCTCTTCTTCTTTTAATCCTTTGTTTCAGGGATGCTGATGACCCAACTAAAAGGTCATTGGCAGTTATCCCTCAGCTCTCCAGTGGACTGATTATTTACCATTATTATTATCATTATCATTATCATTATCATTATCATTATCATTATCATTATCATTATCATTATCATTATCATTATCATTATTATTATTATTATTATTATTTTATTATATTCTCTCTTCTGTTTGTGGGTGTGTGTGTGTGTGTGTGCTTTATGCAAAGCCCAGTTTGGTGTGTTTACCCACGATGATGTCCTATGCTCCCAGCCAGGTGATCCTCATCTATCTACACTTTCCTGTGTACGAGAAGTACTTCTGCATTAGCCAGTGCTGCCTCTTTCTCAACCACTTGCCGTTGCCAACTCCACACTAATTATACTCACCACATCTAACTAAGATTCCACATGGGATAATGGGCACACTCTGCTCTGAGATGGCTCCTTTCACCCAGCACATCGCTTTTCCATGTTTGGCCATGCCATGGTATGGATCGGAACCTCATTATTTCTTGGCTGCCACACCATCCTTCATTTATTGACACTGTGCCTAGCCATCGTTTCTTACATCTGATCACCATCAGAGTCGCTTCCTCTTTGAACTATGAAGAATGACAGTGCTGCTAACACTGGAATATAAGCTTTTGTCTGTCCTTGTATGCCTTCCTCCAGGCTGCTACTCATATATGTATAGAAAGGATCTGAAGAGCCTTACGGTAGCTTTGTGGGGAATGTTTTCAGCATATGCTGGCTGATTCCAAAGCATGTGATCCTGTCCTGAACTCCGTGCTTTCTCTAGTACTTGTCATTCCTGTCTTACTTTATGCATAGCTCTAGATATTAAAAAATATCAAAAGGTCTGCCAATGCTTTGATCAGCATTTTTACTTGTGCCAATTGTCTGATCAGATGAGTTTTACAAGGGATACAGGTTTGCGTTCAATCTTCCACATGGTTGCTCCAACAACAGGGAATGGGACTTTCCCCACCACATTGAATTTGTCCCCATTTCAAAAGTGAACTGGCTAGAGCATAAGTGTCTGATTACATTTTAATATTGAATTGGGTATTTAGCTCAATTTGGGTTGTTTTTCCTGCAACATTACATATTCTCATCCTAATACATGGGTTGCATTTCAATTATTACATTTCTTCCAACACTGAACTTCAGTTTTCAGTGAGCAAACCTTCCCCTTCTTTAGTTAAATTTACTCCCATCAGTTTATCATTTTTAGTGGGAGTATGAATAGAGCTGTTCTTGATTTTATTATCAATTTCCAGCATAAAGAGACTATTTTCATTAGTTCATTGATTGCCAAACTTCCCACTTACATAAGCATTTTAGTAATGCTTCTTAGGACTTCTTAAGGCTGTCTTCATACTAGACTATTGTTTTTATACAGAAATAACTTTTCTTCTACTTTTATTTTCAAAATTATTTTCTTTATACTTATTTCTCTGCATGTATATGCATGTGCACGCCATGGTGTGGGGGAGAGGGGACAGAGAGTGCAGATCAGAGAACAATTCACATGAGTCAGCCCTTACTTACTTCTTTGTGGTCTGGTCACATTTCGTATTCTCCACTTGTCCTAGCAGTAGTATTTATTTAGCACAATGCTAAATAAACATGAGGAGACAGAAGTTGTTGTCTTCCTTCTGATCTTATCTGGAAACTCCTAGTCTTCCACATCTGCTGCCAGCAGTGAGATTTTCAAGGATGGTCTTTATTGTACAAAAGAAAACATGTTGTGTTGCTAGTTCTTTGAGTATTTTCACCATGAAAGAGCGTTGGACTTATCCTTTATTTTTTATATCCTGTCCTTCATCCTATAAGTTTTGATTTTATTTCCATATTACTATAATAGTAATATAGTATGTTATATCAGTGGTCTTTCAGACATATAATCAATCTTCCCCAATTCTTCAGACACCTTACTTTGACCCTATTATAATTCTCTCCATATCATCGCCAAGTTCTACTTAATTGGAGTCTATTGAGAGTGTGTATGTGCACATCACATTGGTATGTGCATCTTTTCTGTAATGCCATCATCTTATTTTGATATCAAGGCCATTCTGGTTATAGAGAAGTCCTTCCCATTTGTGCAGAGACTGTGAAATATCAAAATTAGACTTCATAATATATGCAGGCAAAACACCCATATACATAAAATAAAAGTAAAAATTATTTTAAAGTGTATTAAAAAATGAAATGCCCATATCTTTCTAGTCAAAAGCCAGGTGTTGTCTCCCATTCAAGGTCAAAGCAAATCCAACTCTGCTCAGCTTCTGAGATCAGGTATCAGGCATATTCAGGGTGGTAGTTTATACCTCTCACATCTCTGTGATGGATTTGATTGCAAGACCTAGCTATAGCAGACAATCCAGCAAGAACACGCCAACCTTAGCCAGCTCCTCCCCCAAGGCTACAGCTGCAGTTTAGTCATTTCGTATGTAAAAATCAAGCCTTACTTTTCTTAGCGTCATTAGGTCTTCTGCTGAGAAAGGCAGACTCAGAGACAGGTTACCTTGCTGATAGGCTTCATGCTGACGAAGAAAAACTCACAAAACAAGTTTCAATGTCATTACAAACTCAAACTACCATGATGCTATTATTAGATTTAATGTATCCAGATTTACATTGAGGTCTGTGATCCACTTGGAGCTGAATTTTATGCAGGGTGATAGATGGATTCATCCAGTTGGACCAGCACCTTTTATTGAGGATGTTTTCTTTTTTCTATTGTATGGTTTTGCCTTCTTTGTCGAAAATCAAGTGTCCATAGGCGTGTGAGTGTATTTCAGGGTCCTCAGTTCTATTCAGTTGATCAATCTGTCTGTTCCTATACCAAGACCATGCCAGGCCCAGAAGTTTCAAGTGTACACCCAAGATAAGGATTTTCCCTTAAGCCCTTAACTTTCCTTTTTGTCCCTAGTCTATATCTGCCCCCATAGATTTCCACTCTGCTGACAGACAGCATCAGGCAGTCAACTGTGGCCCTACAGCTCCTTCAAAGTGGCCTCCATCTCATTAGGTTAAGGCGGTTGCAGAGCCTGCACAGTGAACAAGATGAATTGTTCCATTGCCAAATGCCCCTCCCTTCTCCACACAACTTTAACCATATTCCAGCCTTCCTGGACTGCCATGAAGACCCTCCCCAGCCTTGAAGCAATTACAGAAGAGACAACATCATCCCTCATTGTTATCAAAAGGTTGGAATGTTAGGTCTCAGGCTGTGCAAATATCCAGAAATGAGTTCAACCTGGACTATAAGAGAATTTATGTGACTAGATAAAAGCCAGCATTCCTCAGGGATTTTTGAAGTTGGTTCCCATCTAGCAAATGGAGTCAGATCCCTTACCTCTGGCAGAAGGGACATATGGATACCTGTGGCACCTATCAACATATTAAAGTTCATGCTGGACCCCAGGCTCCCTCAGTATCACAAGTACCTAGCATATATTTCTAAGCCCATGATAGCATTCTAGTTCTTCTCAACTTCTCTACTCTAAGCTCCCTCAAGCTCATTGGTTTCCCTCCCCTCACAGCTGCTTCTCCTTCCTATAATCCAGCTGTTCTCCCTATTCTCTGTCTATCTGTCTGTCTGTCTAATCTATCACGTGTGTGTGTGTGTGTGTGTATCTATCATCTATCTAATCTATCTGTCAGCCTATTTTTCTATCTATCTATCTATCTATCTATCTATCTATCTATCTATCTAATCTATCATCTCTAAATATATAATTTATCTATCTAATCTAGATATCTAATCTAGATATCTATGCATCATCTATCTATCTAGTCTCTATATATCATCTACCATCTATCTATACCATCTATTTAATCTATCTAACCAATCTATGTATCATTTATTCATCCATTTATCTATCTATCCATCCATCAATCTAGCTAATCTACCTGCATTTATTTATCTAATCTTTTTATCTATCTATGTATCATCTATCTAATCTATCATCTATCTCTCCATATGTCATCTATCTACCTAATCTATCTACATCATCTATGTACCTGTATCATCTACCTATCATCTATCTATCTAATCTATCATCTGTCTATATCTCTTTCTATCATCTATCTCTTTTTTTGTTCTCTCACTATTCACTATTCTTGCCTCTCCTATAGATAGTCCTGGCTATGTCTGATCTATTGGCCATGTTTTGTCTACTTCCTTCTCTGCTCTGGACTTTTCCAAATGCCTCTGGCCACTCACTCATATCTACAAAAAAAAAAAAAAAAAAACATAAAAAGACAAGTTTTAGCAAACTGGATTACAAAATCTTACTTAACTATACAGTGTCTGTAAGAAAATAACTTCCAATGCAATCACACAGGCATTTGCAAATAAGAATGCAGAATAAGGTATGTAAGTAATAACTCTAAAAAGCAAGAGTGGCTGCTGCATTAGCATCAATCAGAGTACAGAATAAGTCTGGCTCTATTTACAAAGGACAAAGAAAAAATAATTATAGTGAGAGAGAAAATCTAGCCAGAAGCCACAGCTATTTTAAACAGCAGTGCAACAAACAGACCTATCAATATTTAAATCAAAGTATGAAAGCTTAAAAAAGAGAGAATATAGAAATTAAAGGTTACAATAGAAGACTTCCACACCCTTCAAAAAGGGGTGTAAAAGTTGACATAAAATTTATAAAGATGTAGAATAACCAAACACTAATAAACACAAATCCAATACATATTTTTAAGTTGTTTTTTATTTATGTGGGTGAATGTTTTCCCTGTATGTATGTATGTATGTATGTATGTATGTATGTATGTATGTGCACCATGTATGTGCAGTACCTACACAGGCCAGAAGATGGCACTGGATCCCCGGAAACTGAAGATAGCTGCGAACTAAACACAAGTCCTTGGTAAGAGCATCTAGTCCCTGCTCTTACATGCCAAGTTTTCTCTCTAGGCCCAAACTTAATAACTCCAATAAAACAGGCTCCAAGATCTGAGGAGGGCAACAGTGGAAGGAAAGGAGAGGGAGAAAGAAAGAAAGTAGTTTTATTTGTTCATACAGTAAAATTATTTTGAAACAAGAAAGAGCCAATACATTACCTAGTGAGACACTTTTTGGTAATACTTTTGAAAAAGAATTATAAGTCTGCATCCATTATTTTTAATTTTGCTTTATTTTATTAAAAATTAACAATTGGAGATGCTTTGTGAATCCAAGCAGCAAATCCACACAACCAAGCTTCTGGAATTGCATACACACATACACACATGCACACATACACCTCAAATACATATACCACACATGCACACACACATACACACATAAGCACAAGCATACACATGTGCAAATATACACACACACATACACACACATACACACACATACACCACACATATACATACCACACATGCACATACACACATACATATACAAGCACAGGAAAATATACATGTGCAAGTACACATACACATGCATGAACATGCAAACATATACACATACATATACAAGCACAGGCACACATACATGTGCAAACACACACATACAAACACAGGCACATGAACATGTGCAAACATACACATACATACACACACACTACAGAAACCAGCAATGTGCCTCCTGATAGAATGTGGAATGACTGGGAACCTCAGAAATTGCTGTTAAGAACAGGGACAAGTCTACAAAACCTATGCAGAACCTTCCACCAAATTATCAACTTAAAATAAGTGCATGCCTTTGAAATGATCATATTGTACCTTGGTTTGTTAAATAAGAAGTGAACAAACACATTCACAAAAATCCTCGCCCAAGAAAATCATTGCAGCTTTAGTGAGAAAGCCCAGACAGAAACCATTTGAATCATTGGGAGATTGAAGGCACACCATGGGACATACGGCGGAACCTACTGGGACGGGAAGAAAAAACAAATGTCACGAGGAATGCCCAGCAATCCTTTTGTTAGGCAGTCCTATGCCTGACACAGTTCTCTACAATGAGTGACTTTGGAGAGAGGTTGCCTGGAGCAGGCTAGGGTCAGCATTGAAGGGAAACCAGAGCTCTGTCTGCAGGAGGGAAAGCTTCCCTCCTGTGAGCAGTGGAGTTGCCTCAAGACAGTTGTTCGAATCCTGAGCCCCTAAGGTCCTTTCACTGGGTTGAGTTTTGATTCTGCTTAACTGGAAAAACAAATCAGTCTAAGGTCTGGCAAGATGCCGATAGGAGACTTGGGAGAAGGAGTAACTGGATGTCATGGTAACCTTCCTCTGGTTTCACTTTGAATAGTTTCATAATTGAGGTGAACCTGTGAGAAGAATCAGTCACAAAGAGAAGAAAGCAGTGCCAAAGGTAAAAAGGACACTTGAGATCTGCCCTCAGACTCACGCATGATTTAGAGAGCTAGCACTCATTTCAAGTATGCCCTACAAGTAAAATTGAAAAGTCTGGTTACAGTGGACAGCACACATACCAGCAGATAGACAGACTCTAAATCCAGCACAGGAATAAATATGTCCATGGGAAATTTTATGTTAAAAATCAGGGAATATCAATACTAATAAGATAAGGTGTGGAAAGAATATGAAATTAAAGGTATTAGTCAAAGATTTTTCAATGGTGTCTTTGACTTTTTCTGACAAAGTTGTTATGAGCATTAACTTTGATTTTTTTTTTTTATTGAACCACTAAAGACTCAGGGACTATGTCACTGAGGCTGAATCTAATTTCTGAGCTACAAGTTCCTAAGCCAGTGTAAATAACTGTCACCTTCTCCTCCTTGGTTGAACACTGGGGTGTCAGTTGAAGCATTTGCTTTGACAACATCAACATCTTCTGAGACAGAACCCACAACCCAACCCTAAGTCATAGCCATGAGAGGAGACACCACCAAGTCCAGTTGCGCTGAGCTCCAGCCTGGTTCAGCCAGGATTTCTTGGCCCCTCACTGACCTCTTCACAGAAAGAGCAGGCACTTGGCCTGCAGTGCCCCCATGAGAGGTGGAAGGTAGCCCCACTGAAGAGCCTGACTCCTGTCAATGTGCTTGAGCTGACATTTTCTTCACCATCAACAGTGTTTCTTCTGTCACAGGAGGAGATTTTGAAAAATTGTTTTACAACACGTTCTGTTTCTTTCAGAATTCCCTTGTGAAACATTTAAGTTCTGAAGTTTCCTCCAGAAATTATGTAGAACAAAAAAAAGAAAGAAAGAAAGAAAGAAAGAAAGAAAGAAAGAAAGAAAGAAAGAAAGAAAGAAAGAAAGAAAGAAAGAAAGAAAGAAAATAAAGAATTGAAGAAACAGACAAGCCCAAGTCACATTTCTTGCTACTAAAGTCAGTCAACAGAGCCTTATATCTGCCTCCTTGGTGTATGCCTCCCAAACACTCAGGAGATATCCAATGCAGGACAAATCTACAGGGGCGGGGCACCACGGATGAAGACCCAGCAAAAATTCCAGATGTTTATGAAGGCGGTGGTGAGCTAAACCACACAGTACTGGCAGTGAGAGACCACCCTTTCCCTCTCTTTCTCTTGATCACTCTGCGCCTTTTCCTGATTGTGAATGAATACAGGAAAAGACCTTTAGCTTAAGGATGGGGGTGCATAAAGTACAAAGGGAGTATGTGGTTGGCATGGTGACTCTGCATCAGCTAGAAAAGACATAGAAATTGGCTGAATGCCCAGAGAGATCTTTACTCTGTAGTCTGGGAATACTTAGGTGATCACTGGTCCAGGGGAGTCTGTGGGAAGGGATATACTGTGCCTCCCTGTCTTTGCTTGGGCTCCCATGTTTGGAATCTACATTTACCAAGTTGTGTGACTGCTTGCCCCAGCTCAAGAGAGAAATGGAGCAAAAGCACTGTATTGGGCTATGTTATGTAAATTTGACACAAGCTGGCATCATCTGAGAGAAGAGAACCTCAGTAAAGAAAATCTGGGTGTTAAATGGGACAAAGGGCAAGACCCCATCCACCCAAGCTCCCAACTTACAGAAAGGAATTTTTAAAAAGCCTAGATCTAGATGCAGTGGTACATGCCTTTAATACCAGCACTCAGGAGACAGAAGCATGTAGATGTGTTAAGATGTGTAGCCTTGTTAGACAAAGTGTGTCCTGTTGGAGCTGGGTTTGAGGTCTCCTATGCTCAATCTATTTCAGGTGTGGTGTGCAGTCTCCTTTTGTACCTATGGATTAAGGTGTAGAACTCAGCTCCAGCTGTAGCATAGTGTCTGCCTAAATGATGCTATGCTTCCCACAATGATGATGATGGACCAAATCTCTGAAGCTATAAGCCAGGCCCAATTAAGTGTTTTCCTTTATAAGAGTTGCCTTGGTCATGGCATCTCTTCACAGCAGTAAACCCTAAGACACTCAACTTGCTCTTTGGTCATGGTGCTTCATTGAAGTAATAGCGATCCTAAGTCACATGACATGCTGAGCCTGGTCTGCTGGGCACTGATCCAAACATCTCCACCATCACTTCCTTCATGTATACCCATCTCACACCTCACACCTCCTTATTTCCAAGCAGACTATGTCTTCCACAATTCGGGTCCAGCCACATTTTTATCTTGGGTTAAAATCATAGTCACTGATAAATGTAAACCAGAGTTATAGTCCAATGTCTAGTGAGTCTGAGAAAATAGTGACATACGTGTGTCTACCAGTTGCCAGATTCCTTCCCCATCCTCAGAATGGGGCTGCAGATGCCAGGACATCATAGTGAAACCACCCAACACACCTGTTTATAACACATGTGTGTCCCCTCTAGTGTGTGGCACATACTTATGAGCATAGGTCTATGTGAGTGTGTGTGTGTGTGTGTGTGAGTGTGCAAGTGTGTGTGAGTGTGTGAATGTATGGTGTATATATGTGTGTGAGTGTGTGTGAGTGTATGTGTGTAGTGTGTGTGTGAGAGTGTGTGTGTGAGTGTGGTATTATGAGTGTCAGAGAGTGTATGTATATAAGTGTGTATGTGTACAAGTGTGTGTGAGTATGTGAGTGTGTGAGTGTATGGTGTGTATATGTGTGTGAGACTGTGTGTGTGAGTGTGGTATTATGAGTGTGTGAGAGTGTGTGTGTATAAGTGTGTATGTGTATAAGTGTGTGTGTGTATGTATGTGAGTATGAGTGTGTGACTGTAAGTGTGTGAGTGTGTGTGTGAGAGTGTGTGAGAGTGTGTGAGAGTATGTGTGTATATGTGTAAGTATGTGTGAGTGTGTGTGAGTGTGTGTGTGCGTATATGTGTGTGTAAGTGTGTAAGAATGTGTGAGTATGAGTGTGTGAGTATATGAGTGTGTATGTGTGTGTGTGGATGTGTACAAGTGCAAATGTACGTGAGACAATGGAAAGGGGGAGGAACAGGAATGAGATTTAGAACTAAAGCCTGTGGATCCAGGAACTGCTAAAGTTTGGCTCCCAGTGTGGCCATTTCTACCAGGAACAGAACTGTCTTTAGGCAGAGGTCAGGCAGCTCCAAGCCTATCATGGGAGGTGAGGTTGTCTGGAAACTGAGCTCTGGTCAGGTATTCAATTAAAGGTGACTTCAGCAAGGTTCAGGCTGGTCTACAAAGGGGACCCTGTAGACCAACTGGCTTTAATCAATTGTCCCAAATATTAGTCACTCCCATGTCCCACCTGTGTCCCCATACAACCATTTGGGCCAGTATTTTTCTAGCCACACTGAGACAGCTCTGTCAGCACACACTAAACTGCTTCTGTAGCCCTGCCTTCCCCATCAGGAGTGAGTGAAGCCACGACCCTCTAATTAATCCCTCCTCCCCAACCATTCCTATGAAGGAGAAGAGTGGCTAATGTACTGGGCTTTGCAGAAGACACACAGTGCGCACATGTCTAAGAAAGTTCTCTAAGAAGGACTCAGTAACAGGGCTACACTACCTCCCAGACCAGAGGGTCAGCTAGGTGTGTGCACTGGCACCCACACCCCGAAAACACACTGGTCACAAGTTCCATCAGACCTCAACATTTAGCTGGTTCACACCAAACAACTGGACCGAGAGAAACACCATATAACAGACCAAGGTGATGCAAGCCACCAGAAAACAAGGTAAAGGCAACACAGGGCAAATCTCTGCTTTTGTTTCACTTCTGTTAAAATAAATAGGATATAAAATACCACAGAGAAGAAAATGTTCTGCTATAATAAAATAAAAAAATAAAGGAATTCAAGAACTCTGGCAATTGAAAATGGATAGATACAGGCTGAATCTTTCTCCCTGAGAAAACATTAGAACAAGATATTTTTCAATAGAGAAAGCTAACACTGATTCGATGTCTAACTCAGAGCCATATGGGAGGATAGGCACGCAGAAGCTTGTATTATGAAGGTTCTTATCTGGTATTGTTGTGTGTGTCAAAGGCTTTGCCACTGTGATGGTATTATCTCTAGGATTTAATATGTAATATGCCTTTGAGATAAACCAAACAAAAAGGGAAAATGGTGCTATAGGAAGAGAAGAACTCAGACAGCCACCATTGTTGTGTCAAAGTACAAGAGGCTGTCCAACCGTCTCCATTCACGAGTGTCCAAAAATCCCTTTAGTGATAACTTTAGACAACAGCCAGTGCCCCATGGGAGTGAGACAAGAACCTCTCCTTCCCAGGCCATGGCCTTTCAACTGTGCTGTCATGAGGGCCCTGAGTCCTCCTGGCAGATATCTTTACTCTGTGATGTAAGTTCTGGTTGCTTTTGCTGGAGATTTTGCTTTGATTTTCATGTATTTCCAAAGTCATTAAAAATCCTGTCTACAGAATAAATTGGCCGTGCCATTAAACCATACAGGTAAAGTACATGTCTAATGTATATATAAACTTGAGCTCTCAAATACACTGTAATAGTGTAATTTATGTTAATTATTTACTTGATACTTAGTATATTTGCCAAACATGATCTGAATATTTTGTAACAGAGAATAAACAGTATAAGTAATAAAACTATTGATATAATGAAAATACAAAAATATAAAATATAGATATTTTATAATAATTATCCTTTATGTATTACATATATCATGCAATAAACTATGAAATAATTTGTTTCTGTGCTGTAGTCAATGTATACACGTCTTATATAATGCATTATATGCATACTATATTTTATGTTAGTCTATATACTAAGTTCTATCACATTGTATATATCATTATTATTCACATTGTATATATCACAATTATACCTAAAACATCTATAACATTTTCTTTTTTAAATTTTCTATATTCTTTGTTAACATTCCAAATGCTTTTCCCCTTTCCCGTTTCCCCCTCCCCATATGTCCCATAAGTCCTCTTCTCTCCACCCATTCCCCAATCATCCCCCTCCAATTTCTCTGTCCTGGTACTCCTCTACAATGTTGGATCAAGCCTTCCCAGGACCAGGGCCCTCTCCTTCCTTCTTCTTGGGAATCATTTGATATGCTAATTGACTTGAGTATTCAGAGCTTCTGAGCGAATTAGTATCCACTTATCAGTGATAGCATTCCATGTGTATTCTTTTGTGATGGTTACCTCACTTAGGATAATATTTTCCAATTCTAACCATTTGCCTACAAATTTCATGAATATATTGTTTTTAATTCTGAGTAGTATTCCATTGTGTAAATATACCACATTTTCTGTATCCATTCCTCCACTGAGGGAAATCTGGGTTCTTTCCAGCTTCTGGCTATTATAAATAGGGCTGCTATGAACATAGTGGAGCATGTGTCCTTATTGCATGCAGGGGAATCCTCTGGGTAAATGCCCAGAAGTGGTATAGCAGGGTCCTCCGGAAGTGTCATGCTCAGTTTTATAAGGAACCCCCAGACTGATTTCCAGAGTGGTTGTACCATCTTACAATCCCACCAGCAGTAGAGGAGTGTTCCTCCTTCTCCATATCCTTGCCAACACCAGCTGTCTCATGAGTTTTTAACCTTAGCCATTCTGACTGGTGTGAGGTGAAATCTCAGGGTTGTTTTGATTTGCATTTCCCTAATGATGTTGAACATTTCTTAAGGTGCTTCTCAGCCTTCGAATTTCTTCAGGTGAAAATTCTTTGTTTAGCTCTGTACCCCATTTTTAATAGGATTATTTGGTTCTCTGGGGTCTAACTTCTTGAGTTCTTTGTATATATTGGATATTAGCCCTCTGCCGGATATAGGGTTGGTGAAGATCTTTTCCCAATTTGTTGGTTGCTGTTTTGTCCTTTTGATGGTGTCCTTTGACTTACAGAAATTTTGTAATTTTATCAGGTCCCATTTGTCAATTCAGACAAGAAGTTCTTGTCATACAGATCTTTCATTTGTTTGGTTAGAGTCACACCAAGATACTTTATATTGTTTGTGGCTATCGTGAAGGGTGTCATTTCCCTAACTTCTTTCTTAGCCTGTTTATCCTTTGAGTATAAGAAGGCTACTGATTTGCTTGAGTTTATTTTATAACCAGCTACTTTGCTGAAGTTGTTTATCAGCTGTAGGAGTTCTCTGGTGGAGTTTTTTGGGTCACTTAAGGAGACTATCTTATCTGCAAATAGTGATAGTTTGACGTCTTCCTTTCCAATTTGTATCCCTTTGACCTCCTTATGTTGTCTAATTGCTCTAGCTAGAACTTCAAGTACTACATTGAAAAGATATGGAGAAAGGGTAGCCTTGTCAAGCCCCTAATTTTAATGGGATTGTTTCAAGTTTCTCTCCATTTAGTTTGATGTTGGCTACTGGTTTGCTGTATATTGCTTTTACTATGTTTATGTATGGGCCTTGAATTTCTGTTCTTTCCAAGACTTTTAGCATGAAAGGATGCTGAATTTTATCAAATGCTTTTTCAGCATCTAATGAAATGACCATGTGGTTTTTCGCTTTGAGTTTGTTTATGTAGTAGATTGCATTGATGTATTTCCTTATATTGAACCATCCCTGCATCCCTGGGATGAAGCCTACTTGATCATGGTAGATGATTGTTTTGATGTGTTCTTGGATTCGATTGGCAAGAATGTTATTGAGTATTTTTGCATCGATATTCATAAGGGAAATTGGCCTGAAGTTCTCTTTCTTTGTTGGATCTTTGTGTCATTTTGGTATCAGCATAATTGTGGCTTCATAAAACTAGTTTGGTAGTGTTCCTTCTGTTTCTATTTTGTGGAATAGTTTGAAGAGTATTGGTGACAGGTCTTCTTTGAAGGTTTGAAAGAATTCTGCACTAAAACCATCTGGACCTGTGCTTTATTTGGTTGGAAGACTTCCTATGATGACTTTTATTTCTATAAAAGTAGTGTAGTTATCTATTTAATCCTGAATTAATTTTGGTTTTTGGTATATGTCTAGGAAATTGTCCATTTCATACAGATTATCCAGTTGTGTTGAGTATAGGCTTTTGTAGTAGGATCTGATGATTTTTTTGAATTTCCTCAGTTTCTATTGTTATATCTCCCCTTTCATTTCTAATTTTGTTAATTTGGATACTGTCTCTGTGCCCTTTGGTTAGTCTGGTTAAGAGTTTATCTATCTTGTTGATTTTTCAAAGAACCAGCTCCTGGTTTTGTTGATGCTTTGTACGGTTCTATTTGTTTCCACTTGATTGATTTCAGCCCTGAGTTTGATGATTTCCTGTCTTCTACTCCTCCTGGGTGAATTAGCTTCTTTTTGTTCCAGGGCTTTTAGGTGTGCAGTTAAGTGTATGCTCTCTCCATTTTCTTTTTGGAGGCACTCAGGGCTATGAGTTTTCCTCTTAGCACTGCTTTCATTGTGTCCCATAGATTTGGGTACGTTGTATCTTTATTTTCATTAAATTCTAAAAAGTCTTTGATTTCTTTCTTTATTTCTTTCTTGACCAAGGTATAATTGAGTAGAGTATTGTTCAGTTTCCACGTGTATGTGGGTTTTCTGTTGTTTTTGTTGCTATTGAAGACCACTTTTACTCCATAGTGATCCAATAGGAGGCATGGGATTAGTTCGATCTTCTTATATTTGTTGAGGTCTGTCTTGTGACCAATTATATGATTGATTTTGGAGAAGGCACCATGAGGTGCTGGGAAAAAGGTATATTCTTTTGCTTTAGGATGAAATGTTTTATATATGTATGTTATGTTAAATCCAATTGGTCCAAAGCTTCAATTAGTTTCACTGTGTCCCTGTTTAGTTTCTGTTTTCCTGTTCGGTCCAATGAGAAGAGTGGAGTGTTGAAGTCACCCACAATTATTGTGTTAGGTGCAATGTGTGCTTTGAGCTTTAGTAAAGTTTCTTTTATGAATGAGGGTGCCCTTGCATTTGGAGCATAGATGTTCAGAATTGAGAGTTCTTCTTGGTGGATTTTTCCTTTGACCAGCAAGAAGTATCCTTCTGTGTCTCTTTTGATGACTTTAAGTTGAAAGTCAATTTTATCTGATATTAGAATGGCTACTCTGGCTTGTTTCCTGAGGCCATTTGCTTGTAAAATTGTCTTCCAACCTTTTAATCTAAGATAGTGTTTGTCTTTGACCCTGAGGTGTGTTTCCTGTATGCAGCAAAATGTAGGGTCCTGTTTATGTATCCAGTCTGTTAGTCTTTGTCTTTTCATTGGGGAATTGAGTCCATTGATGTTAAGAGATATTAAGGAATAGAGATTATTACTTACTGTCATTTTTGATGTTAATTTTATATTTGAATGGTTATCTTCTTTTGGGTTTGATGAAATAAGATTACTATCTTGCTTTTTCCAGGGTGTAGTTTCCCTCCTTGTATTGGTGTTTCCCCCGTATTATCCTTTGTAGGGCTGGGTTTGTGGACAGATATTGTGTAAATTTGGTTTTGTCATGGAATATCTTGGTTTCTCCATCTATGGTGATTGAAAGTTTTGCTGGGTATAGTAGTTTTGGCTGGCATTTGTGTTCTCTTAGAGTCTGCATGAGATCTGCCCAGGATCTTCTAGCTTTCATGGTCTCTGGTGAGAAGTCTGGTGTAATTCTGATAGGTCTTCCTCTATATGTTACTTGGCCTTTTTCTCTTACTGCCTTTAATATTCTTTGTTTAGTGCATTTGGGGTTTTGAATATTATGTGACAGGAGGTATTTCTGTTCTGGTCCAGTCTGTTTGGAGTTCTGTAGGCTTCTTGTATGGGCATCTCTCTCTTTTGGTTAGGGAAGTTTTCTTCCATAATTTTGTTGAAGATATTTGCTGGCCCTTTAAGTTGTAAATCTTCATTCTCATCTATACCTATAATCCTTAGGTTTGGTCTTCTCTTTGTGTCCTGGATTTCCTCAATGTTTTGGGTTACAAGCTTTTTGCATTTTGCCTTTTCTTTGACTATTGAGTCCATGGTTTCTATGGTATCTTTGGCATCTGAGATTCTTCTATCTCTTGTATTCTGTTGTTGATATTTGCATCTATGGCCCCTTATTTATTCCCAAGGTTTTCTATCTCCAAAGTTGTCTCCCTTTGCAATTTCTTAGTTGTTTCTACTTCTGTTTTTAGATCCTGGATATTTTTGCTCAGTTCCTTCACTTGCTTGCTTGTGTTTTCCTGTAATTCTTTAAGTGATTTTTGTGTTTCCTCTTTCATTATTTTTGCCTGTTGACCCAAGTTCTCCTGTATTTCTTTAAGTGATTTTTGCATTTCCTCCTTATTTGCTTCTCTCTTTTGACCCATATTCTCCTGAATTTCTTTAAATGATTTTTGTGTTTCCCTTGTAAGGGCTTCTATCTTTTGATCCATTTTCTCCTGTATTTCTTTAAGAGATTTATTTATGTCCTTCTTTGTTCCTCTAACAGCATCATGACCAGTGATTTTAAATCCAAATGTTTTTCTGGTATGTTGGGGTATCCAGGACTTGCTGTTGTTGAATTAGATTCTGATGTTGCCATATTGTCTTGATTTCTGTTAGTAACATTCCTACATTTGCCTTTTGCCATCTTGTTATCTCTAGCGTTAGTTAGTCCTGTTGTCACTGGCTGGTGCTTGAACTTCCTGTGAGCCTGTAAGGCTATTTCTGCACCACTGGATGACTGGGTTTCCCCTGGCAAAGATTGCTGATGTGCTACCCTCCTCTTGGGTGCTGTTGGAGCCCTGGTGTGTCTTGCCCCAAGCAATGTTATACTCAGGTTGTCTCTGTGAACCTGGTGCTTCCTGTCTGCTCTGTCATGGAGCGAAGATGGTGGTGGGGAGCCCCTACAAATGCCGACTACCCTGCAGGGTACAGGACCCATGCCTGGCTGGCACACAGAGGAACTGCCGATCTGCCCAGGTCCTGGGCTCAGGAAGCAGACCAGCAGTCTGCGTCCCCAGAGATCTTCAACTCGGGATATCTCAGTACCTGGAGCCACTTGTCCTGTTAGACCGGGAGCAAAGATGGTGGCGGGGAGCTCCCTCCTCTATAACACTTTCTTTTAATGATTATTTTTGTAATAGTTGAATAATGTGTGATTGCTTAGTAAGTCATTGAATAGATAATGAATTTTTAGCTAATATTTGGATGATATAGCATATTAGCTATTGGCTAACTAGCATATTAGTTGTTGCTAATAGCATGTTTTGGTAACAGTTGGATAAAAGCAGTTTTGATAATCACTTGAATCCCATTTGACTTCAGCAAAAGATTGCTTTCAGAAATGAGAGCATTTGGTGGACTGAGGAGGCGTTTGAGGGGACATTTACCCAGTGTCACAGAGATGACGCTAGACTGTAATGTGAACAGTGTGTCAGAGACAGTGACTCCAGGCACACTCATGGATGACCCGTGCTCTCGGGATTAGGCCTCAGGAACTAGAGGTGGACTATTTATACTTTCAGAAGAGTCCCTACAGGGCGTTCCTGTGAAGGAGCTTCACCTTGGTCCTGAGGAAAGCATGTAAGACAGAGGGAGGAGAGAGGGTCCACAGGCAGCAGAGCAGGAACTCACACCTGAGAAAGTCATCAGCTCCAGCTCCAGACAGTATGCTCTTGATGAATGAAGGACAGCTAGAGTCCTCCTCCTACTGATGCTGGAAGGTGAAGATGCTCCCATGGCTCCCAAGAGAATGGGCTCTTGAAGGGTTTCTTTGTGGATTCATATCACCTGGGTCTTCTGGGGTAGCTTTTATTGCTTGAGGTTGTCATGGAGTGAGTGTATTGAATTGAGCTTCCTGGCAGCCTGTAAAACACACACACACACACACACACACACACACACACACACATACACACACACATACACACACACACACACACATCTTTGCCTCTGAGTCACCTGTGCATATGACCGGCACCATCTTAGAGCAACCTTGCTTTTCCTGTCACTTCACACAGTAAAGTACAGAGTAGCCGGGACAAACTGGTATTATTAGTAGCTACGGCAATAGGAGACGATCTAGACTCAGATAAATTATACTTGGGTGGATACTTGGCTGGTTTCAAAAGGGTCATGAGAAACCAAGGAAGAGTCAGCAAGGGAGAGTGAAGGAAGGGGCCATCAGGGGCTCCAAAGAATTAAGAAATAGAAAACTTCCTAAAGCAAGAGAACATAGGGACGACCCACTGTAGAACTGGGTTTCATGCAGCTAGGAGGATTTGGGTGACTCCATTGTCAGGGATGGCTGGGACAAGCAGAAAATCATCGCTATGGTTGCAACTCCCAGGCAAGCATTGTTAGAGGTAAGTGTGACTTGGGAGTTCTGGGAAGAGTGTTGTGCTCACTCCCATCTGCAGGGCAGTGTAGACACACTGGAGCAAGCCAAGTGCTAAGAGATGGACTTCACCATGACAAAGGTGGATTGGGTGTCACACACAGAGTGAGTACTGAAAGTAATCTGATGGTGTCTACAGAGAGTCAGCGTAGAAAGCATTGGCCCTTACTTGAGATGCTGGACCAGTGCAGTCATCAGTGTTATGAACAGTAGCCTAAAGCGACACTCTACTTCTTAGGTATGTGCTAATGTAAGCCTGAAAGGTGGCCAGAGAGAGCCTTGCTGAAACACCACACAGAAACCCCATCCCCACACTTAAAAACACTCTTTAAAACACAGCATGTACTATACCAGATAAGAAAGACTGTGCTAGAGAAAACAACAGAGTTATATGCAGCATTGACGAACACAACAATAAAATTCGCCACATTTGTGTTTAGTCACAACAAATTGGTTCGGACACCTGTCAGCTCTTTGAAGCACTCACAGAGCTCCAGTAGGACCCGGGGTCCACAATCTCTTCCACAGCTGTCCCAACAACATGTAGAAAAGGGAGAATGAGATGTGCAGGCAGCTAACACTCAAGGGGAGCATCAGCCTGGAAAGGGAGCACCATCCTGGAAGGGGAGCACTGGCCTAGAAGGGGAGCACCAGCCTGGAAGGGGACCACCAGTCTAGAAGAGGAGAACTGGCCTGGAAGGGGAGCATCAGCCTGGAAAGGGAGCACCAGCCTGGAAGGGGAGCACCAGCCTAGAAGGGGAGCACATGGGGACTGTACAAAAAGGAAACACTTAATCCTGCTGTCAGGGAATGGCAGGGCTTTGCCCAACCCCAGAGGCAACTGTGCCCTTTGCCTCTGCAATCCTCCTAAGGACTTCAGGACTCCGCTGTATGGAATCACAGCTGTATGGAATCACAGCTGCGGGGTCAGCCTGCTGTGGCCTTGAATGGTTTCCCAGCTTTTTAAATTTTTTTTAAACTTAAAACTTGGCAAACGTTAGGCAAGGCATTAGAGTACGTGGCTGGTTTATGGCCTCTTAAGTATTTTTTTAAGTGCCAAGTAAGGGTCTTTTGAAAGAAACTTGAATTTTCAAAACTCTATTATGGAAATGTCATAAAATTAGAACGAACAACTAACTGTATGTCACAACTGTCTAGGGCTCCATCACTTAGACCATTTCTCCTGAGCTGAGAGTGTGGCTCCTTGGGATGCTACTTTCTTGTGCCTCTGAGGAGGCTCTGCAGACCTGGCTCCAGTCACCGCACTTCGAATGGCTCTGCTCAAGCTTTCACCATGCTCCTCATTTTAATTCATCACTGAATAATTGAATAATAAAAACTCCTCTGGTGAGATAGCGACTGTTTCACCCTTTATTCATAATCTTTTTTAATTCAACAATATCTGCTCTTTGTCTACTAACTGACTTTATTAAAATTAAATGGAATTTCCAGACACAGAGTGTGCATATATTTGCATAGCTAAATTTTCTTTTTAGCAAAACATTACCATGGAAATAAAATAACAGTAAAGGAAGCCAATTAATTAAATTTGTGAATTTTTAAATTCTTAAAAATTTATTCAGACCCAAGCAGCAGCATGTGAATTAGCAAGCACTTAAATTTTAAAGAGCAGGGCACTTCACTAAATGTGTGCAAAGAGCAGATACAATCAAAGTAAAATTAAAGGCTCGGTGTGTGCATGTTTGTATGTATATGTATAAATTTTGGCATGTATATTCCTTTACATGGTTGTATGGATATGCATGTACACATGTATATACAGTACATATAGTCATATGTATATCTATGCATGTACATGTATATGAATTTGTACAGGAGTATATATGATATATTTACATGAAGGCATTTATATATGTATATAAGTATGCATTATTTATAAATGTATATGTGTATATACATTTACATGCTTGTGTATGTATATGAAGTGTAAAAGGTCAAGTTGACATGCAGTCCTCTGTGAATTTCATCCATAGAAGCAGGTTTAGTAACTATAACATTCTTTAGGGGTTTTTTTTCATATTACATACATTTGTTTATTTGTGGGTCCATGGGATTTATTTGGTGATTAGAAGACACTGGAGTAGATTCCCTCCTCCAACTGTATGTGGGTCCTGGGGTTCAAACTATATTACCAGGCTTAGCAACAAGTGCCTTTAACCTCTAAGCCATCTTACCAACCTACCTCAGGGATTTCTAAAGAGAATTCTGTACAGAAGTCTCCATGCCTTGTTCCTGCTTGTGTCTTACAGCTCAGGAAAATGCCAAATGCCCCTCCCAAAGGAAAGCAGGAGCCTCTACCCAGAAGCCCAGTGGGAGACCAAGCTGTCATAGCAGCTCTCTGAGACAAGCCACCATGGGCATCAGAAATAATATCCTGGTAAAGCATGGTCGTTTGTCAAATGACAATTGGTCACGTCTCAGGACCTAGTCAGAAAACATCTAAAACAGCTTGGGAGCATGGAATTCCTTCAGGGGGACAGAGAATAGAAGAAGCCATCTTTCCTCGATGCTATTGTGATGTGTGCTGTTACTGCAGGTGACAGGTTTCCCAGTCATCAACTTGAGAACCCTGGGTACAAAGGATCAGAGAGTAGGACATGCTCCCTAAAAATAGCAGGGCACAGAGAAATCAAAGAGAAGGTGCTAGAAATGGTGTCACCGGAGCTACCCCACAGATGTCCCTAGCCTACTTTCTGTTCCCAGCTTGCCTGTCCAGGTTGCTGTTCTGAAGTTTGCTGGCTTTTGAGGAAAGAGCAATAATAGAGTCTCGCGTTTCCATCACTGCGGCTGTGTTCTCCTGCTTGGTCTTCCCATGTGAGCACATTCCATCCTGCTGCCAACTCATTTAGAACTCGGAGGGGGTCTCGCTTACTCCCCATGGGTAAGAATTTTGTTTCTGCCACATTTGCAGTTGCTTAAGAAGAGCTAGGATGCAGGAGCATGACTCAAAGGAGCTCAGTAGCTCACAGTGAACACAACCAAGAGAGGTTGGTTTTTCCTCCTCCTCCCCCCTTCCCCCTCTCCTCCTCTTCTTCCTTCTCCCTCTCCTCTTCTTCCTCCTCCCTCTGCTCCTCCCTTCCCTCCTCCCTCTCTTCCTCTTCTTCCTCTTCTCCTCCTTCTCCTCCTCTTCTTCCTCCTTCCTCTCCTTCTCCCTCTCCTCCTCCTCTTCTTCCTCCTTTCTCTCCTCCTCCCTCTCCTCCTCCTCCCTCTCCTCCTCCTCTTCTTCCTCCTTTCTCTCCTCCTCCCTCTCTTCCTCCTCCTTCATCTCCTCCTTCTCCTTTTCTTCCTCCTCTTCCTAGTATTCTCTGCAAATCTCTTCCCAAAGAGATCTATCAGCATACAGCAACCAGTACAAGTCAATAGGGTCAATATCACACAATAAAGTTAAATAAGATGAGGAAGATAGACACTCCCATTGCATTATATTTGAGTTGAATCTATCTCTGACCTATTACCCATATTTAAAATTTTAATATGCTCTCTTGATGCTATCCTGACAACTCTTAACCACGAGGATTTCTTTGCCACCCACTCTCCCTTAATCTGCACTATGAGCTAAAGTCCTAGGGGATAATAAGGTGAGGGAGTGAGGCCAGCTTAAATGGATTAGCCGGTGCTTGCTGGGGAGAACTGCTAACGTGGAGAATTAACAGGCGATTCGACTCTGAACATTTAGGTCACCCCAGGAGCAAGCACCATCCTTGCAATAAGGGGATGCAGATTAGTCACCAGCTGCCTTGGGACAGGAAATGAGTGCTTGGCCCATTTCGAGATGGAGAGAAATCCAGTTAGCACTTCACACAGCCAAGTTGCTGACTGGCCTGAAGAGTGAGTGCACAGGAGAGAGAAGCTGTTGCTGTCCAGATGGCTGCTCCCCAGGGCCCAGTGGACCTCGCCCATGCGTGCAAAGGTCCCTCAATTATGAGGCACTTTTGCTGCCAGAAAACCAAAATATTTGTCAGCAGGTAATTCTCTTCATAATGGCTGGCAGGTCTCTGGGAGACCTTTCCTCACCATCAAGGGGGCAGTGTGGAGAGATGATAACTGTGTTCTTAGAATCAACGGAGCCCCAGTGAGGAACTGGAGCCTTGGGGCTTTGTTATAATAACACCTTCACTCTCCCGTATGCTGTGGAAGTCCCCATGCCTGACCCACACAATACCTCTTTCCAGAAGGCAGGGCATGGCTTCCAGAGTGACTGGCTACTTTAAAATACAAAATATCCAAGAAGAGCTGGAAAGTAGAACAATTATGCAGATCCTAACACAGAAATGGGTCTCAGTATCCAGGATCTCTAGGGGGCTTACACAGGTTTCTGCATCGAGTCTTATGTTTAATCCAAGGACCTAAAATCACAAAAGTGCTACCAGAAAGTGGGGAGGATTTGTCCTCTTGATGGTGTCCTTTACCTTACAGAAACTTTGTAATTTTATGAGGTCCCATTTGTCAATTCTTGCTCTTAGAGCATACACTATTGGTGTTCTGTTCGGGAACTTTCTTCCTGTACCGATGTCCTCAAGGGTCTTCCCCAGTTTCTTTTCTATTAGCTTCAGAGTGTCTGGCTTTATGTGGAGGTCCTTGATCCATTTGGATTTGAGCTTAGTACAAGGAGACAAGGATGGATCAATTCGCATTCTTCTGCATGCTGACCTCCAGTTGAACCAGCACCATTTGTTGAAAAGGCTATCTTTTTTCCATTGGATGTTTTCAGCCTCTTTGTTGAGGATCAAGTGGCCATAGGTGTGTGGGTTCATTTCTGGATCTTCAATCCTGTTCCATTGATCTGCCTGCCTGTCACTGTACCAATACCATGCAGTTTTTAACACTATTGCTCTGTAGTATTGCTTGAGGTCAGGGATACTGATTCCCCCAGAATTTCTTTTGTTGCTGAGAATAGTTATAGCTATCCTGGGTTTTTTGTTGTTCCAGATGAATTTGATAATTGCTCTTTCTAACTCTGTGAAGAATTGAGTTGGGATTTTGATGGGTATTGCATTGAATCTGTATATTGCTTTTGGCAAAATGGCCATTTTAACTATATTGATTCTACCGATCCATGAGTATGGGAGGTTTTCCCATTTTTTGAGGTCTTCTTCCACTTCGGAAAAGATCTTCACCAATCCTACATCAGATAGAGGACTAATATCCAATATATATAAAGAACTCAAGAAGTTAGACTCCAGAAAACCGAACAACCCTATTAAAAAATGGGGTACAGGGTTAAACAAAGAATTCTCACCTGAAGAACTTCGGATGGCAGAGAAGCATCTTAAAAAATGCTCAACTTCATTAGTCATTAGGGAAATGCAAATCAAAACAACCCTGAGATTTCATCTTACACCAGTCAGAATGGCCAAGATTAAAAATTCAGGAGACAGCAGGTGTTGGAGAGAGTGTGGAGAAAGAGGAACACTCCTCCACTGCTGGTGGGGTTGCAAATTGGTACAACCACTCTGGAAATCAGTCTGGCGGTTCCTCCGAAAACTGGGCACCTCACTTCCAGAAGATCCTGCTATACCACTCCTGGGCATATACCCAGAGGATTCCCCACCATTTAATAAGGATACATGCTCTACTATGTTCATAGAAGCCCTATTTATAATTTCCAGATGCTGGAAAGAACCCAGGTATCCCTCAACAGAAGAGTGGATGCAAAAAATGTGGTATATCTACACAATGGAGTACTATTCAGCCATTAGAAACAATGAATTCATGAAATTCTTAGGCAAATGGATGGAGCTAGAGAACATCATACTAAGTGAGGTAACCCAGACTCAAAAGGTGAATCATGGTATGCACTCACTAATAAGTGGATATTAACCTAGAAAACTGGAATACCCAAAACATAATCCACACATCAAATGAGGTACAAGAAGAAAGGAGGAGTGGCCCCATGTTCTGGAAAGACTCAGTGAAGCAGTATTCGGCAAAACCAGAACGGGGAAGTGGGAAGGGGTGGGTGGGAGGACAGGGGGAGAGAAGGGGGCTTACGGGACTTTCGGGGAGTGGGGGGCTAGAAAAGGGGAAATCATTTGAAATGTAAATAAATTATATCGAATAAAAAAAAATTAAAAAAAAAAAGATACCTGAAAAAAAAAAAAAGAAAGTGGGGAGGAAGGGCACAGGTAAGTAAGTGCTCAGAGGAGACCGCCATATTCATTGTTCTTTTTCTGTGAGGAGACACCATGACCAAGGCAGCTCTTACACACACACACACACACACACACACACACACACACACACACAAAGAATTTAATTGGGACTAGCTTACAGTAGTCTATTATCACAACAGAGGTAGGGGAGAACATGGTCCATTGCTACTAAAGAGGTCACAGAGAGCTACTTTATGATCCACAGGCAGGTGGGAAGAGAGAGAGATGGAGCCTAGTGAGCTTTTGAGACTTCAAAGCCCACCCCCAGGTGACACATTTCCTCCAACAAGGCCACACCTCCTAATTCTTCTAATCCTATCAAAGCGTTCCAAACCCTGATGACTTAAGCATTCAAATATATGAACCTATGGGAGCCATTATTATTCAAACCACCACAGAGCCAAACATACAGGCAGTACTGCCTCCAACCTACAGAACCAAACCGGGAGCCAGGAAGACAAAAGGTCTCCTACTAGGGAATCTTGGTCTAGATTAAAGGGATGACATGCTAAAAGAAAGGCAAATAAAACTTGGTTAGAGTGAAATATGCAGTTTGAACAAAGGAATACTTCATAAATATCCCTCTTCCTGAAGAATAAGGAGAGTGGCAAAATATCAAATGTGTCTGTGGTATAAGGTTCTCACACTTCAGTGTAAGCATTTGAGAACTTTGTAAAGATGTACAGTTGATACCAGGGGAATCTAGAACCCCCTCTTGGGGTTCTCAGACTCATTAATAACACAATTTAAGAATAGATACAGATGGAAAATCTAGAGCAACTTCAATAGAGTGTAGAAAGAAAAACCCCAGGGCTGGCAAGTTGTAAATCTTGATAGCAGACAGTGGGGGAGAAAGGTGAAGAACACAAAAGAGAATAGCATAGTGTTTAAGTTTGACATGGAGGTCAGCCCTGTGCTAGACAAGTAGGTTTGTGGCAGGGAAGGGAGCTTAGAGAGAAACCAAAGCCGAATGTTCCCAGAAATGCATATGTAGGCTCAGGCCTGCATACAAAAGAAAGACAGCACCAAGGTTTTTGTATCTGCTTGAGTCAGGACTCAGACAGGTAGGCAGACCCAACACAGCCTCCTAGCAGCTGAGAGAACTGCCCTAGGGCTGGAGACTTCTGAGAAGCTAAGCATATTCTCTTGTTAAAGGGTAATTACTCCTCCTATCTCCTTAGCATAGCTTAATGGAAACCTGCCTTCCAGAAGGGGAGACTCTTAGCCAGGGTGTCTGGTGACCTGCCCAACTGGATTAACACTGGAGACAATGACAATGGCATGTGTCCACACTGAGGTAGAGTCCATTCTTTTGGTTAAGAGGAAACAGCTTTCCCCTTAGGGGTGCTCAGTGCTCCTCTAATACACTTTATGTAGCTTTTTGGGGCCTGCGAATTAGGCCATATTTTCTATAAAATTTCCTAGCTAAAAGTTACTTTACCCTAGAGAATTAGTCTTCCCTTGTTCTCAAAGGAGAGATGATAGATAGATAGATAGATAGATAGATAGATAGATAGATAGATAGATAGATAGATAGATAGGAAGATAAAAAGCATTCATATACACACTTATTATAAAATCACTACTCAAGTATGAGAATATTGAATGTATTCAATCATTGGAGACATTGGCAGCAAATGCCTTTGCTTATTATTTATGGATACGAGTATGTTAGTAGAAACGACAGCCTGGAAATTCATCATAAAATGGTAGGAAATTTCTCCCAGAGGCTGATACTAAAATTAAAATACCCTTCAGATATTCCTTTCAATGCAAAAGTCCTTCTGAGAGACTGGCTTAAATATTTAATGTTCAGCCATTTTAGCCTCAGCCATAACTTACCACATTGTTAAAAATCACACATTCCTCTCTCCTACTCAGAGCCTTGCTCTCTGCTTCAGTTTACAGCCCTGACAAGAACTGTGAGGTGACAGTAAATGGCAGGGTGGTGGCAGGAGACGCTCCTAAAAGGGATCAAATGACCACACATCTCAGCAAATCGGGGTATCGAGTGAGTTCACAACATGGTAATTTATACATCTTTCAGTCAAATGATGCAGCAAGCTGCCTCCAGAGACTGTGGGTTGCAGTGCAGGCTTTGTCCTGCCCTAACTGGGCAGGTTTTTACCCAGTTCCCTCAACTGAGGCCCAGGATGGCCTGACCGCTGTGATTCCTGCACGGTGTCCTCTTCTTACCCTGCTCCTATTTAAGGTAGAGTAGCCGGTATATATGAGTGTTCGAATCATAGCTACACTAGTGTGTGTGTGTGTGTGTGTGTGTGTGTGTGTGTGTGTGTTGCCAAAACTGTGTTTGATGGATCCTCTGGAGCTTGAATTGCAGGTGGTAGTGAGCTGCTTGATACAGGAAACTGAACTCAGGTCTTCTGAGTTTGACAGCCAACGCAACAGCCATGACACCCCATCCACTAAGGCACTTCTGTCAGTTCTGATATCACAATGCAGCCAAACATGGACCATCAGCATTCCTTCTATGCTCCGCCCAATGGTTACCTAGCAACAGCCAGGTAGACCTGGCTTGCTACAAAAGGGACTGTTTGGCAGCTTCTTGCTCTCTCTGCCCCTTTCCCTCTCTCCCCTTCTCTTGACCCCCTTTTCACCCCACTTCTCCTCCCCCCTCTCTAGCCATGTGTTCCTGACCTGCCTCTTCTCTTTCTCTCTGTCTTTCTCTATTCCCTCTCTTTCTCTGCCTCTTCTCCCTTCTCAACTCCCCTTCCCATGCTCCCAGATAAACTCTCTTCTATAAGGTACACCCACTGTGCTGCTGGTACCTCAGGGGAGGGATGCCTCAGCATGGGCCCACCAAGGCACCCCCTTCCACCTCACCACACTGTGCTCTACAAAGCATATCCTTGGCTTTTTATCAAACACAACATGGACTAAAGAGGTCTTGGGAACCATCTTCTCCTTGGTATTCGTCTATGAAGGCTCTGAGGAAACTAATAGTATAAAGCTAGGGGAAGAGAAGTTTGTTACCAGAACCTGAAGAGCTTTGGATTATTAAGAATTGCTGAAGACGACACAGTAAGGCATGGGCCCTTTGGGAGAAGTCTGTTATATTTATGTAATCAGTCTCACATGGGTTTCTTAGAGAGTCTATGGATGTGGGTTAACTACTTTTTGTAATCATGTACCTTGTGCCTCTTTGTTCATAAAATAGCTGAATATGTTGCCACTTGTAAAGCTGCCTACGTATCTTAGTACATTACGTACACAGGAAAGTAAATGTTAAAAAATTATGTGAGTAAAAGATAAGTGATAGACAGATATGATAGGTTAGATTAGATGATAAATATATAATACATAGATTCAAATATGTAAGCTATAGGTGACAGGAAGATTGATCAAAGATAGATGATAATAGGTTGATAATAGATGATAGAGAGCAATAGACAGATAAAGAGAGACGATAGATCCTCTCTTTATAAATCAGAAGGATCAATATGATGGGTTAGGTAGATACAATAGAGAATATGTCTCCACTGCCAGACACGGAAATAAAGACTGGAAATTATGCATGTTTTATTTCAGTTTTTCAGATGTTGACACAGAATAAACTGCGTTTCTTTTAAAGTCTTAGCTATCCTAATACATTGATCAGTAAACTCAATAAATAATCAGTATTTTCCTTCCGCATGTTGAGCTCCAAATGAATAACTATTCAAAAGAGCCAAGGCAAAGAAAAGGACAAAAGCAAACCATATCTTTGAAAAAGGAAAAAGAGAGAAAGCAAGTAGCCCTTGCTGTCAAAATACCTCTGTTTACAATCGCTCATCCTGAATGCTAATCTATTTCAGATTCCAACTCCCTGAGTGTTCGTGGGATTAAGCCTGCTTCATTTTATGCACATATTTTATATTTTATCATAATGACTTAGTGATAAATGTTTCACTTACTCTGCAAAAATTATCATACTCTTTAAGAAATGCCTTCAGAAATAAATGCCACCTAGGGTTAGTCTAGGTTTTCTTTGGGCCCTGAGAAACTGTGCATCAAAATTTTGTCAAAAACAGTGATTTGCTTTGCATCTTTGGCATGGAGAGCACCTGCGGATGGTGCCGCCTTTGATGGGAACAGATGAATGCAGGGGGGGCTGTGGGGGGATGGAAATCAGCATGTTTTCAGTGCCAATGAGGAAGCGCGCTCTGAGCAGCCCCAGTACTGGGCATGCGCACTTCTGCTCCACCAGGTCTTCAGAGCCCGAGAGGCCACTGATCTCCAAGGAAACAGGTTTAAAAGAACTCTGAGTTAGAAAACCCTGTAGCTCTAACTCTGTCTCAACCCAACTCTCATTCTGCTATCCCACTAGGTATTGAAAGGTCATAAATATGGAAAAGCATCTTAGCGATTGAAATAGACATTATTTTTATTTAAATATTTTTCATGCCTTGAAGGAGATTTTTTAAAGTGAATGATACCTTTATAAAGAAAAAAAGAAAAGAAAAAGGGAAAATGTCAGAAGCTGACTTTGGAACTTCGATCTCACTAGAACTGTAGAGTAGAACAGGGATTAACGTTGGAATGTTACCTTTAAGCTGGGCACTCTGTAGCCTTATGGCCATCCAAAGTGCTTCAGCTTCTATTCGGCCACTCGCCCCATGATCCAGTCTATCACTTTTTATTTTTTGGTACAATTATGAGTATCCAGAAGCTGTATAAAACAATCAAATGCTACACAGAAGTCTGTTTTTTTTTTTTATTTCATTTTTCTCTTAGTGTTCCATGAGCCTAGTGATCCAGCTCAGGCAACCACTCTATGCCCACAGCTGAACTATGAAAGAATACAGGTGTGGTGGTTTGAATGAAAAGTGTCTCCCATCAGCTCACACGTGATGGGGTATGCCTCATTCACTCCTGCATGGGTGTATGAACATTTGTTGTGAGGAAGGCATGAGGAACCCAGCCTTCTTGGAGGAAGCACATGACTGGAGCGAGCTTCGGAAGGGTATGACGAGGCCTACTTTCAGTTCTTTGTGGGTTTTGTTGAAGAGTCGATCTCTTCAGCATCCTCCTCCTGCAGCCTGCTGCCACGTCTCTCCATCAGGATGGACTCTTAGCCCTCCAGAATCGTAAGCCAAAATAAACTCCTTCTTCTGTAAGCTGATAGAATGTGTCCTGCACAAGTGGTGTCTAATGCACTGGGAGAGAAAAGGGTATGATCAAAATATATTGTATAAAATCCTCAGAGAATAAATAAAAACATTTAAAATGTTCTCGTTTTTTAATAAATGATTATGGCCTTCACAAAACCTGACAAAATATTGATAAAGCATGCAGATATAATTGTACATAGGTGCTATAAATACATATGTATATTTAGGCCTATGTGTTTTATAATTAATTACTCAAATTGAAAGGAAAAACATTCAAGAATTTCCATTCAGCCAAAGTAATTAAGTTGTTAATATCTATGGGAAAATTACCAAGAATAGATACTTTAGATATTACACATTAAAAAGTACAAACTTCAAAACAAGGCAAAAACGGATTTAATTTTTAAATTTCTCATGAGGATTTCTTGCTTCTGGGGATTTTGGTTCAATCATCTTCCTTCTTTCATCCCTGTCAGATCAAGACCTTGATCTAAATTCAGACTCTGCGTATGCAAATAGCCAGAAGGCCTCTGCATGGGGACAACTAGCAGTGTCCTGCTCAGGTAGCTATTCCCCTAGACAGTGTCCCAGAGTTAGCAAGGCAGGCCTAAACTACACATACCTTTTGTATACAAGAATGGCATACAACACAATTACGTTGTTATACAATGACATGAAAGCATAAAGGGGCCTCTGACATGACCAGGTGTATCCGGATGTAGGACCTTTCCTACCCTCTTTCCATAAACATGGACAGACAGACACTAGAGTCTGAAAAATGTAAAACAGTGGCTGATTCTAACTGGAGAATTCTGGTCCAGGGCCCTTTGCCCTGTCACAGGGATCTAGCAGGCCATGCAGATAGCCCTCCTCCTCCACCACAAAGGGAGCATGGACATAACCCACAAATTTGGCAGAACAGAGTTGGCCTCTGTGGGCCGGAGGCCAGAGAGACCAAGAAGAGAGAAGCCTGGCCACGTGTTTCCCGGGTCACCCACAAGAAAAGTCCCTTCTCCCAAAAGAAGAGGAAGGAGGGCAGAGAGTAGAATTTCTGGTAAAGTCATGCCGCTAAGATAGGAAGTAAGGACTTCAGGTTCCCTGGGCATGCCCAGAGAGGATAAGGACTTTCTCCTCCATTAATCAAGGACAGAACAATAACATGAATTGCTACACACTCAGCATGATCCTCAAAGGACAGGGATTCAGAGGTATTCATCTGTACCTCAAATGCTGCTCAATCTGTGCACATGATCTGTATGGTGAATTGTATCCTATGACCCAAATCCTACCCTGAGGGCCAAAATCCAACCATAAGAACCAGGAACATGAAATAAATCATTTGAATATTGACCAGGCATGAGGATGATCACCGACTCTGTGTTGAGCCTCATAGCTTATTATGGGATAGATCTCATTCATTTCTTTGGTCTGGGGCAGGGAAAGCACCGATTTCAAGTGAAGGAGGATAAGTCCTAAGAAACTGTGAGAACTAATGCTAATCACTATCAATACTAATAACTTATGAGGTCACCTGCCCACATCCTCAGTATTCCCTGGTTGTAGGGAAATGAATCCATAAAATGCTGAATAATCAACTTACCCAGTCTAGGACCAGATAAAAACAATGAGGCCACATCAGAGTTACTTTGGAGGTAGTAAGTATATTACTTTTTATTAGTTAATATATCTTCACAGATGTGCTGTCAAAACAAATAGATAAAAGTTCCCAATTACTATTGTTATTCCACTGCAACACAACGGCAGCCTGGCCAGCTGCTTTGTCTCATTACCGGACTCCTGTCTGCATGGCAGCACCACCCTACTCAAGCCGAGACGCTGGCGATGAGTTTTAATAAGTTCATCCTGTGCTCCAGGTAGCTCACTGCATACTGCTTTGTGTACTGAGACAGCCATTAACTATGGCAATTGTCACAGCAGTCCCTTACCACCACCTGTGCCCTGTTTTGGAGAATTTCTACTTAGAAGGTAAACTATGAGAGGCCCCATTCAAAGCCTGAGTCAGACGCCTGAAGAGATTACAATAAGGGGCCAGACAGTATAATGATGTTTTGGGCATTCAGCCAGCCTTTGAACTCACCGGAGGATCAGATGGAGACAGGGGTGTGACCCTAAGGTGCAGGGTTTCAGGGGGATTTCAAAGGCTCCTTGTTTCCAAGCTACCCCTAGATTTCCCTGACATACTCAGACCGTGATTTCCAAATAGTCTTCCTTCTTTCTCATAAAATTACCACCACACCGCCCACCATGCACACCAAATTCTAATCACAGGTAGTGAAGGAGTTAGACGTGACGGAACCAAGGAAAACTGCAGGCACATCTTGGCAGCTGTGTTTTTCGGGCTGTTAATTGGCTCATTAGTGGTTAAACACCCTTAAAGATGATATAGTTGGGCTGTTACTGATAGGCTGGGAATTGAGGGCACCAGGACGTTTTCCCACAAGTGTGCAACAAGAAGGGTCTAAAACATCAAAACATGTCGTTTTTTTTTTTTTTAAGAAAAAAAAAACCAAACAACATCATAATAAGGTCCCTTTCATTGTTATTTGATACCCCTCCCCGATCTTTTGTGTGTTCTCCTAGAAATCAATAAGAAATACTCAAAAGGGGAGGTCAGGTTTATCTTGATTAGGGAGGATACCTAGTTGCATGCAAATGCCACCCACCTCATAAAAGTTCACAACACTTCTTTAACATATGCTGGGTGGTTCCCTCCCTTTGTGGCAAGTCTACTCCTATCTTATCCTTTTTAATGTACTTTTGATTAATTTGGTTATGTAGGTCTGTGTGTGGATATGTGCATATATATGTAGGTACCTGGAAAGGCCAGGAGACTGACTTAGATCCCACAGAACTGTAGATATGGTAAGTTATAAGTCATCTGACATAAGTGCTTGGAACCAAACTCAGGTGCTCTGAAAGAGCATTGTGTGCTTTCACATGTTTGAGCATTACTTAAATGCATTGTGTGCGAGCACGTGTAAAGTTTTTTTGTTCAAAACTCACAGATCATCTCTCTGTCTTCACTTACAGAACACACAGGGAATGAAGACATTCTGGAAGGGTCATCAGTATGATGCCATGAACACACTACAAAGGTGGTGGAATTTCGGAAAACAAATTTCCTGTTTTCTCGGTTATGATGAGTGGCCTTCTTGCTTCCTTCCAGTGAAGCTCTGGGAAGTGAGGCTATAGGCCAGGTACCCCTGAGACCAGGGCATGCTCTCCAAGGCAGTCACTATCCTGAGAGCTGTTGCTCCTGGGTAAGTATCAGCTGTGAGTTGATTTCCTTGAACTTTCTTTCTCCTAATGGTGAGCCCTAGCAGGAAGAAACAAAGAGCCCAAGAGAGAAAAACAGAAAATGAGAGCGGGCGGAGAGGAGAGATACAAGTTCACCCAGTCCAAGACAGAAGTGATGGGAAAAAGCTCTCCTGAGCCTCTTGAATGTGATACTGATTACATCAACACATACCCATCACACAGTAACAATAAAGGATGACTATGCTGGACCATGTGGCCATTTTCTCAAAGCATCTTCTTTTTAAGACAGGTACATTAATAACCATTCTTGAGTAGATCCCATTGAAATTTTAAAACCCAGAGCAATCAAATATGTGCATGCTTTAACATGAAGATATAGTTTATTATATTGACAGTATCTAAACAAGCACATGTATTTATACTTTTATTTGTAGACATGGTTACCCATGTATATTTTCAGTATGCTTTTAAGATTGTGAGATATGTAAAAATACCAATTTATTCCATTGAAATGTATAGCAAAAATTAAAGGGGAATCCTGAGAAAACTAAGTTGATAGTTTTACAAAAGCTAAAAGCAGTAAAAAAATTTCCTCAATAAGGTTTTAAAAAATGTATGCATGCCTTTTACCTTTTACTATGCTTTTGGGAAATAATTCTAACGGCATGGGTGGATTGTAGGTAACTCGGGGCTGATTCTAATAAAGATTGGATGAAGCAAATGAGATATCCAAGGATTGCCCTGCAAGGGAGCGATATCCAGCCCACTCACTGACTGTAGAACATACAGGGGTACTTTGTAAGAGACAAATATGGGTCCCAACTGTGATGTTAACATTTACCATTGCAGAAGAGGCAGGATGGATGCCAGGAATGCCTGCGAAGCTTTCCTGACAGCAAAATGCAACACCCCATCCCCTCCCCACCCCATCCCACATTCCTTCCCCTTGTTTTATGATTCTCCCTAAATGTGTGTGAGTGTTTATAAAGTTCCCTGCACTCTTGTGTCCTGCCTGGCCCTGCATCGTGGTGATGTAGCATTATATCATCTTGGGCTGTTGGAGTGCACAGCTTACTTCCATGTCTCTCTCTTGAGCCCTGTCCTCGGAGGTTTGGGTCCAGTCTACCTTTGCTGTTGGAGTCTTTATCTCCTTGTCTTTACCCAGCTCATCGCCCATGTTGCGCTAACATCATCCACAGTCAACACCCACCATCTGTTTCCATAATTAAAGCTCCCCTGATCATCCCAGGGTAGGAGACAAAACAAGGACTAAGAGCAGGAAGTCACAGTGTTGTGGGATGGCTCCAGCTTTAGCTGAGGATTCCAAGCCTCTGCACCCTCTGAAGACAGCAGCTGATACCCACCAGCCTCCTGGTCTGACCCACACCCACAGTCCTAGACTGAAGATAGCAGCTTAACTTGTGGATTCCTGATGGCCAAAAACTGATGCTTTTGGTTTCTGTTCCTGTGACATGTGAACTTTGAAGTTTCTTCACTTGGACGGGACCCTTGCCATACTGGATCTGTTCAGGTGATGAGCAGCTTGACCCACAATGGCTTCCTGCTTTCTCATGACAGGCACAGAAACAGCAAACCATCTCTAGAGTGAACATCTGGTTATTTTCTCATATGTCTATAGGCAATTGAAGAAAACACATTAAAAGAACAAAAGACAGAGACTATCCCCTCCTCTTCTGAACACAGTGTGAAGAGAGAAAGCTGGTGAGACAGATGTGGAAATACATCCACACCTGCCTATTTACATATCTGTCTTGAGGTGTATGTCTCTATTCTAACTCCATCTCCTCCTCTCTCTCAGTACATCTCTGTATTCACCCTTGCATCACTGGCCTTATCTTCCCAGAAACCTGTGATTAGATTCATGTCCCACAGTCCCTCCTCCCCAGTGTCTGTCTTAGGTTTCTCAGACTTCACCAGACCAAACTCACTAGAAAGGAACACTTCTAGAATAATGGTGGATTCCTCAGGACTTGGCTCTCCCCACTCCAATTTTTAGTTTGTTTGGTTTCTTCCTGCCCTGAAAGGATGCTAAAATATTTATAACCTCTTGGCTTTCAAGTTTCTGATAAAGTTTGGGACATGCCTTCCTCCTGACACTCTCACATACAACTTCCCTTCTTTAACCAGTGCTCAAGTTTAGAGTTGGACCTAGTCTTTAAATAGCTACAGACTCAAAGATACAGCTACTGGGTCTAAGAATGCGACTTGGTGGACAGTGCTTGCCTAGCATTGAGCAGCTCCGGAACCAGGCATGGCAGTGCACACTTGCAGTATCAACATGGAAGATCAGTCACAAAAGATTAATCACAGGTGATGGGACCCATGTGTCACACAGCCAGCTGGGCTGACAACTCCCAAAATAATGGGCAGAAGAGATTGGTACACCTTCACCAATGGGTGCTATACCAGAAGCCTGAAAGGATATGTGTCTTCTAAGTCAATCCAGTCCATCCTGGTCCTAAGACTAAGAGCAAACTTAAGCATGTGCATTACCAATGGATTCCCTTCACCACGACAAACAATCGATCCTGTCCAATGCTTTGGTAATAATCACCCTTTTATTATCCAAGGAAACATTTCCTTTGTCCATGATTATTCAGTTATTTGTATATTTTTTTTCTAACTTCACCAATGTAGTCTTGCTTCCTCTTAAACAAAAGTCCCTGCATATTTTTATATGTATAATTCATTTTTTAAAAATGTCAAGATTTTATTCCCATAACAGAGTTAATCCATTCTCACTTAAAATATGCATTACAGTCCTGGGTCTCAGAAGACACTGTGGTATGTTCCCACATTGGAATATATATAGGGTATTCGTTGGATCTAGCCTACATTAACTGGAAAAGAAAAAAATCAAGGATTTCAAAACCACTTTGGTATCTTTCCTTTGAATTATAAAAAATTTTATCAGGAAAAAAAGTATCTTATTACATGACTTTGAACATAATTTAGGTCAGAGAAGTGGGAAAAGAAGCTAATACATAAGGGTTGCTTTCTAAATCCAAGCACAATCTAAATTAATCCTCTCCTTGGCACTCTCAGTCTCTGAAGAACCATTAACCTCACTTTGCTGATGAAGGGACAGGCTGAGAGAAGGCTTCCAGCAGGGCCATGTCTGGATGCCAACAGCACTACAATTACAGCCAGCAGCCTCTCCTAGTCAGTACCCCACCCCACTTCTCAGACATAAGAAAAAAAGAAAGAAAGAAAACAAGGAAAGTTATGTATGGGTACTATCTTTTCCTACCATTCTATACATGGTTGGTTATACTTCACAGTTTAACAACTTCATTATGAACATGATAAAGAGGACTTAATGGATGTCACAGAAAGGATAATGCTGGAAGGTAAAAACCCAAAGGCTTCCTAGGCTAACACTGGACTCTGACATAATGAGATTACCCACAATAGATGTGTAGATGGTGTTTAAAAAAGAATACTAATGTTCCAAGATAAGAAATAATGACATGGGTACAGAAGATAGAAGTTGACAAGATAATATGACGTGGAAGAAATGATGCCATTTTAGTTGTGCCTATTTATCATTTTGATGACCACTTTACTAACGTGCTAACATGCAAATGCAATAATTTGCCAAGATAGATAAAAAAGAGATATACATACTAAACCTCAGTCCTTGACCACTGTGTTCTCTAGAGTAGAAGGTTCAGCAAATAAGTGGTCTGTCATTTTGGACCTAGAGAAAATGTTTGTCAACTCTATTGTCCCTGAATACAAACCTTTAGTCCCAGAACCAAGGCATCATTCCCATGATCTAGAGCACTCCAATCAGAGCAGCCACACAGACCAATCTGAACCACTTGACAAGTGCTGTCTAGTGAGGGACCATGAAAAGCATCCTCCCCACTGAAGTCCTATACCAACACCAGGTGGAAACAAGAGACAATGGTGAATGATGTTTAAGGGACAGATAGGAAACCCTGATACTTCAGTAAGCAAGGGAGCTAATGGCCCATTTGCATTTCACAGTGAAAACAGTGACCATGAATATAAATGCAAATCATTCCTAAGAAATCAAGCTATAAGAGCACTAGCAGAGCCTATGTCACAGTTAAGTTTCATATGTCCTGTGTCCAAAATTTAAATCAAGTCCTATTTAGTATGATTGTTTCTTAACCAGAATAATGTGAATACTATGCTAAGCTATTCCATATTTCAATCAGTGTATGTGCATGCATGTACATGTTTGTGTATATGTGTTACACAATATACACTTATAAAACTAGATGACAGGCATAGAGTAGGTAGATGAGAGAGAGAAAGAGAGAGAGAGAGAGAGAGAGAGAGAGAGAGAGAGAGAGAGATGGAGAGAGAGATGAGTGGATAGATATCTGATTGTCTGGCTTGAGAAAGGGTCTTCCACTGTAACCCGGGCTGACCTAAAATTCACTATAAAGTCCAGTCCTGTTTTGAACTCCTGGAAGTCCCCATTTTAGTCCCAAGCTGATTACAGTTATTTGCCACCATAATAAGTATTGTGTTTCAAAAGCAATTTCATGAAAATACTAATCTGACAAATCAAAACTGAGTTAAAATTGCCATGTTTGGTTATTGAAGATGAGTGTTTAATATGCAAATGTTTTGGCAAATGAAAGTCTTGTGGTCTAGTCTCAGGATGTAGCTATATACCACTCACCAGAGCTCAAACTCTATGCTTTCATCAAGTCTTTCATTGCTCCACTCTAAATGCAATTAGCATCTGGTCATAGGGTCATCTTCACTGGCACCAACTTGGGTCTTGACTATTGCATTTCTGTGAGTGGAAGAGTTCATAGAGTTGGAAAATCATATATGCCTACCCCTAACCAAGTAGTAAGTCACACTGCATAAGTTTCAAAAAAAAAATCAACACAATTCTTTCCTGTGTTTTTAGGAGAAGCATCCCCTGAAAAATATGTGTGGATCAAGAATCTCAGACCCAGAAAAATAAAAATTACATGTTCACTCATCTGAGGCTTCTAACTCTAGATCTTCAGGGATGAGTATATGACCAGAGGTAGCCATGGAAAACTGGGAAAGTAAAAAGGGACCCTATAGGGTGGCTCGAGAGTAAGATAGTAAGACAAGGTTAATATGGAGGGAATGAAAAACTTTAACTGAAGGAGGCTTTAACTGAAGAGGAAGAGGGAGGGCAGCACAGAGGAGATGTATAGATAGGAGGAAAACTAAAACTATAAATATAAATAACTATATTTGATAAAGCATCAAGGAATCATAGTATTTCATACTAATCTAAATGTATATATAATGCATATAACTGTGTGTGAATACACATGTATGTACAGTTTAAACAAAGGTATGCTACTTGGTCTGACAATGCTCCCCACAAGAGCACAAACTAACAAATACCCCAGTACCAGACATAAGAAACCTTTCAGTTATTGGTCAAAGTACTCCCAGTCTCCCAAAACAATATAAACTATTGTTACTGCCCTTGGTTAACTCTTAGAGGCTGGCAGTAAGCCCCTCTTGCTAAAGATGCCACATATTTCAGAAACAGAACTCGGAAGATCCATGTTCCATCTAACCTGGAAGCCTTTCCTGCAGTCTGGCTTTCATAGTATCAGAAAGGTCTCTGCAAGTTATCAAGGAAGGAAAGCAATCCACAGTCCTCCCAAGATTAATGCCTATGAAACACAACAATGACAAGTATGTCAAGATAGCTCCAAAGGGACAAGAGTGGTGTTCATGTCTTGGTGGTAACCAACAACTGTCTAATTAGATTTAACACTCAACAGGAGAGAAATCATGCCTGGTGCTGAGAACCTAGCCAACTACCAAGGGCTAATGATGCACTGATCTTCCTACTACTGCCATTAAGTATACTGTATCCTAGCTGCATTCTAAAATGTACTCTTATAGCCACAGACATGACTAGCTCTTACCCTACATTAAGTAAGCTTCTCTTTGCAGCAGAGATAGTTACAACTGATCATGGGGTATGCCGTCCTAATAGCGCCACTCCCTGTGCCACGCATATACAAACCAGCACAACAACTCTTGTACTCAAGGTTCAGATAATCACAGGGAAGGGCTTAGAAAAGTTGTAAAGGCCAGAGGACTGGGAAGTCCTGGGAGATACCGTCTCCTACGTCAACAATATGGCTTCCTAAATAAGATCTGCACAAGGATAACAGATATATGAAGGTAGAAAGAGGAATTCTAACAGAGGACCCATCTCTAGGCAAACAACTGTAGGCAGGAATGACTGCTAAGAATGTGTGAACTACTTTTCTCCCAGAAATGAGTGCTCCAATTGTTTATCCAATAGAAAATGGTCAGCACTGAGATCATATACACATACTACACTGAACTTAATAGGTTGTCTTTATATAAACAACCATATGTAACCATGAGAACTAAAGAAAAAGAGAAGCCACCAAATTGAGAAGGGATGGGGAGGGTACAGCAGATATTAGAGGGAAGGGATATAAGAGTGGATAGAGAGAGGAAAGGGTAGGGGACATGATGTAATTATATTTTCATAAAAATTATTTACTTCCCAGAGTTCAGTTAGAGCTCCCAGCCCCCTTGCTGACAGCTCTTGCAGTTTAACGGTATAAAAATTACTAATGACAATAAATATAGTAAATATGAAATATTGCCAATGAAGGTCATAGACTCTCCTTGGAGAAGACACTGTGCCCAGGCCCAGGCTAGGGCCATGTATCCACTATTGCCTTTAATTTGTGACATACATCATCTTACTCGGGAACATGTGAGGTAATGCTGGCTCACAGTGTGGCCAAGTGGCCATCAGTTTAGAAGCACCTCCCCCTACCTTACCCAAAAGCTCTGGGGCCTCTCCTTGACAATGTCACAGTAATTATAGCTTCATTTTCAAATGTTCACCGAGTGACATTTTAAAAAATTACTTCAGATGGCATCTCAAACCCCCTCTACTGTTTATTGCCTGACGAGAATAGATTTATTTGTCTCCCTAGCCACAGAGCAGAGCTGTGTCTCAGACTGATGCAATTATCAGATGGTATAACAAGCAGAACTCTCTTTTGGATTTCTTTCATCTTAAAATGAAGTCTTATTTCATAACAGTTGGGAAAATCAAGACTCCTTCTTAAATGATGAAGACAGATTAATGATAACTTCAATGGTCCGTTTTCATTTCATTAAAATTTTGAGTAAATGGAATTTAACAGACCTCTATTCTAAGTTATTATTCTAAATATTAATTGAGATATGAATTGGGTTTTTATCTATTTATTTAATAAAATAACATGGATGACACTTTGAGAGCAGGTTCAGGCACAAAGGAGGGGCCTGAAGATTGCATATAGACCACGGGTTCCGGTAACATGTAAGTTTTATACTGACCTACATTTTATGAGAGATGATATCACTTTTATTCAACATAAAAATAAATGTATTTCTTCTGGATATGCATTTTAACTCTTAAGTTTTACCATTTTTGTAAAAAAAAATAACCTGTTTTTCTTGCTCGTAGTAATTCTGTAAAACCCCACAATGATCTGTTGTGCACGCTGACTCAGTTGTCTGAGGTTTTTGTAGAACACATGTATAGGGAAAGGACTCTGGGTGTGAGACACACAGATCTTTATTTCCAGACAGAGCAAAGGGGCCTGGCACTGCTCACTGTCTGCAACCACTGCTATTCACAACCAGCCCGAAATTAGAATTACATTTTGAAAGACTTCTGTTCAATACATTCTTCTGTTTGCTATCTAGGAATATACTCTTTCCATTGGCTAATTGTGTCACTAGCTGATGTGAATATGTAACCGTAGCAAGCCGTGACTGAAGCAGACACATGACCAGGTGTGGTGGGCTGAGACCAGTGGGCTGAGTGTATTTGTTTCTGCCCATAGGTTTGACCTAATTTGCCTAAATGGATGGGCCTCTTAAGTACCGTGTGTACACCTCGTGCCTCACAGCTCAGCACTGAACCCTTCCTACAAACCGTGAATCCTCCTAAGTCTCTTCACATCCTTCAAACAAAGGGACAAACTCATTCGGATCAAGAGCAGAACGTCTCTCAACACTTCAATCTGAACAACAAAGCACCGGCTTCCATCCTTGTAAGTGAAAGTTATTTATTTCCCATCGCAAAGTCACCAGTGTGGTTTGTTAATCCCCATGTTCGCACAGAGCTGTTCTCCATGGTGGCCCTGCTTCTCGTTACAAATCAGTTGTGAAGCCCTCTGAGCATTTCTCATCTCGCTACAGAATGCTAAAAGGAGGCCGTGTGGGGAAAGCGTTTTAAAGGAACTGGCATAGTTTGCTGCATTCACTTGCATGGTAAGTCTATGATGGGAACAGCATGGGACCCAGTAAGGTTCAGCCCTGTCACCTTGATGTCTGAGGTAGCAGCCTGACTCTTGCATCACTGCAGACAAGGCAGTGCATGGGACAGATGCCATCTGATGTCATCATGAAAGCAGGCATCAGTAAGGCAGAGAGCACTGACTGGAGCAACCAGGATCTGGGGTGTAGACCTCTGAGCAAGCTCCCAGCTAAACAGCACAGTGATCATCAGTGTAAAGAATATAGATTAAGGAAATACCCCTTAAAGAATGAACATGTAAGCCTCAAGTCATTACCACAATTTTTTGCAAAATACAGTCTGATCATTACGCCTTCTTTATCTCTCATATCATGTCAGCACTCTGTACTAAGAAATACAAATTAATGAAAACTAAGTTGTCGTCCACCTACTGAACTCTTTAGTTCTTTTTTGTATGTGTTCATGTGTTTATGTGTACACACGTGTGTGCACTAAGGTCTATGTTCAGGTACACACGTGTATGCTCCATATAGAGGCCAAAAGTCAGCATCAGGTGTCCTTCCTCAGGCCTGGGGTCTTTCTTGTGCCTGGGGTTAACTGAGTAGTCTGAATTATCTGATCCATAAACCTGGAGAATCTGCCTTAAGACTGCTTGTCTACCTCCTCAGCTTTGGGATTAAAAACACTGATAACCACACTTGGCCTTCTTACGTGGGAATCTGTGACTCAAGCGCAGCTCCGCATGCTCGGGAAGTGAGCATTTCTCTGATGAAACCAGCCAGCCAGGCTGCCCCTTGTTCGACCAAGATCACCATGCTTTCACACACTGCTGTTTGTTTTCAAGTTTTTAAGCATAGATTTCCCTCTTGCAGACCTTAGCTTCCCCCTTGGTCTCTTGTCCCTGCCCCAGCAGTAAGTTAATGGATCCAAAGCGAACTTCAGACCGTGCTTATGGACACTTAGCTTGCACAGTTCAACATGAAGCGAAACAAACTCACCTGCATTCACGTGCGTAAGTCACCATGTACCATTGACGCTGTTCACTTAACGACCCCTGAAGCTTGGGGGAAGCAGAGGGAGAGTCTGTACTAGTTGGCAAAAGAGCGACAGAGTTTGGGAGAAGACTGTGATTCTGCACGGATCAGCTACAAGGAATTCTGTTGCTGAGTTCAGTGAGTAGAGGTCATTATGCAATGCCACAGAAAAGGAGCCTAGAGCAGTTCAATAATCTGTAGGTAGAATTTCAGTAATAATAAAATCTATTTTGCTCTGACCATTAAGTAGGCACCTTCTACAGGCTTGCTTGGATACCAAATATGGAAGCACAAAAGTAATAAACACCCTCCCCCGAGACATAAAATGGGATTTGTTCCAGAATATTCCATATTTACTGCAATGTGTAAAGTCAACAGATGATTTGAAATATCCTCCTCACCCTACGATCTGAATAATTCATGCATTTAAAGCTTTATGTTTGGTTCTGTGGATACCAGGACCCATATTTCAAACCATTTATCTCTCAATGAAGACAAAAGAGCACTGTCTGAGTTTGGGTTTCCGTCACTGTGAAGAGACACCATGACCAAGGTCATTTTTATAAAGGCAAACACTTAATTGGGGATGGCTTACTGTTTCAGAGGTGCAGTCCATTATCACCATGGCGGGGCATGGCAGTGAGAAAGAACACACGGTGCTGGAGAAGCTGAGAGAGAGGTCTACATCTTGATCCAAAGAGAGCCAGGAGGCTCTTTCCCACACTGGGCAGAGCATGAGCTTAGGATACCTCAAAGCCCACGACCACAGTGATACACGTGCTCCAACACAACCACACCTCCTAACAGCCATGGGCCAGGCATATTCACAGAACCACGAGCACATTGCTTAGAATTCTCCATTGTTCATTCACACACTGTGAACACTCTGGGCTGTTCTTCCCTCTGCATACATACTGCCTTCTCTCCTGGGTCTCTCCTGCCCCACAACCCAGGGTCTTATTCCATCTATGCATTGATCACTGAGAAGCAGCTCTCCATAAGTAATGGGTCATGTCATCTGATAAATCTGTGTCCCAAACATAGATGTGTCCCATACATAAGGTAGAGAAATTTTTAAAAGAATGATTTTTGTAATCACCTTTCATTACAGCTCAAAGATTTTTCTCTCTCAAATCTGTAAAGTTCTTTTAAGAGGTGGGGGCATAGCTATTTCTGCTGCAGAGTTGGCATTTGGAATGACCATGGCGAATGAGCTTCTAGAGCGCTATGTCATAGGAGGCAGGATTCAAGTCAAAGTCCTGATAATATGATTCCTTCAAACCATAAAGACAGCACAATTAAGATTGCATCCCTCTTTGCCATAGCATCAAAATGTGCTGCCATGTGCACTTTGGTGACAGCTTGAGACCCAAGGATCCCAGTCATTGTGTTTTATTACAGTAATAGAAAGGTAACTAAGACACTCTCCTTGACAGTTTCTTTAGATCTATTGGATTCTGAAGCACAGTTTCCAGTTTAAACATTTCTGTATCATCATCATCATTCAAATCGCAAATATTTGAGAATTTTATTTAATCATTTCTTGGCCTTTGGGGTAAAGTCAAGTGAGAATAGTGTATTCATATTACAAATATATAGACCACTCAGAAGAGGCTGAAAATCCTTACCCTGCTATGATTTTATATCTACCACCAGCTTAACAGAAACATAATATTAGCGTACACTGCCCCAGAAATGAATCTGACAGGATTGCTTTGCCAGTATCCCATCAATCTAACCGCTTGAGGGAAGTAGTATATATTTCTGAATTTCCTTTGCATTCAGCAAATGGACTTTGGAGAATTCCCTCTTGCCAATAGAGACTGCCACTAAGCATTTTACCTTCTAGTGGTCAAAGCATCAGCGTGCTTTGGGAGCAGTTTTAGAGATAGGACATGACCTCTCTGTCCAAGATGTATTAATATCCTTCTCTGTTCCAAAGTGAAAGAAGCAGCCAGAAAGTCGTGCGAGACCCAAAGGGAGGCGGCCTCTGTGACATTTTGCTTTGCATCCTTTGTCAACAGCAAATGTTAGATCCATAAATGCTTTGTTGACACATGGTGTAGATGTGACATACATGCTAGCACATCTGTGGCTTTAATTTGGCTCTCGGAATTTTTGCTCTCTGCTAAATAATGCATCATATCACAGTTGTCCATCTCACCACCAAGGTTGTTGGTGAATACACATGCAGGGTGATAAATAGAAAGCAAGTCTTATCTGACTGCAGAAACTGGCCCAAATACTAGACTAAACAGTTTTTAGAGCCATCAAGCAAACCATCTGAAATAGATTATTAATAAGGTAGGGTTTTACTCCTTAGTTGTTGCACACACACACACACACACACACACACACACACACACACACGAGCGCTTTTAGCCATATTAATTTTTTCTTTACAATTTAACATTAAGCTTTCTCTGAACATAATAAAGTATTTTCCTATGTTATTGTTATTGTTCACCAGAGAATATTTTATCAATGTTTCAAAAATCAGTTTTTATGTCTTTGTTGAATTTTATGACTATCTGGATTTAATGTGGATTAATTTAAAAGTCATGAAGTAAAATTAAGGTGAATGCTGTAATTCATTGATTTACATATTTCTCTTTGTTTCTTTTATATTTTGAAAGTTTTTATTCTGCCCAATAAATATCCAATGACATTTTCCTCTGCAAAACTGTACTCTAAATGCCAAGACAAGCAAAATGGCCTCTTGTGGTAAACTCATGAGGGGAAGTTGTGGCTCTGATGTAAGGTTGGGGAGTTTTAGGTCACACAATTGTGAAGCTGTTCATTCATCCCTTCCACCTGGTGAAAAAAGTGAGACCTTCCCAAGCTATTATTGCAAACATAGAACTTACTGCAACTGACAGCCCAAGGAAGGGGTAAGAATCCAGAGTCTTTATGAAGATGGAGAAGCTTGGGGTGGGGGTGAAAGACCTTGGAGAGGGTAGATAATCTTATGAAGGAGAGAGAGCCTTGGAGTGGATGCCTTGGGAAGGATGGGGAGACTTGGGGAGCATGGAGAGCTGTGAGGAGGATAGAGAGCCTTGGGGAGGATGGGAAGCCTTGGGGAGGATGGGGAGCCTTGGGGAGGATGGGGAGCCTTGGGAAGGATGGGGAGCCTTGGGAAGGATGGGGAGCCTTGGGGAGGATGGGAAGCCTTGGAGAGGATGGGGAGCCTTGGAGAAGATGGGGAGCCTTGAGGAGGATGAGGAGCCTTGGAGAGGATGGGGAGCCTTGGGAAGGTAGGAACCAGGTATTATGAGATCACTGTTTGCCCCTGCCTTTCCTTGGACTCTGAGCCAGTTCCCAAATGGAAAAGGCAATGGCTGATAGCAATGCATCAGGGACACAGAGGTCCATGGAATTCTGGAATATAGCCTAGGATAGAGATGACAGTATCACTGACCTTCTGGGATTCATGTGAACAGAAAAAGAATGTATATTTGCAGACAATGAAGTTCGATGCTGGCCAATCACGTTTTTTGAAAGCTGGACTAGTAGGAAATAGGATAGCAAGGAACTCCAGAACCAATCAGGTGCATGAACACGGGGGCATGTGAAGAATGAGTACACCTTCCCCGTTAAATAAAAGGATGAGAGACACAGATGTGGAAAGGGGATAGAAGCCTGGAGGACAGAAAGCAGCCTGTGTAATTCCATCAGTGGTACAATCACATAGCAGCTAAGATACAGTGTACCCGCGATATTCACTAAGTTCAAAGAGAAAATAAAATTCCCCACGCATGCTAGATTTTAAAAAGCAGAGATAAAGGTACATAACGAATATAAATGAGCTTAAATAAAATAAGTCACTTGGGTAGATGACAGTCTCACTGCTACCTACACTGTTTTTACTTGGTTTCAATGCTGTGTGAATATAAATAGACCAAAGTTTTCATGCAACTGGAAAAAAAATCTAGATGTTTCTTCCAATAGAAAGGTTGGAAATAAAACAATGTAAGATATTTAATTTGCAAACATAAGGCATGTTAAAACAGATGGTTCCATAAAGCAGATTTCCAGAGGAGATAACCCCATTTAGAATGAATATAAATATATAGAAAAATTTGGATTCATGAAAAATAAGTATTTTTTTAAAGTTAGATATAGGCTATTTTTCCCCAGGGCAGGACTTTTAACCCCTTAGTAGATACAAGCTATCTCATCCCAACATAGATTTGGGAGCAGAAATGGAAATGCTTCGTAATGGAAATGCTCAGCCTCAACTCTGATAACCCAGGTAGAAACTGAAGGCAACGGACATCCTTGAGGAGTCTGTATGTCATCACCAGAGTCACACAAATCAAACCATCCCCTGACAGCAAGTATTCAAGGCAGGATTCCCTTCACTCTCTAGAGTGTGTTTATAGCCAGCTGTGCTTCCAAGTGCAGACTATCAACCCAGCTGTGAAAGAGATTGGGGGAGGAAGATCATAAGTCCAAGTTCTGTTCAGGACACAGGGAGGATCTAAGGCCATTCTGGGCAACTGAGTGAGACTACTTAGATGCTTTTTTAAAGTAAAAATGGGACATAGCTCTACAGTAGATCACTTGTCTAGCATGCACAACATCCTGAGTTCAATCTCTAGCACTACAAGAAAAAAAATCACAAAAATGCATAGTCATGCCTGTGGCCATAGATGTGACAATGACTGCCTCACCTACACCATCGATGATGTCACCTAAGCTAAAGCCAAATGTACTTTACTTGAAAAGTAGAATCAAGTTGAAGAGTAGATTAAGAACCATGCATATCATGCATTTGGCCTAGATATCTAAACACAGTGGGTCAGCTGAGGCGTATACAGCAGCCACACACTCACTGAAAAGCTAGAGACTGGGGATACTATGTTGTTAGTGTCTGAACACAGCAAATAAATAATGGACAGATGCACTCTTATATCTACCACCTGGTCTTGCTGAAAAGAGAAATCTTGAAATGAGCATGCCATCCTACCATCTGATAAATGTCATGCAACATTTATGACTTCTACAGAGACCCAGGCAACAGAAGCCATTTCTGTAGACAGCTGTCCTTCACGACAGAGCCTGAAAGCAAAAGATGAACAAAGGAAACAAGTTAGAACAAGCCTAATGGCATCAAAGCTAATTTCAACACAGGAAGCCCATTCCAGGCAAGACCACAGGGGAGTAACTGCATGTGCTGTCTTCATGCTCAGCCTGGCCAGCAGGACTCATACCTCCATCAGCCCACTCTTCCTGTTCACTTGGGTCAGGAGTTCCCAACCTTCTTAGTGCCACAACCTTTAAATAAGGTTCCGCACATAAATTATTGTGTCGCTACTTCATAACTGTAATTTTACAGCTGTTACAAATCAGAACATAAATACCTGATATGCAGGATATCAGACATGTGGCCTCTAAAGTGGTCACAAGCCTCAGGAGGAGAACCACTGAGCTATCGTGTTGTTCATGCACATCCATCGATACCATGGAAGGGAAGTGTTTCCTCTGCTTTCTTGCAAGATTTATAAGTTTTCATTTATTTTTTTTTCTTCAGAGCAACCTATGCCCTAAGCTTTCACATTCTTTCAGGAGCTGCTGGGATTGACATCACAGGTAGAGGGAGCACAGATATCTACAGTATCTCTACTGTAGCTGTCCAAGGTCCCCGTGGACATCATTTCACTGGGAAGGAGGCATCCCTGTGTTCTGGATCTCAATGCTTTTGCATCTGGGAAAAGCTTCACTCACTGAATCATATACATGATCATGCTTGCAATGGCTATATTTCAGATTTCAGGGCCACTAACCATGCTGATTTCTTAGAAAAATAGCACATTTTTTATTTTATTTTGTTGAGAGCCCTGTTTTTGTCTCTGCTGCCAAGCTCAGAGCAGAGCAGCAGGAAGGACTCTGAGACATGAATTTTAATGCCCTGTGTCTTCGCCTTCTCCATGTGATTCCTCAGGCTTTGATCTCCACTGTCAGAGATATTGTGCTTCTTTAAAAAAAAAAAAAGTAAATCTCTTCAGGTTACTTTTAAATCTTCAGGGCACAAATAAAAGATATATTCTTAAAATGCAGCATTTGAGCTGAAACACGATCGAGTCAAGTAATTTGATAATTGCTTCAATGACTGGGTGACATATTAGATACAAAAACAAAATAAGTAATTCATTTTAGCAACTGAATAAGAGCCACCCTCAACACATAACAGTTTCCAGATCCCTGCACCCTTGACTATGGCCAGGCTTAGATGTGGGATTTTCATAGACTCTGTAGACCTTGTGGGTCTTCTAAAAAATACATTTTTAAATATATATATTATATATATATATAACATATATATATACATGTATGTGTGTATATATATATTCAAGGTACACAGCATAATATACAGTGCACAAGAATAATAAAAATATTTAACCTAGTGAAGCTAGATTTCACTTTTTAGGTTGGACAAGTACAGTTAAATTCTATTAGTTTATCAATAACATGGCCTACGTATGGCCTTCATTACTTGTTTATCTTGTTCATCCTACATAAATGCTACATCCTGCCCTCTGAGACGCACTTCCTAATTCCTCATAGCTCCTTTCTCTAACTCTATGTACCTATTTACTTATTTCAGATTCTGCACAGAGGCAAGACAGTCACGCCTGCCAGGACTTCCTTTGCCTGTCTAGTCTCCAGAAGGAAAACGTTTTCTAGGTTGGACCATCTTGTTACAAAGGGCAGAAGATTTTGACTGGTGTTCAATTGTAGCTATATATCATGTTTCTTCATTCATTCATTCATTCATTCATCGCCATTTCAATTTTTCCCCCCACCTTTGCTGTTGAAAAATAGTACACAATAAACATAAGACTAAAATATCTTTTAGTGGCTAGTGATTTCCTTTCCTTCAGAAATGCTAAGTCTCATGGTGATTCTGTAAATCTGCCCTGCTCGTGAATCGGCAGGATTAATATAGTTAAAATGGCCATCTTGCCAAAAGCGATCTACAGATTCAATGCAATCCCCATCAAAATCCCAACTCAGTTCTTCACAGAGTTAGAAAAAGCAATTCTCAAATTCATCTAGAATAACAAAAAACCCAGGATAGCTAAAACTATTCTCAACAACAAAAGAAATTCTGGGGGAATCAGTATCCCTGACTTCAAGCAATACTACAGAGCAATAGTGTTAAAAACTGCATGGTATTGGCACAGTGACAGACAAGTGGACCAATGGAATAGAATTGAAGATCCAGAAATGAATCCACACACCTATGGTCACCTGATATTCGACAAAGGAGCCAAAAACATCCAGTGGAAAAAAGATAGCCTTTTCAACAAATGGTGCTGGATCAATTGGAGGTCAACATGCAGAAGAATGCAAATTGATCCATTCTTATCTCCATGTACTAAACTTCAATCCAAGTGGATCAAGGACCTCCATGTAAAACCAGATACACTGAAACTAATAGAAAAGAAACTGGGGAAGAACCTTGAGGACATGGGCACGGGGGGAAAGTTCCTGAACAGATCACCAATAGCTTATGCTCTAAGACCAAGAATTGACAAATGGGACCTCATAAAATTACAAAGTTTCTGTAAGGCAAAGGACACTGTTAAAAGAACAAAACGGCAACCATCAAATTGGGAAAGGATATTCACCAACCCTACATCTGATAGAGGGATAATATCCAATATATACAAAGAACTCAAGAAGTTAGACCCCAGGGAACCAAATAACCCTATTAAAAAATGGGGTACAGATCTAAACAAAGAATTTTCACCTGAAGAAATTCGAATGGCTGAGAGGCACCTTAAGGCTCAACATCATTAGTCATTAGGGAAATGCAGATCAAAACAACCCTGAGATTTCACCTTACATCAGTCAGAATGGCTTAGGTCAAAAACTCAGGAGACAGCAGGTGTTGGCGAGGATGTGGAGAAAGAGGAACACTCCTACACTGCTGGTGGGGCTGTAAGATGGTACAACCACTTTGGAAATCAGTCTGGAGGTTCCTCAGAAAACTGGCCATGACACTTCCGGAGGACCCTGCTATACCTCTCCTGGGCATATACCCAAAGGATTTCCCAGCATGCAATAAAGACACATGCTCCATTATGTTCATAGCAGCCTTATTTATAATAGCCAGAAGCTGGAAAGAACCCAGATGCCCCTCAAAGGAGGAATGGATACAGAAAATGTGATATATTTACACAATAGAATACTACTCAGCAATTAGAAACAATGAATTCACAAAATTTTTAGGCAAATGGTTTGATCTGGAAAATATCATCCTAAGTGAGGTAACCCAATCACAAAAGAATACACATGGAATGCAATCTCTGATAAATGGATATTAATTAGCCCAGAAGCCATGAATACCCAAGGCACAAATCACATAACAAATGACTCCCCTGAAGAAGTATGGAGAGGGTCCTGATCCTGGAAAGGATTGATCTAGCATTGGAAGGGAATATAAGGGCAGAGAAAAAGGAGGGAGGTGATTGGAGAAGGGATGGAGAGAAGAAGGTTTATGGGACATATGGGGAGGGGGGATCCGGGAAAGGGGAAATCATTTGGAATGTAAACAAAGAATATAGAAAATAAAAATATTAAAAAAATAAAATAAAAAATACATCATCAAATAGCTTAACAGCCTTACACACACACACACACACACACACACACACACACACACACACACAAAGAAAAGAAAAGAAAACACTTTGCTGTCTTCCACAAGGCCTGAACAAGATTATATGCACTCCAAGAGCACACAGGGCTCCTTTGTGTGTGTTTGCTAATCTATGTTTCCTTCTTGCTGTGGACCAGTTCCCTTGTGAGCACGAAGCTCACAGGAAGTGTGTCTGTGGTAACTCAGGGGTGTGATTCCCTGTACTTATATCTGGGTCATTCTTGTTGTTCAGGAAACATGTACTGTGATAGTTAGCCTAAACTGTCAACTTGATGAAATCTAAACACATCTAGAAGGTGATCCTCTGGGCACACCTGTGAGAATCACCTCCATTCGGATATTGAAGTTTGGATGTTCACCACCGTGGGCAGTGCCGTTCCCTAGGCTGGAATCTTAGAATTTATAAAAAGAGGGAACCTGAGCACAAGCATTCACGGCTCCCTGCTTCTGCACTTGACTTCTCCTCTAGCATTAAATGAACCTAGAGGTTGTCAACCTAGAACAGACCCTCCCTTCCTTGAGTTTCTTCCTGTTGTGTCTTTTAGTCACAGAAAAATGTCACTAAGTCGCCCGAGTAGTTCAGATATAGCCCCTCCATCTGTTCTCTTCAGGCTTTGAAGTCACATGCACTATTGGTAAATTACAGGTGTTAATCCACAGTACTTCAGTCTCTGCCAACAATATTATTTGGAAGCACCATCCTCTCTTCATATATTCCCAGCCCAACCCTCCGCATAGCCATCATCTTCTGGCACTGTGTGCCCTAGAAACTATAAGGTCCACAACTGGGGGCTAATACCCCACTGCCACTGATTGCTCATAGTTCTGGGGCTTGGTCTGTTGGTGCTGGCAAACCCAGAGTCAAGTGTTGAACTGCTTCATGAAAGGCATCTTCTCGTTGTTCCCTCCCATGGAGGAAGAATCTGCCTAGAGATAACAGAGTTTCATGGTTCTCAGCTCCCAAAGGCTTCACTTCCAATAGCTATCACAAGATAGAAAGTTGTGCACTGTGCAGATTAAACCTAGAGTACACTTACTTTAGAGCCTGACATTTCTTTCAGTTAAACAGTGTCGTGTAGTTATAATGTCACTAGAATTAATTTGGCTTCTTGGATCTCTCTCCTTCTGCTTCACAAACATGGAGTATATCGTGCATAAGATTGAGTCACAGTTCCAAAAATAATTCCAGACCAAACAGTGACACATCAGCAGGACAAGGAAAGGCCATGACAGCTGAGCCCAGGCCTTGTGATGCAAAGTCTGATGGCCAATTTAGGGAGAATGGGAGAACTCTGAAGAAGATGACTTCATGTATGATGTTTGAATGTTGCTTTAGTTACTTCCCACATTTATAGGACCTGTTCATTTTAACTTGAATCCATTCTCCTCTGTGTGTAAAGACATACCAAGGGTCTCGGTGTAGGGCAGAGGAGTTGGTTCAGGCTCAAGTTCAAGGCACACGTGCTGTGTGCAGCCTGCCTTTGCATCCCTACAAAAGTCAAGCACACCTGTGCATGCTTGCAGACCCAACATTAGGGGCAGAGACGTGATTCTCCAGAGCTTTCTGGTCAAACAATATGTAAAATACCTCAGCCCAGAAGTTCACTACTGACCTTCTATTTGAGGAAGAAGAGAAAAATTCAACATACTGACTATTGAGAAGTTACATGAAGATGCTGCTATGTTGTTATAGAAAAGAGGAGAGGAGGGAGGATGGCTGAGGGATGTGGGGTTAAGAGGAAAAGAGAGAGAAAAGGGAAGGGGGGAGGAAAGAAGAGGAGGGAAGGGGAAAGGAGAAGAAGGAAGGGTAGAGGAGAGGAGAGGGGAAGGGAGGAGATGGGAGAGGAGAGGGGAAGGGAGGGGAGGAGGGACAGGAGAGGAGAGGAGAGGAGAGGACGGAAGGGGAAAGGAGAGGAGAGGAGGGGAGGGGAGGGAAGAGGAGAGGCTATTGTAGTCAGTTGCCTCTGTTTATTCACTTACACCAATGATAGCCTTAGACATCATTTCTCTTTTCATAAAAACTTGAAGCTGCCCAATACTAAAAATAGTTCTTGATGAATATAATCTCTGGGGTTTAACTATTGATTCCTATTCCTCATTTACTTCAGCAATGTTCATTAAAAATTAGAAAGCAGTTTCTAATGAGCAGTTTTTAAAAAGCAGAGACAAAGATGAAGCAGGTTCAGACATCACAATATTACACACAGAGAGCTGGAGCTAAGTGAGACAGTGAGGGCCACCTCCTCTTTCTTAGTGTCTGTCAACTGTCTCGAGGCCACCATGCCAAGGTCAGCTCAGTGAATGTCAGGCAAACCCCATTATGCTATTTTTCCGCTGATGACTGTGGTGTGGGACTCTGAGGTACAGTGAAAGGGAGAGGTGGCTCCTTTCTGCATCTGTCATCTTCTTCCTGATGCCTGGGTGGGTGTAACACCCCTGTAGGGGAGACCTGAGTTACCCTCCTGCACCCTGCAGGTGTCTACAGAAAGAGGTCTCCTGCTATCTTCAGGTCATAGCCAAGTACATTGACATTTCCACAAAGTCATTTAGTATCTGGTGATCCAGCTGGTGGGGTACGGAGCTTAATTTCCAACCTCCACTGCCATAATATCTGTGCCTATTGAGTCAGGATCACAATGTGCCTCCAGGTCCCACCGATATCTGACTACTTCCTGGCCCTGATGTTCCCTGTCACTGCCCACCTTCCATCCAGAAGGCCTCACAGGTACTCCTTCCTTCTGCACCAAAGTCCTAAGGAGGACCTTCCAGAAGGGGCGTTAAAGACCCCTCTAGCCCTACCAAGAAGTGTCTAAGCCTGAAGTGTTAGCATTTCTGTAACGGAGGATTTATGCCATTTCTCTAGAAGACTCTGCTCCCCACAACAGAACACCCAGCATCCTGCTGTTTCCACCCTAAATTATCAATTCATCCTGCTCAGCACCAATCACTTTCATGAACAGGTATCTCCTTCCTGACTCTCAACCCAGGCACAGCCATATTCAGCTATCTCTTTAGTTTACCGTAAATATTTGAAACATAGTAGCTTAGATATATTGTTGCCAATAAAGTAAGGGGACATAGCTATACAGTCATCTGAAATGCAGTACAAAGTACTGAATGATTTCCTAGGTGCCCTACCATTGGTCTCCATCCCGACTCTCTTCCCTGAGGCCCACACCCACGGGAGTTTCTGGCATTAGTCCAGGCAGAGATGAGTTTGTCAAGGTGACAGCATCAGAGTAGATGTCCACTCTTACAGAGAGTGGGTTAGGTTCCTAGCACCTACATTAGGCTCAGGACCACCCATAACTCCAGGTTCAAGGGATTTGATGCCCTACTGTGTCCTCTACAGGTATTAGCACACAAGTTGTGAACCTACATAAATGTAGGCAATCATACAGCCACATAATATTTTTTAAAAAGCTTTAAAAAAATATCCTAAGACATTATGAAATGCTGATGAATATATGTATGTATATATGTATGTGTGTATATGTATTATGCATATATGTGTATGTGTATATGTAGACATGCATGTGTGTGTATATGTACATATGATGTATATATGGGTATATGTATATATGCATGTATACATATGTATGTGTGTATATAAATACCAAAGTCTGATTACTTATAAAAATTACTGTTAAATCATTTATAGTAGCATTTAAGTCAGCATTAGCAACAAAGAAGAACATGAACACATTCACAAATGAATACTTTGTGTGATGAGATGAAAAACTGGAAAACATAGAACTGGGTCTCAACAATATCAGCTTAGATCAAGCTTATCTCCAAACACAGGTATCTATGACTGAATTGTGGATACTTGGGCTAGGTTAGAATGTGGGTCCTACTCAAACTAATAACCCTGGACCCATTTGTGTGGCTGAAGTGCTCCCAACCAGACTGCAGAGCCTGTGGACTCTGCATTTGCTTTACTCGGACAAGAACCTCACACAATACTGGTACATCTCAGGACTCCCTACAGCCCAATAAGTCTCATGACTGTAGAGATCTTGCATAGCCCCAGCCAAAGTCCCTTACCATCTCCTCTCCTTGATATAAGTTTTACAGTGCTGCCTTAAAGTTAATGCTGGGTATCAACTTGAATGGGTGGATAATTATTACCCAGGACACTAACTACTACAATATACTTCCCAATAAGGGAGCATCCAGACAGTATTACCTCATAGAATATATTCTGAATGTGGTCTGCATCATCTTATAGACTGGGTCCCTCAATGGAATAAAAAGAGAAAAAGGCTAGACAATGATTGACAGGTGTTGGGCATAGACATGGAAAGATGGTGTTATGCAATCACCAACTCTCATTCATTTTATGTGGCAAATGCAACTCCTCTGTGTCTTGTGTAGAGCCATCCTCATCACCAGCTCTGTGTTGCTAAGATGCCCCTGTGCCTCTGGTTTGCACTGTAAAACATGGTGTCTTATCTCGCCCTCATCTTGTTGCTGCCAGTTCCTCGCTCGAAATGGCTGAGCAAGCCAAGGCTCCATGGAAACCAGGAAGTAACCCGTGGCCTGCTACCTGATGGAATCTGCGGGCTGGGCTTCCTGATGGTCCTCCCGTGGAGTACCTGGTGTCAGCTTGCAGAGGTCAGCGAGGGACACAGACTGATTCTGAATGTGGCTAAAGTTTAGGCACCAAACAGCCTCAATGTAGCCGACGGTTAGAATTGAAACTTTCTGATTTTTCTCAGAGCTGTCAATCAGGTCACAGGCAACAACGTCCCACATGACATTCAAAACAGAAACAGCCTGCCTGCCTTCTTTAGAAGCTTTCCTTTTAATCCTTCAACAAAAAAATTCAATATATACTCCTTCTACTTGAAGGAGCATGGAGATCCTTGCAGCATTTTAAAGATACAGCTAGAGCGCTCCACTTGAACTGCCAATCGCCTTGCTTGTTTATTCTACTTGAGTTGCAGGGAAAGAATAGCTTCCTTGTCTCATTTTAATCTTTCTTTATTACTGCTCGGTCTCTTTCTTATCGTTCTCATCATTATAAGATGTTTATATAAAACTTTTCCTCAGAGGAACTCAAATCATATCACAAACTTAAACGGCCAAATAGACATTCATCTTCACAGTGCCTGTGTGAGACAAGCAGAGGCCCTAGTAATTAAAATATTGAATAGGTATCTGCGGCAAGCACCACACCGGGAGAACACGGCACAAAAGGAGTCAGGAGTTCATTATTTCAATTGTGAAAAGAAATTATGAGATTACAACCAATTCTCTGAGATAAACACCTCAAAACAGTCATAAATTAAGCTCAGATGCTTGAAGATCAATCGCTCTAGATGGAAACTATTGAGGAGGGGGACTTCCTCTAATGGCTGTATGTGTGAAGGACTCAGGACTTTTACAGTCCTCTTTGATCTTCATACAGCATTATGGGACAAGCAGTTAGAGACTATTGTCCTAGTTTGGTAATGGGACCCAAACCAGAGGGACTATGAATGACAGAGTGTCATACTAAGGATAGACTTCTGGCTTGCACATCATCTTCCAACAGCACACTGTATGCCAGAGGATGTTAGGGGGCCTCTGCTATATCTATCTTCTATCTTCTTTTATGTTTGGGTATTTAATGTTGATATGGATAAATGTTGATGAGAATAAATATGGATATTCATATATATATTAAAACTTATCTTAAATGACAGTCCAGCAATGTTCACTGTTTTCCCATTTGATTTTGCCAAATTGAACCTTTGAAATCATCTAACAAAGTCACCCCATTTCCCCCTCTTCCTGTTTTAGCACAGGCATTTCTGTGTCTACTTTCTTTTCTTTGAATCCAATCGTACCAGAGACTTCATGTAAGTGGCAAAACTTAATTTCTGTCTCGTTGAGACTGAAACACTTTCCTTGGCCACAGGCCTTGAAGGTACAGCATGGCAGCAGGATATGCCAGAGTCCCTTTAAGGATTGACTAGTAAAGTTACAATGAATGAATGACCATGTTTGCTCCCAATCCATTCATTTATTCACGTTCATTTTATACCAAGTTCTATGTGACGCATACCACTCTCAACATGGTATGTGCATATTTCTTTGAGACCCTGCTTTCAGATATTGCTGGCTATATATCCAAATGCAGGATAGCTAAATCCCATGGTAATTTAATGTTTAAACCTTTGAAGTCTCCATACAACAGCCACAATGGATTGCATTTCCCATCCCTAGTGTAGACATAACTCTTTGATGGGACCTTTCCTGTTTGAATAAAAAAAAGGAAGTGTACAAGAAATAAAACTGAGAGAAACACCGATTGAAACACTACTGATGAGCATTTCTTAAGGTGCTTCTCAGCCATCCGAATTTCTTCAGGTGAAAATTCTTTGTTTATATCTGCACCCCATTTTTAATAGGGTTATTTGGTTCCCTGGGGTCTAACTTCTTGAGTTCCTTGTATATATCGGATATTAGCCCTCTAACAGATGTAGGGTTGGTGAAGCTCTTTTCCCAGTTTGTTGGTTGCCGTTTTGTCCTTTTGACAGTGTCCTTTGCCTTACAGAAACTTTGTAATGCTCATCATCATTAGTCATTAGGGAAATGCAAATCAAAACAACCCTAAGATTTCACCTCACACCAGTCAGAATGGCTAAAGTTAAAAACTCAGGAGATAACAGGTATTGGTGAGGATGTGGAGAAAGAGGAACACTCCTCCACTGCTGGAGGGATTGCAAGAAAGTACAATCACTCTGGAAATCAGTCTGGAGGTTCCTCAGAAAACTGAACGTGACACTACCGGAGGACCCTGCTATACCACTCCTGGGCATATACCCAGAGGATTCCCTGGCATGTAATAAGGACACATGCTCCACTATGTTCATAGCAGCCTTATTTATAATAGCCAGAAGCTGGAAAGAACACAGATGTCCCTCAATGGAGGAATGGATACAGAAAATGTGGTATATTTACACAATGGAATACTACTCAGCAATTAAAAACAATGAATTCATGAAATTTGTAGGCAAATGGTTGGAAATGGAAAATATCATCCTAAGTGAGGTAACCCAATCACAAAAGAATATACATAGAATGCAATCACTGATAAGTGGAATTAATTAGCCCAGAAGCTCTGAATACCCAAGACACGAGTAGCATATCAAATGACTCCCATGAAGAAGTAAGGAGAGGGCCCTGATCCTGGAAAGGCCTGATCCAGCATTGTAGGGGAGTACCAGGACAGAGAAAAAGGAGGGAGTTGATTGAAGTATGGGTGTAGAGAAGGCTTATGGGACATATGGGGAGGGGGGAACTGGGAAAGGGGAAAGCGAATGTAAACAAAGAATTTAGAAAATAAAAAAATAAAAATAAATAAAAATTTAAAAAAAGAAACACTACTGAGAGGGGGAAGTTACCTACAGAGGAGAGAACCTAAAATTCAGAGACAATAGAAAGAAATTAAGAGGGGAAAAATAAAGAGATGTTGAGGAAGAGAAAGTAAAGGAATCTACATAGTAAGGATACAAAAGGGGCTCTATCTGAAAAAAGGAAGAGAAACAGAAAGATAGGGAGATGTGTGGACAGTGGGCATGCGTGATGAACAGTGGGAGAGAGAATGAACAAATCAAGGTCTGATAGCACACCAGTATGAGGATGCCACAATAAATCCCAATATTCTGTATGGTAATTTACAATTGTAATTTTAAAACAGAGTGAAAATGCATTTAGTTTCCTTTTTATAAATTTGGGCCTGATATCATCAGGACTTCCCTGAAACTCCCACGTTGGATTTCCCACTTCCGCTAGACCCTGGATTCTTGAAGGCAAGACTCCTGCGTTGTGTCCTGTACACAGTTAGAGCCTTGCCATGCCACCATGCTCAGCAGCTGCGTGACACACTGGGGACTGACTGAGTGGTGGACAGCAGTCCCCTGGGGAAGCCACCTCTACCCTGAGCAGACAACCCATCTGCTGCCTCACATGGACATTCAGGCAACTCTGACAGACTGATAGCCAATGCCCTCGGTCTCTGGAAAAGTTTGGCATGTGGCATCAGAAATATGCTCTCACCTTGGCCCGCTGTCCTCACTCACGCACATCGGATTTTGTTTGTCCACTTCTTGACTCTTGTGTCACCTCTGCTGGCTTTTCCATGGTGCCACTACTGTGGATACTCAGCCCTGCTCTGTCAGTCAGCCCTCACCCACGTCCTGCAAGTAACCCCCCCGATACATATATTGGCTGGCCTTTTATAATGGTTAATTTGATCTGTTACGGGTTCTCTATCTGAGGTAAAGTAAGTGTGTGTGTATGTGTGTGTGTGTGTGTGTGTGTCTTCAGAAAAAGTCTTAAACAATCAGAAACCAATAAGTATGGTGCCTTAATAAGAAGAAAAATGAGTCTGACCATAAAGAACACAAACTGGGTAAGACACACATGAGACAGAGACCTGATGAGCAAGGAGTCCAACTCACACCTTGACCTTGGATTTCCATCCTCCAGGACTATAAGAAGTGCATCTCTGTTTTAAAGCCATGCAATGTGCAGACAATACCACAAAGAGCCAAGACCAGAGAACCCATAGCCTAACCTTCTGTGGGTCACATGACTTGCACCTAAACCCTATGCCTAAAAATAAGGATCCCATAACAAAAACAGCAAGCAGACCCTGCATAGTATCTGGGGTTTCATATTCATGAAGAGTCATAGGCAAACCATGGCTCTAAAAGACAGACAAGTGGAACAGAATAACAAACATGGATGCATTCCCACATACACAGGCAGCAGACGCCCTTCTCATAGCATCAGCTGTGTATCAGTGGACTATCACAGCTTCCTCAACCAACCGGGGTTGGGGGTGGGAGAGTTGGGAGTGGGGGGGGTGGGGGGGGTGGGGGGGTGGGGGGGGTGTAATGGGACAATCACATCCAGCAAGGGAAGGGGTCTGGATATGGAGCCTACATCTTTCCAAAATATATTATAGACCTGAATGTAAAATGCAGAATTATCTAAGATATAACATGGGGGAAATGTAGGTTGTTTCATACTTAGTCCTGAGGTTAAATGTGGTATAACCCACAGTAAGAAAGTTGACACTCAACTTTATCATCAAAGCATCTGTTTTGTTAGGAAAAAAGAAACCTCTAAAGTGAATAATGTGTGGTGTAGAGAAAATTTCCATACAGCACAGCACAATGAGGCATCCAGAGCAAGCTGCTCAACATCCCCCCACAGTGATAAGGCAAACAGACACTTCACCAAAGACAGGTCGAAAATGAGTGTGGAAGAAATGTAGTGGTTAACAATGATTGTCAACTTAAGGGGAACTAAAATCATCATAGAAACAACGCCCTGTGTCTGTTTGGGGCTTCTGAGAATGGGTTAGAAAGAAGTGGGAAGGACCATATAAAATGTGGTCAGTGCCATCCCATGGCCTGAGGTCTCTGACTGACAGGATGGAAAAGGAGAAAGGCTGAGTAGGAGCCTTTACCTCTCTCTGCCTCCTCACAGTCGGTGCAACACAACCAGCTGCACCAAGCCCTTACAGCTGTGGATCCCCACCGCACTGCTCTGTACTCTAAACTGTGGTAGAAGACCCTGACCCAAAGCAACTCTGCTTTTGTGGAGGAAGGGTTAATTTAAGCTGATAGTTCCAGAAGAGGGAGAGTCCACCAAGATGAAAGAGGCGGGGCAGCAGAAGCACGTGGCCTGCCTGGCTGTCAGGAAACAGAATGATCACATTTCACCAGCACACAGGAAGTGGAGAAAGAACAGGAAGTAAACCCCAGTGGGTCCATCACCAAGGCTCCATGCCCTAGAGGGTTCACAACCTGCCCAAACATCGGTACTTCCTAAGAATGTTTTTGTCAAGTATTTTGACACAGCATCAAGAAAAGTAAACAATACCAATCTATTCAGCTGTACTGTGCTCCTTAGGAGCTATATTTCCTGTATTTCTCAAAAGATTTATAAATGTGCATAAAATCCTACAGTAGATTTGTAAGAACTTGGTTCACAGCAAACAAAACACGGAAACAGCTAAGGTGAATGAATAAAACCCCTTAGCACACATTCAATAGGAGGAAGATGGGTGGGGGAGATCCTAAAGTAACAATTATAGTTAAGAAAACCAGTCTGAAAAAGCTACAAGACATTATGGAAAGGGCAGAGCTGTGGAGACAGGAGCAGGCAGGAGTTTCCAGGAAACCCCGGATGGGCTGATGGGCAGGTGGAGAGCAGAGGGCTTTTAGGGTGGCACTGTACACACAGCTCATAGGGTGGCACTATACATATTACCACAGGAGCAGATGCATGGCATAGTGTGCCCGACGAAGCAGACAGGCTGGTGCAGGATACAGTCAACCCCAATACAAACTGTGAGATCTAGTTAGCAACGATGTACTCATCCTGTCGCGCCCAGCTGATATTCTTCTGAATCAACACAAGATGTTGACATAGAAAAAAAAAAGTGAAGGGATATACAAAAGCACTCTACTTTGTTTTTCGATTTTTTTTCTGTTAGCCTGAGTCCACCTGAAAACTATTCATTTTTTAAAGCACTTTTAAGAAGAGAAAAACAAGTCATGGTTTGTTTTTCTTTTATTCTACACACATTTGATAACAATCAAGTGAGCCCAGAGCTGCAGGTCAGATGGGAAGTCTCGAGCTGAACTGAGTCTAAGTCACAGCTTGAAAGTGAGAGACAACTGGAATTCAAACCATCCTATGAATCCTGTGAGCAATACGCATTGAAGAGACTCTACGGAGGGATTTCCCACTGGACACGGAGCAGGACCACCCTTGTGTGGTGCAACCCAAGAAAGTATGTTGGAACTAGATGGCTCGAAAAGCCTGGAAGAGAACACACCCTGTTGTCAAAGCTTCACAGTCTCCCAAAGCAAAAATAAACCAAGCGCCATGTTTGGCAAGGCAGATTAGGGTTCTCCTTACTAGCGCTCCAGCAGAAAGAGACCCTGGTCCATCTCTACCTCCTAGTACAACAATCTGGACAAGGACAGTCAAGGGAAGATGCCTTTCAAACCTTGCTGCAGGCAACACTGCTGGCCTATGACAGTTTTCCTTATTGTTGAGCTGCTTGTTGGCCCAGAGAAAAGGAAGCCATGAATGAATGAATGAATGAATGAGCGAGGAGCAGATGATGTCCTTGTTGGATGTGTATACTGACATGACCATAGCCAGGTCAAGGACTACAATGCCTCAGAGTCATGGAAATAGCAAAGCCTTCCTCTGGTACAAGTATAAGTGTTTCCAAATGATTGACCAGTGTATTCCAGCCTGAGACTACTCTCCTAACAGAGACCTCCCACTGAGTCTAACACTTCCTCCTAGTGCTGTTATGTTATCTGTTTTTTTTTCATTTTTATTTTTATTTATTTATTTTTTATTTACATTGCAAATGATTTCCCCTTTTCTGGGTCCCCACTCCCTGCAAGTCCCATAAGCCCTCTTCCATTCCCCTATTCTTCCATCTACCCCTTCCCACTTCCCTGTTCTGGAATTCCCCTATACTCTTGCACTGAGTCTTTCCAGAACCAGGGCCCACTCCTCCATTCTTTTTGGACATCATTTAATTTGTGGATTATGTCCTGGGTATTCAAAGTTTCTAGGCGACCCTGTTATACCACTCCTGGGCATATATCCAGAGGATTCTTCAGCATGCAATAAGGACACATGTCCACTATGTTCATAGCAGCCCTATTTGTAGTAGCCAGAAGCTGGAAAGAACCTAGATGTCCTTCAACGGAGGAGTGGATACAAAAAAATGTGGTATATTTACACAATGGAGTACTATTCAGCCATTAGAAACAATGAATTCATGAAATTCTTAGACAAATGGATGGAGCTGGAGAGCATCATACTAAGTGAGGTAACCCAGTCTCAAAAGATCAATCATGGTATGCACTCACTGATAAGTGCTGTTATGTTAAACACACTGAGTTTCTAGGTTGCTTAGTAGGTGCTCTTCATCAGAGCGAGCACAACGCACCAGATCCCAGCTTTTCAGTATGTCTTTTCTTCACTCCTGATTTGCCCTGGTCAGGTTTCCAAACCAAGCCATGGGAGATGCATGTATGCCTTCTTTAAAAAGTAAGTTAATTGATTTGTGTATGCATCACCCTTCACACGATTCTCAGAAAACACAGCACTCTGCATCTATCTAGTAAATATCTACTAGGGATTCCTTTTTCTCACATACATGTTAAGTCAGCCAAATTGTTCCATAATTTCAAATTTTCAAATAGTTCAAAGATATTCATCCTACAAATGTTCTGTGGCAAACATTCCACAATATACTGAGCCCTCACATAGAGCTTCCTGTGCCGCAGTTACACCCAGCAGTCTACCTTGCTGACAAGAGACACTAGTTCAGTGGCTTCTGTGACTGATTGCCTCATGAAGCACAGCTCTAGCATTCAGTTTCCATGGCAAGGCAGAGACCTGGAGATGCCCCAACACCTCATGCACCCTTTCAAGTGGCCAGTCCCTTACTAATCTTCAGAACTAGCAGAAACTGTTTCTCAGCACATCCAACAGGCCATGATGACCACACTCCCTAACCCACAGCATCCCTTCCTCTATACCCAACCTACCCCAGGAGAGCTAGAAGGCTGTACAGTGGGTGTGGTTCCTGCTATTATTATGCATTCATTTCTCCCCCTTACACATTTGCATGTCACTGCCTAATATGCTCCCAAGTCCCAATGGCTTTACATGCTGGGTGACAGCACTCATTTGTATTGCAAGAACACGTAACGGAAGAGCAATTCTTGGGAGGAAATTACATACTTATATCTAGAAAACGAAGCTCAGAGTCTGTGGGCTCTGCTGAAGGTTCTGGGAGGGGAGGGCCAGGCTTGCATAGGGTTCTTGCCCAGATTAGATTCATACTGATCAGCTGGTACATTGTAGGGCTGATAAACCACACAGTCGGTTAACATCTAATGCCATCTTTGTGACACTGTAGAAGATTATTGTCTCTAGAGAACTAATTAGGAGAAACTGTGACCACAAATTCACAGGCACAAAACAACTGGATTCAGGATGGAAGGAAAGAAATCTGCCTGAGGCATGTTTATGAAAAGGGAGGCAAACCCAGTGCAGCCTGGTGTACTTTTTCCAGCCCACTATGCTAGCTGGGGCTTACCCAGCACTGGTGCACAGAGGTGCAATCATTCATGCACGTATGTCTTCTTTTTTTTTTTTATTTGATATATTTTTTTATTTACATTTCAAATGATTTCCCCTTTTCTGGCCCCCCACTCCCCGAAAGTCCCATAAGCCCTCTTCCTTCCCCCTGTTCTCCCATCCACCCCTTCCCACTTCCCTGTTCTGGTTTTGCCCTATACTGCTACACTGAGTCTTTCCAGAACCAGGGGCCACTCCTCCGTTCTTCTTGTACCTCATTTGATGTGTGGATCATGTTTTGGGTATTCCAGTTTTCTAGGCTAATATCCACTTATTAGTGAGTGCATACCATGATTGATCTTTTGAGACTGGATTACCTCACTTAGTATGATGTTCTCCAGTTCCATCCATTTGCCTAAGAATTTCATGAATTCATTGTTTCTAATGGCTGAATAGTACTCCATTGTGTATATATACCACATTTTTTGCATCCATTCTTCTGTTGAGGGATACCTGGGTTCTTTCCAGCTTCTGGCTATTATAAATAGGGCTGCTATGAACATAGTGGAGCATGTATCCTTATTACATGCTGGGGAATCCTCTGAGTATATGCCCAGGAGTGGTATAGCAGGATCGTCTGGAAGTGACGTGCCCAGTTTTCTGAGGAACCGCCAGACTTATTTCCAGAGTGGTTCTGGTATTGGTACAGTGACAGGCAGGCAGATCAATGGAACAGGATTGAAGATCCAGAAATGAACCCACACACCTATGGCCACTTGATCCTCAACAAAAAGGCTGAAAACATCCAATGGAAAAGATAGCCTGTTCACAAATGGTGCTGGTTCAACTTGAGGTCAGCATGCAGAAGAATGTAAATTGATCCATCCTTGTTTCCTTGTACTAAGCTAAACTCCAAATGGATCAAAGACCTACACATAAAGCCAGACACTCTGAAGCTAATAGAAAAGAAACTGGGGAAGACCCTTGAGAACATTGCTACAGGGGGAAAGTTTCTGAACAGATCACCAATAGTGTATTCTCTAAGATCAAGAATTGACAAATGGGACCTCATAAAATTACAAAGTTTCTGTAAGGCAAAGGACACCATCAAAAGGACAAATCAGCAACCAACAAATTGGGAAAAGATCTTCACCAACCCTACATCAGATAGAGGGCTAATATCCAATATATACAAAGAACTCAAGAAGTTAGACCCCAGAAAACCAAATAACCCTATTAAAAATGGGGTACAGAGTTAAACAAAGAATTTTCATCTGAAGAACTTCAGATGGCAGAGAAGCATCTTAAAAAATACTCAACTTCATTAGTCATTAGGGAAGTGCATATCAAAACAACCCTGAGATTTCACCTAACACCAGTCAGAATGGCTAAGATTAAAAATTCAGGAGACGGCAGATGTTGGCGAGGATGTGGAGAAAGAGAAACACTCCTCCACTGCTGGTGGGGTTGCAAATTGGTCCGTATGTCTTCTTTAAGAAGTAAGTTAATCGATTCATGTGTGCTTCACTCTTCACATGATTCTCAGAAAACACAGCACTCTGCATCTATCTAGTAAATATCTACTAAGGATTCCTTTTCCTCACATACCTGTTAAGTCAGCCAAATTGTTCCATATTTTCTTGGTTCAAAGTTATTCATTCTACAAACAGTCTGTAGCAAACATTCCACAATATATTGTGCCCTCACATAGATAAATACTTACAGCCCAGTCTGTTACAAAGCCATTTACAGATTAGAGGCATAGCTACTATCAAAATAGTGATATATATTATAAAAATGCTTTGTGTGATAGTTTGTTCAGGCTTGGCCCAAGGAGTGGCATGATTATAACATATGGCCTTGTTGGAGTAGGTGTGTCTCTATGGGAGTGGGCTTAAGACCCTCACCCTAGCTACCTGGAGGTCAGTATTCTGCTTGTAGCCTTCAAGTGAAGATGTAGAACCTGGACGCTGCCATGTTCCTGCCTTGATGATACTGGACTGAACCTCTGAACCTGTAAACCAGCTCCAGTTAAATGTTGTTCTTTATAAGACTTGCCCTGGTCATAGTGTCTGTTCATAGCAATAAAACACGAACTAAGACACTTTTATTCATGTATGAAATTCTCAAAGATTTCTTTCAATAAACATGAACCAGGGTCTGAAGAGAATGGCTTTGCAGAAGTAGAAAACTGTGGAGATGCTCATTCTGGGATGCCTTGGAGCCTGGGGGTTTGCCCAAAGGGTCTGAAGCCTCAGTAGCTATAGATGAGGGTGACCTTGTAGACATGCCAGAGTGTAAAGAACTTTTTTCTCACAAACAGCAGAAGGCACTGGCTGGCTATCTGTAGGAGATTGCAAGCTGGGAATCCTGTCATAAGCCCCACTGGAACTGCCCAAATGTTGGTGACTTGCAGGTGAGTTTTTAGTTGCTATAACTTCAGAAGTGAGAGAGAATGTGGAAGGTGAAGAGCAGCCCAAAATGAGGCAGAGATGCCACTGGGGAAAGGACAAAAAAAATCAGATGTCAACAGAGTCACTAAGTCTCTCATCAGTGCCTGGGTGATTGACAGGATCATAGCACAGAGAAGAAAAGAGGTGGTTGGAAGGGGGATGAAGTTGGATCCAGTTTGGAACCTGTCACTTCCAACATTGGGAGACATTGGTTTAAACTCTCCTCATTTTGGGCCAATGAAAGCATTTTGTATTTGTCAAAATGGAGGCTATTGTATGTAAGGATAGGAGATCTCATTTGAATTCAGTCCTGGGTCAGAACTCTGTTTCATCATGTAGCAATCACAACATCTAACATTCTAACATGAGATGGTTCCATCAGTTGCCTCTTCAGCTACCCAGGTCCTATTAGCTATGTGTTCAAAGGCATATGTTCAGCTTCCACTTGTTGATTTCCCACCCATACTCCCAGGCCTTGTGAATAGTCTGATGATCTTACACTGAAATCTGGGGTCACCAAAAACCTTTCCTGTGCTCCGCATCTCTGGTCAGTAGAAGTCTTGCTGTTTTTCCCCATAGGCATACTTTAGACCATCTACGCATCTTCTCTTGATTCAAGCTGCACCTCTGTTCTTAACTGACAGGACCAACCCACATTTCCTATTGCTAAATACCCATCTCAGCATCCTCTAAATAGGATTCATCCACATAGGTGGATCCTGTCAACTCTCATAGCACGAAAGCTCTGCTTTATGCGAGTTAACCATGGGTTTTCATTGGCCCTGGTATTAACACAACCCCTCAGGCTTCCATCCTCCAGCTCCATCCCCAACTCTCTGCTCCTCTCTGATGTCTGTAAGTCCACTATCACATGACTGCTCCAGCCTCAACTTTGTGATGCCAACAAAATGCAATATTGTCAGAGATTGTTGATCGATAATCTATCATTTCCTGATTCAGAGTCATTATTATAATTGTCCCTCAGGAGATTCAAATAATTCTTAAAAGGAATTTTTTTCCTGGAACAATGTTTTAGTTTAAAACAATAAATGAAGGTGAATGAGAGGAAATGTCACTGTACCGACATACTTGCTATCCAGAATAAGGTGCAGGAGCTGAGGAGAGAGCAGGCTGAGGGGGAAGGTGCTTTATCAGATGGCCAAGCTGAGGCTGGTGCCCAGGCCATGATCCACGTACGGCTAAATTCACTGTAAGAGTGCTTCCAAGGACACACGTGCCAAACCAATGGCACAGCCTGTTTTCTGACATTCCCCCATGGTGTCCATATTGGCTCCAACCAGAAGGAATGGCCCCCACCTCAAGGGTCTACAGCTGAGTCTCTGCTCTGGTCTGAGAGTCTGGGAAATATGATTCCCAGATTCTAAGTGACAGTTCTCAGAGATGGGTCTTTAAAAGGTAGTTTGGGTTAGACGGATCATGGGATTGGGCCCACAATGGCGTTTCTGGCTTTGTAAGGAGGACAAGAGATACCATGCCAGTCCAGTCTCTGCCATTTCCTCATGTAGATATAAATCGCTACCTGCTAAATGTGCCATGCTCTTAGAATTCTCAAACTCTAAAAGAGACTCATTTGCTGTCATTATAAATGACCAGTTTGAGACCAGTGAGACTGGCTCCTGCTACCATACCTAAGGACCTGAATTTGATTCTCTAGGATCCACAGGGTAAAAGGAGAGAATTGACCTCTACAAGTTGTCCTCTGACCTCCACATTTTAGTTATTGCATGTACACACATGGGCATGTACACATGCAAATATACATACATACATACATACATACATACATACAAAGACACACATACACACAGAGAGATCACACACAGAGGCACGTACACAAAATAATGGATAAAATGTAATTTTAAAAAAATCAAGTTACTCCGTCTTAAGTGTTCTCTTACAACCACAGAAAACATCCCTAGACACTCTCCCAATGTGTTCCTAGCAGTGCTGAACCACAGGGCAGAGCCTGCATGGTATACAGCAAAGCAACATTTGGAGACACCAGTCTCTGGGGTGGGTGAGAAACTCACCTCTAATCCAAATTTCTCTCTCTGACTCCCTGTGCCATTTTGCACTGCAGAGTTTCTACTATAGGCACAGTCCCAAGCACTTCTGATTGACGAAGAAGGTCTTGAAGAAACCAGAGTCCGCCGTCTGGGTAGACCTGAAAGCCCTCCTCATGCAGAACCATGCCATGTAATGGAGATGCTTCTGTGGCTGTGATCACAGTTTGTGAATTCACTATGGGCCAGGACCACAGCTTCTTAGACACTCCAGCACAGAGCAGAAAGAAAGCTAGCAGTGAGAAACAAACAAACAAGCAAACAAACAAAAACCTTCAAAAACCATTAGAATTCTGATAAAACCCCAAATAAAATTGTATTAGATGTATCTCATTTTATAGGCGAATTAGTACTTAGAAGTTGCTTGGGGTTTTGTTTGGTCACTGATGAGAGATGGCTTTCGGTGAAGAGAGCCCAAGGTTACCATGTTCTGTGGCTAAGTGAGGATGCCAAGACATGGGGCTAGAACTACAGCCTCCCCACAGACCTGGAGCAAATGGCAAACCAAGCGTACAACACCCTGGAAAAACTGAACAGCCATCTCCCTGAGGTTGCAGACCATGGAAAATCTGCAAGGACAATTAATTTTGATAACAAGGCAAAACATACAATTAAAAGAACAGGCATAATTCTTTGAGATAATCGAAAAATAGATTGAGTTCAAGTTAATTCATGTAAACACAAAATGCTATAAAAGTAGGTCAAGTGGTAAAAGTGGGATTCAAGCAAGGAACTCTTTTTTTTTCTCCCTAAAATACTTATTGGCAATGCCTTCGTCTAATCTTTATGACATGTACCCAGGTTTTATATCTCACACCCTTTGGTAATGTGTCATGGGAGTACATGATTAGAACTCTGACTATCTTAAGTGGATCTTATGCTTAAGTGGATCATGTATATGTATGTATGTATATATGTGTCTATGTATATATATGTGACATATGTGAACATGTATACTTTTTAACTTTAAAATTTCTTTAAATGATGGGAAGTTGTTACTTACAGAAATGTTTGACTTGGCACATGCTAGTAAGATAAACTCTGTAACAAGATAAACAACTCCTCTGAGGGACTGGAGAGATGTCTCAGTGGTTAAGAGTTCTTGCTGCTCTTGCAGAAAATCTGAGTTTGGTTCTTAACATCTAGAGCAGCCACCTTACAACCCAACCAGTTATAACTACACCTCCAAAGGAAGTAATTTCTCTTCTTGCTCCAGCGGTGCCACTCCCACACAGAGAAGTTTTAAAATTAAATTTATTAAATACTTAAAAATTGGAAGTACAAGAATAGAATGTACTATTTAAACTTCAAGAAAGTGCTCTCAAATCTCCACTCTACCTATTAAAGATTATCAAACAGCAGATAATTTATCTAATATAAATTAAAATTTCACCTTTTCAGTATTCCACATAATCTGCTACTATCTCTGCTCAGGACTCTTCAGACCGTACACCCTTAGCTTCCCTATTATCAATGCTACTGTTTATGGAAATTTTTTTTTGCCTTCTGTTAATCCTGCTCAAAGTACAGCTATAAATTCACTTCTGTCTCAAATCTCATGACCCCCTTAATCCCTGAATTAGCCCTTGTAGAACTCTGTCTGATACTCCATTCTCTCCTATTCATCCATCACCCAGTCTCCACACTAGCCAGCCATCACTTCTTCATTGGCTGTGGCTATCTAGGGCCACTTGCTCACTCAGATCTCTCTGAAGAAATGATAGTCCTGCGCAAAAACACCAAAGAGATGAATACTGAATAGAAACTTAGAACAAAATCCCCCTTCACCACCGCCTAGGAGGACTGAACAAGGCACTTCCGATGGCTTCTTCAGGGAAGTTAAAGATGAAGATACAGTCATGGAGTCCAGGAGTTGGAGGGGATCCCCAACCAAGGAATGGGAGAGGGGGATGAAACCCATATATAGCTGACTGACCTCTCTTTGTGCTTCAACCTCCAAGTGCTGGGATTGAGAGATATATCACCACTATACCTTGCAAATGTATACGTAACAAATACTACTTCACAAGCAAGCTTGAGCAAGGCACTGTCATCACGGAACCTCTAAAATACAGGGTGAAATTCTCTTTAGCCTTGAAACTATACAGCCGAGCCAGTCCACCACTCACACTGCATTTCTTCATCCCCCTCACCCAGGGTGTGTATCATGCACAGTAGAGCTGCTCCCACCTTAAATGAACCTAAAGGGCTATCATAGGAGTATAAGAAAAATGAAGAAAGGGAAGAATGGGAGGGAAGGGGTGGACACAGAAGGGGAAGGAAAAGAAGGAAGCAAAATGGGGTGCAAGGGAAAAAGAAGAGAAACTGGAAAGGAGATGGGAAGAAAGGAGGAAAAGGGAGGAAAGGAGAGGGGGAAGGGAAGAAGGTAAAGGCAGGAAGGGGAGAGAGGAGAATGGGAAAGAGGAAAGGAGAAGAGAAGGGTTGGGGAGGGAAGGAGCAGGCAGGACTGAAGGCAAGGAAAGAGGAGGGGGAGTAATTGTATTTGTATGCATTACACACTTCCCCTATTAGAATACAGTTTCAAGGATACATGGAATTTCTACCCTGCTTTAGATGGGTTCCATGATGGCAGTGCCTTGCCCAGGCTTGCTTGTGAAATAGTGTTTGTTGCGAGAAAGGTATCGTAGTGACATATATGTCTCAATCCCAGCACTTGGAGGTCAAAGCACAAGGATCACAACTTTCAGGCCAACCTAGAGCACATTATGATATCTTGTCTCAAAATAAAAGGAAGAAATAGAGAGAAGCAAGGAGAGAGGGAGGAAAGAAAGGAAAACGTTAGCCCATGAATGAATGGTATACCTTTTATGGGTTCTTAATTCTGGCTTCTTAGTAGCTGGATGGCCTGCCCATACGTAACTTCATCCTTTCTGAGGCCATGTCCTTCAGCCCCATGGTCTGCCACACTATAGCAATGCATGCATGTCATATTACTCAGCTTCTGCATAACAGAAGACCAGCATGTTTTCTCTCAGTCTGCCTTCTCATAATTTTTCAGAAAGGAGCAAGATACAATATCTAGAATCTCCCCCAGGAAACATGCATTCATGAATGCCTTTCTGGGAACTGGGAAGAATACCAACTACATCTCCGTGTGGTACCATCTTTCTAACTGCTCTCACCTGGAGAAATCATGTAAGCTGGCTATCAGCATGGCACCTAGCCAGGCAATGTGAGTAGAGGGAAGAGCTCCTTCCTCCTGAAGCATCACACCTGCAATGGTTACCATGACAACGTGGCTTCCTAGCATCTCATCACCCTTGGTTTCTGTCAGTTGGTCAACACTCAGCGGGTAGATCTCTGAAGAAAAGGTCACACCTGCCCCATCCATGAAGACTCTTAATATTGCTAAAAGGTAGGATACCCATTCCATGTACAGATTATCAAAGCCTGTGGCCAATTTCAACACAATACTCATGTTGAGTACAGTTACTTCTCACCAGTTGTGGCCATGCAGTTTCCAGACATGATCACCACATACCTAGGACAGATGATTGTTTCCCTTGGCACACACCTTCCTGCATGCTACAGAAACCAGCAACATCCTGCTATGGAGAGAAGAGTGCCAAGCTACCTCTTATGTGCTACAGCTGGAATAAAGTTCAACCTACCAAACCAGGGACGAGGCAGAGAAACTAAGAGGTGGATTAGGTGGATTCAATCATCAATTATCAAATAACATTGCACATAATATATTAAGCATATCAATGGTATCAGCATATATCAACACTACAACATATGAAATGTGTAATACTTCTGACATCTTAGCAGCTCATGTCAAGAGAGGATGGACAACTTCCTGGAGTCCAAACCATCATCTCAGCAGCTGAATAGGTCATCAGCAGACATGTTGGTTTGAGGTCTGAACTTTGAGCTGAGGTGGAATCCAGGACCCAGGAAAGGCCTTCCCAAGGTCCCGCCCAGCAGGACCCAGCAGGACCCAGCAGGACCCAGCAGGACCCAGCAGGAGGTTTTTCTTACCACCCTTTGCCAGCACAGCTCGCCTGTCACCAAGGAACTTACTCTTGTCCTTTTTCTATCTCTGTTTAGCTGGTTTCATTTATATCATTAGGTTACCAGCTCCAGATGTAAATATTTAACACAATGCACTATAAGACACATTTAAAAGGAAACTAAGAGATGGGTGTTACATGTTTAAGTAACATTTTTTATTACTCATTAAGTTGTTCACACACTGATACAGTGTATTTTGATTGTTGCTGCTTCTTTGTTCTTCTTTTCTGCTGGGAAAAGTTTGTCCTCCATGCCAGGCCCACACTGTGGAGCTCTGTTTTGCTTTCTTTTACTTCTTCATGGGAGACTTTTCTGGCCATTATATTAGCTTCCAGCATAAAACAGCATCCATAGGTTTTATTCTGTCTGGGGATCACTCCACAAACAAACAACTCACCAAACATCTACATCAACGTATTGCTGTGTAAAGAGCCATTTGTTTGTAAATTCTTCCCTATATCTCATTATGCATAATTTAGAATCATGACTATTAAGCACTAACACTTCAACATCAACCAGCTAAGGACCCTCCATTACCAATGGGACAGCAAAGGAAGCCCAGGAGCACTGACCTCTGGTCCAGGGCATGATCTCTGACCTGAGATCGTCAGCATGATGAGTTCTGAGTCCTGGGTCCCTTTTGCTATAGTGTTAAGTCCTCAGTGCTCAGATAGAGTCTACACCCCAACACCCAGGCACTACAGGGCATGTTAACCTCAAAGACACAGAAGAATGACCATAGTATGAACCTTACAGGTAAATGCTATGTGTATGTGCAATGTAGACCGTTGAAACCTAGCAAAGAGAGAGAGGAGAGGCAAGAGAGTTGGGGGGGGCAGAAAACCAAAGCTAAGAATTAAAGGAGAGTGTAGGCTTAGATTTTTTTTTTTAAAAAAAAAGCTACTTTTGTTAGGATTCTGTCTAAGTTCCACCCCACAATTACCTGGTAATAGCCAGGTATGCCCCTCCCCACAGTTGCCTGGCAACAGCCAGGGAGACCTGGCCCACTATAAAAGGGGATGCTTGCCCCTCCTCTCTCCCTCTCTCTTATCATTCTTGCGTCTTGGCACTCTCATCTCTCTCTTCTCTGCCCTCTTGGGCTCCCATGCCCCCTCTCCTCACGTGGTCATGGCCAGCCTCCGCTTTTCTCTACTCTCTACTCTCTTCTCTTCTCTTCTCTTCTCTTCTCTTCTCTTCTCTTCTCTTCTCTTCTCTTCTCTCTTCTCTTCTCTTCTCTTCTCTTCTCTTCTCTTCTCTCTCTCTCTCTCTCTCTCTCTCTCTCTCTCTCTCTCTCTCTCTCTTCTCTGCCTCCACTACCCCATTAAGTCCCATCCTCTGCCCTGAATAAACTCTATTCTATACCATGTCTGTGTGTGTCTGGTCCCTCAGGGGGAGGGGATGCCTGGGCATGGGCCCGCTGGGGCATCCCCTCCCCACACCGTTGTATACCACATTCTCTAAACCTCTTTCTCTTTTTATGAACCCACCAACTTTTAATAAGGGTTCTCAAATGCTTCAATCCCCCTTCAAGTGCACTGTCAAAGGTAGGGGAGAAAAGATGGCAAATAGGACAAGAGATGTGGACCTGATTAGAAATAGTTCCTTAAGGAGATTCCAATATCTGTTTGTCAGGATAACAACAGTCCAGTTCAGCAGAGTCAGGATGCCAAATACAAATCAGCAGTGGTGGTACGATCCAGCAAAAACAGCCAGGCCTCTGCCGAATTGGCACAATTCAGTAGGAGTGACCAGAACCAATCAGGATGCTTGGAGTTCTCTGCTATGCCTCTTTTAACAAAGTGGAAATCAGAGAAGATGCTAGACCAACAAAATGTTGGAAGGCTGGCTGATACAAGAGCCCTGTTACTACTGAATCCTATTTTTTTTATTAGATATATTAGTTTTTTAATTAGGTATATTCAAAGGCATACAAATAGGAAAGGAGGAAGTCAAATTATCACTATTTTCAGATGATATGATAGTATACTTAAGTGAACGAAAAAACTCCACTAGAGAACTCCTACAGCTGATAAATAACTTCAGCAATGTGGCCAGATATAAAATTAACTCGAGCAAATCAGTAGCCTTCCTATACTCAAAGAATAAACAGGCCAAGAAAGAAATTGGGGAAACAACTCTATTCAAAATAGTCACAAACAATATAAAATATCTAGGGCTGATTCTAACCAAACAAGTAAAATATCTGTATGACAAGAACTTCAAGTCTCTGAGGAAAGAAATCGAAGAAGACATCAGAAAATTGGCATGATTAATATAGTAAATATAGTAATAGAGTAAAAATGGCCATCTTGCCAAAAGCAATGTACAAATGCAACGCAATCCCCATCAAAATCCAAACTCAATTTTTCATAGATCTCGAAAAAGCAATTCACAAATATGTCTGGAATAGCAAAAAACCCAGGATAGATAAAACGATTCTCAACAGTAAAAGAACTTCTGGGGGAATCAGTATCCCAGACCTGAAGCAATACTACAGAGCAATAGTGTTAAAAACTGCCCATGCAGTTTTTGGTACAGTGACAAGCAGGTAGATGAGTGAAATAGAATTGAAGATCCAGAAATGAACCCACGCACCTATGGCCACTTGATCTTTGACAAAGGAGCTAATTTCATCCAGTGGAAAAAAGATAGCCTCTTCAACAAATGGTGCTGGCTCAACTGGCAGCTAGCATGCAGAAGAAGGCAAATGGATCCACTCTCTTATCCCTTTGTACTAAGCTCAAGTCCAAGTGGATCAAGGACCTCCACATAAAACCAGACACAGTGCAATTAATAGAAAAAAAACTGGGGAAGAGTCTTGAACACATACACACAGGGGAAATTTTCCTGAACAGAACCCCAATAGCCCTAAGATCAAGAATTGACCAAATGGGACCTCATAAAATTAAAAAGGTTCTGTAAAGCAAAGGATACTGTCAATAGGACAAAATGTCAACCAACAAATTGGGAAAAGATCTTTACCAACCCTACATCTGATAGAAGGCTTATATCCAATATATACAAAGAACTCAAGAAGTTAGACTCCAGAGAACCAAATATCCCTATTAAAAATGGGGCACAGAGCTAAGCAAAGAATTTTCACCTGAGGAATATGGAATGACTGAGAAGCACCTAAAGAAATGTTCAACATTCTTAGTCATTAGGGGAATGCAAATCAAAACAACCCTAAGATTTCACCTCACACCAGTCAGAATGGCTAAGATAAAGAACTCAGGAGACAGCAGGTGCTGGAGAGGATGTGGAGAAAAAGGAACACTCCTCCACTGCCGGTGGGGTTGCAAGCTGGTACAACCACTCTGGAAATCAGTCTGGTGGTTTCTCAGAAAACTGGGCATGACACTTCCGGAGGACACTGCCACTGAGTCCATTTATTTGCTCTCCAAATATATCAGCTTCCATGGGTCTTGCCTCAGCAAAATACCTCGTGAGTCTGTATCACATGTAGAAACTTCCACTTCAGGAGAGAATGACAGAGAAGCTGAACCACTTAGTCATGGAGATGGTGGGACTCCAACACTGACACCCAGCAGGCTCTGCTCACCCTCTTCTCCTTGACAGAGGGTCTGGTCACTATTAGCCAGTGAGCCTTTCTTTCCCTTTGATGAGAGACATCCTGTATAGCCTGATTATTGCCCAGAAGAAGGCTTCATTCTTCCTGTTTAGAAAGAAGTACAAGTAGGTATGAAGTTTACCTTACCCCAGTAAACAACCCAAATCCACCCACAGGTTTTCTCAAAGACTTTGCAAACTGTTTACCCTTTGCTTTTTTTTTTTTTTTCTTAACTGTGATTGGATAGACCTTTGGCTTGAAATGAGTCAAACCATATAATCAGTAAATGTGCTAATAAAATTCACAGTTCCCAGAAGATGAAGTACAAATGATCAATGCGCACATGGAAAATGTTCAGCATGCTTTGATACCAAGGAAATGCAAACACATTCAGATTCCAAATCTACTCATCAAATTCCACCCATCAAGAAAGCAACAGCAGATGCTGGTGAGGATATGGGGGACAGGAGAGCTTCTGTGTTCCTGGTAGGAGTACAAATCGCTGCAGACACTGTGCAAATCATTATGGCAGTTCTATAAAAGTCTAAAATGAGAAAAACCACATGACCCAGCTAAACCACTCTTGAGTATTGACCAAAAGACCCAAGGTGTGTCAGCACCCCACATAGGAACCAGAACACCCATGTATACTGCAGCACTGTTTACAGTAGTTTAGAGACTGTATTAGCCTAAATGTCTCTCAGATAATGAGTAGACATAGAAAATGCTGTGCATACATGTGTGCGTACACATATATGTGTACACACACATATATAGATGTGGGAATATATTTCTTTCCTTTGTGAATCCACACATATTTTTTGATGAAAAGCAATGGTTTGTACTAAGGCTGGAGAAAGAAAGGGTAGGTGGGCACACTTGAAGTATATGGTGTACCAAGGTAAAAGCAGATGAAGCCCGTGCTATGTGCAGTGAACATACACAAACCAATGATTATTTTACTGTATCAAACATTTCTACCATGAATTCGAAGTGTGACTCACCTTGTCACTTCAATTAGATTAGAAACAACTCAGCCATAAACCCCATAAGGTTGCTTTCAGAAATTCTCACAGCCAGCCAGGGAAGGCATTCTGACACTCAGGGCTGCTGTGGGGTCCTTTCTATTAACCTCACTGACACAGCCTTGCCCCACTCTGGAAGGGGAGAAGTGTCTGAGGATGCTATAAAACTAAAGGCAGCAAGCATTCTCCTCTTCCACGGGTGGCCAGAGCCTGGGAGGCCCCAGCTGTAGACCAGGCTAGCATCTGTGCACCAGCATGCACCTCCATCTGCTCTGTGACTGTGTCACATTGACAGTGTCAACCATCCATCACAGTGAGCATGGTCATGTCAGGGTCTAGGTATCACTGATTTTTGTGGTCACTCCTCAATCTCCTTTCTTCTTATCTCCCATACTTCCTTCACCCATCTCACACTGCTCCTGAACATTGTACCTAACACGCAAGGTCCTGTTTCTGCAGCCACCACCAGCTCTCTTATCCCCTGGTGGGTGTAACCCATGTTTCTTCCCCACTGAAGCCTTTCCCAGTGTTAGAGCAGGTTGGGTGAGCCCTCATCTATGTGGTTCCATGATGGGGCCAGCCAGGATTTTTGTCTGTTCCCAGATGCAGCTGCCTCTCATTTTAGTCATGATGTGTGGACCGTCCTCTGTAGAATAGGGTACACAGTAGATTGGGTAGAGGCCACTCAAGTACAAGTTGTACCTTGGAGAGTCCTGATTGTCCCTGTCCCTGTGGGAGATTCTTGTAGCCACACTGCCCAGTGAGATGGGTTGGCAGGACCAGGTCCTATGGTTTCTGTGAAGGGACAGACAAGTTGCTACTATGACTCCCTGCTCTTACCCCAAAGAGGAGATGGGACTTTCCAAGCTCTGTGACCAATGAGAGGCACTTTTGACCTCCAGGATTGTGAACTGAGCTGCCCTGCTACAAGGACAGTGGGGCTGTCTGCTTTATATACCTAGCAGGGACACCCAGACTTCTACTTCCTCCAGCGCTCAACTAGAACTATCTACACGTGAGTTAGTGCCTTTGTGCTGTGAATCTGAAGTGTCTATGGGGAAACCCACTGTGGCTGTCAGCCTCTCACCTTCTGGGACTTCTGCAGCAGTAGAGTGGTTGATGAGCTTCTGGTGGCCTTTGAGTCAAAATGGCAGCTGTGTCCCACACATATTTAATCGTGGGTGTAATGATTTCATGCTAAGATTCACACAGAAAATAGGAATGTGTGTTAAAACACTTAATACCAAGACTGTATCATGTACTTTGGCATATGAAGATAAGACCATATTCTATCCATTGGAACAGTATATTAAAACGTGGTTGCTATGTCAACACAGGAAGTATGAGATCGGTGGACCATTTAAATCCCTTCTTCATCTTCAGCTGACTACATCCACAACGATAAAATGTCAGTTTTGCAAGATAACCAACTTCAGAAGTACAGCCTTGGTCCTCTCTTTGGCCACACTATACATTTAAATTTTTGATAAAAGAGAAAGCATACACATTAAGGGGTAGAAGATAGATAGCTCAGCAGTTAAGAGCTCTGGCTGATGTTCCACAGGACCTGGGTTCAATTCCCAGCATCCATGTGCTGGCTCACAACCATCTGTAACTCCAGGACCAGGGGAACTAGTGTAGTCTCTGTTCTCCATAGGTACAAGACATACATACATATGGAGCACCAACATATATCCACAAAATTCCCATACACATAATTTTTAAAAATAAATATGCATCATCTTACATTATCATTTAATATACATTTTTCTTTTTTTATTACATTTATTTTTACAATCGTGGGTGGGGGGTAGTACTTGTGTACAGGTTTTCATGGAGACCAGAGGTATCATATCCCCCTAGAGTTACAAGTTACAAATGGTTACAAGCCACCAGATATGGGTTCTGGGAACTGAGCAACTATGGTCCTCAGGAAGAGGAATAAACCTTCTTAGTCACTGAGTCATAGCTCCAGACCCTACTTATTTCATGTGCATTTTATTGCATATGTGTAGGGATGCCCCAGCATGGGAACCAGAGGCTTATCATTTGCCTAATATTGAAGCTCCTCGTAAATACTGGAGCATTTATACCTCTTCAACTACTAAAGCAACAGTACCCCATCTACCTTTGCACATGTATTTTTCTAAGTTAATTGATCTATGATGTAAAATTTAATGAGGGCATCAAAGAACAGGGAACATTGGCAACCCCTGAGTTCTGCTTTCTGAACCTCCACCTGCTTGTTAAGTGGATCTGTTCCTCCCCGCATGGCTGCTCTATGCATAAGGATCCAGTCTCCTCCCCGGACTCTGCCTTACCCTCTTGCAAGAATACAGAACTCTCAGCTCTCCCTCTCTGAATGAGAAAGGGATGTTGATAACTTCACAGGAAAACACTGCACTTTCATATCCCATCCCCAAGGCTGATTAATTGGAATTCAGTGATGTCGAGGGGTTGTGATCTTCTAGGTCCAAAGTCACCATCTTTAGTTCCTAAATAGCCACTCCTTGCCCACCTTTGTGTCAGACCAATGGAAAAACCATCTTAACAAAACCCTAGTTTCCAGCAACCAGAAGACTGAGAGTTGTCAGATTGCATCTGAATCCTATAGCTAAGATCTCTCTGCCTTACTGTAGCCTCCCACTTAATGTTTCCAACAATGCATTTCAAAAGGGCCATCATTCATGACTTTTCTTGTTCTGTTACTTTAAAAGCTTCATAAAACTGCTTCCACGTTGGACCATGGAATTTAGAGTAACCTAAATCCGTGTCTGGGCCGTGGTGACTAATATTTGGCTCCAGAATCAATTATCTATTATCCTTATTAATCAGAGAGTTAGGTTGTTTTTCATCAATAGTAATGTAGTCAGACTGAAACAATTTCATGTTTCAAATAACTAAAGTTATTTACATTTTAGTTATTAAATATGTGGCTCTCAGAATTGTCCTCTACTAATAGAGTACCACATCTCGGGGATGTCTCCCACAAGCAAAAGCTCTATCCTCTGACAGGAATTTTCACATGAGAGGGGAAGGCAGAATCCAGGGAGGACACTTGGGTCCGTATGCATGGAGGAGTGATGACCAGAGAAACAAATTCACTTGACAAGCAAGATGGCGGCTCATGAAGCCGAACTCTGGGTTTGTCAAGCACAGCAGTTCTACTGTATGAAACTTGGGAACATATACTGTATTGGTAAGTTGCCATCTTCTGATTAAGCTTGTTGAAGTGGTCTCTACATTCAAGATGGCTCTCCTGTCCTAGACATCAACATGTTTATTCCAGGCCTCCTCCAAGGCCCCTGGTTTCAGGGCAGGCTTATGCCCTAACTCTACAACAGGGCCAAAAGAAAACTTCAAGCATCCGAGGGCATGAGAAACATTATGCTCTCAGGAACGGCTAGAAGGAAAACTACTTCTCATCATATAAAACACCTTTAGTGGGAGCAGAAAGCCAGAACTTCACCTGTGGGCCTTTCAATCAGGAACTCAGCTGACTGCCTCATCTTCCCCTCCCCGCACTCCTGATGGAAGGCTACAAATGGTCAATTTGGTGCTGTTATATCTCTCTCTCTCCGTTGCTTTCTGATCTTTTACTTGGAAACTTCTTTTGAGGTAACATTCTGCTCCATTTGGACTCTCTCAACTTGGGACTCCAGCAGGCTTTCTCTGTGGAGCCTCCTCAGCTGGCTTCTCCCGCGTGTTTGTAAGCTCCAGATCTGAAGGCTGTTCATTATCTTTTTGTCTGCTCTCTCAGTCGGGCCACAGCAGTCACCTCTGTTGGATGCCCCACTTTAACTGCAGCTTCTCTGTGTCTGCTACCTGCTAGTTATTCCTTTTCATCTGCTTGTTGTCTGCTTAATAAAGCCAGGTGTTCAAATCCAAAGAGCATGGCTAAGATCACTCTCCAGACCCTACAGAACATTGAACGAAACCAAAGCATGCAGAGCAGAGAAGGAACTATCACCTCTCCTAGCAGATGGTCTAGTTTTGACATTAACACGTGACTTCAGGTTTCACAAGTGGGCCAACAGAGAAGATCATTGCTTATGATTCAGCTTCCAAAGAACCAGGTCAGGATGGCAAGTCAGAAGCTGAAGCCTGGAACATTGGGAAGGGCTGCAGCACCCAGGCTGGCCCAATTGCTCTACTCATGGTTGCCCTCTGCAGCCTGTTCACTAAAGCAGTGTCCACACTTATCAGATTGGAGAGCAGCCCTGTCTCCTCCAACTACTGACTAGTTGGCTTCAATGCGCTGACTGACCCAGTGGTTGATTTTTGCACCTCTCTCAAATCCTCATCTGTGCCGACAGATAAAGAAAGCAACCTGCATTACCATTGCAAGCAACCTTCCTGTGAGGCCCCTCCTGTCCTCTCTCGGAGCCTTGGAGTTGAGTATTTGAACCTGCAGAAAGCAATCAGAAGAAGGCTCAAAGAATTCATCAGAACTAGGACCCCATTGAAGAAAGATAGGGAACCACCACTTTCTAACGCTGGGTGGGTTCTTCTTATAAGTACAGTTCCAAGCCGCATACCCCTAACTCATGCTCAACATGAAGACGGTGGATTTGTATATGACCGAGGGGTGGCATTATTCAGCCATGTCACAGACTTTCTCCTCTCTGACTGTCACATGAGTCTATCTCTGGCATCCCTTCACCTACATAAGGCTTACGATGTCGGTCACATCCTGCCACTTCTTCCATTTGCTCAAGCCTCTGATAATGACCATTACGATGGTTTCATATGCTTAGCCCAGGGAGTGGAGCTATTTTGAGGTATGGCCTTGTTGGAATAGGTATGGCCTTGTTGGAGTGGGTGTGTCACTCTGGGCTTCCTAGAAGCCAGTATTTTGCTAGCAGCCTTCAGATGAAGCTGTAGAATTCTCAGCTCTTCCTGTACCATGTCTGCCCAGATGCTGCCATGTTTCCACCTTGATGATTCTGAACTGAACCTCTGAACCAATAAGTCAACCCCAGTTAAATATTGTCCTGTATAAGACTTGCCTTGGTCATGGTGTCTGTTCACAGCAGCAAAACTGTAACTGAGATAACCATTATAAGTATTTTCTTTAATATTTATGGAATTCCAGATCCTGAATTTCCTTGGAGGGGGTCAGTGCATTCTCAAGTTCTGTGGTCTTATGGATAATGTCTAGGAAGTGCATATGACATTGATGTGAAGGGAATTACCTGATGATGCCACAGGTCCCCTTCAGCTCAAAGGTTCTGTGGTTCTAATTCTGAAATCATGTGCAGGAGAACCAGAATATAGAATATAGATGGAGGTGCAGGACACAATCTCTGTTGTGTTTCTGCTATGTAGTCATTTATATGCTGACGGTGTCACTGTGTCCAACGAATAGTCTGAGTTGGTGCCATGAATCACCCTTTGAGACGTCACTACTTCCACCATAAGTCTCCAAAACCCACCTTAATTGGCAGCTATTAAAGATGCATTATTCACAGGAGCCGTCAGACAGCATGGAATCTCCTTATTTCACTAAGTTAGACTTAAATTGATTTGCCCACTTTTGATTTAGAGCTATTAAAACCAGAGAAATGACCGTCCTATCAAATTTCAAGATGTAAAAGTAAAAGTGCCTCATTTTAAAAGATGAAATGTATGTAACTAACATCGGCCATTAAATTTTGGCTGTCTGAAAGGGCCAGAGCTTAGAAGTCAGGCATATGCCATGTTTTGCAAATACTGATTTCTGTCAGAACAAAAGCCATGTTTTTTATAAGCCATGCTCAAGCCCTGTATATCCCTCCGCAGCCCTTTATTACATGAGGTTATGGACACGGAGCAGTTGCGCGTTCCACTCAGTGCTGCTCCTGAGATAGGCACATTGTCTTCGATAACTCCACATTCTGTGTGCGGACAGCAAACCGCCCAGAACATTCTGCAGCCACCGCTGCTTTTTTTCTGCTAAAGTTCAGAGGAGACTTTCATGTAGCTTCATTTGCCAGGTTGACACCTCAGCACAAAAGCCCCCCTCTTCAGTTACTTCGTATTAAGATGCTTAAATCCCACTGCAGGCGTTGTGCATGCCAATGTCAGTCGGTCCCACTAAGAAAGAGAATGAAAAAGTCTGAGAATCTTCCCGGTAGCTCCTGGCGGGAGAAAAACCAACTTCAGAAACAAAAAGGTTCACTCGTCATTTTGATTCACTTCTGTGGGAAATTTTTACTTTAGAGTATTGTAAAAGGGATGCAGGCAACTCTCTGTATGCAGGGTTTCACGCCTACAGAGTCAACCAACTCATGATTGAAAATACGGGATTAAAAAGAAATTGAGGGCAGTCAGGAGCAGCCTGGGTAATTTAGTGAGACTATATAACAATAAAGGTTTTAAGAGGCTGGGTACACGGCTCAGGGGCAGAGCATTTGTCCAGCATGTAAGCAACCCTAGCACTTTTTCTCTGCAATTATTCTGCATGACACTATTCCTGAGAAGACATGAACAGCTGCTCACGAAGAACAGACCAAAGTAAAGACATCATCAAAATCCAGCTTGGGGAACCAATGAGTTCCTGTCGGGTTACTAACAGGAGTGTGGGTGGGAGGTTCTTATGGGAACAAACAAAAAAAATGACTCACACAGGGATTCATCCTAAAAGCCCGTCCCAGCTTGAGTGTCAGCTCACAAAAGATGGGAACCTGGAGCTCACTACACAGCCTGCAGGCAGCGCACGTGCTTCTTCTGGGTATCTTGATGCGTCTTTCTCTTCCTCGGCTGCCTTTACCATTTATATAAGTGTTTGGAGGGTGAGGCCTGGGACATTAGCCACTTCCTGAGGCTTCTGGGCTATTTGCTTCCTAAGTCTTTGAAGGGTTTCTTTCAGAATTTCCAAGTCTTTAGAACTTACTGAGTTGTTTGAGCTTCTCAGAAAGTTGCTATCCATGAATGTACTCGATAGGCCACAGTACAAAGGGAAGACCAGAAGAAGACTTGAGTTTCTCCATTTTATATAATAAGGAAGGACTTAGCATCCAAATGGGACTGTATCTGGAGAGAAGCTATGCTAAACCGAGGCTGTAGACTGGTCCTCACCCAACTGTCTCGTGTCCTTGTCAGAAAATGTAGAAGGGACACACAGGATGGCAGCTCATGAGGAAAGCCAGAGAAGGCTATCTGCAACCCTGGGAAACGGGTCCACGGAGAGCGTGCTTTGCCCATAGCTATCCCTGCAAATTCTGCCCCCAGGACAAGGAGAAGAGAAATGCCTGTTATTATGTCTATAATACCTGTCATAGCTATGGCACCATTAAGAAGGAGCTACAGCATTCATTTCATCATAAAAAGCCCTGTGGCTTCGGCCATGATCCATGGCAATACCCACTTTGGAACACAGTTGCCATGTAAGAAATTGGAAGACACTGAGGGATACCAACAGGAGGTCCCAGTCCTGTGTCATGGTATGGTGAGAGTGGTCACCTCAGACACAGCCTTAGCTTACATATTTGCATGGAAGAGCTGGCATATTTGCTTAGCCTTCCAATGTGTTCTAGAACACCCTCCAATCTCTCAGGCCCTTCCAGCTTTGATATTAGATGTCACGTGGAAATAAGGCTACCTGTACAGTGACAAAACATGACACAACATGACCAAATCCCCCACATGCTGAACCAGAAGCACCAAGCACCCACTGCCATTTTTCCATCGCCATTCTGGGACCATTTGTAGCAGCGGGTACTGTGTCCACCAAACTGTGATTTTTATAACAAAATGCCTGAGCCTGAATAATTTATAGTGAGCTGAAAATTATCATAACTCTAAACTCTCAAAATCTACAACCAAAGTCCTAGCAATAGCAGCAGCTGGAAAGACCTGTGTGTACTTTAAATAGATCCGTGGTTCTCCACTTTCCCAATGCTGCAACCCTTTAGTACAGCTCTTTATATCATGATGACCCACAACTCTACAGTTATTTTTGTGGCTACTTTATAACTGTAATATTGCTACTGTTGTGAATTGAAACGTCCATATGCAATCTGCAGGCTATCTGATATGCAACGGGTGGGAAAGTGTTGTTTAACCCCAAAGGGATCATTGTGACCCACGGGTTAAGAACAACTGCAATAGAGCATCCTGTAAAAAGAATGGACTATGTCTTCACATGACAGGAGGAACAGAGGAGCAGAAGGAACAGTAAACTCACACTGAGCATCTCACTAAGCTACCTGGTCCCTCATTCCTGGGACAAAGCCCTCGAAAGCACATCACTGCATCCAGCGATCAGTGTATAACGGTGTATATTACTCAGATAATTGTATACATTAGCTACTTTTCTGTTGCCGAGATAAAACACTGTGACTAATGTAATGTACGAGTTTATTTCGGCTTATAGCTCCAGAGTTTTAGAGTCCATAATGGTGGGGACAAATGGCGTATGGCACTCTTAACAACTGGAACAGCAAGCTTAGGGCTCACAGCTTGAGCAAAGAGAGCAGACAGGAAATGGAGTGAGTCCTTACCTTCTCAAGGTATGCCTCCAGTGATGTACTTCCTCCGTCAAGGTGGTCCTCCAGCACCAACTGAGGGCCAAGTGTTTAAACACCTGAGATTATGGGGACATCCTCACTTAAACCACTATATAGGATTACCTCAGAGATTACATTGTAGTGAGAGTTTTGGAGGAGCACAAACACCTACCCAGTGACAGTAGCTGCTTCTTCCTTGGCCTGATTTCTGTTTATCTACACTCTGCATGTAAATGGTTTTTGTTTTTTCTTTTTTGTTTATCTCCAACCTACAAGACCTCACAGCTGTGACTCCTACCTCTGGACACTTTGAAAAACTCCACAGTAAATATCCTATGCTCGTCCTAGGGACCATGTGACCTGATCCGGTCAGCACTATTCTACAAAGAGACAGATGGAAGAGGACGGAGATGCTTCACAGAACTTGTGAACTAAGTGATTCAGTCAGTCTTCGGAAGCACGAGTGCTCATCTTGAGTACCGCCATACTCAAACAATGTTTACAAAGCTAACAAATACTCATTAGCTTCTTTCTAGTTGTAAGTATAAAGCTTCAAAGTGAATCAGGACTGTAGCTGTCCTACCCGATCAGTATGTAAGGCGGAATAGCACTTTAATCCTACCAAGAAAGAGAGCCTGATTTAAGCAGACACAGAGTAATTGTTTTCCCACATATGGCTCCAGGAAGATATAAGACGAACTCTGTTCCATAAGAATCCTAGAAACCTGTTTCTGGGCGAGGCCCTATCCTGTCAACTGAACTGTAAATTTAAGTTCGCCCATTTTTCAGGCATCATGTTGCTTGTCCAGCCCATTCATACGTCTAGGTCAGAGTTACCACCTTAAATCTTTGCCACCCAAGAGATGATACATCACTGCCTAAGGGACAAAGGAGCCTCAGCGCATACACATGGGCCTGTAAATCAGGCAGAACTGGAATAAACTTGTTCCATGTCTCTTTCCATTCCTGGTGACCCTTCCAAGTGTAGGAGAGGATCAGTGACGTATGTATGCCACAAGGGTCTCTTTAGTCCGTGATGCCATCATGTAAAACAAGCATCTTGTAGCTTACAGAGGTTAAGAAAATGGAAGTTTCACAGTCACTGACCTACTGACCAGGATACTCCTGAAACTGAAGAAGTGGGGAAACCAAGAGAGGGAGAGGGGAGGAGTGGGAAGGGAGGGAGAGAGGGAGAGAAGACATTCATAACACCTGTACTCTGGAACTTTTGAGCCCAGGCCCTGGAAGGTTCTGTTCCTCCACCCACTTCACAGAGATGGAGATTGCAGGTCTATGGCCATGGTTCTCAATCTTCCTGAAGCTGTGGCCCTTTAACACAGTTCCTTGTGTTAATACACCCCTCGTGATGTGGTGACCCCCGGCCATAAAATTACTTTCACCGCTACTTCATAGCTGTAATTTTGCTACTGTTGTGACACGGAATGCAAATATCAGATATGCAGAATATCTGATAATTGTACTTCAAAGGGGTCATGACCCCAGCTTGAGAGCTGCTGTGCTGTGGTAAAGCTAGACGCAAGACAAGCCTGTTTTGATGGAGGCATGTTTGCTAAATGAGAACTATGCAAGTAAATTCAGGTGATAAGTGGAAACGAAAATGGTCAAGACAGAGCTCATTAACTATTTTATTCAAAACGTACAGAAGTGAGAATATCTTAATTAAAACTGATACTAGACAGTAATTAGGTAAGGGACGAGAAGCACATGAATATTAAAACTGGATAAACCTGCATTGACTACTTAGGACAAAAATATAATTCTTTCAAAGGACCAAAATAATTTTTAAAAAGATAAGCAATGATAATGCATTAAAGGAATGTATAATGAATTTTTTAAAGCTGATAATAATTATAACATAAATCATAAAAGTGACCCAAACAAGCAAATCTATATTTGGAGACTCTTAATATATGTATCCACAAATATGTGTAGGTTTAATAGCTATATTAACATAAAAATGTCTTAAATTTGCCTTAAGAGTAAGAAAAATTATATATGATAGGTAGGAGACAAAGTTAGCTTGCAAAGATCTATGAAAGTAAATAAAGGGTGAGGAAATGTTCGAGTTAGTGGGGAGAAATGAAACATTTTTGTAGTCCTTCTAAGAATTTAGACTAAAAAGCCTTAATTACTACACTTTGTTATTATGTATTAAATTCCCCAAAAAGCGAAGTTAGAGTAAATAAATAAAATGTTTAAAAGTAAAACTAAACAAGAATACCATGTTTCTGTTATCAAAGCTACAACTTAGAATGGAACTATCATCACAAAGCTACATGTGCCCTAATACAGCACCCAATGCCACTGAGAAAAATAAGTTACGCAAGGCTGTATGTGTATGCAGTAACTATAGTGGATTCACACACCCAATTGTAAGTTCAAATAAATCATGTTCTTGAAAATAATGAGAAGCATGTGATATATACTATAGTGTATCTGAATAAAACCAGTCACAGCGTGAGTGGTGGCCAGGCTGAGAAGCTCCAACATCTTGCCTGCTCCTGGATTTCTGTGCAAGTGGCAGGCCCCTGCACAGCTCTGTGTAGCAGAAGGTGTCATGCTACGCCACAGTTGTTATCTTTGGTCTGTCTCTGGGTACTTGCACAGTCCTTGAGCCTCTTGCCAGTTCATTCTGTGTCTGTGTTGTCTCTGTAAAGCTTTGTCATGAGAGACATGAGAGATGACAGCCGGATGTGCCACGGAGCCACTGCTCATATACACAGGCTTTCGCTCAGACAGAATTTGAACCTGAGTTATTCCATATTTCTTTTCATTATTAGTGGCTTTTCCACTGTACAAGGGCATCAGTAATGCAGGTGCCTCCTAAGAGTCTCTTTATTCCATGACACAAGTAGAATCAGCATCTTTCAGCTTACAAATGTGGAGTGAATGGAAATTTACCAACAACTGTCCCAAAACCTTCCTAAACAGGATACCTCTGAAATTAAAGAAAAGTATCTCTGCATCAATCCCAACTTTGATACTTCCGATTATTCAAATCTGCTGGATCATGTTTCCAATGAATAGGAATGTTTGGAGACTGTTTTTTTATTTGTCTTTGGGGGAATGTACATTTTCAGATCATTTAACCCTGTGGATAGGTTTTCGGCTCCTGCATAAAGATACCTCCAGGTTAAGAGAGTTTAAATCTCAAAGAGAAAATTCTGACATCTGCAGTATGTAACAGCATGTCCAGGTCTCACCTGGTGCTGGTCAGTGCAGACAAGCAACAAATCGCATCCTCCTGAACGTGACATTTTTCTTCCCCTCATCCCCATGTCCCTACTTCTGAGGTGATCTCTTCACATTCTTTATCTCACCCACGTGGTCATCCACACAGACCCCTTCTCTTCTCCCAGGTTTCCTTTCATACCCAGGACCAGAGCCTGGCACCCGAAGAGTCCAGGAACAAGCCCACTGCTCCAGAGATGCTAATGCCAACAATACTGCTCGTGGCTGCAAGCCCCTCTGCCTGTCCCAGGAGCTTTTTCTTGTAAAAAATAAATAAATAAAATAATAATAACAACAACAACAACAATAACTGGGCACCTTTTCTATTCAAGGGGCTTATGTATTTGTCACCCAAGTATTGCGAGAATTTGGAAAGAGGGTATGAGTTCCGAGCTACAGAAAAGTAAGAGATTTAATTCAAAAAGTGCCACAAAGATTTTCCGGCCCATCTTTTGTCCCAGCAATAGTAATTAAAGTCCCGTTGAGGTTAATGGAATCAGCTATTGTTAGAAGCCACAGTGACAGCTCTCCGGGTTCTGATTAATTGTTATTCTTAAAGTTAGTCTGGCTTCTAGACAACTTTAGCCTCAACCTTCCTTTAAATAACTCTGTGATTATGTCTTGGCATGCTTCCCCCGCATGGTTTATAATTGTGTGTATAAAATGTAAGTTGCCCTTATGGTCAAGTGTATGGTAGGTTAAAAGTATCCTTGAGTAGATAGAGAAGATCTCTCAGATGACTTGCCGAGTTGACTGGACTTAGTATATCACCTAGGAGATACACTTCTTGGTTTGTCCATCTGGGGTTTCTAGAGAAGTTAATTAGCCCAGAAGCTCTGAATACCCAAGGCACAAATTGCATAACAAATGACTCCCATGAAGAAGTATGGAGAAGGTCCTGATCCTGGAAAGGATTGATCTAGCATTGGAAAGGAATATAAGGACAGAGAAAAAGGAGGGAGGTGATTGGAGAATGGATGGAGAGAAGAAGGTTTATGGGACATATGGGGAGGGGGGATCCGGGAAAGGGGAAATCATTTGGAATGTAAACAAAGAATATAGAAAATAAAAATATTAATAAAAAAAGAGAGAGAAGTTTAATTAAGAAAGAGAGGCCAGCCGTAAATGTTGTTGGTGCCCACATGGACAATAGGACAAAGTCCCAGACTTTAAAAATGGGGAAAAACAACAGAAAGCCAACCAGCCTCTATCACCATACCTTCCCAATATGATGGACTATTAGTACCTCACACCGTGAAACACGGGCAACCCTTTAAGATATAGGGAAGATTAGAGCTTTGGCATTGGTCTGACAGCCTTCCTTCACTTGAGATACGTGCCAGGAAATACATGCACTTCTCCTGTATGTTGTTTACCACAGAGCATCGGCCACACGATGGCCATGAGGTAAAGTCAAGCACAGGAGACTCACAAGCTTGACAAGAAGGTGAGAAAGAGGGAAATGACACTTAGAAACTGTTCATTGGTTTCCTTTGGTGCAAGGGACTCAGGTGAGGAAGCCTCTCGCCCATTGTAGCCACCAAGCAAGCTGAGTGGGGTGTGTGGTTCTGTGACTTGTTTGAGATTTAAACCTCCCCACAAGGGGTTGAACATGAAACCCTGCAGAAACTGGAATATTGAGTCAGTGAGCTGTGAGTTCTCTGAAAGGTGGAAAGGGGACGACTGTCAGTTGGATGGAGCTGAGAATGTTGCAGTGTTTGTCCTTGAGAACAAGGCCATCACAGATGTCACCCTTAGATGAAGTCAGTAGCTGGGGAACTTGGCATAGATGCCTGAGGGAGGCAGACCTTAAGGGCCGCATGTCAATGCATTTAATTCCTGGGTCACTTGAAAGAGGAAGGAGATCCTACAGTTCCCATGGAGAAACTCTAAGCCTTGTTAAAATAACATTGTTGTTCCTTGTAACCTCAACCAAGACAGGCCTTAGTACATCTATAACCCAACGACCCAAAGTCATTGGTTACATAACCAATTTCTTTCCTAAACTGTCAAATGGACTTTTTAACTTCCTATTATCTCTCATGATTTAACTATTCAACTCTATGTCCAACTGCTTAAACTTCTGTTTTAATATCTATTATATGTCTAAGATACATCTATTTAAGCTCTCTTTTGCCCCGTGCTTTTTTGGAGAACGCTCTATTATGGAGAACACTTAGTGGTGACACATCTACAAGGCAAAGAGAATTTTTAAATGTAAAAAGTTTTGCCCACCACAAAACTGTCTTTGCAAACTCAGAATTTGAACTACTTAAGATTAAAGGATGTTAAAATCTCATGGCTATTGTTCTATTTATTTTTAAAAACCAGTCCTATTTAAAATTCAAACACTGGGCTGTTCAGGCAACTTCCCGTTTGCTGGAACAAATGCTCATCGCTTTTCCCTGAGTCTCAGAGGAGATCGAAAACTCAGCAACAGATTAGAACAACAAGAACTTTGAGCACTTCATAGAAAATGATAGATAAAGCAGAAACAGCACAGTTGTGTTCCGAACACAGGGAGTTAACCACCTGGGTAAGTTACAAAACTTTCCAGATAAAGGCAAAAGCAATTCCCTATCTCATTCTTAAGAAAGAAAAGAGAAAGCAGCCCAAGCTTTGTTCTAATTCCCAAAATTCTTCTGCTGGTAACTTGGAAAATACACAACAGATTTAATATTTAGGTTTCATTAGAAAGATCTTTCTTTGTTTGGTCCCCAGTGTAAGCTTTATTACAAACAGTATTGAGGCATAAAAACTGCAAAAGGTCTTTATTATACAGCATTTGACAAAAATTCTTTTCTTGATTCCATTCAACATGATAGGAGCATAACAAGTTTATTTTCACACGAAGAAAGAGGTTGGGCTAATGTTCAAGGAAGCTAAATTCATCACTTAAACTCAAAAAGGTCAAACCGGGAGTGTTGAGTGAGGAATCGCTGACCTTCCTGAGACCCTCTGCCTGGAAAGCAGTCAGATTCAAAGCATGGAGATTGAAGAGTCCCTGAGGTGTCTCTCCTCCTTAGCAGACAGATGGCATACTTGCTCACTCGACTTGATCTAAGCAGTCGCTTTCAATGCTATCACTGTATGCAAAGCTAATTTTGATAAAGAATGATTTCATTTGAGAAATTTGGTGGGATTTTTTTTCACCATTATAAAGATTAAGAAAACAGCATTGCAGCTGACTGGGTCTATGGGCACCATGCTGATGCAGGCACTTGAGGAGGAGCCAATACTGCGAGGACCTAGCACTGTGACCAAGACACAGCAGGGAACAGGCAAAGTTGGTGTGTTCTCCAACAAGCCATCTTCAGTACAAACCACCTCTGCTAGTGCTATTGTTAAAGATGAAGGCTTTGCCTCCTCAAGCTCAGTACAATAATTTTCATTTGTTTCTTTTTTACATCCCCGCCAGGAATTAGAGATGAAATCCGAGACCTCAAGCAAGTGAGGCAACTTCTCTACCTCTGAGCTATATCACCAAACTGCTTCTGGTTCTTTATATAAGAATAGCTGGCATGATTCAGGCTCAAAACCTTGAGTATACATTTTGCTAAACTTAACTATGATTGTCCTATATGGAACCAAGACAGAGAGCATTTTCAGAATACCCCAAATCATCCCATAAGCAGTATCCCTGCAAACACTCGTGGTGTCATCTATATTAATTTATCTTCATTCTTTTCTGTTTTTCCTCAATGTAGTTTTATAGAAACATTTCAATCTGTGTCTTTAGGCTATTAAAATGTCTGGGCTCTGTGAGTACAAAAATATGTGTTACATACTTACATATCTGATGGATGAAATTAAACCTTTCAGTTCATTTTTCAATGCCCTCACATATCCAGGGCTCCTATTAAGAACTCTGTTGTGAATCAAAGTCTAATCATTTATTTCCACCCACATCTATTTGCTGTTGGGTACTGTATCATCTGGTTTCTTTCTGAACTACAGATTTCTGCACTCCTTTAAGTTGGACTTGAATACTTGCTATCAATGGGAACTGATGGCTTGAGTAGGGGCTGTGGCAGAACAAGTCACTTTGTGTCCTAGAGTGGCACGCCCATTGCATTCCTGCTTAGTGTGGCCCTTGTGAAGGAAAATCACTGAGTGGTAGCCCCTGAGAGAACTGCTCTGGTGTCAATCAAGCACATCTCAACAGGCTTTCAGGTAGATGAGGAAACAATGTGTCTTTAAAAGTTACAGTAAATCCAACAAGATAGTTGATGTCCAAATCTATGTATTGAGGAATTCAGAAATTTTACCTACGATTTCATGGTTAATTGGCTTAGAAGTCTCCAAAAGCTAGGACCTTTCTTTTTTTTTTTTTCCTTTTTTCTTTTTCTTTTTCTTTTGGATTTGGTTTTTTCAAGACAGGGTTTCTCTGTATAGCCCTGGCTGTCCTGGAACTCACTCTGTAGATCAGGCTGGCCTTGAACTCAGAAATCTGCCTGCCTCTGCCTCCCAGAGTGCTGGGATTAAAGGCATGCGCCACCACTGCCCGGCTGCATTGCTAATCTTAACTCAGATCTGGAATGATCAAAGAGAAAAAAAGTTCTCCATCTTCGCAAGGCCTCATCTGTATCTGTTTTCTTCAACCACAGACTGACCACTCCACAAAGCTGCACTTGGTGGCATTCCCTGTGTCCCTGGAGCTCCCAGGTCCTCTGTAAGAACCATTATCACATCCCAGTGACTTGGGAAATACAAACAAACCCAGGCAAGTTTTTGCTTTGGGGACCTGGAGTGTACAAATGGCAGCTTGGAGAAATGTCTGTCAAAGTCATCTCAGAAGCCTCCATCTCCAGGGAAGATGATGATGGACTTTGAAGCCCAGGAAGAGTTAGGTAGTTAGCTAGATGTTGGCACAGTCAGGGATCATAATCAGCAGCTACAAGACTGTGGGTGTTACTCAAAGGGATCGGATATGCATTGTATCTCTGAGCAGAGACATGATATTCTGAGCTGCTTAGAAGATCATAAGACTAACAACTAGCCAGGCAGTGTCCCTCTGCTACAGGGCAAGGGCTTTCCATTGTCCCTTCTGAATTCAAATGGGCTATCAATCACCTGGACAGAAAAACCTCTCCAGGGGAAGCTGTCTGTTCTGGAGAATTTAGAAATTATATAAAACCTGCCTAATGTGTTGATTGGCACATCTCTCCCATTTTCTGTTTCTCTCCTTTTAGTGCCCCTTTGACTGCTATTCACTCTCAGGCCCTGTGAATACTCCACCCTCCTCTACAATGAATTTCACCTGTCATCTATGCAATTTTCTGTGTGTTTCACCTGAATTATTTCAGCAAAGAACAACAAGACAGGAGAAATGAGGAATCCAGGACAGGGGTTCCAAGGACACCACAGCATAAGATGGGTCACTGGAAACCGCACGACCCAGACCCAATGGGACAGTGGCAATGAAGTCATCCAGCAGAAAGTACCCTAGGCACTCGAGAGCTTCACAGTCCCCATGCAAGGTGAACCATCCAGTGTCACCCCAGAGGCTTCAGGGAATTGGTAGGAGTCTGTGTGGCTTGGAGTTAGATATAACTGGGCTGGCTGGTCTTATGTTAGCTTGACACAAGTTAGAGTCATCTATAAGAAAGGAACCTCAACTGAGAAAATATTCCCATAAGATCCAGCTGAAAGGCATTTCCTTAATTAGTGATTGATGGGGGAAAGCCCAGCCCATTGTGGTTGGTATTATCCCTTGGCTGGTGGTCCTGGGTTCTATTAGAAATCAGGCTAAACAAACCATGAGGAGCAATCCAGTAAGTAGCATTTCTCCATGGTCTCTGCATCAGCTCCTTACTCTCGCTTCTTTCCCTATTTGAGATCCTGCCCTGAGGACAGAAATATGGAAGTGTATGCTGAAATAAACCCTTTCCTCCTCCCCAACTTGCTCTTTAGGCATGATGTTTGCTTACAGCAATGTAAACCCTAAGACAGTGACTTGTGAGAAATCATCTGGAATCCCTGCAAGGCTGGGGCCATTTGTATAATCTCTGAAAGTCCTACAGGGGTCGCCAATGTGAGCCCCTCATGGGATCAGAAGAGCCACCCCAAGTGTACGGGCTGGCACATGTGCTATTGAAAGCTGTGTCCTATGTAAGGAATAAAGTTTAGAAGACCATTCACTTCCCTTTAGCAAAGAGTGCACGTTTACCAAGGCAAACCCCAACCAATAAGCAACAGAGTAGCCTTGTGCTTAAGATGACTCCAACCTTGGGTGCAGTTTTGTTGGTCCCTTCCACAGCTTAACCCCAAACCCAAAGCCCCTGTCTTTTATCTAGCTCCCCTCAATACTTTTCTTCTCTTAACGTGTTGCACAACCCTGAATATGAGTGGCCTGCATTTCTCTGTCAACCCCCATGTGGGAAGATATAAGCAAATGTGCTTTTGTCTCTTGCTCATCTCCAAACACTGAGCCTTGCAACCTACTTGTGGAAGGTTTTCTCCATTGGGCCTTGAGTTTCAGACAATAGAGTGGGGAGCACCAGACAATAGAGTAGGAACACCTGACAATAGAGTGGGGAGCATCAGGAGTTCAGTAGGGAGCACCAGGAAGTACAGTGGGAAGCACCAAATAATAGAGTAGGAACATCTGACAATATAGTGGGGAGCACCACAAAGTACAAAGTACAGTGGGAAGAACTAGACATTAGAGTGGGGAGCACTAGGCAGTAGACTGGGAGCACTATGGTAGTATGGATGTTTGTGTGGCCACAGGTTGACCGACAGTAAGAAAAATAAGAATCAAATTGTTGTATAGACCTTTTAAAATGTTAGTATTTTCCCTGTAGAGATGAAAATTTTAGAAAATAATACCTCATGTGTTCTGTGGACTAGAGAGCCAACCACAGAAGTGGCATGAGGGGAGCCTACTGCTCCCTTTTCTAGAAAATGAAAGGCATCAAAAAACCAAATCCGAGGTGGCGGCGGCGGCGGCGGCAGTGCAGCAGTAGCTGGTCCACCTGAAGCGCCATCAGCAGTGGAGCCAGGGCGACACAGGGACCAGTTAGGCCCTGCGCCCACGACCACTGACCCTCGCTGACCAGCCGGGCGGCAAGCAGCTGCAGTTGTGCTGCGCCTTTCCTGCACGGAGGCCACTTCAGAACTCGGCCTCCCACCAGTCAGGAGAGGTGCATCCATCTTGGTTCCGGACTCCGGGGATCGGACAGACTGAGGTACACAAACATAATCCGAGGCCAACACCGCGGTGGTCTGAGCCCGACGGGCGTTGGCCTGCACCCAGGCCCTGGGCTGGTCAGGGGGCCATCGGGGTGCCAACCCAGCCAGGAGGTTTTTTGCCCAGGCCTGTGCGCACGCCGCCATTTTGCCTGCAGGACGACAGAGAGCTCTGGCGGGCAGACCTGTAACAGGCATAGCATGAGGCTAACAAAGCGAGGGTCTAGGCCCCAAAAGGCACAGGACTGACCCCAAGGGCTGTGCGGCTTGGTGGGCCATCTGTGAGCCAACCCACCCAGGGGATTGTTAGCACAGCAGACTCTCCCGGCGCTTTCAGGGAGCACGGGCGCGCACGCCCGCCATCCTAGTCACCTGGCAAACCCAATTAACAGTCATAGCCCTAGGGGAACTTTGCTCAGACCTTGGCCTCCCAGGCTTTTGCCTGGACTCAGGGACTGGGCGGCCAGGCTAACCTTGTGTGCGACAGCCCGGTTGGCGGATCGGCTGCCCAGCGGAGTGAGCGGAACACAGGGGAGATCACAGCAGCATACACCATCGGCACTCCCTGGGGGTGCACACAGGCTCCATCTGGTCCACAGACACAATCTGGGGCAAGGCCTCAGGCGGAAGCCTACTCCCTCCGCTTCCGGATCCAGATCAGCCTGGGCGGCAGCACCACATCTCCAAGTCCTGCAAGTGGCTAGCTGGGCTTCCGGGAGGCCAGCCGGGAGAAGTCAGTGTGCTCCAGTGAATCCAGCGGGCCCCAGCGGGAGCCTTCGGGTGCCTGCTTTGGGATCTGAACAGCCTGGGCAGCAGCACCCTGTCTACAAGCAGTGCAGGAGGTAAGCTGTGCACCAGAGGCCAACTGGGAAGGGGCAGCTTACACTGGTGAGTCCAGCACTGACAAGACAAACTAACACCAGTGAGAACTAGATGGCAAAAGGCAAACGCAGGAACGTCACTAACAGAAATCAAGGCAATATGGCAACATCTGAACCCAATTCTCCTCTACCAACAAGTCCTGGATACCCCATCACACCAGTAAAACAAGACTTGAATTTAAAATCACTGGTCATCATGCTGGTACAGGAACACATGAAGGACATACTTAAAGAAATTCAAGAGAAAATGGATCAAAAGTTAAAAGCCCTTGCAAGGGAAACACAAAAATCATTGAAAGAAATCCAGGAGAATACAAAAGCCAACAAAGAGGAAATGCAAAAAACACTTAAAGAAATACAGGAGAACTTTGGTCAACAGGCTGAGGTCATGAAAGACGAAACACAAAAATCTCTTAAAGAATTACAGGAAAACACAAACATGCAAGTGAAGGAGCTAAGCAAAACCATCCAGGATCTAAAATCAGAAGTAGAAACAACTAAAAAAACTCAAAGGGAGACAACTTTGGAGATAGAAAGCCTTGGGAAGAAATCGGGGGACAGAGATGCAAATATCAACAACAGAATACAAGAGATAGAAGAAAGAATCTCAGATGCTGAAGATTCCATAGAAACCATGGACTCAACAGTTAAGAAAATGCAAAATGCAAAAAGCTTGTAACCCAAAATATCCAGGAAATCCAGGACACAATGAGAAGACCAAACCTAAGGATTATAGGCATAGATGAGAGTGAAGATTTACAACTTAAAGGGCCAGCAAATATCTTCAATAAAATTATGGAAGAAAACTTCCCTAACCTAAAGAGAGAGATGCCCATGAATATACAAGAAGCCTACAGAACTCCAAACAGACTGGACCAGAACAGAAATACCTCCCGTCACATAATGATCAAAACACCAAATGTTCTAAACAAAGAAAGAATACTAAAGGCAGTAAGAGAAAAAGGCCAAGTAACATATAAAGGAAGACCTATCAGAATCACAGCAGACTTTTCACCTGAGACTATGAAGGCTAGAAGGTCCTGGGCAGATCTCATGCAGACTCTAAGAGAACACAAATGCCAACCAAAACTACTATATCCAGCAAAACTCTCAATCACCATAGATGGAGGAACTAAGATATTTCATGACAAAACCAAGTTTACCCAATATCTATCCACAAACCCGGCCCTAAAAAGGATAATAGGAGGACAACACCAATACAAGGAGGGAAACTTCACCCTGGAAAAAGCAAGATAGTAACCTTTCATCAAACCCAAAAGAAGATAAGCATTCAAATTTAAAAAATAACGTCAAAAATGATAGGAAGTAACAATCACTATTCCTTAATATCTCTTAACATCAATGGACTTAATGCCCCAATAAAAAGACACAGACTAACTGACTGGATACGTAAACAGGACCCTACATTTTGCTGCTTACAGGAAACACACCTCAGGGTCAAAGACAAACACTACCTTAGAGTAAAAGGCTGGAAGACAATTTTACAAGCAAATGGTCTCAGGAAACAAGCTGGAGTAGCCATTTTAATATCAGATAAAATTGACTTTCAACCCAAAGTCATCAAAAGGGACCCTGAGGGACACTTCTTGCTGGTCAAAGGAAAAATACAAAAAGAAGAACTGTCAATCCTGAACATCTATGCCCCAAATGCAAGGGCACCCTCTTTCGTAAAAGAAACTTTATTAAAACTAAAAGCACACATTGCACCTAACACAATAATTGTGGGTGACTTCAACACTGCACTTTCCTCAATGGACCGATCAGGAAAACAGAAACTAAACAGGGACACAATGAAACTAATTGAAGCTTTGGACCAATTAGATTTAACAGATATATATAGAACATTCTATCCTAAAACAAAAGAATATACCTTTTTCTCAGCACCTCATGGTACCTTCTCCAAAATCGACCATATAATTGGTCACAAGACAGACCTCAACAAATATAAGAAGATAGAACTAATCCCATGCCTCCTATCTGATCACTATGGAGTAAAAGTGGTCTTCAATAGCAACAGAAACAACAGAAAACCCACATACACGTGGAAACTGAACAATACTCTACTCAATGATACCTTGGTCAAGGAAGAAATAAAGAAAGAAATTAAAGACTTTTTAGAACATAATGAAAATGAAAACACAACATACCCAAATCTATGGGACACAATGAAAGCAGTGCTAAGAGGAAAACTCATAGCCCTGAGTGCCTCCAAAAAGAAAATGGAGAGAGCATACATTACCAGCTTAATGACACACCTGAAAGCCCTAGAACAAAAAGAAGCTATTTCGCCCAGGAGGAGTAGAAGGCAGGAAATCATCAAACTCAGGGCCGAAATCAATCAAGTAAAAACAAAGAGAACCATACAAAAAATCAACAAAACCAGGAGCTGGTTCTTTGAGAAAATCAACAAGATAGATAAACCCTTAGCCAGACTGACCAAAGGGCAAAGAAAAAGTATCCAAATTAACAAACTTAGAAATGAAAAGGGAGATATAACAACGGAAACTGAGGAAATCCAAAAAATCATCAGATCCTACTACAAGAGCCTGTACTCAACACAACTGGAGAATCTGGAGGAAATGGACAATTTCCTTGACAGATACCAAATACCAAAATTAAATCAGGACCAACTAGACCATCTAAACAGTCCCATAATGCCTAAAGAAATAGAAGGAGTCATAGAAAGTTTTCCAACCAAAAAAAGCACAGGACCAGATGGCTTCAGTGCAGAATTCTACCAGACCTTCAAAGAAGAGTTAATACCAATACTCTTCAAACTATTCCACAAAATAGAAACGGAAGGAACACTACCCAATTCCTTCTACGAAGCCACAATTACGCTGATACCAAAGCCACAAAAAGATCCAACAAAGAAAGAGAACTTCAGACCAATTTCCCTTATGAACATCGATGCAAAAATACTCAATAAAATTCTTGCCAACTGAATCCAAGAACACATCAAAACGATCATCCACCATGATCAAGTAGGCTTTATCCCGGGAATGCAGGGTTGGTTCAATATACGGAAATCCATCAATACAATCCACTACATAAACAAACTCAAAGAACAAAACCACATGGTCATTTCATTGGATGCTGAAAAAGCATTTGACAAAATTCAGCATCCCTTCATGCTTAAAGTCTTGGAGAGAACAGGAATTCAAGGCCCATACCTAAACATAGTAAAAGCAATATACAGCAAACCGGTAGCCAGCATCAAACTAAATGGAGAGAAACTTGAAGCAATCCCACTGAAATCAGGGACCAGACAAGGCTGCCCCCTTTCTCCTTATCTTTTCAATATTGTACTTGAGGTACTAGCTCGGGCAATTCGACAACATAAGGAGGTCAAAGGGATACAAATTGGAAAGGAAGAAGTCAAACTATCATTATTTGCAGACGACATGATCTTCTACCTAAGTGACCCAAAGAACTCCACTAGAGAGCTCCTACAGCTGATAAACAACTTCAGCAAAGTGGCAGGTTATAAAATCAACTCAAGCAAATCAGTGGCCTTCCTATACTCAAAGGATAAGCAGGCTGAGAAAGAAATTAGGGAAATGACCCCCTTCACAATAGCCACAAACAGTATAAAGTATCTTGGGGTGACTCTTACCAAACATGTGAAAGATCTGTATGACAAGAACTCTGAAGAAGGAAATGGAAGAAGACCTCAAAAAATGGGAAAACCTCCCATGCTCATGGATCGGTAGAATCAATATAGTTAAAATGGCCATTTTGCCTAAAGCACTATACAGCTTCAATGCAATACCCATCAAAATCCCAACTCAATTCTTCACAGAGTTAGAAAGAGCAATTAATCAAATTCATCTGGAACAACAAAAAACCCAGGATAGCTAAAACTATTCTCAGCAACAAAAGAAAATCTGGGGGAATCAGTATCTCTGACCTCAAGCAATACTACAGAGCAATAGTGTTAAAAACTGCATGGTATTGGTACAGTGACAGGCAGGAGGATCAATGGAACAGGATTGAAGATCCAGAAATGAACCCACACACCTATGGCCACTTGATCCTCGACAAAGAGGCTGAAAACATCCAATGGAAAAAAGATAGCCTTTTCAACAAATGGTGCTGGTTCAACTGGAGGTCAGCATGCAGAAGAATGCGAATTGATCCATCCTTGTCTCCTTGTACTAAGCTCAAATCCAAATGGATCAAGGACCTCCACATAAAGCCAGACACTCTGAAGCTAATAGAAAAGAAACTGGGGAAGACCCTTGAGGACATCGGTACAGGGAGAAAGTTTCTGAACAGAACACCAATAGCGTATGCTCTAAGAGCAAGAATTGACAAATGGGACCTCATAAGGTTACAGAGTTTCTGTAAGGCAAAGGACACCATCAAGAGGACAGATCGGCAACCAACAAATTGGGAAAAGATCTTCACCAATCCTACATCAGATAGAGGGCTAATATCCAATATATATAAAGAACTCAAGAAGTTAGACTCCAGAAAACCGAACAACCCTATTAAAAAATGAGGTACAGAGTTAAACAAAGAATTCTCACCTGAAGAACTTCGGATGGCAGAAAAGCATCTTAAAAAATGCTCAACTTCATTAGTCATTAGGGAAATGCAAATCAAAACAACCCTAAGATTTCATCTTACACCAGTCAGAATGGCTAAGATTAAAAATTCAGGAGATGCAGGTATTGGAGAGGGTGTGGAGAAAGAGGAACACTCCTCCACTGCTAGTGGGGTTGCAAATTGGTACAACCACTCTGGAAATCAGTCTGGCGGTTCCTCCGAAAACTGGGCACCTCACTTCCAGAAGATCCTGCTATACCACTCCTGGGCATATATCCAGAGGATTCCCCACCATGTAATAAGGATACATGCTCTACTATGTTCATAGCAGCCCTATATATAATTGCCAGATGCTGGAAAGAACCCAGGTATCCCTCAACAGAAGAGTGGATGCAAAAAATGTGGTATATCTACACAATGGAGTACTATTCAGCCATTAGAAACAATGAATTCATGAAATTCTTAGGCAAATGGATGGAGCTAGAGAACATCATACTAAGTGAGGTAACCCAGACTCAAAAGGTGAATCATGGTATGCACTCACTAATAAGTGGTTATTAACCTAGAAAACTGGAATACCCAAAACATAATCCACACATCAAATGAGATACAAGAAGAAAGGAGGAGTGGCCCCTGGTTCTGGAAAGACTCAGTGAAACAGTATTCGGCAAAACCAGAACGGGGAAGTGGGAAGGGGTGGGAGGGAGGACAGGGGAAGAGAAGGGACTATCGGGGAGTGGGGGGGCTAGAAAAGGGGAAATCATTTGAAATGTAAATAAATTATATCAGAAAAAAAAAAAAACCAAATCCACCCTCAACTCTTCCAGGTGAAATGCTGGTCATGTTTGGTTCTTTCTAAAGAAAAAATTTCCATACTACTATCAACACAAATTACAAGGAATTTGTTTTCAGCATCTATAAACCTCAGTTCTGAGATAGGAAGATTAGATTTGCTGCAAAGGTGAGTAAGTGTGAGTGGAGTTTCTTGTGTATTTTCAGTTCAAATCTTTGAAAGCTTTTTGGAGCTCACAGTAGCAAGAGACTCCTCTCACTGTGCCAGATGCAGGCCCCCTGGCTGCCGCGGTCAGGCTATAAAAGCCTCCTCAAGCTCACAGAGATGAGCCATTCAAAATGAGCCAAGCACCAAGCCTGCTGGTGTAGTCTCAATGCTCTGAGATGCTCCTTGCCATCCCTGAGAGGAGAGCAGAAGAAAGGGGCCCGTCACAGTCTGGAGGAGGAGGACAGTGCAGAATGTCATAGTTCTAAATGGCTCTGGAGCACTGTGTATCCCCAGGACCTACCTGTGTCAAGGACTGTATGCTTAGCAATGACATGCCTAGAAAATGCAAGTAGGCAGCGGTGGGTTATTTCTTTTTCTTTTCTTTTTTTTTCTCTGTTTCATCAACTGTTGTATCTTCTGGTCAAATCCAAAGGACAGGAGACACACAGCGTGAAGCGCCTGAAGATCCTACCCATAAATTCCACAGTGTCACCAACCCCCAGCCTTACTCTGAGCATGCTCAGAGCTCACTGTTGAGCATTGTATCCAAGGATGGTGTTGGCCCCACTGACATCAACTCAGAAGCACCATGCTGAGAGAGATGTCAGGGCATTAACACTCTGCCCAGCACTCTGTCAAATAAGAACTGTCCACATCAGAAGTGGACAGCAGAAAGAACTTCCTGAGAAAGGGCAACAGCCCCTGTGTGTCTTAAGTCACAGAACTTCCCCTACTATTTCCTCTGTTCGGGTTTCACTGTTGGAATGGGACGTCTAGAGTAGGAGTGACTTCATAGTTCCTTAGTTCACTTGTTCATACAATTGCTTATTGATCTTCAACTTGGTAAGGAATCCTATGAGAGAACAAGAGGGGACATAGTGAGCAAAGGCAGATAAATCCCAGGCCTCAAAAGGCCTAAAGGCTTTTAGGTGAAGGAAGGGAGTACACACACACACACACACACACACACACACACAGAAACACCCATAGACACACATATAAACTCACACATACACTCTCACACACACAAACACCTATAAACACACATAACACAGACACTCATACAAACACACACACCCTCATACACACATACAGACACACTAACACCCATAGTGTTACACAGACACTCATATACACTCACACACCAAAAACCTCTATATATACATGCAAACACACAAACATCCATAGATACACATACACAGACACTTAAGCAAAACACACCCTCACACACACATGAACAACTGTATACACATAGACATACACACATGAACACACACACACACACACACACACAAGCTCTCTAAAGTCCCATGATTGTGATGAGTGGATATTTGGACCAGAATTCTGCAAAAATTAATCCATCAAGGAAAAACAGAGTTTATCTAGATTGCTAGGTAAGTCCTTTACTACTGCTATCCACACCTAGCCGCAATCTGGAAAGATCTAAAGATAACCAGCAGGTGCTCATCAACTTAAAGGGAAGAGAGTAGACAGGGGGGAATTCCTTTTCTTTTCTTTTAATATTCACTAGTTTTTACTTGAGCTTTTTACAAATTAGTTTCAGTACACCAAACTTAAGAAAATATGCTTATTAATGCTTATAAATTATATAGAATAATGAGTTTGTGACATTTCCAAATGCATAGAAAATATGTGAGAAATACTTCTCTATTAGAATAGTTATGGTACAGGTCAAAGAGGCAAGAAATTGAAGTTAAATGTCTTCTTCTATCAATCTTGACTGGATTTTTGAGTCATGTTTCTCACTGTACCCAAGGTTGCCCTTTAGGTTGAACTGGTTAACCAACAAGCTTCCAGGGTCCTTCTCTGTCTGTCCCCCAGCCCTGGAACTGTAGGTGTGGGCAGGCGATTTCGTGGGTGCTCAGGAACCAAATGCAAGCCTTCCTAATTGCATAATAAGCACTTAATCCAGTGAGCTATCAACCAGCTCATATTCACACTCACATGTCTTTATTATATGTTTACATAGATTCTTTAGGATATATACCAGAGGAGTGAGGTAGATAAATCATGAGGTAGGCACATTTATTTTTTAGGTTGTATTTTTAATCTCTATGCTGTATTCTATGGTGGCTAGCCTAATTTGCATTACCACCGAAAATATGCAATAATTCCCTTTCCTGTAGATCATCCCAAACATCTGTTGTGGTTGTTGTTGTTTTATTTTAGTTATGGAATTTCAGCATTGTTAGACTACCTGTTTCCTTCTTTAGGAAATTCTTGAATGTTAAAGATCTAGGGAAAGTCTAAAATCTAGAACAATTTTTTTCAGGATGTATGCAGAGCTGACAGATCTTCAAAGGCTTCATGGCCACCTCCCTCAACAGCCACCAAGTGCTAGCATGTGCTAGCTACATCTTCTCTCCAACCGTTTCAGAAGCCCACTCGAGGGACATTCTTGCTCTAGCAGCCAGAGCAGATTTCTCAGAGGTAAAATCCATCACCTACATTCCTCCACTCAAGTCCATCACCACGAGAACTACAGAGATGAGGTTATCTTTCAATTGGCTCGCAAAGTCCAGAGCAGCACCAGCAATGTAAATGCAGGCAGGAAAAGGTCCTTAGTCAGCAATGTTCCAAGGGACACATCAAGAAAGTAGCCAGAGCTCCCAGGGACTAAGCCATGAACCAAGGAGTACACATGGCTCCAGCTGCATATATAGCAGAGGACTGACTTGTTAGGCATCAATGGGAGGAGAGGTCCTTGGTCCTATGAAGGCTCAATAGATGCCCCCAGTGTAGGGGCATTGAGGGCGGAAAGGTGGGAGTAGGGTAGGTGGAGGAACACCCTCATAGAAGTAGGGGGAGGGAGGATGGGATAGGGGCTATCCTAGAAAGGGGAGAACTGGGAAAGGGAATAACATTTGAGATAGAAATAAAGAATATATACAATAAAAAAGAAAGACAGAAACAGACAGAATCAATAATACATTTTGTCTAAGTCAATGTATCTAAAACATAATCATATGTAAAAATATATTGAGATTATTTTACATTCTACTGTGCGCTCAGTCCCCATGACTCTCATGCATATCCCCCCAAAAGCACCATCTCCACATTGCATGTAAATTGTTTTTTAATTATGCATTCACCGTGTTGAAGGAAGTCATGGGTCACAATGCTTAAAATAAAGTGCTCCTCTACAGCCGTCATCCTGTGCAATTAAAATTCTAACCAAGCCTGTACTGGCTCAGAGCATGGCTTCCCCTGACCAGTTCATACCTTTGAGTTATAGATGTAACTAAGAAAGAAGGAATGTGCTATATTGTGTGTGTGATAGGAACAGTGTATATTCTTACCATAAGGCAGTAAATAAATAAATGCAAATTGGAAATCCTTACCTCTAAAACATGTTTCCTTTGCTGAAAATGGTGACTCAAAGTCAAAAAAATAAGGTAAAGGGCAAAATTGTCAGCTTTTAAATATGAAACACTTATGTCAATCACAAATGACAAACAGAACAGAGTCTAGAGAGCAGTAAATTTTTGTTTTTTTTTTTATTTTGTTCTTCCAAAGATTTATTTATTTATAGCATGTGAATATACCGTAGCTGTCGTGAGACACACCAGAAGAGGGCATCAGATCTCATTACAGATAGTTGTGAGCCACCACATGGGTGCTGGGATTTGAACTCGGGACCTTCGAACGAGCAGTCAGTGCCCTTAACCACTGAGCCATCTCTCCATCCCAGAGAGCAGTAAATAAATATGCCTGCATGGTCATGAATCTGCTTATCTATCATCTGTATTGTCCAGGTAGCAGAGACAGATATAGATATTGATATGTAGATATTGATGAATGAGACCAATAAAGACACCGAATCAGCATGTCCCCTACACCTGCCAGGAGAGGATCTATGCTGAACTCCTATGAACACAGGTGAACTCCTTGGGTTGTGGAGGCAGCCCTGTGTCCTCAAGCACAGGGGAAGCCACTAGTCTTGCCACATACTTGTACTAGAAAAACCTGTATGCTGCAGAGCTTACAAGGACCCAGGATCAGGATAGAGTTGTGACATGTATAGCTCCTGTCTTTATATTCAAGACTGAGGGTTGATGTCAGGAATATCGAGTTCCACCAGTCCTCTGAGATGGTGACATGCAAAGAAATGAAGACGCTCGCACCAGCCGAGAGGGAGGGCACATTCCCGAGGAGACTGCGGGAGCACATGAGTTTACAGTGTTCAGAAACCAACACTAAAAGGCTGGAGACTCTGAACTGAGTCTTAAACCTAGGGAGGCAGTTCACAGGACATAAATTAAAGAGATGCAGGAGGATTACAGATTACTTCTGGGAGCACAAGTCCCTGAAGCTCACTGGGAGCAAACTCTTCTATCCAAATAAGACAAGACAATGACTCCAACTCCCATTTTTAGCAGCAAACTGGATGCCTGGGGGACCCTGACGGAGACAAGCTGAAGAAATGTCTTCACTAACTCTGTTCTTTCCCAGCATGGAGATATTAGTATGTTCTGGTAGAGCATGTGGAGGTTAGCTAGAAGGCTCAAATTTCTCAGGATTGAGAGCCAGAGGGGCTTTTGGTTTTGTGGTACTACAATTAATAACTGAGAATGAATCATTTGTGAGCAGTATGAATATGTTTCCTACAGTCCTGAACTCTGGAAGTCCAAGACTGGAGAGCCATACCTGACAAGGGTTTTCTCCCTGGGGGAAAGAGGAAGGTGCATCCTTCCATAGGGAGGCCTTGTGACAGCCTCAGTCCGTTCAGCAGGAAGAGGCGGCTATTCAACATCATTGCCTTGCAATTAATCTTTCAGTACACAGACACCACAATGGTAGCCTTTTCAAAATAAATGTTCAATTCATATACAAGGAAGTCTATAAAGTCTCCTGGAAAATCTTAAGTGAAAGTGAGGCGGAAACTCCACTAGTGGTCAAGGGACGTCAGGACCTGGGAGATGGCTTTAGTCAATCCTAACCTGGGAATATAAAGCACCTCCAGGATAAAAGAAAAATATGCAATTAAAGAGAGGTTTAAACTGTATTTAAAATAGCTACAACCACCTGCTCAATGTGTACAATGAATTTAATTGCATTAGGCACTCAAACGTACCTTCAAACAATGCCTCCTGGTAATTTGAAGTGAGAGATGTGTTCGCCAAGTTCTGACCAGCCTCAGTATATGCTACCTGAGCAGCATCACCTGCTATAAGAACTCTGCTCTGCGCTGGTTGTCAGAACTTAGAATATGCTCTTAGGGGGGATCCTGCTGGTCTCGGGGGATACTGTTTGGACACAGGAAGTCAGACTTGTTCTCCTGCAGTCTGGCATGTGAAAACATGAGAGGTGTCTTCCTGCAAGTTGAAATTAAACTGGAGAAGCTCTCCAAGGCGAGTCTCATCACACACACACATAAGAGAAGCCATGTAGAATCAGTCCTCTGAGGTTTATCGTGTTGTCAAATGCCAGGATTTCTTTTATTTCAAGAATAAGCAGGATGCTAATCTGCTATGCACATATAATAATTTTTATTCTGGAGAAATCAAAACTTTAGCATTGGGCCTGCTGGGTAAAGGCTACAGATGGAATCATGGCACGTCTGTTTTTCCATCCACCTACTGACGGACACTGAGGTTAACCCTGCATCTTGGTTTCTATGAATAAGACTACAAGAAACACAGAGTGTGAACATCTCTTCAGCAAATTGATTTCAGTTTCCACTGGGTATATTTCCAGAAGTTAGGAAGTTGTGTCGCATGGTCGCTCTATTTTTAATTTGCTGTGGAAGCGTCATACTGCTTTCCATAATGGCCATACTGATTTATGTTCCCACCAACTGTGCAAGATGACTCCCTTTCCTCCACAACCTAGACACCCATTATGTCTTGCTTTTCTGTGAGCATTCCTCTAAGATGTAAAAATGGGCCTTAGCGCCACATAGGGTGATATGAGCAGCCTAAGAACTCCCTTGGAGATCAGAGTCTCGTCCACAGCTTCCTGACAGGCTGACGGCAGTACTGATGGTCAGTCTCTGCCTCTTGCTGTGCTGCACCCCAGCTTCTCCAGCAGAGTCTATGAACAGATGCTGGGTGGGAGCACAAACCCTGTTTCTCCTACAATTGAGAAGCTGCTGCCTTTCTAGTCTAACTGCAGAGCAGTGTAGCCATCCAGTCAGCCTCTGGGGTCCACAGCAGTCCCTTCCTACCTTCTTTACATAGAAAATAGAACACATACACACACACACACACACACACACACACACATACACACACACACACCACATATCACAGGCCAGTTGGTAGATGGATTCTGAGAGATATTGGCTGATGGATGGAGATCCTGTTGAGAAAGTGATCAAGGACTTCGTGGGTGGGGACAATTTCTCAGTGGGAACATTTCAAAATAGGTCCTGACTCAGTGGTGGTTTCCTGAACAGCTCCTGTGAATGTAGCCCAGCTCTGGTAAGGTCTACACATGTAACATTTGTCCAGTGTTGGTGCCCATGAAAATGGTTATGACAAAATTCTGGGCTGACAAGCATAGCAGCTTTGGTTCTGGGAAGAGGGGTACATATTGGGTGGTCAGACACAGAGACCTAAGACCGTGTCAAAGGAGTCTTAGGAGTGTCAAAGGTGTCGAAGGAGTGGAAGCAGGGAGTGCATTTGCAGCACCTTGGTGACAGGCACATGTCTAGACCAGGGACAAGAAGGTGACAGCTCACATGGCGGAGCTCCCAAACTCACCACGGCCTTTCCTAAACTGAACTTACAGCATCCTTACTTTCCCATCACAAGATTAGATACGTCCCAAAAAGTTTTCTTATGCACAGCTTGCCTTTTAAAGTTTCCAATGGGCATATAGTTTAATAATTGCATCTGCCCTGGTTCTTAAGTACTTAGAGGAAGCAGGGTCTCAAAAACACAGAACCAGCTTCCAAGTTCCTCGTGGATAAAATGGAAAGAGGCCCAGTGCAAGGAGCCCCAACATAGACATGGCCCACTACAGAGAATCCTGCACAGATGTGGCGCACTGCACGGAACCCTGCACAGACAGCCACTGCATGCAAGTCAGTGTGCTTCCGGGTGTTTCTAATACAAAGAAAGGATTCCCAGAAAATGAGGAAGTTGCGTGCAATAAAACGGTTCCATTCTGGGGAAAGCCAAAGTGGGGGAAATAACTACACACAAGGAGACCAATGTCTAAACTAGTTGTCCACCTGACTGAATCTGGAATCAACTAAAACCCAAGAATATAAATATTCTTTTTCAGAATGTTCAAAGCAGGAAGACCCACCCTAAATCTGGACCGTGCTTTCTGGTAGCAGCCCACAGAAAAGGATGCTTCTTTCTCCGCCCTCGGTGCTCATACCACACTCCAGCCTCTGACACGCCTCTTTTCTAGTGTAATAGTTTTGTATCACCAGGTAAACTTGTTTCCTCCTGGAGTTCACGATCTGGTTTTCTATTCGGCCATTCTCAAGGCCCCCAGTGTTGTGACGACATGCACAGATACAGACAGTGTCCCTGAGGGCCTCGCTCACGAGCAAGGCACCTCTCAGACCCAGCTTTGTGTTGCTTACCTCACAGGATCCCCGCACACGCCCTACCTCAGCAGGTGTGCACACAGGCAGTGAGCAGTGCTGTCAAGAAGCAGACGGCTTTGCTGTTCAGATCAACGGCAGATCCAAGAAGCGATTAGAGCCAACGGCTTCTTGGTGATTTATGTGCTTAATTAAAGGCTCATAAGAACTCATTAAGGAGTTACATAAATCGTCTTTATTCTCTACATCTGGATTATTTACACATACGGACTCGTATTTATGGAAGGAAATAGAACCATTCCATCACATTTTCAAACTACAGTCAAAACGCGTGTTTGGGAGCTGCTGATAGGAATATCACATTAACTTCTAAGCAAATGGAATGTGGTCAGTGGAATCCACGTGTTATGTGTCTACTGCAAGCAGTTTCAGGATACCATAGACTGAAGGCCAAAGGATGGAGCCTTGCCTCCTCATGGATGCAGTCAGTCACAGTTCATTTTGTAAAATATGCTAGACACTGAACTGAGATGATCCATGGTACTGATTATCTCAAAAGCATCTTTCCTGCTTTAGGTATTACCTCTTCTCTCTGAGTTACAAATGTAAGTCACAATCAGGTCTCTTTTCCTGTTCTAAAATGATTACTGTGAAGCTTCCATGTACATGGTACTTGTGACCACATGCTATTCTAGTTCCATGTTTCAGTGTGGTGGTGGTGGTGTGTGTGTGTGTATGTATGTGTGTGTGTGTATGAGTGTGGGTGTCACATGCTGACACACAAAAGTGCATAGAACAGTCTTTATGAATGGAATGTGCTTACCTTCAATGGATGCATGAATGTGGTATTTTGTTTTTTCTCCACAAACTAGTTAATACCCCTGTGTTGTGAGGAACTGTGTGAACCAGAGCTCCGGCCATGCCCATGAGCAAACCCCAGGACTGGGCACTTTTCTGCAGTCCAGGGGAAGGATGGGTGTGGTTAAAGGCATCCTGACTCCAGAATCTGTAGAAATAGGTTTTAAAGGCTTCAGATGGTAAGGAAATCTTTGCATTCTGAACTAGCTGTCAACATGCATTATTTAACATGGTACACAACCATTCCAGCATCTTCTGCAAGGGTCTGAGGACTAAATAATCTTAACAGTGAAAATCTACAAGTACAGGTGCTGAGTTATCAAAAGACTGGTATCATAAGTAAGGGTGTAATACAAAGTAAATATAAAGTGAAAAAAAAGGAGTATAAAGTAAAATAAAAAATATGGTGAAAATAGGAAGGATAAGAATTGTAACTATTATGGATGAAAGAGAGACCATCCTTCTGAAATAAAGAGCACTAAAGTGAAAACAAAGGAGTGTGACTATGACAGAGGCAACCAAATGCCCTCAGTCGTGACACCAGGAAAAAATAGAAAATTCCTCCAAAGGCTTCCCTGGAACTCACAAGATCTGCCTGTCTCTGCCTCTGCTGGGATTGAAGGAATGTGCCATCCCACCCAGCAAGACACTTACAGTGAAACCCACATAGAGAAAAGCGGTTTGCCTAAACAGGTCTGCCTTTATCAGAAGAATGAAATGGCATTGATAACTTTTTAAAACCAAACCGTATCTGGCCCAGATAGGCTGCCCATTTGTTACACAGTCCATTTAAGGGCGATTGATGGTGTTAACTCTACAGCGTTCCGGGCAATAGAAGTCAGAAATGCCTCGCTTCATGCTGACATCAGGAACCCCTCCAACAAAGACAAACAAAAAGAGAAAAGACAACCACAGACTCAGTCTCAGGAAATTCCAACAGATGCTCGTACATCAAACCTGCGCCTGGTATAAAGAGAATACAGCTCAGCCAACTGGGATGGATTCCAGGGAGACAATATGAATTTGTATGTGTAAATAATCCAGATGTAGAAAATAAAGACAACTTATGTAAATCCTTAATGAGTTCTTACGAGCCCTTAATTAGGCACATAAATCACACACGCCAGCAAAAGAGAAGAGTCGTGCAACCTGGAGTTTGAAAATGACTTTTACATACAGAATAAAAAGCATGGTCCGTGCAAGAAAATAGTCAAAACAAGATCCCATCAAAATAAGTAACTCCACCTTGGCCACAGCAATGAAAAAGAGAAGCTATAGACCAGGGGATAAAAGAATCATATGACAAAAAACAGGAACCAAAATATGTAAATAATTCCCGAGACTCAAGAATAAATTAACAAATGACTGAAAACAGAATGAGACTGGGCGTTTCACTAATTCACAAATGGCCAATGAGTTACAGATATAACACTCTATATCTCTAAAGCACTATCTAAGCCAAAGCAAGAAGATGCCAGTGAAATGTTTATAACCCTGCACCATGACGGCACCAAAGGCCCGAAAGGCAAAAGTGTGAGAAGAACGCCTTCCCTGCAGTGGTACCACCACCTGCTGGTCAGTTTTTCTTTTTTTAAATATATTTTTTAAAGATTTATTTATTATTAAGTCTACGTACACTGTAGCTGTCTTCAGACAAGCCAGAAGAAGGTGTCAGATCTCATTACAGATGTTTGTCAACTACCATGTGGTTACTGGGATTTGAACTCAGCACCTTCGGAAGACAAGTCAGTGCTCTTAACCGCTGAGCCTTCTCTCCACCCCGTGCTGGTCAGTTCTTAATTAAACTAAATATGCCCTCATCATATGACCCACTATTATCAGTTTACCCAGCAAGGATCTGGAAGTGTATGTGCCCACAAATGATGCTTGCTACAGCTTTGCTCATGATTTGTGAAGGCTAGAAATAATCAAAATAACTGTGTGTGTGTGTGTGTATGTGTGTATGTGTGTGCGTGTGTGTGTGTAGATCTACTATTATCTTTCTTAGTCACTGCCCACTGTATTCTTTGAGATAAAGCCTCTCACCCAACCTGGAGCTCAATTCTGTTAGACTAGCTGGCTTTTGATAAATATCTAGGGATCTATCCTCTCATGCTGGGGGATTCTACTTGGGTATTGAGACACTCATATTTTGTACATGGGTGCTGGGGTTATACACATGTACTGAGACACTCATGATTTTTACATGGATGCTGGGTTCCACCCTCACATCCTCACACTCACAAAGCAAGTTTTCTAATCCCTGAGCCATCTCCTCAGCCTGAGATGCCTTTAATGGGTGAATGGATAAACAATTTTTATTCAGTGACAGAAAGAAAGTAGGCAGAAAGTCATTACAAAGACAGGGTGGAACTTATCTTGCTCCTAACAACTTAATGTCCCACGGAGATAAAAGTGCACAGGGGTTGCACTGAAAAGATTAGTGTGTGCCAGAGCTCATGGGAGGAAGCACAGGTATAGCCCAAAGGTTACTTAAGGAAGTGTCGATAAAATGCCATATAGTCTTGTATACACTTCTCCAAACCCTTAAGAGCCTAGGAAGGCAAGGGAAGCTTGTGCACCTCTTATGAAAGTAGTCATTGATTTTTGTCAATTTGACACAAGCCTGGAAGTGGGGGTCTTAACTGCAAAAATGCCTGTAGTCTGTAGGCCATTTTCATGATTAATGGATGATATGAGAGATCCCAACTTGCTGTAGGTGGGGTCACCCCAGTGCACATGGTGCTGAATGTTATAAAAAAGCAGGCTGAGCAAGCCAGTAAACAGCATCACTCCATGGCCTCTGATCCGCTCCTGCCTCCAGGTTCCTGCTGTGCTTGAGTTCCCGCCTTTACTGCTTTGATGATGAACAATTTGGAATTGTGAGTGAAATAAACCTTTCCTCCCCAAGTTGCTTTTGGTCACAGTGTTTTCTCTCTCTCTTTCCCTCTCCCTAGAGATACAGATAGATAGATAGATAGATAGATAGATAGATAGATAGATGATAGATAGATAGATGATAGATAGAATAAAGATATAGAGATATGTAGATATATTTATATAGAGATGAATAACTATCTATAAAGATATATCCAAATCTATATATATTTAATATCTCTGGGGGGTATCACATTTTTAATATTAGCTTATAAAGTATGACAAAAAAAAACTTCAAAGAAACTCAGAACGTTTCCATTTTTCCGGCTTTCTGAGATAGGCTAAACTATTATCCAGTTTGGTCTTGAACTGTCATCATCTTCCTGCTCAGGAGCCTCAGTTCTAGGAATACAGGCCTGGAATAACACACCTGCTGTAATGAAGAATTTGTAGAACAAGGAAATTGGATTGAAAGTTAAAGACTCTCTGAACCATCTTTTACACGTGTTATAGCAGAGTACCTTTTGTTATAACAGAGTGACTTTTGCTGTACTTATGAAACATTCTTCTATATCTTCCAAAGACTTTTCTCAAATAACTATCTTAAACTTCTGTGACTAAGTCTCTTTTTAAATAGCAATGAACTAATTTCTGAAGTACGTTATTTTTTCTTCTTGAAACCGTTTATGATTTTGATAGATCTTAAATTAAGCATACATAGTTAAACTCATCTGTAAGTCTCAATTTATGAGACTATACAGGACATCACCCCTAGATAGAACGGGAAATGATCAGGGTTTGATTTTAACGCCAGAAGGTAATGCTGGGGTACCGTGACAACCCCATCATCCAGGCATCAGCAATGCAAAACTTGTTAAGGGCCGCCGTCCCCGAAGCATGCTGAAGAAGATAGACTTGTAATTGAGAAGCTTGAGCTATAGCATTATCATCAAACTTATAAATCAAATAGCACACATTCAGCAAGTGAAAATCAGTACTCATAGTAAATCCAAAAAGGAAGGCAATTTTAAATGAAATATTCAAACATCTCCCTTAACTCTTTTACCTACATTACTGCATTGTCCACAAATATGCAAGAAGTAACTAAGACACTAAGACAAAGACATTAGAGGACACTGGAGTTTCCAGGTGTGTGTGTGTGTGTGTCTTTATCTGGATTTAGGTCTTCTGGGCTACAAAAAGTACAAATTTGAGATGGAAGACAGGACTTAATTCTGCTTCGGTAGTTCTTGGCTTCTGTTCTGACTGCCTGCTGACTCCTCATGCCAAGATAAGTAATCTCACAGTGGTTGGGCATCGCGGGACCCTCGGTCCCTGGAGCATCCTCTCTGCCTATTAGTTAAACCGGTTAAAGATAGGTTGTCCCTCCCCACACCTAGGGTGAGCCAGACAGAAACAGGCTTGGCCCAGCAGGAACCAAGTCAACATTGCAGGGAATCCAAAATCTGAGGCTGCAACTCTAGTGTTGTGAAAGGATTCAAACGCCCACGTGGTTCATCTGCCACTGTGCGGATGTATTGGAGTAGAAACTCAGAGTTCATCTCCAGGCACCTCACAGAGGTAGACCCTCCGCTTCGGTAAATGATCCTGTGTATGCTTGCCCTCTATCTGGATCTGGAAAAGTTCTCGATAGTAAAACTACAAAGCAACAAGCTATTATCAGCCAAATACAGATAAAATAATAGTAAATGGAGGGGGAAAAAACTAAGAATAAAATGTACATAGTGACTACCACTTCGCCTACAGATTCTGAACCTACTTGTTGATAATGGGAATGTATTTCCCAATCCCTCCTCCAGAGGGTGCCATCCTCCCTCGATGCTCAAAGCTTGAGCCCTCTGCCTGTGAGTGTATTTCCAAATCTTTCCTTCAGAGGGTGTCATCCTCTGTCCAGGATGGCATTACTTGACTTTTTCCCTCCAGCAGTATTTACTGAAAGTCCAAGTCAGTAGCCACCTTAGTTCCCAGCAACCCCTGCACCTCTGCAAGGTACACGTGACCCAGCTGCGGCCTGCTTAGTAGTCCCAGTCCTGTGGGCCTTACCGCTCAGCAAGACCTCCTTCTCTGTGTAATTAGAGCCCAGCACAAGCATCCTTCCTTTTAAGTTACTGAGTGGGAATAACTTTCATTCCCAGGCTTTCTAAACAAGCCTTAACGTAGATTGCTTACTAATCCTTTCTGGTATTAATTTCATTTCCTCTATCACATGAACATTGTAAGGTTCATGTCAGCCGGCATCCCTCGGAAGTACAAACTGAGATACAATATGAACTGCATGTCTGAATGAACTAGTGTAAACTATCCTCAGAGGTAAGGTTCCCGGGGAAACTGCAGCTTAGACTATCTAACACTCAGACATGCATAACCTGGTGTTCTCCAAATTACCTGAAGTTATTCTTCAGCAAAACGAAATTTGAAAGTTATGTGTATTGAACATTTCAGAAAGAAACATTTGTACCAAAGCACTGCATCCTAAAACAGAAGCAGGGAACAGAGATGGCAGCTTCTCTGTGGATGATGAAGACCCGGATGTGAGCTGCGGTGCCCCACAGCACTGAGGCAGGCAGTTGCTTTCATGTGGCGTGGCGTTTACAGGTGGGGCTTTAGAGATCATGGGAAGTGAGACTCACCCTGGGGCTCTTATCCCTACCAGCACTGAATAGCTTGAGGTTTTCTGATTCCAGGTGCCCTTTCTAACATGTGAACCAAGGTTATCAGCAACATGGTTCCTAGCAAGCCTGGGTTCCTTCTAGGCACTTTTGGATGTAAGCTGTTTTCCATTAGAGCCACTGCACGTCAGATAGTGGTCTTTTACATTTCCCAGCTTCGGACTCTCGTTCTCCCATGGAATCACATCTGAGAAGCTTAGCTTCTCATCCATTTTCTAATGGCATTGAACAACTAAAGGTATCTTTCGAGTAGGTCTGGCCTTTATATGCCATAAAATCCTTTTTCTGAGACACACTATTAATAAAGAGACCAAATTAAACAACCTACTAGTGGCTTTCCCACCTAAGCTCCCAAGTGCTGGGATTTCTGGCAGGTGACATCACATCTAGCCTAATTTTCAGGGAAGCTTAATTGTACACCCAACAGGAGTGTCCATCTCTGCAACCAGAAGAGTTCTTGGATTAAACCAGAGCACTAGGCAAATTATTCAGGAGGGGCATCACATGACTGTTGCCACTGAACCCCGGATAATGGCGAGATCCAGGGGCTGTCACTATGGCTTGGCAATAGTGTCCTTTGTCTAAGTGAGTTACCACAGAACACAAGTCACCTAATGCCATGAAGTATTGAATAACAAATCGAACATTTAAAGGACAAAGCAGATGTATAAATACTAATTGAAGGACTGAAGGAATGCCAATCCTGCTTTCAGAATACTTGCTGAGTACTAAGTCCTCAAAGTAAAACAGCACTACCTGTAGTAGCCACATGCAAAACAGGACCAGAAGCACCTGTGGTTAGAAGGCAGGCCCAGGTGCTCTGCAAGGCCCTACCCAGAGCATATGCTCTGAAGACAGACTTAATCTTGTGGTTTATTACTATCTTAATTTGTTCTAAACATCATTTTTTGAATGTGGATTCCTGAAGAGGCATTTAATATTGTCAAGGTTGCACTGTAGTAACTGTACAATCATGACAGTGAACTGTTGTCAAATCCTCCATCCGAGCCAGAAGACCTGTGGATGTGGTGTGGAGGGGCTCCAGTGCATTGCAGGATCACAATGCTGCAATGTCTGCTGCAAAATCCACAGGAAAGCCCTGTAGGTGTGAAGGACTTTTGGTTCTATGATGAGTCCATTGGCACGGCTCACCCAAGTAAACACCGGAAATGAACAGGTGCTCTGTCTCCCAAAGCCTAGAGTCAGCACCTATCCCAGAGGCTCTGCTCACACAGTCTTCACTGTTTATCAGGGCAAGAGAAACAGCTGGAGACAGATGAAGGCTCCATAATAGGGTGGCTGGCCCAGTACTTAACAGATTCAATGCTCCTGGTGAACAGGAAGGACAGCTCATCAAATAGGAATCTATTCACTCTTCAATGAGATGGGCTTGCACAATGAAATGAAACAAACAAACGAAAAAAAATAGTGGACAGATTTCTTTGGCAAACATTGACTTTGAAAAGGCAGTGTTAAGGGGACAAAAAACTTGAATTGGATTTTTCTGCTTTATATGGAAATTCACTTCATTTATATGAATATTTCAGCAGATGCCTTCTGAAAATGTTAAATCTCTCTTGGCAAGATAAGAAGGAAATAGGAAGGGACCACCAAGTCATCTAGCCTAGTTCTGTACAACAGTTCATAAATGAATCACATGAGACATTCTTTCTAGAAAAATAATTGTCAAATTTATTCTGATTAACCTGTTTCAGAAACTAGGTCAGCCAGCTTCCTGGTTACGCACTGTGGTCTGGGCTGGGGCAGCTGTCATGGACCAAGGAAGCAAGGCGGGAGGGGAGGGGGATTGCAAGGATGCTGAGGGATGGAGAGACCAGGCCTGCACTTAGGGATTTACAAGAAAGTCCTGGATTATCACAGACATCATGATGTAGCTCTGCACTCCCACTAGTGGCCAAAGGGGGGAAAGTATGTGTGGGAGCCGCAGTTCACATTGCCAGGCAAGGCAGCCCAGGAGGAACATATTTTTAGAGCACAAATTCCAGGAAGCGTGTTCAGGCAACAGCCCAGGAGGAAAGTTTTTTGGAGAGCAGTACAAAATGATCAATCCAATCTTCTACTTATATGCATTCATTGTAAAGAGATCACTGTTGTCAGAGTAGCCAAAATCCAGTGAGTGATGACAGAGGGTGTGCTCAAAGTGGAGAGACATGCGAATCTAAGATTCAAGTACATCAATGGCATTCACATCCTTTCATCAATGATGTACTCCTAAGAACACCGTTACTCATTAGTCCTGTCTCCTTTCAGTGATTACAACCCCTCAGGTTCTACCATGAGCTTCCAGTCTCCCAGCGTCAGTATGAGATGTGACAAGGTGTCCCTGTAGACGGTACTCCTTGAAGCTGAAGGCAAAAAGATATAAAAATTTCATTGGGATGCTGGTAGGGAAACCCTGGAAAGCCAACGTTGGATGTGTACGGCGATTTCAGTATGAGCCAACCTACCAATCACTTCACCCACCAGTGTGGACACCCTGCTGAATGCCTTATGTGCTCTGTCTTCTCCTGAGAAACTTTCCATTTCTATTCCCTGAACTCAGTAAGGACTCAAGTGTCTTAAGTTCATAAGTTACAAAGAAAAAAACAAAAAATGATGGTTGGATGGAAAGAAAGAAAGAAAGAAAGAAAGAAAGAAAGAAAGAAAGAAAGAAAGAAAGAAAGGAAGGAAGGAAGAAAGAAAGAAGAAAGAAAGAAAGAAAGAAAGAAAGAAAGAAAGAAAGAAAGAAAGAAAGAAAGAAAGAAAGAAAGAAAGAAAGAATATTAAAAGCCAGAGTTCTACTCAACTAAAGAACTACTGCACATAAGCACTGACTACATTGATTTGATATGCAACTCTGCTCTGTGCACAGAGAAATGTGGGAGAGAGAAGAGGGGAGGCCACCGGGGAAGGGAGTGATGGTGCTAAAAGTGACTTCCAAGCCAGGAGTGGTCCTAGATGCCCAACATCTCAGCACTTGAGAGTCTGAGGTATAAGAACTGCCAATGAACTAAAGGCTAGCCTGGGCTACATAGCAAGTGCCAAGCCAAACAAAGCATGACCCTCTCTCAGCAACAAACAAAAATTGTGTGCCTCCCAAGTACTATGTCCAGACAAGATAAGAAATCATTATGATTATATTCTAATGAAATAAGAGAATTTATTTCAGAAAATATAAAACTTCAGATCCTGGCAAGAATAGAGGGTCCCAACTGCACTGAACAAGCAGTAAGGGCTGCAAGCAGATGCAGGTTGACACATCTGGGGGAAGCAAAGGCATACATGCAACTGAATGAGCTATACACTACCAATGTACCCACACAAGGGACCCAAACCTACAAATGCTGTTACGACATGGAGTGGCAAGAAAGCTCTCACTGCAAGTAGAAATGAGAGAAGGTGAAGCCATTCCAACAGGCAGTTTGGTGGAGTCTCACAGCTCTGAATACACCCTTACTGTGAATGAGGTGCATCCCTATGAACTCTTGTACTTGAACACTTGGTCTGTACTTGGTAGTGCAGTTTGGGAAGGTTACAGAATCCCGGCAGGGGAAGGGGACCAGGTGGAGTAGGGTATAGCCTGGCCCCCTCTGGCTTACTTCTCTGACCACCCCCCCACTCAGTTTCTTGAGTGGGGACGAAACATGATCATCCCGCTTCCTGCTCTTGCTGGCACACTTCCCCAAGTGTTGCCAAGTCCTTTCCTCCATGATGGACTCTCATCCTCTAGAACTGTAAGCCAAGACACCCCTTTTGCCCGAGTTGCTTTTGGTCATAGTATTTTATCCCAGAAACAGAGAGGAGCTGGTACACTTACCATCAGGTCCTGTCATCACTGCCTACATGTTTATCTAAATGATTGAAAACAAAGATCCCCTGCCCATGATCTGCCCCAATACAGAATCCAGTGACCCTTCCAAACCACACTCTGGCTCATAGTTTTCTCTGCTTCCTGCAGCCCAGTGGCCACCCGTGTTCAAAACAGAACCCCACAATGGTCTCCTCAGGGCTACATGCTGGGTCTCCCACAATGGTCTCCTCAGGGCTGCATGCTGGGTCTCCCACAATGGTCTCCTCAGGGCTGCATGCTGAGTCTCCCTGCAGCTACCATCTTCATCTCTGAGAGCACCCTCCTTCTAGCCCACAAAGGACACAGGGACTCCCGCCTCGGGATTTCATGATTATTCGCTCACAGCAGCCTCCTCATCTTAGTTCCAGAGCACAGGCTTTTAAACTCCCTTTATTTTAGCAGTCCACCGTTCACAAGGCAAAAGAAGAGAGCGAAACTCTTCAAAAATCCAGTGAGTAAAACAATCTTAAAAAGTAAAAAAAAAGAAAGAAAGAAAGAAAGAAAAGAAAAGAAAAGAAAGAAAGAAAAAAAAAGGTTAATAGGAAAGACAGGATATAGCTAGACCCCCACAGAAGACTGAAGGCCAGGAAGGTTGTTAGGATTCTGTCTAAGCTCCACCCCACAGTTACCTGGCAATAGCCAGGTATGCTCCTCTCCACAGTTTCCTGGCAACAGCCAGGTAGGTCTGGCCCACTATAAAAGGGACTGCTTGCCCCTCTTCTCTCTCTTATCCTCTTGTTCTCTTGTTCTCCCTTGCCCTCTTGGGTTCTTCCCTTCCCTCTTCCCTTCCCCCCTCTTTCCACGTGGTCCTGGCTGGCCTCTGCTTCTTTACTCTCTTCCTCTCTCTGCCTTTCTCTGCCTCTCCTACCCTCTTAACTCCCCTCTCCATACCCTAAATAAACTCTATTCTATATTATACCATAGTGTGTGTGGTCTCTCCGGAAGGGATGCCTCGGCATGGGCAAGGGTAGTGATGGCCAAGACGCCAGATACAACTCCAGAAAGCAACTACAGGAAAGGACCTCACTCACTACCTCGTCTATATACTGTGCTCTAGTTTCATTTCTATAGGGTTTATGCTGGTTTCAGTTAATTCCAAGTCAAGAGTCCATCATTTCTAAGAAGTCAGGACAGGAACAAAAGCACCTAGTCATATTACACCCACAGCTAAGCATCAAGAAAGAACGAATGCCCCCCTGCTTGCCCGATTAGAGCTGTTAGATTTCATGCAACTTTCTCCTTTCATATGTCTCGAAAACCCCCACCTAGGGAATGGTGCTGGCCCAGAATGGTCTGGGTTTTCCTCTGTTAATCAACAATTAAGACAATCCCCCTCACCCCCGCACAGTGGCCACAGGCTACCTCTAGTCAATTCCTTCACTGAAATTCTCTTCCAAGGTGATTCTGATTTGTGGCAGGTTGACATTTCGAATCACCCCACACAAATAGTAAGCAAGTAAATGACTCTAGGTTCCAGAAATTTGGTCAAGACACTGCTCTGCTGTCAACATCCTGAATCTGCGTTTCTCCTCCGGGACTGACACTCTCTAGGTCTTCATTCAGGACCACATGCTGACAGAATCTGTTTCAATAATTTCACTTGAATTTTGCCTGTGTAGAAGAGAATGTGTGTAGTATCTCTGATTTTCAAAATCCTGATAGTTTGTAAACAGCACATCCGCTGGAACAGACTCTCCTACTATCACCAATTAAGATCACACAGCCATGTCTGTGGCAGATACTAAGCTTATATTAAGTTTATGAAAATGCATTCATCACCCAGTCTCCTGGCACTCACATTACATAAAATGAATAAAATAAAGAACGCATCAGTATCCAGACCAATCACTCTAGTTTATGGGTTGTAAACGGATTGTTAGAAGTAGAAAGCTGAACCCTGGTGGAGAAGGCAGGTCTTACAGTCCCTGAAAACCCTAGGCTTGGTGTTCACCGTGGCCAAGAAATGATGTAAACAAGGAAACAGCCATTTGGTTAAGCCTGGGGCAGCTTCAGACTGAAGACTCAGAGAATGGAGAGGAAGAAAACACCTCCACACAGTTGTATTAATTTGCTAACTGCTGAGACGGTACTCCTTTCCAGAGTGTTGGACAGTGTCTGCCATCCTTTCCAGCAGAGGCACCCTGAAGCACTACATCTGAAGAAACAGACATTTAGACTCATCTTCTGGGACTGGAGAGACGGCTCAGCAGTTAAAAGCGCTCGCTGCTCTTGCAGATTCACTTCCTAACACCCACATGGTGTTTCCCAGCATGTCCATCACAGCTCACAACAGTTTGCAAAATCTAACACTGAGAGATCTGATACCCTCCTCTGGTCTCCATGGTCGCTGCATGTATATAACATGCATGCATACACACATAGACCTAAATAGCTATACACCTAAACAAGCATGCAAAACACTCATACACCTAAAATGAAAATAAATGAATCTTTAAACTCATCATCTTGCATTCACCCAGCCCTTAAAACAGCACAAACTTTCCCAATATTTCCTTCCTTTTTTCCTTATGTCATGCTGTTCCTCTGTCCCAGATATTTTTTTAAAAGCTTTGTTCATTTATTTTATATAAATACACTGTAGCTGTCTTCAGACACACCAGAAGAGGGCGTCATATCCCATTACAGATAGTTGTGAGCCACCATGTGGTTGCTGGGATTTGAACTCATGATCCCTGGAAGAACAGTCAGTGCTTTTAACTGCTGAGCCATCTCTCCAGGCCTGTCCCAGAATTTTGAAGCTAGCTTCATGCATACCGCATCAAGCTTGTACAAATATTTTATTATCTAAATTGTTAATGGAATAATTTCAGTCCACAGGCAGTGTTTTTAAATTAGATGAGACCACAGATAACTTTTGTTACTACATTTCTTGAAGCCAGACCCTAATTCCAGGCTGTTACCAGCTGGCTGTTTAGTGGAAACATGGCGCCCTGTAGAGTGGCAACCACCCCCTGGGGATGCTTCTTTCACTCACTCTATCAAAACCACTGCCTGCTGGCTCTGGAATTTTATGCAGCATTCTGCCTGTGTTTGTCACTTGTGTATACCCCCCGCTGCTCCTCCTACTGTGGCTGTTGGTTTCATTAACTTTTAAAAACCCTGTAAACATTCAGTATAGAAATAAGGGCTATACTTTTAACCCCATGTGAAGCCCATATCCATAGATAAAGGGAAAAGGAAATCTGGGTACCAGTATGTAACCTGGGTGGGGAAAAAAAAATCCCTTCGTCCCAACTTCCAGCCAAAAGAGTGAGCCACTCTTAGACGTGCTGTGTTCAAATTCCAGCCAAAGGAATTGGATTGCTTTTGTTTGTAAAACATAACCTCATTGATCCAAAGATCTCCATTACTCTGATTGAAGGAGCAGGGTGTGAGTTTGATAAAAGAGAGGGCTTAGCTATGGAGCAGAGAGGGATCCTGATCTACAGGCATACAGGACACAGAGGGTCAGACATCTTTAGTGCCGGGTGAGCACTTGGCATAATATACACACAGGTTGGGAGATAACAAGGACACAGCGTTTAAGTGGCTGCTTGGAGATGCCACCAATACCATGATGGTGATGAGACTTTGAATGCCATGCAAAACTAAAAGAACGTTTCATGGGTTTTGCACCTCAACAGCTAGAAGCAAACTCCTACCTGTTTCATTACATTAAAAAAGCATCACAGATGCAGGGTACATATAGTCTAAGATATCCTGCACGCTCAGAAATAGATTTCCTGGAGGAGGTGAGATTTTGGTTGTAACTTCAACAAAGTTGCCAACTCCAGAATGAAAGATAGGAGGCCGGAGATGCTATTTCTGGTAGCGGCTTTGGTAAGGCAAATGTAAGGATGGTGGGAAGAAATTCTTGAGGGAAATGCTGAGTGGAAAATTAAATGTTGAAGGGATGTGGGAGGGACTCCTAGAAAGTAAAGTCAGAATGACATAGGAGTGTAAGCTCTGCAACTACAAAGATGAAACTATGGTGTTAGCATCAGAAGCTGTTTACAGGCAGCATCTGAATCCCATGATGATGTCATCCCTAGGCAACAAGGACTCTCCTGCTTCTGTTGCCATGGCAACTCCTGTACACTTCCTGCATGTGCTTCACCTGCATCACCTGTGTGCTTCACCACCTGTGTCACCTACATCGTGACCTGGATAGACGGCAAGGACGCTGACCCATCTCCCTCTTTTTCCTCTTCCTCACGTCTTCCCCTTTTTCTATAAAGGACCTGAGTGGGACTGTGCTGGCTTGGTGTGATCTGTCCAGGAATAAGCCGTTTTCAGCTAACAATGCGTGCCTGTTGTGTACCTTCCCTGGGCTGGAAAGTCCCTTCCTGGAGGCAGAAGGGAGGCTACATGACTGGGATATACAAGACGGAAACTTGTAAGGTTTAGGAAGCTAACAAAACTTACAAGACTCAGATTGCTCAGAGAGTTGTAAGAGTCACCGGGTCCACGAAGGCTAGCTGAGCAGTTAGTGGATGCTGGATAAGAGAAGAGTCTGATGGAGTGGTTCAGGGCCCCAGGGATTCGATATCTGAGTCAACACCCATGGTGGGCTGGGCTTCTTAGTCAAACAGCCGCCTTTGGGTCACCCTTGCTCCTGAAAGTAACCCTGATAAAGCCCTCTGTTTGCTAATAGAGACTTAGCTTCGATTATTTTTGGTTTGGGTTTGTTTTTTGTTGCTGGTGGTGGTGGTGGTGATGTTGGTGATGGTGGTGGTGGTGGTTGTGGTGTTCGGGGGAGTATTTGGGAGGCTTGGTTGTTTGTTTTGTGGGGTTTGTTTGGTTTGCTTCATTGGCTCTCACGGTCCTGTCTAGGGTGGATAGTTATTCTTTCTTGACTTCTCAGGAAATTAAACAGTGGCACTACTGAAAGGATTGAGGCATAGAGCCTAAATGATGGCTGAAGCTTCTGAATAAACTAACTGATGGAATCTCCTTGGCGGTCCATCACACATTAATGTAGCTGAGCCAGAAGCCATGAACCTCTCCACAGTTCAGGTGGTTGCTATAGGACTCTCTGCAAGGCCACCTCTCACACATTGAGTGAAAAACACATTGCAGACCTCTTGACTGTGCTGACAGACATTAAGGGCTAAACACCTCTATCTACCTACCTATCTATCTATCTATCTATCTATCTATCTATCTACCTGCCTACCAATCTATCTATTTATCTATCTATCTATCTATCTATCTATCTATCCACCTATCTATCTACCTACCTATCTATCTATCTATCTATCTATCTATCTATCTATCTATCTATCTATCTACCTACCTACCTACCTATCTATCTATCTATCTATCTATCTATCTATCTATCTATCTACCTACCTACCTATCTATCTACCTACCTATCTATCTATCTACCTACCTACCTACCTACCTATCAATCTATCTATCTACCTACCTATCTATCTACCTACCTACCTACCAATCTATCTACCTACCTACCTACCTACCTATCTATCTATCTACCTACCTACTTACCTATCAATCTATCTACCTACCTACTTACCTATCAATTTATCTATCTATCTATCTATCTATCTATCTACCTACCTACCTACCTACCAACCAATCTATCTATACATATATTACTTATTGAGGTTATACTCTTATTACATTTCTCCCTCCCCTTTCCTGCTCCAAACCTTCCCATATACCCCTGTAGACTATTAATTTTTTAAAACTTACTGTATTTAGGGTTCTGAACCACTTTAACCTCTCTTCCAGACCACCGACCAGAGGTAATAGGAAAAGGGAGTTGTGGACCTGTATAGAAGTAGTTTCTTGGGGGCGATTCCACTCTTTGTTGTCAGGATACCAGCAGTCTAGTAAAATAGCAAACAACAAATCCTAATCAGTAGCAGTGGTGCAATGTAGCAGAAACAGCCAGGGTCAGCTGAATTGGCAGGAGTCAGCGGAAGTGGCCGGAATCAGCCAGAATACCATGAGAAGTTCTTTGGTGCATTTCTCTCTATGTAGTGAAGACCAAGGAACTCCACCTAAGACCAGTGAAGCATCGCACAGTGTAGCACTGCAATAGCATCCTCTCACTGTTTATGGTGCTGTTTACATTCTTTCTAAATGCCATGCAGCCTCTCAAATGTCTGTTTTCAGTAAAGTATCACATGCCTTTGAGAAGGCTAGGCTGATTCCGCGACAGGCTTCAAATTGGCAAACTAGTTCTAGATTACAGTTGAGATTAAGCCTAAATCTCTTTCCAAGAACTGGACAATTCCAGCAAGTGCAGGCCTCAGAAGCTGCCCTGCCACCTGGCCTGAGGCAAGGACAATGGGTCAATAACAGTTTCCAGGTCTCCCTCAGTAAGTTTCTAGCCCCCCTTTCCTGTAACGAAATGTCCGTAGAGATGGACCCAACAGATTACCATAGAAGTCACCTACCCTGGAATTCCCTAATGTGCTTTAAATCAGGCCAGGAAGCTCACTTGGTTGTCTCTCTATTCTGGTAATGGGAGACCCCCAGCATGCTGGACTTCTGAAGAATAAAATACCCTTTGTGTTGACATACTATTTGGGTCCAGAGAATCATTCCTGAGGTGAATCATGGACCCTTATACCTTCTCACAAGACATCTTCCTGAAAAACATCACAGGACAACTGAGTTGTTAAAGAAACCAGAAATGTCCACTTCATGCCCCCTCTCCACTTTCCTTCAAATTCATGGCCTCTGTTTTCATTGTTAACGCATGCATATATGAATATACAGATATTTTCACGACTATGTTCAGGAACCTGTTCAATACAGACAGTGTTAACTCATGTGCATGTTTTCAGGGCTGATCATTTGGCACTAGACAAGCAATATGATGTGCTCTTCTTTAGGCTTGTCAACCTCTACCACTCTTGGCATACTCTAGATTTTTGTGTAGAGTTTGAGGCCTCATGAGTTGTTCCCATCCATGCTCATTGGCGTCCTTCTTGTTCAGTTCATGTTGGGCAGTCATGTTGGTGATACTTTATAATGTAGCGTCTCATGTCACAAGAAGACATAGCCTTTCTACCCCTTCTTTTGCAATGTTCCCCTGAGCCTTAGGGACATGTTTTGTAGATGTATCCATTGAGACTGGGAGACACAACTCTGCAATTTTAATTGATTGTGGTTTTCTGTAATTCCTTCAAGTCTTTCCAATCTATTAATTACAACAGTTGGCTACACGTAAAGAGTATGTAGTTTTTAAGTATTTATTTTCTATTTATTACAAACTTCACAGGGATTACCAAGATAACGGAGGACTTAAAAGCTGAGAACATGGACAACTATTACTCAGACTTTCAGAAAATACCACCTAGTCCAGTGGTTGATTTGGGATTCCTGTGATACCTCTAATCTTAAGGATGTGCTGGGAAAGGTTATAACCAGTTTGAGAGAGAAGCTCCAACTTGAAACAGTTTATTTAGGAAAATGATGTGCCATTTCCTAGTTAACTGCCTTTGCTGAATGAAAGCCCTTGTCTGCCTGGGTATCCACAGGGAAACATAGGGGAAATGCTACAGTCTTGCAAATTTAACTAGAGGTCTGGAAACGAGGCTCAGTTGGAAGTGTGCTGTCCCTAAAGGGGAACAGGTGTGAGCGTTGAAACTGCGGCTCACTTGTGTTATCTCCCATTGGAAGATTATCTGCGATGCTCACTGATTCTCACACTATCCGACTTCCTTCTTGGTCAGAGAAGAAAGGGCTGACATGGGCTTTTGAAGACACGCCATTCCTGGGTGTGGAGCCTGGCAGCTCTGTCTCCAAGCTCCGGCATGGTGAGGTGTGTATGTGAGCTGGAGAGTTGTGAAGCCAGGACTAACCAAAAGGGCTGCTGCCAAGGATCCCACAGAAGCTTAGCTACAGCAAACTGGAAATCTGCTGGCCTGGTAGAGAGAAAGACAGACAGCCTGCTGGGGAAGCAATGGTGGGAAATTAATGTCTCAGGTTTGTCTCAGAGAAGCAAATATTCATAATCTGAAATCTTTTTCAGAAAAGAAATGTATTCCATTTCTAAAGAAACTTAGGCAGCTCACCAACTAATCCTTCCCTGATTTATTCATTTCCTTAAGGTGAAATTATGTAAGTTTTCCTCCTGAGATATTTAACTGAGGCAAAAATCATGAAACTTTTTCAAATAGCCAAAAGACAGAGATGCTCTAGGCATATCTCTTTTAGCACAAAAGTCTTTTGTTAAAGTTCTGTATATATTGTCCTAATCTTAAAACATAGGTTATAGTATGTGGGGATAAAGTTCAGTAGGGGGCATCTTCATATTCACCTCACCCCCCACTCCCCCACCCCCGGGAAACCACATTAGAAAGACTTTGTTGTGTTTTCATTTAAGCAAGTAATATACATATATATGTGTGTGTTTGTGTGTGTCTGTGTGTATGTATACATATATATACACATATATACATACATATATACATAAACATATGTACATATATACAAATACACATAAATATATACATGTATATACATATATACATATATATGTATATGTATGTGTATATGTATATATATGTGTGTATAAATATATATGTACTTTGTTTCAAATACTTTAGAAGCAGACATTTTGTCCCTTGACACAGTCTCTCTGCCTATGTGTTTATAGAGTTCTGCTGACTCTATGAGGCTGGGTTTGGAAAGCTCAAGGCAGAAGAGGAGCAGAGTGGTTTCAAATCAAGGCAAAGGAAACACAAAGCAGAAATGACAAAGGAAAACCAGGTGTGGAAAGAAGCTGTGGCTCCGCCAAGTCTTCAGTGTAGAACCTCCCTGGACATGCAGGAACCTTTTCCAGAAGAAAGCAGGACACTGGAAAACTTGCTCAGGCTCCAGAAAATTGAGATATTTGCTCAGTAGTCTGAAAAACTGGACAACTTACTGAGGATGATATCAGAAAAGGTGCCAGCAAATGCATCAACTCATTTTGAAGGAACGGGGGTGAATGGGTTAAGAAAGCTATCTGCTGCATGTGGTAAGAAATGTCACTTTGACAGGGAAAAAGAATAAGCATGTTCAGACCAGGACCAAAATGTTGCTCACCTACCCGGGGGAGGGAGGTGGGGGGTGGGTATGTATCATCCTCAACACTTTCCTTGTTCCATAAAGTATTCCTGAGCTGTCACCAAATGTTCTCACCAAATTAAGGCTCGATTTCTAAGCCGATCTCCTGGGTCAGTACATCATTGTCTAAGGTGGTCTCTCTGACATGAGTCCAAGATTAACTCTTGTTCCTCAAAAAACCCCACCCTCTACTGACCTTTCCCACCCCTCTTTTCTACCCTGAACCATGGGAAACAAGATTGCTAATACTGACCTAAGCCTAAGTCATACTTTGTTGGTCACTAAGTTCCTGCTTCTTTTTGCATTTCAGGAGGCTGTCTGCCTCACTTTGTCTGGCTTTCTCTTCAAACCTCAGCTTCTAAAACTCAAAAGAAGACAGTTATTCTTTACCAACTTCATAGTGCCCCGTTGTCTACATCTTTACTCTAGGTCCACCATGTCACATGCAATCCTATCACTATGCACCCTGGGTAGGCTGGTCCTTAACCTTTTTGAATCTAGGAGGCAGGTATTTTTAGTCTTTTATCCCTGGACTGAGACCTGGAGCTGTTTTTAAATGAATAAGAATGAATGAGAAGAAACAGTGTACAGAAAGATCCAGCATATCAAACTAAGAACTTAGAATTGACCTTAGAATCATCTGAGTTAACTCAGGAAAATGATAAGTAGGGTAACCAGGGTCAGCAACAAAGTCAGTTTCCAAAGTTGCTTCTGATGCCTAAATGTGTAAAGGAACAGTCACTGCAGCATAAACTCAGCACACACACACATGTAGACATGTACACATACACATGCATGCATGAATACATACATATATACACACACATACATTCAGGAGTCCACATGTACACATACATGTATAGATGACTATACCTGTAAACACACACATGCATGCATGCATACATACATACACACATATGCATGCAGGAGTCCACACGTACACACACATGCACACACACATACACACATGTACACATGCATGCATACATGAGTATATACATAAACACACATGTATGTATAAATACACACATACACATGCATGCAGGAGTTCACATGTAGACACATATACACAAACACATACTCACTACAGATCAGAGGCAATCATGACAGGAATTTTCAAGTACTAGAAAGCAGAGAGAGACAACAGAGAGCCAAAACTGACAGTCACTAGATATGGACAAGATGAGAAAATCCTCAGAAAGGCTATTCATGTAATTCCTGGGGTTCAGTGCAGACCAAGACAGATGTAAGCTTCCTTACAGTTTCATCCTAGGCTAGAAACTTACTTCTCTCCCTTGTCTCATGACAGGAATCACAGGACATGGGAGCATCTAAACACAGATCTTTGCCATCCTGTGGGAATTATGTGTAGATAAATTTCAGACCACACACGTTGTCTCTAGCGCATTTGTTCCCAGACATTTCATAACACCAGCATTCTGGATTTTAGGCTCAGGAATGGAGTCCTCACAAAGAGATCATTCCTTCTCCCTGGGTAGTTGCACAACTAGATGTTTCTGTGTCAGATGGCAACTAGACCTTTGACCCTCCCATGATGCCATCACTGGGAAGAAGGGTCTCTGGGCGCTACTATTCCTGAATCTTTTCAACAGAGCTATGATCGCCTTCAGGAGCCCCATCTTGCACCAGTGCAGCTCTTTAGCAAAGAGAAAGTTGGTGTGCTTAAGGATATTCTGTGATAATGGGTAGGCTCAGGTCTACAAAACTCCCAAAGGAAACTGTGGCCAGCCATGAGGTGGACCTGAGCACCCAGGAGCTCATGACATTATTAGCATTAAAACAGAATTAATACAAGTCTGCAGCAACCCTGAAGGTTATAGTGGCCCACTGGTCACAGCAGTATCTTGGCTCTTCAGGGCACCAGAAGAAGCATGTCCTAAGTCCATCTTGCTGTGCATATCTTGAAGCACCTCTCCAGTTCTGAGTATATTTATAGAGCAGATACAACTACCAACGGGTAGAACATTGTCTCCTTTATAACCTACTCTCAAGTGGGAAAGTACCAACCCAATGCTACTAAAGTCCCCTTCTATGCAAATATCTTATCCAAAACAAGATGCTATGACCCAGAACACCAGAGGTCATTGCTCCCATCAATGATGACCCTCATGCAGAGATGTATTTCCTGTGATCCCATTCCAGACACTTAACCCATCTGTGGACGCTAACCCATGGTTGCAGAATTCAGCGAACACTACAATTACCGACTCAACAGCTGCTGTTACTTCCAGATGTTTCCCTCTTCTTTGCTGAATCAATGCAACTCATTGAGACAAGTATTTCACAATGTCATGGAGTTAGCAGGTGAGTCTCCGGCATAGGAAGTAGAGAAGCAAACCAAGTTTTTAGCATCCCTTCATTTACCAAGAGTGGCCATGGTTGTTGGGTTATGGATAATGTTTCAATACAAGCTTGGGGCATCTTCAAGTTCGCGTTACGGCAGTACCAGAGTGAATGCAGCCTAATTATATCACAGTCTGGAAATGTTCTCCATAATAACTCACAAAACTGTCATCACAACTGACAGCAAGTTTTCAAATAAAGGTTAATGAGTACAAAACTGATGAGAATCCATAGCAGAGCCTACAGTGCAGCGGAGTATGTTAGGGGCCTGGTGGCCTAATTACCTTTAAACTTTTATGCAGGTGAGTACAATTACTGAGTCGTTTTTGGCTCTGTCTATGATGACAATGTCCTTATTACTTTCAAACACCAAGAGAAATTATATTTCAGGTCAAGTTTCTGGCTGTGTTGTGATTGATAACTCCATCATGTCCAATATGGAAATCTGACATCCCAACCATGCACATCATGTCTCCTAGTCTCAAAAATATTAAATAGATGGCTTAGCTGGAGTATGGCATATAGGGTTATTTTCTCCTCTCCAAAACAAAATATATTGTCAAGGGCTTACTATTTTTCTCATACCAATCAATTTTGACCCTAAAAATTTCTGCCTTAAAATCCCAAGGCAAAAATAGTACAAAATCTTCTAGCAGGCAACAGGACCTTGTCGAGGCCAGCTCCATGCTGAAATACTAAGAACACCTCCTCCCCAGATGTGGAAAACAGGTCTGCCCTGTGCGAGTGATAGATTCTGCTTAGGGAACTAATCTCAGACTACAGTGGTTGTTTTCTGTTGGATATCAATTTCTTGTAAGAATAAGAAATGGATTACTTTAGACACAAGATCTGTCTTCTAAGAGTGGTACTAATTAATCCAAGAAAACCAGACTTGCTGTAATGAAAATCAATGAACACTACCTAAGAACTACAGAGTCAGGGATTGGATTTGTCCAGTATTTCTTTGTTACATTGAGCAGACTCTCTAGTTCCTGATCCATAATCAATTATGAATCACGTGGCTTACTCATAAACTCAGTGTGAGCCTGCAGAGTATATATGTTTTATAGAATATCTGTAGGGGTAGCTCTTTTTTTGTTTAAAAAATGGAAAAGGATTCCTTTAATGTATAGCTAAAATACAAATGTAGAATATCTGCTTGTAAGTTTGAAGGCTTAAAAGAAATCCCCTAAATCAATAATGGGATTGTATAGCTAAAATGGAAAATAATGTACTTTGAAGATAATATACTTGAATCATTCAGCTGATGCCACTGAACAGCACCTTCATCTATTCTGTGGTCATATCACAGTACCATACCCTACTTGGTTCTTAAGGAAGAGGATTTCGTTTTTCATAGATCTGGAAACTGAAAGGGCCAACATCAAGGTGTTGGCAAAATCAGTGTAAGCCGAGGGCTATTCTCTGCAACGTTGTTGCCATGACCCCTGCAAATGGTGAAGTCTACAAAGAGGCTGGTGTTCTGAGATCCTGTTTACAAAGGTGTTTCCATTTGGTAAGCTGCAGCCCTTTGGTCTCACCACCTCCTAAAGTCACCAGCCCCTCACACTATCACATGGTGATTATATTTCAATATATGAATTTTGGAACAGAATATACCTTAACACCATAGAAAATACTGGCTTCTTTCTAGGCACAGTGGTACATTGGGAATCCAAGAATTCATGAGCCATGATTTCTGAATCATGGGAAAATTGTAACTGATGGAAAATAGCATATAACACAATATTTCAAAACCTCAATGAAGTTAAAAGGGCAACATTCAAAGGAGAATTAACAAAATAAACCTAGACTAGGGAGGATATTCCAGGCCTTAGGATTATATTATATGGTTTTCAATATATACAAAACATATTTTATATGCATGCATGGTCTTAAAGTACCCATATACACCAGTGGCGTTAAACGGCAGATGCCACCAATAAAGTGACATCTACACCCTTCCTTGCCTGGCCCATGGCAGACCTCCAGCCTCCCATGAAAGCTATTTGGGTCCAACTCTCCTGCAATGTTTAGTCCTCTGGTTCAGTTTTTCTGTGTCACTATAAAAAATGTCTAATATTTAATGAACAATAACCAATAAACATTCATTTTCATCATTTCTGGTGATACTTTGACTTTTCCTTTCCAATTTGTCTTATTGCTCTAGCAATAATAATATAATATAATCTTGAGTACTATATTGAATATATAGGGAGAGAATGGGCAGTTTTGTCTTATCCCTGATTTTAGTGGAATTGCTTTAAGTTTCACTGCATTTAATTTTATTTGTATATTGATTTTATTGTGTTTAGTTATGTGCCTTGTGTTCCTGATCTCTCTAAGACTTTTAACTTAAAGGGGTGTTGGATTTTGCCAAAAGCTTTTTCAGCAACTGATAAGGATGATCATATAATTGATTTCCTTCAGTTTGTTTATATGGTGGACTATGTTGATGGATTTTTATATATTGAACCATACCTGCATCTCTAAGGTGATACTTACTTGATAATGATGGATGACACTTTTAATGTGTTCTTGGATTCAGTTTATGAGTACTTTGTTGAGTATTCTTGCATCAAAGTTCATATGGAAAATTGGTCTGAAATTTTCTTTGTTGAGTCTTTGTGTGGTTTAGGCATCAGGGTGAATATAGCCTCATAGAATGACTTTGGCAAATTTCCTTCAGTTTCTATCTTGCAGAAGAGTTTAGGGAGAATTCATATCAGCCTGTCTATGAAAGTCTGGTAGAGGTCTGTGCCCAGAGCTGATCCCATGGCACAAATATCCCAAATAATGCACAAAGAGCTGGTCTCCCAGGAGTGCTGGCATGCCTGTGAGCACAGGTAAGACCACCATTTTTGCTCCAAGGGACCCACCTAGAGCCCTCAGGACACGGGAACCTTCCGATTTCTGTTTGCAACCAGAACTGACCCTGTGCCACAACTCTCCATATCCAAATACTGCCTGGAGAAGTCTGGTCTCACAGGAGTGCCAACACACAGATAAGTGAGCACAGATAAGATCACCACTTCTGCTCAAATTCCTGGCCCAGAAGGGACATACCCAGAGCCATCAGGACACAGGAATCAAGGACCATCCAAAGACAAGATCCTTCCAGATTTTGTCTACACCATGGAGCTGACACTGTGCCACAACTTCCCATACCCAAATTCATCCCAGAGAGAACTGATCCCCCAGAAGTGCTTCCACACAGGCTTACAAGAGAGACAAGCCACAGTCAGAGAGAGAAAGACCAGCTAATACCAGAGATAACCAAATGGCAAGAGGCAAGGGCAAGAACATAAGCAACAGAAACCAAGGCTACTTGGCGTCATCAGAATCCAGTTCTCCCACCACAGCAAACCCTGGATATCCCAATACACCAGAAAAGCAAGACTCTGATTTAAAATCACATTTCATGATGATGATAGAGAACTTTAAGAAGGATATAAAAAAAAAAAAAAACTCCCTTAAAGAAATACAGGAGAACACAGGTAAACAAGTAGAAGCCCTTAAAGAGAACACAAAAATCCCTTAAAGAATTACAGGAAAATATTAAACAGATGAAGAAATTGAACAAAATCATTTAGAATCTAAAAATGAAACTAAAAAGAATAAAGAAATCGCAATGGAAGACAACACTGGAAATAGAAAACCTAGAAAAAGAGATCAGGAGTCATAGATGCAAGCATCAACAGCAGAATACAAGAGATAGAAGAGAGAATCTCAGGGGCAGAAAATTCCATAGACAACACTGGCACAACAGTCAAATAAAATTCAAAATACAAAAAGCTCCAAACCCAAAATATCCAGGAAATCCAGGATACAATGAGACCAAACCTAAGGATAATAGGAATAGAAGAGAGAGAAGATTCCCAAATTAAAGGGCAAGTAAATATCTTCAACAAAATTATAGTCGAAAACTTCCCTAACCTAAAGAGATGCCCATAAACATACAAGAAGCCAACAGATCTCCAAATAGATTGGACCAGAAAAGAAATGCCTCCCATCACATAATATTCAAAATACCAAATGCACAAAACAAAGAAAGAATACTAAAAGCATTAAAGGAACGAGGTCAAATAACATATGAAGGCAGACCTATCAAAATTATATGAGACTTCTCACCAGAGACTATGAAAGTTAGAAGATCCTATGAAGATGTTATACAGACCCTAAAAGAACACAAATGCCAGCCCAGTCTACTATACCCAGCAACACCTTGTGTTGGAAAACACCAATACAAGAAGGGAAACTACACCCTAGAAAAATCAAAAAACTAATCTTTCAACAAACCCATAAAAAATGGCCACACAAACATAAAAAATAACAGGAAGCAATAATCACTATTCCTTAATATCTCTTAACATTAATGGACTCAATTCCTCAATAAAAAGACATAGACTTACAGACTGGATATGTAAACAGGACCCAACATTTCGCTGCATACAGGAAACACACTTCAATGACAAAGGCAGACTTTCCAAGCAAATGATCCCAAGCTGGAGTAGTCATTCTAATATCAAGTAAAATCGACATTCAAACAAAAGTTATCAAAAAGGAAAAAGGACACTTCATACTCATCAAAAAAAATCTACCAAAAGAACTCTCAATTCAGAACATCTATGCTCCAAATGCAAGGGCACCCACATTCAAAAAGAAACTTTACTAAATCTCAGAGCACACAGTGTACCTCACAGAACAATAGTGGGAGAATTTGACACCCCACTCTCATCAATGGACAGATCATTGAAACACAAACTAAACAGAGACACAGTGAAACTAACAGAAGTTATGGGCCAAATGGATTTAACAGATATCTACGGAACATTTCATCCTAAAACAAAAGGATATACTTTCTTCTCAGGACTTCACAGTACCTTCTCCAAAACTGACCATATGATCAGTCACAAAACAGGCCTTAACAGACACAGGAAGATGAAAATAATCCCATGTATCCTATCAGATCACCACGGACTAAGGCTAGTCTTCAACAGCAACAAAAACAACAGAAATCCCACATACACATAGAAGCTGAACAATTCCCTACTTAATGATAACTTGGTCAAGGAAAAAAGAAAGAAAGAAATTAAAGACTTTTAGGAATTTAATGAAAATGAAGGTACAACATAGCTAAACTTATGGGAAACAATGAAAGCAGTGGTAAGAAGAAAACTCATAGCTCTGAGTGCGTTCAAAAAGAAACTGGAGAGAGATTACACTAGCAGCTTGACAGCACACCTGAAAGCTCTAGAACAACAACAACAAAAAAAAGCAAATACACCCAAGAGGAGTGGAGAGCAAGAAATAATCAAACTCAGGGCTGAAATCAACCAAATAGAAATAAAAAGAACTATAGAAAGAATGAACAATACCAGGAATTGGTTCTTTGAGAAAATCAACAAGATAAACCCTTAGCCAGAATAGCGAGAGGGCACAGAGAGAGAGAGAGTGTCCAAATTAACAAAATCAAAAATGAAAAGGGATATATACCAAAAGAAACTGAGGAAATTCAAAAAATCATCAGAACCTACTACTACGAAAGCCTACATTCAACAAGACTGGAAAATCTGAATGAAATGGTCAATTTTCTAGACAGAAACCAAATACCAAAGTTAAATCAGGATCTGATAAACCATCTAAACAGTCCCATAGCCCCTAAAGAAATAGAAGCAGTCATTAATAGTGTCCCAACCAAAACAAGCTCAGGAGCAGATAGTTTTAGTGCAGAATTCTATCAGACCTTCAAAGAAGACCTAATATCAATACTCTTTTAACGATATTTCACAAAATAGAAACTGAAGGAACACTACCCAATTCGTTCTATGAAGCCACAGTTAAACTGATACCAAAACCACACAAAGACCCAACAAAAAAGAGAGAACTTCAGACCAATTTCCCTTATGAACATCGATGCAAAAATGCTCAATAAAATTCTCGAAAACCAAATCCAAGAACATATCAAAACAATCATTCACCACAATCATATAGGCTTTATCCCAGCAATGCAGGGATGGTTCAATATATGGAAATCCTTCAACGTAATTCACTACATAAACAAATTCAATGAAAAAAAAAACATGATACTGAAAAAGCATTTGACAAAATTCAACACCCCTTCATGTTAAAAGTCTTGGAAAGATCAGGAATTCAATGCCCATTCCTGCCCATTCCTTAACACAGTAAAAGCAATATACCACAAATCAGTAGCCAATGTTAAACTCGTGGATTGACAGGATTAATATAGTAAAAATGGCCATCTTGCCAAAAGGGATATACAGATTCAATGCAATCCCCATCAAAATCCCAACTCAATTCTTCATAGAGTTAAAAAAAAAAAAACAATTCTCAAATTCATTAGGAACAACAACAACAACAACAAAAACAGGATAGCAAAAACTAATCTCAACAATAAAAGAACTTCTCGGGAATCACCATCCTGACCTTAAGCTGTACTACAGAGAAATAATGATAAAAACTCTATTGTATTGGTACAGTGACAGGTAGGGAGATCAATGGAATAGAATTGAAGACCCAGAAATGAACCCACATAACCATGGTCACTTGATCTTTGACAAAGAAGCAAAAACCATCCAGTGGAAAAAAAACATTTTCAACAAATGGTGCTGGTTCATCTGGTGGTCCTCATGTATAAGAATGCAAATTGATCCATGCTTATCTCCCTGTACAAAGCTCAAGTCCAAGTGGAACAAGGACCTCCACATAAAACCAGACACACTGGATCAACAAATCTAGAAAGTGGGGGAAAGCCTCAAACATGTGGGCACAGGATAAAATTTCCTGAACAGAGTGCAAATGGCTTGTGCTCTAAGATTAAGAATCCACAAATGGAACCTCATAAAATTTCAAGGCTTCTGTAAGGCAAAGGACATTGTCACTAGGACAAAACAACAACAAACAGATTGGGAAAAGATCTTTACCAATCCTACATCTGATAGAGGGCTAAGATCTCATATATACAAAGAACTCAAAAATTAGATCATAGAGAATCAAATAACCCTACTAAAAAGGAGATGCAGAACTAAACAGAAAATTCTCAACTGAGGAATATTAAATGGCCAAGAAGCACCTAAAGAAATGTTCAACATCTTTAGTCATCAGGGAAATGCAAATCAAAACAATCCTGAGATTCCACCCCACACCAATCAGAATGGCTAAGATCAAAAACTCAGGTGATAGCAGGTGCTAACAAGGATGTGGAGAAAGAGGAACACTCCTCCATTGCTGGTGGGATTGAAAGCTGGTACAACCACTCTGGAAATCTGTCTGGTGGTTTCTCAGAAAATTAGACATAATACTATCTGAGGACCCAGCTACACCACTCCTATGCATATACCCAAAAGATGCTTCAATATATAATAAGCAAACATGTTCCACTATGTTCATAGCAGCCATATTTATAATAGCCAGAAGCTGGAAACAAAAAGATGTCCCTCAACAGAGAAATGGATACAGAAAATGTGGTACATTTACACAATGGAATACTATTCAGCTATTAAAAACAATGAATTCATGAAATACCCAGGCAAATGGATGGAAGTAGAAAATATCCTGAGTAAGGTAACCCAGTCACAAAAGAACACACAGGGTATGTACTCACTGATAAGTAGATATTAACCCAAAATTTAGGGATACCCAAGATTCACAGACCATATGAAGCCCAAGAAGAATGAAGACCAAAGTGTGGATGATTCAGTGCTTCTTAGAAAGGGGAACAAAATACTCATAGGAGGAAATATGGAGACAAAGTGTGGAACAGAGACAGAAGGAAAGGCCATTCAGAGACTCGCCCAACCTGGGGATCCATCCCATGTACAGTCACCAACCCTGAATGCTTTTGTGGAAGCTGAGAAATGCTGGCTGATGGAAAGCTGATGTGACTGTCTCCTGAGAGGCTCTGCCAGAGCCTGACAAATACAGAGGGGGATGTTCACAGCCAACCATTGGAGGAATCCCTGTGGAGGAGTTGGAGAAGAGTCTGAAGGAGCTGAGGGGTTTGCAGCCCCATAGAGGGAGCAACAGTGTCAACAGGCCAGACCCCATGGAGCTCCCAGGGACTGGACCACCAACCAAAGAGTACACACAGAGGGACCAGTGGCTCAGGCCTCATATGTGGCAGAAGATGGCCTTGTTGGACATCAATGCAAGAGTGGCCCTTGGGCCTGAGGGTGTTTAATGCTCCAGTGTAGGGGAATGCCAGGGTGGGAAGACTGGAGTGAGTGTGTTGGTGGGTGGGCACCCTCATAGAGGTAGGGGGAGAGGGGATAGGATACAGGGTTTCCAAAGGGGAGACCTTTAAAGGGGAAAACATTTGAAATGTAAATAAAGAAAAGAGTCAATAAAAAAGTTAGGCAAATGTTTAAGAAATTGCCCTAGGAAACAAACAAAAAAGTAGTATGTCAATATGTCAGAAAGAGAGAGAGAAGAGAAGAGAAGAGAAGAGAAGAGAAGAGAAGAGAAGAGAAGAGAAGAGAAGAGAAGAGAAGAGAAGAGAAGAGAAGAGGAGGAGAGGAGAGGAGGGAGGGGAGGGGAGAGGGGAGGAGAGGGGAGGGGAGGGGAGAGGAGAGGAGAGGGGGGAGGGGAGGGGAGGGGAGAGGGGAGGAGAGGAAGAAAAAGAAAAGAAAAGAAAGGAAAAGAAAAAAGAAAGTATAGTAAAATTTTGCACTGAAACCATCTGTTCCTGGGCTTGCTTTTTTTTGTTGGGAGACTTTTAATAACTGCTTCTATTTCCTTAGGAAATAGGCTGTTATAGGGCTGTTTAAATAGTTCACCTGGCCTTGATTTAACTTTGGTAAGTAGTATTTATCTAGCTAATCATCCATTTTGAACACCTATATTTGATAAACACCTTCAGCAAAGTGGCTGGATACAAATTTACTCGACAAAATCAGAGCCTTCCTTTATACAAATAATAAATAGGCTGTGAAGGGAAACAATACCCTTTACAACAGTCACAAACAATATAAAATATCTTGGTGTAACTCTAACCAAGAAAATGAAAATCTGTAGGACTTCAAGTCTCTGAAGAAAAAAATGAGGAAGATATCAGAAGATGGAAATATTCCCCATGCTCATTGATCAGTAGTATTCACATAGTGAAAATGGCCATCTTACCAAAAAGAGTCTACAGAGTCAATGCAATTCCCATTAAATCAACACAACTCTTTATAGGCCTTCAAAGAACAATTCTCAATTTCATATTGAAAAACAAAAACCTAGGATAGCTAAGACAATCCTGAACAATAAAAGAGCTTCTGGAGGTATTACCATCCCTGATCTCAAAGTGTACTACAGAGCAATAATGATTTAAAAATAAATAAACCTGGTATTGATATAAAAACAGATAGGTTGAGCAATGGAATTAATTCAAAGACTCTGAAATAAATACACACACACACACACACACACACACACACACATCTGAGTTTTGACAAAAAAGGCAAAAGCATACAACAGCATCTTTAGCCAATAGCACTGGTCTAACAGGGTGTCTGCATGTAGAACAACATAAATACGTCTGTATTTATCACCCAGCACAAAACTCAAATTCAAGTGGATCAAAGACCTCAATATAAAACCAGATAAGACTAAACCTAATAAAAGAGAAAGTGGGGAATAGTTTTGTGCACATTGATACAGCAGACAACTTCCTGCACAGAACACCAATGGCTCCGGCTCTAAGATCAACAGTTAATAAATGGGACCTCATAAAACTGAAAAGCTTTTGTTAGGTAAAGGATACCTTCAATAGGACAAAATAGCAGCCTACGGATAGGGAAAATATACTCACCAATACTGCATCTAACATAGGGACTAATATCCAAAATGTATAAAGAACTTGAGAGGAAGTTAGACACCGACAAGCCAAATAGCCCAATTAAAAAATGAAATAGTACAGAGATACCCAGAGAATTCTTAACAGAAGAATCTTGTATGGCTGAAGAGTACTTGAAGAAATTTTCGGTATCCTTATTCATCATGGAAATGCAAATCAAAATGACACTGAAATCCATCTTACACCCATCAAAATGGTTAAGGAAAAAAAAACTCATGGAGCAGCACGTGCTGATTAAGATATGGAGCAAGGGGAGAGGGACTTCTCTGTTGCTGGTGGGAGTGCAAACTTATACAACCACTTTGGAAATGAATTCGGTGGTTTCTCTATAAATAGAATAGTTTTATCTCAAGACCCAGCAATACCACTCCTGGACATACACCCAAAAGATGCCCCACTATTCTAGAGGGACACTTGCTCAAGTACATTCATTGCAGCTTTATTCGTAATAACCAGAAACTGACCACAACCTAAATGCCTCTCAAGTGAAGAATGGATACAGAAAATGTGGTACATCTGCATAGTGAAATACTATTTAGCCAGTAAAAATGAAGACATCATGAATTTTGCAGGCAAATGGATGGAACTTGAGAATATCATCTCAAGTGAGGTAACCCAGAGCCAGAAAGACACATATGGTATGTACTCACTTATAAGTGGACATTAGCCATAAAGTTCAGGATAACCATACAACAATCCACAGACCCAAGAAACTGGGTAATAAGGAGGGCCCAAAGGAGGATGTATGGGTCTCACTAGGAAGAAGAAACTAAATAGGCATCAGAGGTGGGTGGAGAGAGGCAACTGGGTAGGAAAGGAGATGAGGAGGGAAATGGGGATGGTGATCAGGCATAAGGAGAGGGCAGGGCCGGACAGGGCTGTGAGTAAGAATGGAAATTGGGGGCAGGCACCTCTAGGATTAGCTGGAGGTCTGGGACTGAGGGGTGGAATACTGGAAGTCTATGGGAGTGACCTTAGCTGAGATTCCTGCAAGAGGGAAACAACAACAACAGCAACAACAACAACAACAATAATAATAATAATAATAATAATAAAAGACAGGGCCATATTATGTAGCTCTAATTCTGTCTATCCTGGAACTTACTATGTAAACCAGGCTGCCTCCTGCCTTTCTTCCCCAGCACTGGGATTTAACACTATATGCTCAGATTCAGTTAGCTTTCTTATAAACCTCAAGGCCATATGCCTAGCATGGTGTTTTCAACAGTAGGACAGGACCTTCTATGTAAATAGAAACTCAAAACATTGACCCCACAGACCATAGGCCAATCTGAACTAGGCAGTTTTTCAGTTGAGATTTTTCAACGGACTCTCTAGGTTCTGTCCATTTTACAATAAAAACTAACCAAGGTTTACATGTGTGTGCCTGCACACACACATACATGTATATTTATTTATTTATGAATGCCTGTTTTATTTCATAGCTGTCTTGTTTTCTGTAATGGCATTTAAATCTAAGAATTGACTTATTGGAATTATTTTATAGTCTTATTTTTTTTTTCACTAAGATTTGAACATTGGCATCACAATTGCTTTAAAAATCTTTTCTCTCTCAGTGTACTGCCCTTTAATAAACAGATGGTCACATTAAAAAAAATACTGAAGCAGCCACTTCCTGTCACCAAGCAGGACTTCCAGGGGAGGGGAGAGGCATCAAACCACCCACAAAGCCTTCAGCCCAAAATGTGTCTTGCCTACAAGATGTAGAGGGATAAAGATGGAGCAGAGACTGAGGAGCAGCCAGCCAATGACTGTCCCAACTTGAGACCCATCCCATGTGAGAGATCCAATCCCTGACACGATTAGTGATCCTCTGCTCTGCTTGCAGAAAGGAACCTAGCATAACTGTCTCCTGAGAGGCTTACTCTGCCAGTAGGTGGAAGATGATGCAGAGAACCAAGGGGGAACTCAGGGGGTCTTGTGGAAATATTGGGGATGAAGCTGAGCAACCCTGAGTGGTCAAGGACACCAGAAGATCTACAGGGTCTACTAAGTTGGGTCCACGTGGGTTCACAGAGACTGGGCCACCAACTAGGGAGCATACAGTGACTGGACCTAGGCCCTCTACACATCTGTAGCAAATGTGCATATTGGTCTTTATGTGGGAGCCCCTACTAAGTGGAGTTGGAGCTATCTCTGTCTCTGTCTCCTGCCATTGGATTCCCTATCCCCTACCTGAACTATCTGGTTGGGCTTCAGTAAGCCTCTCAGTAGAAGAGGCCTAGTTCTGTTGAGACTAGATGTGCCAGGGTGAAGTGGTATCCACTCGTGTGGGGGGAGGGGGATTCTTCCCTTTCTCTGAGAAGAAAGGGAGGGGGCAAAGGAGGGAGGGATTTGTAAGGGTAGGACTTGGAGGAGAGAAGGGAGGGAGCTGTGATGAAAGTATAAAGTGATTTAAAAATTATTGGAGGGAAAAAAAGATGTAACATTTGGCCAGGGAGATAAGCCTGTGAGAAACTTCATATACATGGCCCACAGACCCTGAGAACCCGCTCCGAAACGACACCATGCAAGCTTCCAAGGGAGGGAGGTAGCCAGCAGTCTTACCCAGCTATGATGCCTAGGAACTACATCCATGTCCAGCAGGGCACCTAAGGGTGCAGTAGTGGCACACATACTTGCCTGGTAACCAATGGCTCTCTATAAGTAACCTCTGCACAATAAGAGGGATACTATGCTTGGGACTGAAAATCCAGCTAGCAACTTGCTAATAGTGAAATCACAGTTATTGGAGAAATCTACCATCATTAACATACTAAACCAGCATTATTCTCTGTCCTTATAGTCACAGATAAATGTAGTCTTCCCCGCTCATTAAGGAAACATCTTTGCAACAGACTGTTACAGAAAACCACAACCAATAAAAGTGCAGAGTTATGGAGTACAGCCCCTAAGGACCCAAAATACTCCTATACCTAAAGGTCAGAGAACATTGAGGAAGAGAAATGGAAAGATGGTAAGAGCCAGAGGTTCATGGAGTGTTCTGTGCAGTCGGGTCTCCTAGGAGCATGAGAAGCCACACTCACAAAGTCTCATGATTGCCCAAACCTGAGCTGAACAAGGAAGATGCCAATAAACACGACAAACTGGACACATAAAAGCCCGTGAGTTCTCAGCCCTGCACAAAGAGCTATAGCAACTGAGGAAGGCTAGGGATAGGAGCGAGCTCACCTCTGGGGAAGAGCACTGTAATGCGTGGTCAACACTGAAAAAATACATGCAGACAGTATTATGTGGACCAGAGAGGTTATATTTAGGAGTGCATATGTATATATGTATATGTATATACATATTCATATATATGCAATAACCATTGGTTTAAAAAAAAGGGCATGAATTTGAAGGAGAGTGAAAAGAGGCATATAGAGGATTTAGATGGTAGAAATTGGGGGGGAAATGTCATAACCAAATTATATTTTCAAAAAAAATTTTAAGCGTCTGTCATGCGAATATGATGATCTGAGATCAGTCCTGGGGAACCCACATAAAGCTGGATATAGTTGGAGGGATCTGAAATTCAGTGCCTGCAGAAAATGGGAGACAGAAATGGGGAGGGTTACTTGGAGGGAATATAAACCAAGAGACATAATGCCTCAAAACAAACAAAAAAACTGCTTTGTGCTGTGTGTGCTGTTAGTGAAATTGTATGGTGTAGGAACTATACTGTGAATTAAAAAGAACAAATCCTCATTTGTGGGGATAGTTACAAAAAAAAATACAGAGGTTTCTGGATATCTGACTTGCTAAAAAAAAATGAAAAAGGAAAAAGAGGAGGAAGAGAGGAAGAGGAAGGAAAGGAAGGAAGGAAGTGAAAGAGGGAGGAATGAAAGAAAGAAGGAAGGAAGGAAGGAAGGAAGGAAGGAAGGAAGGAAGGAAGGAAGGAAGGAAGGAAGGAAGGAAGGAAGGAAGGAAGGAAGGAAGGAAGGAAGTAAAAGAGGGAGGAAGGAAGGAAGGAAGGAAGGAAGGAAGGAAGGAAGGAAGGAAGGAAAGTTGTCCTCTGACCTCCAAACAAGATCCACTGTGGCACTGGGCACACGGACCCAGGCTTGCACACACAGGCACAGGAAGATGCACCCACACACACAAGCGTGCACAGTACCCCTCCTGATAACACTGGGAAGTTATATAGAGATATCCAGTACTACATTTTGTAGCCCTCCACCATGTCATGTAATTTCATTCCTTTTTATTGGTGAGGGCAGCTCCTTTTTAAACTCTGTCCAATTCCCCTCCTCATACTTAATTCTATCTTTTTTTTCTCCTTTAAATGCATAAGTGATGAAATCTTTCTTTGACTTTGAAAAAGCTATGATGAGCCATCTATATAAACATTCAGAAGACTGATCACTGGAGCTGATTCAGATGATTCCTGTGTGCAGTCCTTTGGTCGACCCATTATTAATGGACAATTGAGAACACCACAGGCCACTCTTGCAGGTTAGCAACCCAATGCCACATCCTTAACCCCGAGAGAGAACAGCACGCTCTTTGCTGTAAGAATGTTGGAAATCTCTAGACGCCTTGTTGGTATTTTATTGGCTCATTCTAAAAGCTCGGGGTAAATGGCTGCTTCAAAGCCTCTTATTTTTCTATCATGTTTTATCATAGTGTTAAGAGGGCATTGCCGGGTTTTCTGGGACATGACAAGTGTGAAGAAGAATTAAAAGGAATATGTTGAAGACTTCTAAGCATTTTAAAATCCGATGTCAGAGAAAGCAGCGTTGGAACACATTCTTTTAAACTTTTCAATTTAAAAGTGTCGGTACCCATCTGACCTCATAATTGTGTATTTCAATCAAAAGACGGTTTTGCTTAGGACTGCAGAGCTGAGGAGCATCAAAAGCGCCCTATCAATCAACCTTAGAGCCATACAGGATTCACAATATAGAACTGTCACCTCTAGTGTGAGTTTTCAGATGGGAGGTTAAAACGTCATGGGGGAAGGAGTATCATCCAATTTATACGGTAATATTTGGAATTAAATCCATCCTCCCTGTTAAACCATCACGAGTTAATATCCTGAGCATTGCAGCTACCTTCCCAATTCTTCTGTCTGGAGAGTGGAGAGCCCAGGTCTCCAACCCTTGCTATCTGCAGCCATACTTATCAGACACTCTGCACTGTGTGTGTATACTGTTTGGTCATGTGGGTCACTTCCTATAGGTTAATGGTCCTATAGGTCAGAAACGAAGACTTTGCTGGGTAAAGAGATGCTTCTCTTTCTTGTGCCTGCTACACATACAGCCCAGTGAATACACACTTTTAGACAAGTGACATTTCATACTGCACAAACGATGGTTCAACAGCAAACCATAACCTAAGGTCAGCAGCAGCTACTAGAAGGACACATGCCTGTCCTCTAACAGCAGCGGCTATGGTTTGAACCTGCAATCTTCCTAGCAGGGTCATGTGCCAAAGGTTTGGTTTCCAGCCGTGGTAGTTTGAATAGGTATAGCCCCAAAAGACTCAAGTGTTTGACCCCTTGGCCCATTATTAGAAGGCATGGTCTTGTTGGAGGAAGTGTGTCACTGCGGAGGCGGGCTCTGAGGTCTTCTATGCTCCAGCTATACCCCGTGGGGCGCACAGTCACCTCCTGCTGCCTGTAGATCGAGATGTAGAACTTGCAGCTCCTCCAGGAGCATATCTGCCTGCATGCTGCCATGGTTCCTGCCATGGTGAGAATGCACTGAACCTCTGAATCTGTAAGCCAGCGCCAATTAAATGTGTTCCTTTATGAGAGTTGCTGTGGCCATGGTGACTCTTCACAGCACTGAAACCTAAGACACCAGCTGATGAGATTTTGTAAGATGACTAAATCCTGAGGGTTTCAACTTCCTCAGTGCATTCTTAAGATGGTAGTTTTAGTGGGAGGTGGTAGAAAGTTGGTACTGGATCCTAATCTCAGAAAGTAGGCTACTACTTTGAAAATAATGAAAATAAGTTATGTACTTTGGCCTCAGATTCTCCCTCGGCCTCTTTGCTTCCTGACACCTCAGTAGGAGCAGCTCTACTTCTCACTGTGAAGCGCTGCCTAGACTTAGGCCCGCAGCAATAGACCAGGCAGCCATGCACCAAAACATGAGCCAAAATCAACCTTTCCACCTTTAAGTTCCCTGACTCAGTTATTTTGTTACAGCAGTGCAGAGCTGACTGGTATCAGTAACTTGAGATACTCTTCATTATTTCAGAGGAAGATATATAGTTCTGTATGATTGGGCTTTTCTGTTGGGGTTCTGTTTATTCTGCTCTATATTATTTGAGAATAAACCCAGGGCCTCAAGCACGTTGAACAAGTGTTTTTCCACTAAACCACATCTCCTGCCTATTCTCTATTTTTATTTCAACAAAGGTATTGCTAAGTAGCTCAAGCAGGCAGGTCTTGAACTTGTGACCTTCCTGCTTCTGCTTACCAGACAACTAGACTGGACATGCTCAACTTCACCACCAGGCATTGCTTCTATATGTATATTTAATTAACACAATGCAAAATGTGAATGGGAAAGAATGTTTGCCCCGACTGTTGGAGAAGTTGGGAATGGTAGGACTGCTCTCATACTTTTTTTAGATATATTCTTTATTTACATTTCAAATGGTTTTCCCCTTCCTGGATCCCCCCTCTCCGAAAGTCCTATAAGCCCTCTCTTCCTTCCCCCTGTTCCCCAATCAACCCCTTCCTGCTTCCCTGTCCTGGTATTCCCCTACACTGCTGCATTGAGCCTTTCCAGGACCAGGTGCCTCTCCTTCCTTCTTCTTGGGCATCATTTGATATGTGAATTGTTTCTTGAGTATGTCAAGCTTCTATTTATAATAGCCAGAAGGTAGAAAGAACCCAGATGTCCCTCAACAGAGGAATGGATACAGAAAATGTGGTATATTTACACTATGGAATACTACTCAGCTATTAAAAACAACGAATTCATGAAATTCTTAGGCAAATGGGTGGAACTGGAAAATACCATCCTAAGTGAGGTAACCCAATCACCAAAGCACACACATGGTGTGCTCTCATACTTTTATGACATTTCAGAGAAGCACTGTCTCCCTCTCATTTAGAAAACCATGCTGAGATTCAGTCTATGTCCTGTCCCAGGAGAGAGTTACAAGTCCAGGCACAGTCTTCCCTGCAAACTCCCAACTCCTAGGATGCACTCCTTAGTCCTAATACCTACTTCTCTGCCACGCCCAGGGCTCCACCCGTCCTAGGGCCTCAGCTATTTGCCCATCATCTTATGGCCCTCCTTCCCTGCAGGTGTGCACTCATTTTGCCATATCCATCCATCTCCTCCATCTTGTCTATCTTCAGTTTAGCCCATGTCGTCATTCTTCATCAGGGAGCAATACCCATTCCCATGGAAGCTGTTCAGCCTCTCAACACAAATGGGCCAGTACAACATCTCTGCTCCTCACTAGGATGAAGCTCTTCTCCTGTCCCTAACAGCAGTGCCCCACCCAACCTCCCCTCAGTGCCTCAGTGACTGCTCAGACTCCCTTCTCCCTTCAGAGATTAAATGGTCCCTAATTCCTCTCATCACACAAAGATTTTCTCTCATCTTTACCTAATGTCTCCTCTTGATGGAATCTTTCTCTTTGATGCCATAGCTCTGTGTGCACCAACTTCAAACCCGACAATTTTTTTATTTTCTGATTTTCCCCAAGCATATCAACTTTTGCCTGTGGTGGTCAACATTTCTCCCGTCTCTTTATCTAGTTGATGTTTCTGTTGCTATTTTTTATTTTGTGTTACTGTTTTCATACACAAGCATGTGTGCCCATACATTCACACACATCCATACACATGTGCATACATGCTTACCACTATAGACTGCTACATGTACACACATACATATACACACATGTAAACTCACATATGCACACACATACATGTTCACGGATGTAAATTCACACATGCACACAGCCACCTACACCTACTCATTGAGAGTCATGCATGCACACACGCGCTTACCATTATAGAATTACCCTGCCCTACACATACACTCATGTAATCTCACACATGCACATACCTACACATACTCATTCAGACTCAAACATGCACATATACACACATACCTCTATCTTTTTTTACATCTACTGTTCTCAAATCTCACTAATAGACATTCATATTTTTCCTATAAAGTCTTCTAAAATAGTTATTATTGTCCTATAGTTTTTATATGAATACTGTTACCTAATAGCCATGCACTGAAGGCTAGGCCTTCAAGGTGGAGCTCCTGGGAGGCACTGTGGAGGTGGGGGATTTTAAAAGGCCCTAATATTACAACAAATATGCTTTCAAGGAGAGTATCAGTTTCTCTTGGCGTGTGATGTCAGCACTCACTACAGCTCACATCCCTGCCCTGATATACTGCTCTCAACAGAACTCTGTGTGTGTGTGTATGTGTGTGTGAGGGGACTATCATCTAACCGTGGTTTGAACCCCCAAACTATGAGCCAAATAAACTTTCTCTTCAGAATTTAATTACAGAGAATTGCGTTACAGTAATGCAACATGCAGTTACAACTTCTGTAAATAGAAAGCACATAATGAAAAAGAAAACCTAAGACACATGCATGTCCCAGAGAGCAGACAGAAGGTTCAGCATGCGTCTCAGGCTGAGGCTGTGGGCAGGCTCACACGGTCACCATGGCAGCACTCTGGAGGTGAAGCCCCAGGGTTCTGGGAAGCTCAGGCTTGCCTGACCTCAGAGCAGGTAGCATGAGCAAGCAAGAGGAACATCCTTCATCACTAAAGGCAATGGTTCGCGATTCTGAAGAATTGCCACATGAAGTTCTCTCATGGACAAAATATAGTTACTATTTTGTTTTGCAGTAAACACAAAGGCATTTGCACAGAAATAAGGTTGTTACATTTATAGGCAACATCCGAAATTGTGACACAACCGCTCAAACAGCATGCTAACAGATTATAAATACACTGATAATACAAAGAAAGCTATATGATAATTATATATGGATGATAGAGATAGACAGATGATACGTAATTATAGATAAATAATAATAGATACATAGATACATCAATACATAGATATTGATAGATAATGATGATTATGATTATCAAGAAGGAAAGAAAAAAGAAAAGATCAGGACAGTACATATATATACAGATGCCTGATGAGAGATGATCAACAATCGATCAATAATAGATACCTGCATGTCCTCATTCAGACGCAAGCATGCACATATACACATATCTCTATGGTTTTTTCCTACATTTACTGTTCTCAAATTCTCACAAATGTCACAGATAGGTGACATTTATGCAAGAACTATTAGCTCTGCTCACACATATTCAAACAACACATTCATGTACTTGCAGAAGGAGTATTTTAAGACCCTGCTTCTTATGACAGCAGAACTATCACGTTTGAGTTCTTAAAATGATGGGCAGTCTCAACAAAAACCCTTAAGTACTCCTCCCAAGTTCTCAAGGCAAAGTTTCCTTCTTTGATAAACCCCATACTTCGTTCTGAAATGTCATCCTGAACGCATAGCTCACTGTTGTACAGGACACTGCCTTGCTCAATTCAGTGATTTCTAGGGTCTCTACAACAGATAAGCACAGATGTCTAACAAAGAGTCCACCAGAGTCCAGAGAACTGGGTAAGCAGCAGAGTCCAGAGAACTGGTTCACTTACAAAGAGTATCAAGTGTACCCCTACTCGAGATGACTGCTCCCCTATGGATATAAATCAATCATCTTTCTTTCTTTCTTTCCTTTCTTTTTTTCTTTCTTTTTTTCTTTTTTCTTTTCTTTTTTTTTCTTTTTCTTTTCTTTTCTTTTTTTTTTTTTTTTTTTTTTTTTTTTTTGGTTTTTCAAGACAGGGTTTCTCTGTGTAGTCCTGGCTGTCCTGGAACTCACTCTGTAGACCAGACTAGCGTCAAACTCAGAAATCCACCTCCCTCTGCCTCCCAAGTGCAGGGATTACAGGCGTGTGCCACCACCGCCCGGCGATGTAAATCTTTCTTGCCATGACTTCACGAGCTGAAGGCAGATGCCATCTCCACTGTCTTCGAGTCTATCCCTTGCCAAGTGAGAGCCTTTGTAAAAATATGGTCATGTGTTTGAAGTAAATAATGCCTCTCCTTTGGTCTGCCATTTGAGGTATTCAGCATCCCACATTGTTTTTGAAATGCATCTATCTCTATTAGACAAGATCATCTTGTTAAATTATGATTTCTCCAGGAGCTGCAGAGAAAGTCAGAAAGAGAATATGCTGCCTCTGTGGATGACAGATATGGGGTAACCGAGCAGGGAACCCCCCTAACCACTGTCTTTGCACTCCTGTACACAGGCTGCTGGCAGAGGTTCGAAAGCTCCATTCCTGCATGGTCATGCCTCAGTTTCCTCATGGCACAGCACCCCTGACCATAGGGAATAACCTGCTTGTTTTCCTTCTTAGGAACACAGAGAAATCCACACGCAATTTGAAAGATGCTCAAGTGAGGTGGAAAGGGTAGACAGTAAGATTTTAGACCATTTTAGGAACTCAGATTTGTGCTGGAGACAGGCATGAAATGCACAAGGAAGCATACAGGTCGTCATGGCGAGCCGGCCTACCCTGTGACTCCTCATCCAGTAAAAAGGAATTCTGTTCTCACTGATAGCCCATCGGTAAAACACACACACACATATGCACACACACACACACACAGAGAGAGAGAGGGAGAGAGAGAGAGAGAGAGAGAGAAACAACGATACAAAAAACAGAGAGACAGAGATAGAGAAACAGAGAGAGACAGAGACAAGATAGACAAAGACAATGAGAGACAAAGAGACAGGAACAGAAAGAGGCAGAGGTAGAGAAATGGAGAGAGGCAGAGAGGGACAGAGATGGAGACAGAGAAACAAAGAGAAACAGAGAGAATCCTTCCTTATCCATGTGGACGAGCAAACAGAAGTGAGTTCCTTTGAAATGATGCATTTGATTTTTAAAATTTTATGCATATGAATTTGCATTTTTCATCAACTGATCTTGCGGTTATGTTTTATCATCTGTTGTTTTGTGGCAGAAAGGATTCCGGCTACCAGCTGTATTAAGGGAAAGTATCCTTTTGTACTTGTTTAAAGGCAACAGCACAAAGTTGACATTTCTAGTTCACACTCCGAAAGTAAATTCTTATTTATCATCTGAGGTTTTAAATTCACATTAACAGTTTATGCAGTTTGTGATATTTGGGGAGATCTGTCTCTGCCGTAGTTCAATGACATGGAAAGTCTATTCTCACTAATTTATTAGTTACTGTTTTCCCTCATCTAATCTTGTTTGTAAAAACAGTTCTGTCACGGTTTAGGCATGAAATGTCCCCCACAGGCTCATGTGTTTGCAGAGATTATGGGACCTTTAGGGAGTGGAGCCTTGCTAGAGAAAGAACATCGCTCAGGACGAGCTTGGAAGGCCTTTTAACTCCATGCACAGTTCCTTCTCTGCTTCCTGGATGTGGATGTATGTGACCAATCAGTTTCCTGCTCCCCCCACTGCGCCTCCTCTGCCTGTTACTGTTTTCCCTTCCACCCTGGACCATCTCTCTCTGGAACCAGAAGCTACAACAAACCCTTTCCCCCCACAGTTGTTTTATGCCAGTATATCTTATCACATAAACAGAAAGAAACCTAAAACAGTCATACTTTTAAATTTCATGAACCCACAGATATTTAAACATGGAAGGCATGGCACACTGTGAGTACACAGATGATTTTCCACACACCAAGGCCCCATAGCAGACAACAGTTAGGTCATCTGACCCAGGTTAGTGCTGACACTGTCTACTCAAAAGTAGGGTCAGGTTCAGAGATTGGGTCTCTGTTCCCAAGACTGCTCTTACACCATCATTTTAGATACCCGTCCTGGGTTACCTTACACAAGCCTTCAGCCAACTGCATTATTACCATTCCCACAGGCTGCAACCTTGGTTTGATCATAGAATTCAGGTAAAGAATTATTGCAAGAATATTACTGGAGAGTGATGTCCCACAGAAGGCACATGGGCAAGGGCCAGGACCATCTGTGGGTTTTGTTCATTTTGCTTTCACGTGTAAAAGAATGGAGTTCATTACCATGAAAAACCCTTTTATTGTTTAATACCAGGGTTTACTGAGGCCAAATGTTAAAATATGGCATAAGAACTAAATATAACTTGGTTGAAAGTGATTTTTTTTTCTTTTGGGATCCTTGGGGAACTGTCTGCCAACACCAGCACCACTGGGGCTGACAGAAGCTTAGCCACGTTATGTTCTGGTTCTGCACTTTATCACACAGTCCCTGGATCAAGAATAAGATGGAGCATTGTAAAGAAGCTGCCTAGAGAGCCAGGTTTTTATTTATGTCTGGGAGTAGTGGAGACCTAGAGTCTAAGGACCTCCAGTCACCTCTCCCTCCTCACAGTGGAAACAGGTCAGAGGCAAAGCAGCACAGTAATTAAAACCCCATACCCTGGGAAGGTCAGGGAGGCGCCCCAGCTACTGCCATGTCTCTGATAGGCTCTACGGACCGTCATTCAACGTCTTGGACCTCAAAGTTGTTACAGCAAAACTAAGAGTGGAGATGCCTGCTTTGGAGTTTGGGTGAGGCTTGGCAGATCTTAACCACAGAGGATAAGGACAATGCCACCAAACACTCTGTAAGCACCAGCTAACCATAAATGGGTATCCACCTCAGCGCTCCACACAGCAGCAACATGGCCAAAGCAGAAGGCGTCTGCAAAATCCATCATCAGGAGATCAGCTAAGTGGAACCGGTTACAACCAAGCAAGATATCATCATGTCCGTAAAGAAAACAAAAGGAAGGAAAGGAGTCAAGAAAGAATGAGGAATGAGTTTTTTTTTCCAAAATACTATTACTGGTAATTATTTACATAATATGATCAAATATATGTTTTATGTTCTGCCTTAAGTTGTTTTAATAATGAACCAAGAACACGTTAGGAACTATCTAGACAGAAACAGAATTTTCTGAAAAATGCCTACAGATCCCAAAGTAAACAGCAGCGCTCTAACATAACCTTTTTTTTTTTGTTCTACGGATGCAGCCTGGGGCTTCCTGCGTATTAGCCAACTGCATATGGGCCACTTTGTCCTGCCCCAGCCCCCGAAAAAAATTGTAATAGAAGGCCTGACAGGATAACGTATTCGTCTCTATATTCTTATCCTAAATCTACGTTTAATAATTGGATGGACTTTAAAAATAAGGTTTCTCCTTTATCAGCTTGTAAATACAGCCTTACACTTCCCATAGGCAGCCAGAGTGTCAATCTTTAATACTGATGAATGAGGATTCTACTTCCGGCGCTTGGGCATTGAGCCTCCACCCTCAGGGCGAGCTCCCTCTGACCCACAACCTCCTCTAAGGAGGCCAACGGGGAGTGGTTTTGATGTTATCCTGTTTCCCAACTGGTTCTTGATCTGTCAGTAAAGAAGCTATGAGCCAATTGCTGGATGGAAGGAATAGGAGGGACTTCCGGGTCCCTGGAGGAAAAGAGACAGACACAAGGAAGGTGAGGAGAGTTCCAAGCTTCACCAGGCTTCTGACGGAGAAAAGTTGACCAAACATGTGAGGTCTCAGGTGAAGTGGTAACCTGTGGATGCTCCTACAGGCAGGCAAGCTTGGATATAACTGGGCAACTAAGTATAGGGCAGGGAGGAGGTGCAGAGATAAGAATATTATTATTAATATAAGAGCAAGCTTTTCCAGGCGGGAGATAGTAGTCCCCAGCAATTGTGTCAAAGGGCAAGTTGAACAACTGTGTGTGTGTGTGTGTGTGTGTGTGTGTGTGTGTGTGTGTGTGTGTGTCTTTTATCCATGGATTCAAGGGAAGCTGGGTGGGGGGCTGGTAGCACAGCCCATTTATGGAGCATGCGCGGGGTGGTGAAAAGCTACAGGCACACAACAGTCCGACGTTCTCCTTCTGTTTGTATTTTAATACATGTGATGTTCACTTGAACACCATACCAACAAATTAACTCTCATGGATATTTCTGTTTTCTGAATGGGCATGTCTTGAAATGGGATCATTTTCCTTGTCTCACAAGAGCTCCCATTAATATTTCTTTGGGTGCAGTCACTCTGGTGGGTTATACGGCCTGTTGGTTTTTCTCTTTCATTGACTTCTTTTTATCTGTTTTGCTCAGAAAGCTGTCAGCTCCGTTCTGATTCTCACTTGGCTTAGCAGGCAGAGTTGGTTGATTGGTTCCTTTTGGTCTTAAAGGGTATCGCCCCGTTGTCTGAGCGAGCCTTCCCTGTGGTCAGAAGTCAGCCTTGGCCTTACTGCTGTTTGCCGATGTTCTCATTGCGGGTTTTAAGCACAGGCCTCTGGGTCTGGCAGGAGTTATATGTTTTCCTTTGGGTCACAACAGTTTGATTGCAATGTTATTATAAGATTCCATTTTGCTCCTTCAATATTTTCATATAATATACAATACATATGATATGTAGTATCTATAATGATTCATATAATATATAATGAGCTAATGTAGATATAAATATCTACGTTATATACTATATACTACACACACACATATATTATATAATACATAGTATATACATTATATACTATATGCTATATCTATACATTATATAATATGTATATTACAGATATCTACAGTTCCCTTTCCTTCCTGCCTGGCTAGAATGCTATACCCTTAAATCTCAAATTGTTGATCCTGTAACCCATCAGAGTTCCCAAACTCCTTCTGGTTTCTCTGCTCAAGGCCCTGCCAAACTGCAAAGGATCCCCTGGGTATCTTAGGACTCCACTCTGATGAGAACCAGCCAGCATTAAGGAAACAGCATCCAGCTGCCTATGGCTTCCTCCTTGGGGTCCTTCTCTCTGAAGCCTTGGCCAGTTGAGTCCCATTTACACAGTTGTCCTGTTGGCTTCTGAGGTGTTCTGTGGCTGTTGTTTGTTAGCTTGTTTTCCAGTCGGACCAAGAGAGAGGGAGTGTTGCTTGCCGCACAAACAGCCTCATGGGAATAAGAAATGCAACTTCTAATCATAGAACTTTAATGATTATGTTAACGATTTAATTATCTTCTCTTTAAAAATTACAAAATCCAATCATATTTCATCTTTACACACTTTTCCCATCGCCTGACAGCAAGTCTGAATGTGAGGGCAACTTCACAGCAAGCAGGGAGATCATGAAGATGGATGGTTCGCTTTAAAAGGGTTAAGTGTGCTGGCAAAATGCCCTTACTTCGACTATTCTTCATTTTCCCCAAAGAAAGAATAAATTACACATTTAGATGCGTGCTTGGTTCTCATCGTTCTAGAAGAAACTTGATTAGCAAGCCCTTGATTCTGAAACTAAAGAAATCTTACGTGATGCCTGGGTTTTAGTGGGCTAAATAATACACTTTCCGTGATGACTTATCTTTAAAAATCTATATGATAAAAGATGGAAGAATGACCAAATGCAGCCCATAAAAAGTAGAACATCATGTTCAATTCACCTGGAATCTCTATGACTAGCTAGACTTTTTTTTTTTTTTTTTAACTCTCAAGGGCCTTGTTTTTTTAAACTTTCAAGGACCTTCAAATGATTTAGCCAATTTATAATATAGGTGCCTAGACTGGAAATCCTCAAGATCTAATAAAAAATATTGTAAAGGTAAAAGACTCCTGCTGGACAAGGATTAATAAGCTTTAGGAATGTATCTTATTTCCTTTGAGATAAAAACAGTTTTTAAATGGAAATCACAAGATCACCCAGCCAGACCACTGGGATGACTTTTTAAAACTCCCTGAAGTTCCCCAGGAATCTAGGATGCTGGGGTGTAAGCTGATTTGCACATCTATTTAAAGACCCTGGGTGTAGATAAAGCCTTGCTTTGAGATCAGTGTCCCTGGCATGTCTTCCCCCCAAGGCTAATGGCCTTCATGGATTTTCTTGTCTCAGGACCATGTGTTGATATGATATAAACTTTCCCTACCCAATCATTTCGTTCCTTTGTTTTTTAATTTTTTTTAAGTCTTATTAAGGAGTGATTTACATTCCTCATAATTCTCCCACTGAGTGTGTACACTTGGATTCCAACCGTTATATATCCTATACCACAACCAGCCACTGAATATCACCAGTATCTGGACAGATGCTCCTGACCCCATGTTTCTAAATTCTCCCTTTCCCTAGCTCTGTCTTTTACCTCATGAGACGCAGAGATTCTCTGTACCCTTGGCGACCATTAGCTTTCCTTGACATACTCTGTCAAAGCTTTTCCAAATCATAGCGTATTTCAATAATTCACTTTATCTTCTGTCGTGTAGACATACACCTTTTATTTACAAGTCTGAGATCTGATGGCTGTTGCAGCGATTTTCACTTCTTGACTATTACGAGCAACATTGCTATGGCCATTTGTATGTGAGTTGTTCCCTCAATATGACTTCTTTTATCGTGACGTGTACCCGGGAACTGATTGCACAGTGAGTCTGCTTAACCATTCATGGTTTAGTCATGCCTTCCTAAAGTGTCTACATCTCTATACACCATACGACACTCCCAACACTATTTAAGGGCTGCAGTTCGTCTGTATTTTGTTCATCGCTCTCAGCTACTCTGGGTGTTAGCCACGGCCATGCTAGCAGACGTGAGGTGATGTGGTGATGATTCACAGAAGGTCTGATTTTCATTTTTCTGATAGTTAGAGATGTTTACCATCTTCATGTACTTATCAGCCCTTCACATGTTATCTGCTTGGGGATATCTATTCAGATCCTGTGCCTTTACATATAACTCTGACATGTATAACACGTATGTAACAGATAGCATATTAGTTTAATGATCCTTGTGAACAGGGTTGTTCTGCACAAAGGTTTGATGTAAACAATAGCTATCCCTGAATGCGCTCGAGTTCATTCCTGTCTTTGTCTTCCTCCACCTTCTGTCTTTAGGGTGACCATCCCAACACTGTCTCCCTCCTAGGTTTTGTCTCGGCATGTCTTTAATATATACAAAGCCCATGGCCTAGCTTTCCCAAGACTAGGAACTAGGAGAGAGGAGCAGGAGAGACGACTTGGTGCTTAAGAGCCTGGACTCTTGCAGAGGACCCAGAGACTGTTCCCAGTACTCATGTCCAGGGGCCCATAACTGTAACTCCTGCTCTCTCGTCTGGCTTCCACAGGCACTTCAACTCACATGTGACAAAACTCTGTGAAATAGAGTGTATCACCAGAAATTCGATTTTCTGTAGCCTAGTTGTTAAAACAGTATTAGTGTGGGGGCATGTTCATGTGTATACAGGTAGAAGAACATGTTTGTATCTGTACAAGTGTAAGTCAGAGGTCAGGCTCAGCTGTGGCTCCTCAGAGGCTGCCCACCTTACTTTAAGACAATGTCTCTCACATGCTGGTGACCATGAACCTACGGAATCAGCCATCCCAACAGAGCTGGGACTGCAAGGGAAAGCCAGAATGCCCATCTTTCTCTTCATAGGGGTTCTGGGATCAAACTCATGTTCTTATGCTGGAACAACTTCTTCAAGCTCCAAACACAGAATTAAACATGGCCCAGGTTCTGTTCTTGTCACTTTTGGTGCAGGTGAACACTCTGCATATACAGATTGGCCACTGGATTTCAGGTTTTGTTAATGCCTGTTTAACTTTTCTTTAATTGTAACAGCTTTGTAAGATGTAATATATCTCCTATACAGGTTAACAAATAAAAGCCTTTTATACCTATAAATTATCTATATTGTAACAGTCTTTTTTTTTACCTTGATATATCTCTTCTGTTTCACTTGATACAATGTGTCTTAAATGTAGTCTTTGTTTTGTTTTGTTTTGTTTTGTTTTGCAAGACAAAGTTTTTCTTTTCTCTGTGTAGTTTAAGGAGCTCCTACTGTAGTCCAAGCTGGCTTGAACTCTGCCTCTGCCTCCCTGCCTCCCTGCCTCCCTGCCTCCCTGCCTCCCTGCCCCTGCCTCCTAAGTGCTTGGATTAAAATGTGTGTTCGCTACCACCACCTTTCTTTCTTTGAGTCTTGAATCTGCCATCATCAATTCTTGTTGGTGCCTTTGGGAGGGCTGTGTGCTTTTGCCTTTCCATCCCATGTTGAAAATGACTTCTCCCTTGATGGTGGTTGTCTGTACCCTCTCCATGACACATGGTGGCTCTGCCGCCTAAATATGTTCCTGGACTCTCAGTGACAGATTCTGTAAGTCCTTGTCTTATCCTTTTTACCAGTATTGCTTGGGTGATTTTCAGCCTTCTACACTGTGCACATTTTAGAATCTACTTATATGTTTTATTCCCTTTTTTTTACGATTATGTAGCACCTGAGGCTATATGCCTTATAAGAAAACAGGACTATTTAGTTCACAGTATCATACACTGAAAGTCCAAACTGCCTAGCAAGGACCTGTTTATCTTTGTTGCTTTATTGTAGATAGCATTAAGGAGAGAGATGAGAAAGATATCACCTCTCAAAAGAAGAAGGTAGAGAGGTACCAGGTCCCTCAAGTGATCTAAGAATCTCACACTTGCTTCTGACTCTTTAAGCCCCTACCACCTCCCAATATTACTCTGAGGACCAAGTCACCAGCATGTAAACGTTTGCAGGGAGAAAAGCATTAGACCATATACAAACACAACACCAAATATTATGGAAAATATACCTTAAACTTTAATTAATATCTATATAACCGGGAAAAATCCTGAGAGCCCTGTCAATTTAGAAACTAATCACATTTGGGCCCAGATTCCCCTTGACCACAGCATCTTTCAGTGCATTTTAATGATGTCTGCCATGCTGCTGTGTTGATACGCAGTTTTGAACACGTACTGTTAGCTTTATGTTTAAATCCTCAGTGATGTAAATGATGATTTTAGCTACTTCTGATTGCATTTGGTTGGTTTGAAAGGTTCCCAAGGTAACAGGCTAGAAGAGGGCTGAGCCAGCAGAAACGCTTCTTTGTTCCCTAGTTAAGAAGATGCCTCTGTATCTTCTGTAGAACCGGTTTTAGTGTCAGCTTTCCACTTTTAGCTTTTCTGGGTTAAGGAAGCCCTTGATACTAGAAGTTCCTCTGAATGGATCAATGCGCGCCACATTGTATTAAGGGCTCTGGATCTTCTGTGATTACTAACCCTTTCCCTTTTTAAATCAGGCAGTGAGTTCAGTAACATCTAATGTTTTTCCTCCTAATCTCCTGTCTCTCCATGAGGAAACCCAAGGAACTTGAGAAGTCCTCGGTTTTAGTACAATGTTGACGTCTTTATAGCAGTGAGACTCTATTTCTGATTTTGAGAGTGTCCTGGCATTTTGTTTCCACCAGCTGTCCCCGTGGGTTTGACATCCACCTTGTCCCAGTTCAGCGACTTGGGGAAGGAAAATGCCCCCTCTTTTCTTGCCTCTGTGTTTGGGAAAGTTTGGGTTTGTCTTTGACGGCTTGGTGGAAGTCATCCGTAAAATTATCTGAGTGTGGTTGCACTCGCCTGTAAAATTATCTGGGCCTGGGATGTCCCCCTGGGAACCCCTTAAACCACTAACTTCATTCCTTTAATAAGATTATTTAGACCTCCACCGTCTTAAATCACTTGTGGCGGGGTTTTCCACTTAATAACTCTAACACCTTTGTAAAGATTTGTACTTTATCTGACAGTTATAAAATAGAGAATTGTATCTTATATTATGAGCAATTAACATATTACGTATTTCCTGAATTTTAATATCTGTTACTCCATCAAAGCTTGTTTTGATGCTATCATCTCCGCTTCCCCCACCCCTTTTTTTTTGTTGTATTTACTAAGTAATGATTAGCTTATCTATTTTGATGAATGGGACCTGCTGGTCCTCTGCACGACCTGTGAGATTTTAAGGACTCTGTCATTTTAACTGCCTTCCTTTACGCATGTTCCCCCTCTTTTTCTTACATCTTTACACTTCATTTTTTATTCTACCTTTGTTTTTAATGTGTAAGATTTCCATAATTTTGGCTTTCCAGTGACTTTACCCATTTTGTCTTGTATTTAACCTAAAATTTTATTAGTGTTTTCAGTAAGTGTGAAGAATGATAGTGGATGTCTTTGACATTTCACACATTTTACATTGCTCCCCTCCTCCCTCTCTAAGCTCTTTGAGAATCGATGGTCTCCATCCCTGCCTTTAAGGCTTCTTCCGCTTTCTACACATGTACCACACACACACACACACACAGGTCCCCACCCTGTTGCCCTCTCTTGATATCCTTCATTGTATTCAAACCCCCATCCTCCCTGGCACATCCGTCTTCTACCATTATGTTGTACAAATATTTTTTTAAATCTAGAATCTGTATATGAGAGAGAACATTCCATGTGGGCGCCTCTAAGCCTGGCTTCTTTGCTTAGTATGATGAGCTCCTGTTCTATCCCTTTCCTCAGAAATGTCATGATTTCATTTCTCCTGCCCTGGACGTGTTCTCAGAAGGAGGCAAGCACACCTAACACACCCTTTGTCTGATGCCGCAGGAAGGATTCTGAGAGGGATAAGAACCGAGGCCAAGATAATGGTCAGAGAAAAGCACAGTTAAGAGCAAAGCCTGAGAGGCTACAAGGCCAGCGATGTGGGGGGAGGGGGCGAGGGCGGGCTGTGTGACTGTGTCAGGTGATGAGGGGGCTGTCTGTCTGTCTGACTGTGTCAGGTGATGAGGGGGCTGTCTGTCTGACTGTGTGTCAGGTGATGAGAGGGCTGTCTGACTGTATGTCAGGTGATGAGAGGGCTGTCAGTCTGACTGTGTGTCAGGTGATGAGGGGCTGTCTGTCTGACTGTATATCAGGTGATGAGAGGGTTGTCTGACTGTGTGTCAGGTTATGAGGGGGTTGTCTGTCTGACAGTGTCAGGTGATAAGGGGGCTGTCTGACTGTGTGTCAGGTAATAAGAGGGCTGTCAGTCTATGTGTCAGATGATGAGGGAGCTGTCTGTCTGACTGTGTGTCAGGTGATGAGAGGGCTATCTGACTGTATGTCAGGTGATGAGAGGGCTGTCAGTCTGACTGTGTGTCAGGTGATGAGGGGGCTGTCTGTCTGACTGTGTGTCAGGTGATGAGAGGGCTGTCAGTCTGACTGTGTGTCAGGTAATGAGGGGGCTGTCTGTCTGACTGGGTGTCAGGGATGAGAGGGCTGTCTGACTGTGTGTCAGGTGATGAGGGGGTTGTCTGACTGGGTGTCAGGAATGAGAGGGCTGTCTGACTGTGTGTCAGGTGATGAGGGGGCTGTGAGTCTGACTGTGTGTCAGATGATGAGGGGGCTGGCTGTCTGTGTGTCAGGTGATGAGAAGGCTGTCTGTCTGTGAGTCAGGTGATGCAGGGATTGTGTGACTGTGTATCAGGTGATGAGAAGGCTGTCTGTCTGAGTGTGAGTCAGGTGATGCAGGGATTGTGTGACTGTGTGTCAGGTGATGAGAAGGCTGTCTGTCTGAGTGTGAGTCAGGTGATGCGGGGTCTGTCTGTCTGACTGTGCTCCAGAAGCCTGAATGTGGATCTGTGGGTTACCTCTGAGCTGTATGGACAGTTAAGCAGCCTGAGCCCACACCCTGGCACTTGCTTCCCTCCTAAAGACAGGGTCATTCATGAGCTATGCCCCTGTTCACTTTAATGAATTGTACATTATCAGAACCAATGGAGAAGAGAAGACAGACCACAGGATTCAAGACAAAGCTCCTAATTAGAGAGACCTTCAGAACTTTCTGGAATCTGACTGAGGGGCAGAGATTTGCTCTGAGGTCCCAGTCTAAAACTAATTCACAAGAACATTCACAACAAGACTGTTTGACTGGTGTGAGGAAAGACAAACAAAAAGCAAGCAGCTAATCATCGCAACTGCTGAACCAGTCTGAGGGTGAACTCCCTTCTCTGAGCTCACGGGCCTTTTCCTCCCATGTAGCCAATTAGTAGCACTAATGGGACAGGACTCAGATTAATTACTGCACGCGCCAACCCTTAATGCGGTTCCTTCAGCTATTCTCAGCAGCCTGCCTGTCACGCAGGCTTTAAGAGCATCGAGGAAACATAAGGCAGATCGATCTGGACAGCGAGTCCTCTTCCTCTATGGCATCCACGTCTGGCATGTATGAGAAAGGCTGGACCAGGCCAGCAGCCATTGAGGACTTGGGATGAGGGGAGCGGATAATGGGCCAGATGAGATCAGTCCCACACTGCATTTACTTTCCTAGACAGATTAGATATAAAATGACCTCTGCCGCTTACAGCGACTGTTTTAGCCTTAGTAAGAGCTAAACAGAGTAAATTACAACTTTGCAAGCGGTGTTTCTGTGAGTGCATGTCTGTGGCGTGTGCAAATGCATGCTTGGGTGTAGGTGCACATCCCTATGGGTATGCGTACACATGGGAGTGAGTGGTGCATGCGGAGGCTGGTGGTGAGCTTCAGGTGCAGTCCCTCAGCAGTCATGCGCGTTCATTTTGGAGAAGGCTCTTTCACTGACCTGGGACTCATGGGTTAGGCTGGGTTGGTTGGTTAGCAAACCCCAAGGTTCCATCTGGTACTGCCTCCAGCCCCCGGCCCTGGGACTACCACCAGGCCTTTCGCGTGGGCCTGGGAGTCAACACCGGCAAGACCTTTCTGACTGAACCATTTTCCTGTAACTAACATCGGACTATGGCCAAGCTGCAGCCATACCCTGCAGGGTCCTGCAACTCTGCCTGTCTCCTGCAGAATGGCCTCAGAGATCAGGAAAGCAGGCTCGCCCGTGCTCCTAGGTAGAGCGTGGCCTTTACCAGAGTGAGCATTCCAGCCACCTCACGCCGTGAGCACCCCACCTCATGAGCATGTGTGGAAGTCGCTCCAATGGCTGGAAACCACATCACAGCACAGCACTAGGGATCTGTGTACTTAGAGTCCCAAAGACCAACAAAACAGGTCCCAAGGCGGGCTGTGCACCCCGTGTGCCTGCCTCGTGACTAGAGTTATACAGCAGATACCCACAATGCCAAGGTACGTGGCCATAATTCCTTCCTGAAAACGGGATCCAGGACCAGGTGCAAGTGCTCATTTTGAGCGGAATCCTAACGTGTTCCCTAGCCTTCTGTGGCCTGAGTCTATGCTCCTCATTATCAAGTAAAGTAGCTTACCTTGTAGACCGCACCTCTCATGAACAAACACATGAGGTAGTCTAGTCTTGGGGTTTTCTGGTCCAGAGACACCAAGTCTACCTCCACTTCCTGGATGCAGAGGTTACAGTTACAGTGCTGGCATTTTTAAGAGATTTGTTTTATTTATGTGTATGTGGGCATTTTTGCATGAGTTGATATGGGTCTGAGGCACTCTTGATTCCAAAGAGACCAGCAAAAGGGGCCCAGTCCCCTGGAGCTTGAATTACAGTTTTGAGCTGCCACACGCCAGACATGCTGAGCCATCTCTCCAGGTTCCGTGCCAGGTCTTGTAGAAAGAATGTAAAGTCACTTAAAATTTTAACCATAGTGACCTAAAATGTATTATTGTATTGTTGTTGTTGTCCAGGATATTAAAGTATTTTGAGTGTTTCTCGGATTGTCTTGGTCTTCCTTCCGGGTAAGCCTGACTTGGCACACCCTGGGCTTCGGTGAGCCCAGATGCCTGGATTTGGGACCCAGAGGTTGCCAGAATGGACAATCGCCTACTCTTCTATCACTGGAGCTGTAAAATGACTGAAGGAACTTAACTTGCAAGGCTTCTGAAACTATTTTTTAAAAGGAAAGGAAAGCGAAGAAAAAGAAGAGTATGGGGTAGCATCATTGCTTTAAAAAAAAAAAGCAGCTGAGCCTTTGCATCCGCATTCTCACAGCACCACCTGCTGGGCGTCTGGAGTAAAGGTATCCTTTGAGAAGGAAAAAAACAAAACAAAACGGGAAGACTGGAGGATTCTGAGAAACTCAAAAGTGCCGCAGAAGGCGCTTTATACCTTATCTCTGCATTCTGACTCAAGAAAATGGGGTTCCACAGGTGTAATTGCTCACAGTTCTAATTGGATGAGAAAATGCCCAGTAGATGAGGAAATACCCACAGACGTCAAATACAGCGCTCCCCTTTCAAAATGGATAGAAACCAGAAAGGGGGAGCGCTACCATTTTCAGAACTGCTTTAGGGGACATTATGACTCTTGTAAACGTGACATAAAACAGCAGTCACTCACAGTTACATGCTGCTTTTGAGTAAGAACTGGGATTAGAAGACCCTGAAGAAAATTCGGAAGTGATATAGGGAAGCCCTGTCACATTGATGGGCCAGGCTGTAACTGCACCTTCTACTGTGAAGTCGAGGTATTTCCCAAGCTGACTCTAAGCCTGTTTTCATCCACTGTGAATCTTCCTTTGGCCTGTGTGTCTCTGTGCAAAACACACAACTTTCTGAGGTGTCCTCGGTAAGTTCCTGGCAGTCCGACCCTTGTCAGTGGACAGTCTGTGGGTGTCTCTGATGCCTAAGGAACAACACTGCCACAGCCGTCTGGTAAGGATCCCTACTACACCCTAGCTCCCTCAGGACAGGATCTGACATGTACCTTGCACATCTTGGATTTTGCAAGAATAAGTGAACACTTTTTAATTCCTGAGATGACTTTCTGACGAACACACACTGTTAATTACTTTGACAAGGAAGGCATATTCAATATGGATGCTTAACACTTATGCTCCAAATGCAGGCCACGTTAAGTTGAAGATGCCATTAGCCTGTTTTCCATTCCAGTTAAGTGTCCCTATGTAGTCTCTCTGTAAACTTTGGCACACTGAGCTCACTGTCACTGGGTGCCACAACACGGTGCCACAGTGCACCGGAAAAGATCATTAGCTAGGGGCTTAGGGTAACTAGAATGCCTCATTAGCATGGGGAAGCATTTCAAGAATCTCAGGTTCTGGCTGAACAAGTTTTGTCAGGAGAAAGGAAATGGATCCTATAAACTAATTGAGGCTACGTGACACTTCTCAGGTAGAAGCAAGCAAGAGGGCTTAGAATTCCCTGTACCAGGTCAGAGAAGGAGAAACTCTGCTAACAAAGGGAGCCCTCCATTAGGAGGTGATCCCCAGAAGGCTAGCCGGTCAGCAGTAGACATTGACTTTAATTAGCAGAGTTTTCCCACAGCTGCTAATACACTCGAGCTGTTGGGAGTTGACTTGCTGTCTCTGACAGTCTCACCTTCAGGTTCTCTTCAACCCCCATTCCCTGTTTCATGAGCAAGCACCTCCTATGGCTGAATGGGTTGTTGTGCTTAGAACTCTGGGGTCCTGAAAAATCCATGTCTATGCAGTGGGATCCTAAGTACACACAGCACACATCCCTCCACATTCTCTGCAGGCTCCCATAGGAAAACGAAGCTTACCATGAAAATTCGAAAGAAAATATTAAAACTCATCACATTTTTTAAAATGCACCATAAGCACAGGTTTTATGTTCATTCAAAGGTAAAAGGTAGTGCTCTATTAAGATGCCAAAAATTTTAAGTGTCTTTGAGCTGAAGTCTCAATCAAAGGAGGAGCTGCATTAGTATGTTGGTGACAAGGGTGCACAGTCCTGTAGCTTTCCACATAAATATGTTTAACATCACAGAAGATTAAGATCTCAGAAACCATGCTGAAGTTTGGAGGATCGTGGAGAGGATCACTTCCTGGTGACACGTCTGGACCCCAGTGTGGGAATGGCTTCAGAGTTTCCTCAGGCTGAGTCAGGCTTACAGGTCATCCAGATCTCAGTGAACATCCAGAGTCCACCAGGCTGCTGTCACACAGGCTGTGGCGGGGGCCAACAGCCGCTACTCACAGACAGGATGGATTTCCCCGCCAGCTTCAGTGGGCAAGGGATGTGGGATGCCTCTGGGCTCTGCAGCCCAGGGATAATTATGCAGCTACACCTACACCAGCTGCATAGAACAGCAGTAGAGCTGCTGCCACATGCCAGACAGCCAGCTTCACAGCACAGGAGGCTGCAAAGTTAGAAACGGACACCTCAAGCTCCAGAGAGTTTAAAGAAATACCTTAGTCCTATAACTGAAAACCATGAGTTTTTATCTCCAATAATTCACCCAGTCAGTCCAGGCTTTAAATAGTTGATAGTTCCAAGGCTATGTTTTCTTTCAAATAAAACTCATGCAGGAACATGAGGAGTGAAGGAACATAGACCCTGTAGGATGCCTGCAGGCCAGAATCATGGCAGAAGGATACAAGGAGCACCTTCCCATGGACTTTATGTTCTTGGCCCTTCTCCCTTTTTCTAGATTCTTCAACAAAATACAATTCCATCCCAATGACCTGCCAGTACAAACCCCATGGTGCCTCTTCACCCAAGACTCCTACCCTTTTTATAGGCTATTGGTGTATATGTTCTGAGGAAGCATCGCTTAGAACTTTAGTCTGCCTTTTATAGAATTTAAATTCAATTTTATCAGCTGTCTCACTTTGTATGGTCAATCCTCCCAACCCCCAAACAGTGTTGGCTCAGTTTCAGAAGAGAGTTCAGTGATCGTTCAGGAGTGAGACCTACCATGGGCTCAGAAAACTTAATCACACCTCTACCTGGACACAATCCTTCAGAGGGAGGGGAACCCATCTTAGGAATGTATTTTCGAAGCTAGGGCAGCAACTAGAAGTTCATGGAAATGTCACGCCTGCCTGTCTGCTATTGTGAGCAGTCCCTGAGAAAACAGGGCGTCAGATTGAAAAACATACAGGTCAGTGGCCCTTTCAAAATTATCAAAGGACGTAAATTAAAGAAGAAAAATGCTTTCAAAAAGGCAGGCAAGTCTCAAATAAACATCTGGGCTGCTCTGCCGGTTTTCGACTTGCTCTGCAAGCCCAACTGTCCTCACCACTGTCCCTCAAAATCCACCTTCAACTGACCCACATGAACTCGCTGATCCAAACTACCCCAGGAGAGCTTGTTAGTTTGCTTTTTCCATTGTGGCAAAATAACACCAGTGGAGTGTCTGCCATTTGCAGAGGCCTCAAGTACAACACACCACAATGCTACCACAACCAAACAGCTCTGTATGGTTCTACATTCACACCGTGACCTCTGAACCCTGTCACTATCTGCTCCCAGGCCAACCCTGTAACCCTTGTAACCACCAATATAATTTTAGCTCCTGACAGTGACCACTCTCCTGCTTCAGAGGAGGGGAGTCACAGGTAGATGCCCTTTGTGCCCAGTTTAAGGTCACCCAGTATAATGCCCTCAGGGTTCAGGCATACATCTCAACTGCCTACTTTTTCAGAGGATAGTATTTCAGTATACCTGGGTACCATATCTGTTCATCAAGGTATCAGAGGATGTTTTCAGAGGACCAGCCTCAACTTGGGAGCAAAGTCCTAAGAAAGGGGTATTTGAGAAAGGTAAAAGACTCTGAGTCAGTGAAGGTTGCAAGCTCTGCGTTCTGCTAGCAGCAGCTCTCTCGCAGACAAAAGCCCAGTCTTTTATTTAGCATAAGCTACTTCCTTAGGAATTGTATTATCGGTTTAATCATTTAACACAGATTCCCTTTTGATTATCTCACAAATCAGCATTTTATGACCTTAGTCCCTTAACTACTCTAAAGACAGAGCTACAAGGCCAAAGCTGCAGAGTTCTGCTGTTTGCTGGAGCTGGAACATGGCCCCCTTGCTCTGTTACATGTCACCGGCTTTCAGTTTTCCCACTCCTTCACTGCCTAAGTTCGGCTGTTATGGAACTTACTCTGTAGACTTACCTTGAACCTGAATGCTGGGACTAAAGGCCTGCACCACCACACCTGGATTTAAGCTTTCCTTCACCTAGAGCTTGTTCTGCCCCAGGCTGGCCTTGAACTCCAAAATGTGCTTGACTTTGTCTCCTGGGATTAAAGGTGTGTATCACCAAGCCTGGGCCTAAGCTTTTCATGGTCACTGTTCATCAAGATGTGGATCAAAAAAGCCTCCAGATCAGGATCACAAGTGTGCCCTCCATTTCTGGATTGTAGTTCATTCCAGACTAAAAGTCCAAACTATTTTTTGGTCAACTGCAAACACAAACAATAAGCTTAGCTGTGTGGGCTCTTGCCCTAAAATCACCCCTCCCTAAATCTGTCACCTTCCTTAATATCTAACAAAGCGGGCTCATAGTGCAACACCTCTATTCTTTCAGGTTTGTGAATCCTCCTCATACAATTCATATTGCACGTTTATATTTTGCATAGTTGAGGAATCCTATAAAGAACAGTTCTTACATTGATTTATATATTCTTAAATTCATGTTTTTAGAGGTTTTTTTTCCCACAGCCTTAAGGGCTGTTCTTAAGGTCATAGTGTCACCATATTTCTGAGGAATTTCTGGAATTGTGCTATTTCTGATTATCATGAAGTCATTAACCTTGGCAGGGAGAACATTCCCCAAAGGAGGAACATAAAGAAAATATATACATTATTATATAAATAAGCCTTATGCCTATAGCCATCATCAGCATTCAAGAAGATCCAGGCCCTGATGGCTCTGCTCAAGGGGTAAAAACTGTATCATACTGTCCCTTCCAAAGCCACGCATGATCCAGCAGATGTTTGAATTTCTCCCACATCTTTGTCACTGAGAGTGGGTCTGCTGTGACTAGTCAGGGTCTTGACAACAGGTGATGCTTAGCTTTTATTTACACACAAGTGATCATCATAGCATGTGCAAATATTAAATGACAATCACACATATCCCAGCAACAACACAATAACATCCTTGAAGACCTGGGGCTTCTAGTAGGAAATCACAAAGTTAAAAGATGCCATTTGTAACTCTAAGACTGAGTACAAGGTTAAACCAAGGAAGTATCAACCCACTGCGAACAGATTTTGCTCTGAAAAGAAGCAACTGACCCCACTGGCCAGTATTTACAGGTAAAGACTGTAGGGTACAAATCTGCCTCAGTCTGAGCTGAGCTAAGCCTTCAGCAATCAAGGGCACAAAGGGGTTATGACAGTGCCCTCTCTGAAAGTCTGCAATCTGGGTGAATTAAGAATTTCTATAAAATGCTGACCCTTGTGACACCGGAAGGCCACTCTAGAGGTGTCAGGTACTCTGAGATGGCCCCTGAGGTAGGCACAGGAGTCACAGCACAAAAGAAATGCACATCTGTTTCACACAGAAATGGAATGTGCCAAGATAGAGTCATAAAACAGCCAAGAAAGCTTGAAGGGCGTCAAGTTAAATGTGGCTATTGGAAGAGCAAAATGGAGCAAGAGGATGTTTCCATATGTGTGGACACCAAGGGCAGTGCAGGGGACATTAGTTTTAGTCATGGAGGTGTAGAGGCCACAGGACTATGTGAGCGTGGGAGGCTCAGAATGAGATCTACATTTAGAAACCAGTGAGAGTTATAATGGCCACAGTCTCAAAGGAATGAGGGAAGGTTGCATTAGACACTTCAAGGAGATAAGGCTCTGGTAGATACAAGAGCATGAAGCAGGTTCTAGATGAAAGCTACCAGGAGACAGAACGTGGGCCAGACATGGGGCAGAGCCTGCTTGCTCAGAAATGGACAGGCAAAGATTTAACCTTATTAGTGGTCTAGACAAAACAGCACTTAAATAGTTATAATCATAGGAGAGGTTGTATAAAACACCATTGAGAGAGGGTTTGTCAAGACTGAAACCTTCAGAAGTATTAGAGAGGCAAGCATCCTTTACAACTAAGGTAGGAATTAGCATGGAAAAAAGCCTTCCTGGCTCAGAAATCAAGACTTTTTCATTCGTGACCTGCATGAATTTATCCTTGTAGCTGTTCCTCTATCTGATGCTCAGCTCATCACCAGAAGCTCAGTGAAGGTCTCGCTTCCATAACATATAAATCATTTCATGTGAGTTTCTGTTTCAAACATGGTGAGCAAAAAAGGCATGATTTCACTGTACCAGTCAGCCACAAAATACTTGATGTGGCCAACTTAAGAATAGTTCATTAAGTCACAGTTTCAGAGAGCGGTAGGAATGACTGGTTGGCCCCATTGCTTTGGGTCTGTAGAGAGGCAGAGCATCAAGGCAGGAGTCCTAGGTACAGCACAGCAGTTCATCTCACAGTAGCTAAGAAAAGGAAAAGAGGAAAGTGTTAACTCTTTCTCTAGGCAGCACTTGCTCAAAGTTACTCAACTTTCCAATGAGAGCTGAGCGCCTGGCTCTCTCTTCATGGTCTCAGAGATATAACACCTTCCCTCCAAATCAGAGCAGCCCATCATGCTTCACAACACAGAACAGGTTTTTTTCTCTCTCTCTCTCTCTCTCTCTCTCTCTTTTTTCTTTCTTTCTTTCTTTTTTTTTTTTTTTTTTTTTTGGATTTGGTTTTTTCAAGACAGGGTTTCTCTGTATAACCCTGGCTGTCCTGGAACTCACTCTGTAGACCAGGCTGGCCTCAAACTCAGAAATCTGCCTGCCTCTGCCTCCCAGAATGCTGGGATTACAGGCGTGCACCACCAACGCCCGGCTAGGTTTTTTTTCTTAATCATAGTTTTTTAAAGTTACTCTTTATAAAATGTTCTCCTTACAAGTTGTTAACTAACGATTAAATATTTCTACTTTACCCTTTTTATCCAATCTCATTCCAAGTATCCCGAATTCTATTTTTATGATTATTTATGAATACGTTAAGATGCAGTAGCTTCAGTTTTTCTGTCTCCACCTTAATGACCCAGAAAGGTTATCAGACAGGTGTGAGTTTGAGAATACTGGTCTTGAATGCACATCCTGTAAGAACACTCACAGAAGTCAGGCAGTGGTGGCACCCAGGAGGCGGAGGCAGCCAAATCCCTGAATTCAAGGACAGCCTGGTCTACAGTTATAGGACAGCCATAGCTACACAGAGAAATCCTGTCTGGTGGCAGGGGAAAGAATACTCAGAGAAGCAAAGCCCCGTGCCAAAATAAAAACTGAGTTAGAAACACATAATTCAGAGAGAAAAATAATACTGCACACAAACCTTTACTAGGTTTCTCCCTGGGACTGATAAATCAGTTCTAATAATTGTAGCTTGATGTTCTGAGTGGGAAATTCTCTACATCTTCCCATCAAATGTGAAAAAGTTAAAGAAGGAAAAAACCCTTTTGAGGGCTGGGGGGAGGGTTCAGTGGGTCAAGTGCTCACTTTATAAGCATGAGAGCCTGAGTTTGATAACCAGTGCCTACATGGAAATGCTGAGCATGGTGGTGCCTGCTTGTAATCCCAGGGCTGGGTAGATGGACATAGGTGGATCCCCAGGACTTGTTAGACAGCCAACCCAGTTAAATCTGAGAGTTCTCGGGCCATGCTAAAGCCTATCTCAAAAAATAAATAAATAAATAAATAAATAAATAAATAAATAAATAATGGCATCGGAGGCATGACACCTGAGGTTAAACACACATGAATAACACACACAGACACACACACACACACACACACACACACACGCACACGCACAACTTACTGCTCTGAATGCTTTGGGCTTAGCTATCGTTCAAATCAACTGAAGATCTGCCTTGATGTTACTATTGGTATAGTTTGTGGCTCAATATTTTAATTCCATCTTTTTTGGTACTAAAGCCATAACAGTAGATTTTTGGAATTACACACACTATACAAATTCATGTCACCATGGAAAAATATTCTTGCCTGACCTTAAGATTAAATTCTACAGCTAATTACCTTCCTCTGGGATTAGTGATCCCTAATTAAGCTCATAGGTAAAACTATTCCTTTGATCCAATTAAAATTTCAAATAAAATTTGGCAAGGCCCAGCCTAGAATTTTTTTCCACAGCTTACTGCTAAACTTTTAACGGTCAGTGTGGTTACTCTTCTTGGAAGCAAGTGAATGCGGACAGTGTATGAGGAGCCCGGCCTGAGGAGCCATGTGGGAGGGAGGAGTTGTCTTAGCTAGGGTTCCTACATTCATGACAAAACACCACAGCTAAAAGCAGGTTGGGAAGGAAGCAGTTTATTTGGCTTACACTTCCACAGCATATTCCATCACTGAGGAACTCAGGACAGGAACACAAACAGGGCAGGGTCCTGGAGGCAGTTGCTTATGCACAGGTTTCAAGCTGAGAAGAGGTGCCCAATGATCGGCTGTTTTTTTAAGAGTGTGACTCTGCACTGTGGGAGAGAAGTGAAGACCACCATGTCAGCCAGAAGGGGAACTATCTAGTAAAACTACCATCTTATCAGAACTGATGCTGTCTCTCAAGGTTTTCAGCACAGAGATGCTAACCTGGGGTGCACTGGAGGGGGATGCTCTGGGATATGGGGAGATGACACTAAGGATGTTGTAAGGATGTGTCCTAGGAACTGTCCAGGATCTCAAGGTCATGGGAAGTTAGAGGCTCCAAGGTCACCCTGATAAAATAGCATTTAACATCCATAACCTCATGTGTAAGGCCAACTTTGAACCTTTGGCTAAAAGGAGGTCTGTGTCTCCCAATCATAATAGGGGGAGGGCTACTTTTAAATAGAGCTGCACACACCACACCCCCATCAGAGATTATTCTTCCCAACTTTCCCAAGGTCAGCTTCTTACCTTGGTCCAAAAACATTACATGTGGCAAATGACTCAAGTTTTAAATGGTACACCAGGCTGGATCCGCCATAGTTCTCTATGTAAAGGGAAAATCATGTGTGGAGATCTTGGAGCTGTGTCCCAGTGTCTGGCAATCCCGGGCCTTCTTGGGTGATTCTTTCCTCTCTGACCCCTGCCTGGATAGGGAACCTCCCAGTTCAGTGTTCAGTGGGACCAACATTACAAAGCCTAATCTTAATCGCTATATCTGTAAACAAATCCCAGGCCTTGGGGACTATCTATATTTGTAGAGATACAGCGGAGGGTCCCAACAAGGAAGCAGAGTACCACTAGGACACCATGTTTGGGTTTTCAGTGAGCCATCTCTGGTTATAATGGCAGCATGCTCTGGGTAAGTTCCCATGCTTCTAGGTTGGTGGGTAAGGGGGTGATCTCCCAAGTGGGATGTGATGCGCCCAGTAGACATACAGAATACCAAACCCATGGCCGTGCAGGAGTGAGAGCCTCTATATACGATTGCCAAGCTGTCTACCCACTGAGGGAATGGTAGCTGCCCAGAGGCCTGCCTGCATTCATAGGTAAAGATCATCTGAACACCGACCAGGCTGAAAGAGTTAACTCATTTTACATCCAACAGTTTTACAACAGGGAAGAGAACAGGGCCTCTGATACTGAGGCAGCCTTAAAACACCCATTTGCATAATCCACAATTAGCATTTTTGTCTGAATTACAAGTTGTTTTCTTTTTAACTCGTCGTTTGGTGAATCTTTACGAGGGAAAAAAATAAAACAAAATTAGCAATTTCAAATAGCAGCTAACTAATATGAAGGATGAGGACAGTCTTTGTGGAAATTAAATGCCTGTTTCTAATGCACGCACAATCACGGCACTCATTTATGTCTTCTTGGTGGGCACAGTGGACTATGAACACCCAGACAGGCGACAAAGCTGGTGACCAAAGAGACCCCCGGTGCTTTATCTTTGAAGGAGGGACATTTATTGCAAGCATCCTTTGAAACACTTTCATTGAAATTGCAAATAAATTTAATTATCTGGTGATTTTAATTAGCACAAAATAACCTTTTTGTTAACAAGAAAGAAATTGATTTCAGAACAAAATAGGCCAGGTACATCTGAAAAGCCGGCAGAGCTGGGTGGCTATAGGAGAAATATTGCTCTGCTTGATCCCAGGTCCACAGGGGTGAAATAAACATCATCTGATTGCAAAGATAGGAATGAAGCTTCCAAAGGCAGAGCGCACCACTGAGTTCTGGTGCTGTTTGAGTTCTGATGGCGTCTTAGCATCTTCTGTTCCCAAGAAATGGGTTTAAGACAGCCAAGGTGGGTAAAGAAGACCTCAGGTCTTAAATCTCATGCACAGAACCCTGTGAACCAGAGTGGTTTTCACAGAGTATGGGCAGAAAGGATTACAAACCCATATGCTTTGCTAAGCCCCCATGTTGAACTATACAGGACACTTGCAACAGAAATGCTTGCCTTTGCCAGGGAACCACACCCACATCACAAGCTCTGCCCCTGGACCATATTAATACTAAGGGAGACATCTGATCAAGGACAACCTTCAACCCGACTGTGCCTCTGCCCTAGTGGATGGCATCCTGCGTACATCAGCTCTGCACTGTACTCTCCCACTTCTGCTGGAAACCCCTCCTGTGATACAGTATCAAATGAGCCACTCATTTAGCTATAAATTCCTTTTCTATTAAGATTTTACTGTGTGTGTATGTACACATATGTGGGTATACATGTGTGTGTGTGTATGTATGCGTGAGTGGATATGTAAGTAAAATTACACATATACATGTGTGCCTGTATAACTGTGTTTGTGTGTACATCTGTGAGTAAATGCATGTGTATGTACATGTATGTGGGTATACATATTTCTACATGCATGTGTGAGTAGATATGTAAGTAAAATTGTATATATAAGCATGTGCATTTATAACTTGTGTATACATGTGAGTGAATGCATGTATGTGTACACATATGCAGGTATACATATACATGTGCATATATGTGTGATTGGATATGTAAGCAAAACTATGTGTATGTGTGTGTACACCGGTATGTATAACTATGTTTGTGTATACATCTGTGAGTGAATGTGTGAGTATGTATGTGTGTATGTGTGCACGTGAAGGCTCATGCACACAAGTTCACACACACATGTGTGCTTACTCACTGAATCTTCACCACACTGCCTGCAGTGGTGCCCTGTATCAAACACCTCCTCTAATGCTTTCTGCAAATAGCAGGTTGTGGGAGGGTCTCACAGAGGAGTCAGATAGGGCACTGCTCTCTGGTGTAAAACCTGGAAGGTCCTTTGCGTAGCTCATTTGCTTGGCTCACTGGTGCACTGGCTGGGTATGCAAAACATAAAAGATGATCAGAATTTCTAAAGAACGCAGCCTTTGATCTAGTAAAAGTGGCAAAGACCCCACTTTGAGATGAATGGAAGAACTAAGGGAAAAGATCAGCAGTCATCGCACACTGCCCATTCAGAAGTGCTAATTGATATAACCTGTCAGCTTTGAACAGCCATTCATCAGCAGACTTTCCAGCTTCTCTAAATACCTGGGACTGCACTGCCTCTTTTTTAGTTTGTTCTGATGCCAGGAGATGTGGAGGAGTGAGAAATGAGCTCAGCCGACAAGACTTGACTATGATCTTTAACACTGCACGGAGGATGTGTGGAGATTTGCATAGCCAGGCACTTTGTTGAGAACTAGTCTCTTTCTCTCACTGTACTAGGCTTTCGCCCTATCTTGGAACAGTACTAGGAGCCTGTTTCTCTGAGCTGTCACATCCCTTCTTCGAAACAGGGTATGTCTCAATAATATGCCTATGTCCCTATGTATGTCTCAATAATATGCCACTCTCTACTTTCATTCCTAACACAGGCTACAATGTCTATGGTGACAGTAAATCTCATGAATTCCCTCAAAGGTTTCTGAACATATGTGACTTTCAGAAATCCTTAATGAAAATACTTTGACCCAAAGCCTCCTTTCTTCAACTAATGAACCCCAGTAGTGAATATGAGAGTTCTGCCTGCCTGAGCTCACAAAGTTACAGTTGATGAATAAGAGGAGGTCACAATAAATCAAAGGAAAACAGGGACTTGTTTATGCTGCAGGTGTTCATGACAATCAAAGGCAGACACCAAGAAAACTGAGCTGGAGAACGGAAAGAATTTGGGGACTGTCTGTCATCCAGTGGGGTGCCTGAGATACATGTGCTGGGCTGTATGCTCAAAGATGCCCTCAGCATTTAGAAAGTACCAGACTGGAACAGAAACAACTCATCCGCATACATGAACACTCCCACCACTTGAAATAAAAGTGGAGGTTAGATGCTGGGTGTCAGTTTGAGATGTGCCTACATCATACTCTAGATTTCTGTCTCCTGCGGCAGTGTTCTTTATTTTAAAATAGCTAACCATGATGGCAGTAACGATCACTACTCATGAAGCTTTGAATAGACTTGAGGCAAAGTAGTTAGAAGTTTCCTGCATTGTCCCAGTGAAAGCTCACAATAGTCCTAAGAGGACACCAGGCACAGTGTCTGCACTATGGAAAGGTAGAAGACCTGCCTCTGTGGCTGACTACTGAGAGAATGGATTAGCAATCTGAGGTGAGCCCAGGGCCACTCTCAAGGTTCCTATGGAGACCATGCTGCTGGGTATCCTCTTCCTGGGCTTCTGTGGAGACCCAGCTGCCTGGCACCCTCCCCCCATACCTCTGCTACTAACCTACTCTGCCTGGGCCCTCATAGTTGCCTACCCCACCCCTCATACTTCACATTGTAATTCTCCCAGACTCTCTAGTGATCTCCCTCTCTGTTCCCATGCAGACAAGAGGCAACGTACCGTTTGCTCTTAAGGCCAAGTGGCATTCGTGGACACTATTTAAATGCTGTAGAGGCAAGCGGATTTCTGAATTCAAGACCAGCCTGGTCTACAGAATGAATTCCAGGACAGGCAGGGCTACACAGAGAAACCCTGTCTCAAAACAAAAAAAAACAAAACAAAACAAAACAAAAAAAACAAAAAAAATGCATAAATGGATCATCCGAATCTAAAATGGAAATTAAGTCAAATAGCAATTTGAATACTCTAGACACAAACTAGACAATTACAAGGCAAGATGAATCATTCTTGAGGAGAAAAGAAACTAAAGTACAAAATAAATCAAAGATATTGGCTACGCACTACATGGAGTTACTAAGTGTATTTCCTAAATATAGCGTGCACATCACTAGGCCATTAGATAGAGGGGACAAGACATTAAGTTAGCCGTATTCACTTGTGAGTATGTTCATGTGTATAGGTTCAAACACTTGTGCTGTAGAGTTCATGTAGAGGTCAGAGGAAATGTCAGCGGTCTGTTCTCAGAGTCCACTTTGAGACATTAATTATTCACTGTTCAGGCTAACTGGCACATGGACTTCCAGGGTCTTAAGATCTACCACCTAGTTCACCCCAAGAGCACTAGGATCACAGCACACGTTACTCCATCCCAATGCAGGCCCTCATACATATACTTTACCCAGCCAAACCACTTTGCTCCAGTGTCACTTGGGTAAGGCAATTCAAAGCTACTTGGAAAGACTGAACATAAGAGGTGACTGTGATGACATCTGCTCCTACCCCCAGTCCCAGAACCCATTAGTAGTCAATAATTCAGTAGGGAATGATAGGGCCCTGCAAACACCTCCATGATTCATGATCCATAATTGCCTGTCTACAGGCCCAGGGCAGGCAGCTGCAGTTGCTATATATTCATATCTCAGCATTGGTAGCTCTGGTTTTTACGGTCTTCCTTCCTCTCCTTCCATAATGTTCACAGAGTACTCACCGGTATTTCCTCTCCAGTTTTGTTGCTGTTGTTGTTGGTTCTGTAACTTTGATATTCATTGACTGTAGATGTTTTACTGTGGTAACAGGGAGACAGGTTTACCCATGTGGAGAGCTTGTTTGGTGAATCCTCATGTGCTTTATGTCAACAAACGTACCCGGACATCTTACGGGACATTTGTTACTCCCTTGGCTCAGATGGCTTTACTGAGCCTGGTATCAATGTGCACATCTGGAGCCCCCACCTTATTTATAGAAAATTTCTAGATTCCTTTGAGTGCCTGAGGGGCATGGCTTCTGTGTTCCCAGGGTGGCTCGAACCAGCTTCAGAACCGAATGCCTCAGAGGAAACCGATGGGCATCTCACTAGGGCAGCCCACAGAAACATCCTGGTGGGAACTTGTTCAGTCCTCTGACTGAGCATCCAGAGGTTTGAGGGAGCTGTGTCTACCTTCCCACCTGCAGGGCAGCTTAGCCATCTGTAGGAAAGAAAGAGGTGTAGGTGGAGTGTGGTTTCTGAGGAAAGCTGGTGAGCTCTCCGGGTCAGGGCCAGGAATACTGCTGTTTGTAAACTTTGGGAACATGGGACGTTAACTACAACCCAGGGAGGCTAAACTGCCATGTCGCAGAGTGAAGTGCGAAGGATTTAGATAATGCAAGTATTGGAATAAGTGCAATGTGGGAAGGATTTAGATAATGCAAGTATTGGAATATTAAAAGGTCAAACATTTTTTCCCCTTGTAAGACATCTGAAAAAAAATCCAATTTCTTTTATTAGAAGACCCTTATCTCTGAATGTTAAAGAGAGAGGTATATATTTTAATTAGGTTTTTAATTAAATTGTAGCTACTTAATCAGAATCTCAAAATGTTCCATAGAGATCCGAAGGTTCAGGCCCACTCTTTTCCCACAGAGGCTCCAAAGATCTCATCTCTAGTCACACACTAGGGTGTGTGATCCTGAGTTTCTTGAACATGGAATGAACAGAATCAAGGCTCAGGCTACTGAAGGTCAGGACCAGGGCAAGCTCTGGGTAAATTTCAAGGCTCAGTCCCAGTACAAGCAAAACTGGAAGCCTGGGGGTTGCTAAACGTCCTCAGCCACTCTTTATTGACATTATTTGATAAGAGTGAGTTCCCCTTCCTTATCTACATAGTCAACACAGAGATAAAGTCCTCCCTCCAGTGGGTTCTGAGCAGGTGAATGAAAGAAATGGGAGTCGGGTGATGAAAACCAGGCAAGACTTTTCAGAGTTGTGGGATATATTAGAGAATCCTGCCCCCGCTGAGAAAGTGGATTCCAGGGATGTTCTAACGCTGTCAGTTTCAACAGGATAGGCAACAGCTGTGTCCTCCAAATTCCCCCTCCCCCTCAAAATAAAAACATACTAGTGAGTAAGTGGCCATGGCTAGGTATCAAGGTCTAGAGGCTGCTTCTCTGTCCTGGGGCCTGCTTCAAACATAAATCAGATTTAATTTTATTTGAACTACATCATTTTATTTCAAATCTCAGGAAATAGTCACTAAATCTTTTTCAAAAAATTCAAAAAGCTTTAATTCTGCAAATGTCATCTACCTAGCTCCCCGAGAAGACAAGGAAAATACTGATATGCAAGAATGACTTGGCTGCGACTGATATTTAAGGGTACTTTCTACAGGAGTTCACAGAGAGGAAGTGCTGAGAGGGGGGTCCCACTCTGAACCTGAGGTCTGTTCCCTTGGGCGTGAACAAGGAGAAAGCTTCTTCAGAATGTGCCTACACATGGGGAGCTTTTATTCCTTTTCAAATACCTCTGGGCTCTGAAGCTCTTTGGCAAACTGATGGGCAGGGCTGTCTTCCCACAGTACAATGCAGTTTGGCTTCCCTAGACTTTAAAGGGAGATCAACTGGGATGAATTAATCTATTTGGACTTTTTATATTTAGCCTAATTCTCAGAAATGCATATTCAGCGGGAGGCTTATGAAATGTGCATTTGGAATAATGAAATTCTCCATACTGGGGCTCAGGCAAAAGCTGAGCAAGCTAACAAACCCTTCATAGCAGGCTCTGAGGAAACCTGACAGTCCTAGTGCTTGTCTCCTACACGGGGGAGGGGGTGTTCAACATTTTAATGAGGATGCCCTTCCCTGAACCTTCATTTTCCAGGGGAAGAGTTGGGATTCTGTGATGGTTCACCCTGCTGAGCCAAGGCCAGTCAGTGAAGTTGAAGTTAACCTTGTCCTCGCATTGAAGTTCAGAACACGGACAGCTTCGCTGCTTGGCACAATAGCCGCATTTTTAAAATATTGTCTATTATGTTGAATCACGGCACACGCTCATAATTCTCTCTTTTAACGTTGAAAGAATACTTTTAAAGCATAATATGTTAAACACTCCATATAGCTCCACTGTGGCTGCATTTCTAGTTCTCTTTTGCTCCTTTCTCTCTTCTCCTCCCTGGCAGCATCAACTGGGACAAACAAGTTAGAAATACAGAGTCTCACCAGTCTTCCTGAGTTAGAAGTCCATTTTGATCAGATCTCCTGGGAATTTACATGGGGGACCCTCTGAAGGAGCACAAATGTAGATGTAACTGCTTTCCATTGTCCTAGGTTCTGAGCTGTCCAGACTCTGAGGAATCCCGAAGGACAGACAGCTACCTGGGTGGACAATGGATGCTGTGGTGTCAGAAGTCTGAAGCTTCTTCTCACCTTCCTACTGCTTAGGCAGGAATGTGGCTGGGAGATGCGTGGGTGGGTGCTGAGATGAGGAGGCATCTGCTCCTCATACAAATGAACTTGGGCACTTGCTGTCTGCAGAGCTCTGCTCTCTGTGCAGTGTGGAGTCTCCTGTGTGAGTCTGTGAAATCCTGCATTAGGCCAAAGCCTTGATGCTTGCCTGTGGGTTTCCACACAAAATGGTACAAAAACACACCCAATCCAATAGAGGAGTATTCTGCCCCAAAGTTACTATGACTGCTTACTCATAATACCCAGCCATGGTTCCCAAAGCCACACCATCTGCCTGGTAAATGCCCTATTCACCAGGTTCCACAGATGACCCATGGGTCCTGTATCCTTGATGTGATGGGCCGGGATCCTTCACTTGTGGGTGGTGCCCTTCGCAGTGCTGAGTGAGGAACAGGGCTTGCTAAAGTTGGTCTACTTGGGCCAGTCTTGAGCCTTCTCTTTATGCTGAGCTCTGAGCACCCCTGCCACAACTCTGAGATCTAAGTCCTAATCTTCGCTTTCATACAGTGGAATTCATCATGTTAATTAGAAAACCTCTGCATTCCATTACAGTCTTTTGCAAAAATAGCCCACATTTATAACTTGCAAGTATATTCTTTTAATAAGTGGCTATTTATCTGCTCATCCATCCATAGATGCATACATATCCTGCTTGCTTTACATAAACCTGCAGTTTATCAGATATGTGTATGTATCTACCTACCTATCTGACCCATCATCCATCCATCACCCATCACCCGGCCATCTCTCTGTATCATATAGCTACCCTCTGTACCTGCCTGTCCTCTCTACCCATCAGCTATGTCTGTATCTAATGCTACCAGTGGAGAGAATTGGGAATCATTATGTAGTGGGGTAAGCATCTCTCTTCCCTAGTGTCCAAATCAACAGCAGTTTAGAAACACACCTGGCAGTGCTCTGATACACCTGTGTAGTTAGGTTAGGATTTTTCTATTCCATCTGTTGAGCTTCAGATGGGACAAGAATGCATTGATAGGCAGAAACTATGTGAACTTTTATTTTAAAGCAGAAAATATGGTGGTAGGGGTTCCCAAAGCATTGTTCCATAAGATGATTGCTTATTCAGTGTTTTGATCGTGCAACCTAAAAGTGGATCTTCAACCATGCCATTTTCTTCTATAAGAAAATCCGTAAGTGCTTAGGGCTATGGACATAGGATAGTCAAGATGACTACTTTTGTTAGGCTAACTTTTAGACTCCAGTATTGGAAAAGGCCAAGGGCTCTGGCCTGTGTGAGCAGAAGTCACAGCTACTGAGAGACCCCAACTCAATGTTTTTAGACCCCTAAACAACTAGCCCAGCACAGAGTAACTTGTTTTTCTGCTTTCAGCTTGAGAAAGATAGCCCACCCTGTTTAGTTCCAATGTTTAACTATACAATGCCCCAAGGATATGTGCTCCAAATAATCTCTAACCTTCCTTAAGGCATAAACTATTGCCTGACTTCCTCATTCTGTACTTCAGGTTCGGTGTATAATTTGTCCTCCACCCCTTGCCTTGTGAATTGTGTCCTTCACCCCTTGTCTTGTGATTTTTCCCCTTTAAATACCCCTGAGTGATATGGGTGTCACCTTCTGAGGCATGGGGCACTGGGTCACCCTTGTGTTTCAGGTTTTACACTACAATGGGTATGTAGACCCCAACTTGTACATTAGATGTATCAGAGCATATTTGATGCAAAATGGATAATTTACTAGTTCCCACAAAACCATAGCTTCAGACCTTCATTTTTAATGGGAAAAGCTCAGCCAATGTGGAATCTCCAATTCAAATCTAGGTCCCAAACTCTCTCGCTTATCCTTTTAGCCTCTCTAAGTCCTGTGTCATCTGTGGAAGCTCTGCCGCCGCTCCAGTCAGAACGATTCCTTTCTTCTCTGGGCATCCAGCCTTCTGTTTGATTAGCTTAGCAGTATTTGCTGGTTGTTTGCATGCCTGTCTCCCCATCAACACATTAAACATCACACAGGAGACGCTGTCTAATTGATCTCTGTTCTCTCAAGAAGCCACCTACAGAGTGCTGCAGATACCATGGGATGGAGCTGAGACTATTTGATAAGCAGCTTGGGCTATGGAGGCTGGTGGATCCAGGAGTGGGGAAGGCATCTAAGGTCTTCTAGAGTGCAGATTTCATCTTTGGCACTACACTGCTGATTCCTCCAAGAGCATGAGGTCCTAGGAAGCAGAGGAACTCACAGGAGCAGGAGCGCATGCCTACCACATGCACATTCAGCAGCATGTATAAAGAATACACAGTAAGGGCAGGGGGAGCATGCACAGTCTTACACATTGGCTTATCCACCAATGTCCAGAGCCCTTAGTGTGGCAAAGGGCAGAGGAACTTCATGGCCTGTGAGACCCAATGCACTTTCTGAAAAATCTCTATGCACAGGCTATCTCCTCTGGCTGTTGGTTTGGGAAGTTGTGTTGTACACAGCTGCCACTCAGCCTGGTTTGGAGATATGGCAGATGCATGAGGACTTTACCCCTCCTGACTGTAAGGATAAAGGCAATGAGTGGACTATCACCCTATCCCACCTTAAGGATGGGGTGCTGAGGGGGATCATCACCCCCGTGACTGTGCAAGTTGGGGAGCTCCTGGGTTCTCATTCCCTCCTCAGGGTAAGGATGAAGCAGTGCCTGGAGCCCTCGCTCTGCCTGACTGTACAGATAACCAGGTGCCTGGGACCGCTCCATTGCTGGATGCATGTACACGTGTGTCTCTCCCAGACTCCAGCTTCCCTGCCCCACCATTGTCTTCACCAGCAGCTGCCCACAGTCTGTCTCTTCAATTCATGCTTACCTCTCTGAACTCAGACATTTCCACAGGATGGAGGCAGACTACTTAGATTACTTAACTTCATTTCTTAAGCAAACTGTAACCAGGACAAGAAATCCCTATGGGGTGTGTGTATGTGTGTGTGTGGGGGGGGGTGTATGTGTGTGTGAATGTGAGTGTGTGTGTATGTATGTGTGTATATGTAGGTGTGTGTATGTGTGTATATGTAGGTGTGTGTATGTATGTATATGTAAGTGTGTGTATGTGTGTGGTGTATGTGTATGTGTATGTGAATGTGAGTGTGTGTGTATGTGTGTATATGTGTGTATATGTAGGTGTGTGTATGTATGTATATGTAGGTGTGTGTATGTATGTATATGTAGGTGTGTGTATGTGTATATATATAGGTGTGTGTATATGTGTGTATGTGTGTGGTGTATGTGTGTGAATGTGAGTGTGTGTGTATGTGTGTATATGTGTGTATATGTAGGTGTGTGTATATGTATATATGTGTGTGTGTGCACACTCGCGCACGTGTGCTGAGATTTAGGAAAAAAAAGAATTCTTCCTAGGGGTGATTGTTCAACAAATAAATGGAACAGAGTTCTGGGTTTCACACAGCACAGACCCAGCGACAGGAGTCCTCAGATTTAGCACCAGGCTCTCTTGTCCTAGTCTGGCAGTGTGTGAACTCCTCTCCATTCTGTGCTCACTCTAGGGACCATTTATAACTGTTCTTTCTAGCTGAAAATTTCCCTCTCTATATATACATGCCCTCTTTTAAGCTATGAATATCCAACTGAAAGATTAAAAAAGAAGAGAAGAGAAAAAAATCTAGTCTTCCAATTAACCTTTCAAAAACATTCCTGAGAACTAAGGCACCCTGAAGGCAGAGAGGACCCTTTCAGAGGCTGGGCTCTGGAGGCATGAACAGTGACAGACAGCCAAGCCTAGACCAGTGCATTAGTTCCTTGTTCTCTGCTCTTGAATGAGTGTGTGACCAGCTGCTTCAGGTCCCTGCTGCCTTAACTGTGAGTATTGATGGGATGTGGCCTGGAACTGTGCACTAAGGAGAAGCCTGCCTCCCTCGTAGCTGCTGCTTTGGTTGGGCTTCCTGATCAGAGCAAATAGAAAAGCCTCTTGGGAAGAAAGACTGTATGTGAGTTTCTTTTAAATAGCTATGTATGGACAGTACGCTTGGACTCTCTTCTCTTTCTGGAGACGCCCTTCTTTGAACATTTGCTTCAGCTGAGCTTCCATAGTTGCCATTAAGTGCTGAGGGCTAGTGTGGCTGTTTTGACATTAGAATCTAATGACAATGGTTCAGCATCCATGGGTGAGGCTGTCACCTATAGGTGCTCACGCCACTTCTGAATGCCTGAGTTTTGACAAACATTGCCCAATTGTACCGGCTGGTTTGGGGTGTCAACTTGACACAGGCTGGAGTTTATGACAGGGAAAGGAGCTTCAGTTAACGAAATGCCTCCATGAGATCCAGCTGTAAGGCATTTTCTCAATTAGTGATCAAGAATGGAGGGCCCATTGTGGGTGATGCCATCCCTGGGCTGGTAGTCCTGGGTTCTATAAGAGAGCAGGCTGAGCAAGCCAGGGGAAGCAAGTCAGTAAGGAACATCCCTCCATGGCCTCTGCATCAGCTCCTGCTTCCTGACCTGCTGGAGTTCCAGTCCTGACTTCCTTTGGTGATGAACAGCAATGTGGAAGTGTAAGCTGAATAAACCCTTTCCTCCCCAACTTGCTTCTTGGTCATGATGTTTTGTGCAGGAATAGAAACCCTGACTAAGACAGCAACTTAGGGGCTTGCTATCTGGAGAGAAAATTGCTAAGGGCCCCCAAGAGACACACTAGGTGTCAAGGGGACAGGAAAGAAATGCTACCATCTTCGCTAAATAATATTGATCTCTCTAAAACACAAAAACTGACCCAGTTATGTTCACAGAGATAATCATAGAAAGACTTTTAGAATCTGAGAGGAAAGGCTCATGAGAAAGTTCAAATGTAATATTTGATATTAGTATGTAAAAAAATTAATAACATCAAACCTAATACAGTTCTGGGGAAAATTATAGGAGGCTATGTGAGAAGGGTTCCCATGAAAATGTTTAGGGCATGAAAGCATTTAGACACAAAAGTCAGCCAAATAATGCATAGACTTCTTTGTCTTAGTTAGGGTTTCTATTGCTATGAAGAGACACCATGACCAAGCAACTCTTACAAAGGACAATGTTTAACTGGGGCTGGCTTACAGGTTCAGAGGTTTAGTCCAGTATCATCAAAGCAGGAGCATGGCAGCATCCAGGCAGATATGGGGCTGGAGAGTCGAAAGTTCTACATCTTGATCCAAAGGCAGACAGGAGAAGGCACTTAGAAGGAGGGTCTCAAAGCCCACCTCCACAGTGACATACTTCCTCCTCCACAGTGCTGCTCTCTGGGCCAAGCATATTCAAACCACCACACACTTCTTAGAAATCAAAGTCTGTTCACTCGAATACCACTGGGAAAGGCTGGATGTGGAATTAGCCCCGGGCACTACTGTGGCCAAATCATCATGCCTCAGCCCCAGCCAGATTGACAGCATGTCAAGCCAACATCTCCATGTCTTGGCAACCTTCCTGGTCCTGTCCTGTATCATAGCACAGCCTCAAAAAAGGGACCTTTCAGGACCAGCAGAGTTCTTCATGGAGCTGAAACTTAACACTTGCTTATTTTCTATCTCTCTGTCTCTGACTCTATCTCTCTGACTCTCTCTGTGTGTATGTCTCTCTCTCCACCTCTGCCTTCTCTGTCTTTCTCTTTCACATACACACACGTACAGAGAGAGAGAGAGAAATTCTCTTTCTCACATATACTCTCTCTCTCTCTCTCTCTCTCTCTCTCACACACACACACACACACACACACACACATCTCTGCTAAACAAGAGGACCAAGTCATCTCCAGGTTCAGAAGACATGACTAATATTCCCCTCCTCTGTGAAGGAAGCAGGAACAGGCCAATACACAGAAACCCTTCTCCCAGGACTTGGTCACAGCCCTTCTCAGAGCTCTGATGCCACCCTGTGGTAACTCAACACCTCTGGATCCCTGGTACCTGGTTCCATGATTAGGAATGAAGCTATCACAGAGTGTAATTTATCACTCTGGAATGACTCACAACCACCCCATGGCTTTGTTTATGTGTCGTGCTTTTTCTTTTTTATTACTATTTTTAAAGTTAGCGTGTAAAGTAATGGGCCTCACTGTGGGATTTTCATGTCACTAAAATTAGTTCTGTCTTTAGCTTCATTCCCTATTACCCTCACCAGTCCCCATGCATTCTCTGGCTGGTTCCTTTCCTCCCTCCAAATATGCCCTTCTTCTACATGCATATCACCTGTACTTCATGACCCTTTCATACCCCTCTAGTTCTCTTCCTCACTTCACATAGACCTCTTCCCATCAAGCTGGGTTTTGTCCCTACCTCCATTTGCCTAGAAGCAGAAGTTCTTGGTGACAGCCTCACCCATGGATGCTGAACCATTGTCATTAGATCCTAATGACAAAACAGCCACACTTGCCCTCAGTACTTAATGACGACTATCAAAGCTCAGCTGAAGCAAATGTCTGCTTGAGACAGAAATGCAGGATCCGAAATCCCCACTGCTTAGAGGAACCCAGGACCCACGGAGAAGGAAGATCAGCTAAAGTGGATCCAGAGCATCTGGAGTGGCAGACCTTGTTACCTCCATTAGAAGGAAGGATGCCTGACTTACTGGTCCTAGCTGGGACTCTCGGGAAGGAAGTGATAGTTTAAGTCCTAAGCTGAACATAACTCAAGAGGTGAATTTTTATGATTCTTATTGAGTGGTTGAATTACAAATGCCATAGTAACAAAGGGATGGGTTGGGTCTATGGCTCAGAAATACAGTGGCAGCATCTAATTCATCAATAAAGCCTAAGGGTATATGACTCAATTGGAGAGCACTGGTCTAGAAACCACCAACCCAAGACTGAGGTCATTGCTCAGTGGTGGCCTAGTGCTGACCTAGAAACCACATTGGGGGCTGGAATGTATGGGTCAGCAGGAGGGTTCCTGGCTAGAATCTTCCAATGAGGGCAGGAAGTATGGGTCAGTGGTAGAATCCTTACCTAGAATACACCAGTAAGAAGCTGAGGAATGGCTCAGTTGTAGAATACCTGTATTAAAAATACCAGTAAAGGATGGAGGCATGGTTCAGAAGGAGAGCCTCTACCTAGAATTCCCCAGTGTGAAATGGAGGTATAGCTCAGAGGGAGAGCACCTGCCTAGAATCAGTGCTTTCCCAGGAGAAAAGAGGCCTGCAAACTCTGAAGTGCTGAACTGGCATAAGGTGTAAATTCGAGTAAGAAATCTCTGTATTGCACTCTTGAAATGCCAAGTGGAGGAAACCTAGAAGAATCCTAAAAGTATCCGATTTCTCTTTTACTTCCAAGTTCTTTGGGGGTATAGGATAAAGCCGGACATCTAGGCTGTGTCTAGTCTACAGGGCTATAGGATGACAATTTGGAGCACAGTGGACTCCTGTCAGAAACTAAGCTTCCCAAGACTAAAACAAAGACCCACACTTGATGCTTGGAAAATAACGGTTCTGGCAGCTCTGAGCCCAGCTCTGACGCACAAGGCAAACACTGAGAGACAAGATGGGACAAGCAGACAGGGAGAGGTTCTGGTGGAAACCTTTGGTAATGACCATCACTCCACAGACATGTCCACACAGAGAACAGGAACATGGCGCTCTGAGACCCTGTGGGCCCAGGCATCATATGTCCATAAGAACCTTCATGGACACTCAGTTCTGAGGTTCTTACTCCACTGTAGTGGCGTATGTAAAACATGTGCTGGCCTTGCCTACCTGTCTTGTTGTCTGCTCTGATCTTTTATTTACCATCACTACACAACCTTTACAATCCTCACTGGCCCAGTAAGAACAGTAAGATCTGGAGGTTCTGTTACTTGCATATAATAAAGACTGTGGTTCCCACACCTGATGTCACACCTCAGTCACTGACGGCTCAAGGGAGAGACAGACCGGAAGATGATCAGTGAGCTGTCTTGTGAGATAACCAAGGGGCATCTAAAAGCAAGTGGCACAGAGAAAGCGGAAACTTTCTGTAATCCCTGGGTGAGTCAGGACCAACACATCCCTGCTATGGGTAACATACCACCCCTGGAGAGGCTGTAGTCTGAGAACTTCACGGGGCTTGGAGGGTCGTCACATCAGTGATTCCAAGTGACTGAAAACAGCAGAATCCGGAGGTTTAGAGATTCCTTTATCAACATATATATGCAAATATATGCATATATCTCTGTGTACCCAAGAGCTACCTAGATTATCCATACATGCCTTAAAGAACTCTTTTAAATGTACAAATTAAAATTTTCACTAGGAAGGAAGGATCATGTCCTAATTTTATCTGCATCAGTTTAGCTGTATATAAACTTATGGCCTGTCTCCCAATTGATAGTGTCGGGATTTAATTAAGCAAAGTATAAGACTGAAGATCTGTATCTTGCATAATTCGCCCACTAATACTTCACCCCCAAGGTTACAGAGGTGGGAGATACAGTCTTTAGGGGTTCGGGAGTCATGAGGATGAAGCCCATATAAACAGGATTAGACCCTTCATAAGTGAGACCCCACAGAGCTCCCTGCCCCTTCCACATGTGGAAACGGAGATGGCGCCATCTATGAATCAGAAAGCTGCACTGAGTCTGGCCTATGTCTTCACTGTGCATCCCTGGCCCCTGGAAATGTCAGCATTAAACTGGGTTGTTTATAAGTCAGCCTGCTGTAATCTTTGTGCTACAGCAACTAAAACTAAGAGGAGCTCACAGGTATCTCCGGCAGGATGAAAATGTTACAACTGACATAATATTCATTAATCACAGTTACTTAGTAACAAACTTTTTGGTTTGTTTTTTTTTTAAGCTAAAGAAATTGAATCTCCTTTTGTCTGTTTTACCAAAGGTCTCCTTACAAGCAGAATTTTACAGTTTCTTGTAGGTGTAGGGTAAAGATAGAAAGCAGAAAAGACAAAGTCCTGTTCTATAACCCTGAGGATGCTGTGATTTCCACCATGTCTAAGAAGCCATGGAGCGGAAGGACAAAACAGACAAAGAGCAATAAACCCTGAGCACCGGGAGGGCTCAAGTAAGCGCAGATTCAAGCCCAGTCAGCAGGGAGGGCTACCGTGGGCTAGGATGCAACCCCAGTCAGCAGAGAGGGCTACCGTGGGCTAAGATGCAAGCCCAGTCAGCAGAGAGGGCTACCGTGGGCTAAGATTCAGGCCCAGTCAGCAGAGAGGGTCCGTGGGCTAAGATTCAAGCCCAGTCAGCAGGGAGGGCTGCAGTGGGCTAAGCTGGCAGCATACATGAACCTCTGGATCCAACTCCAGCACAATAACAGCTGTGTGGCTTACCTACACCTGCAACCCCAGAACTCTGGAGGTGGAGACAGGAGGATCAGAAGGTCAAGGGCAGCCCCAGCTACAAAATAAAGGATAGACAAGCCCGAGATCCAGAAAATTCTGTCCACAAAAAAGCAATAAGTCACTTAACGTACACTCATGTCTGGGGGGCTCACAGCAAGGTGAGCCACCGTTTTGTCTCTCCTCCCTTCGCAGCCTGGCCTGTCTACAACCGTACCACACAAGGGCCTCCCCAGGAATACTGCCTGCCCCCTCACCTTTCTCATCATTGCAGGCCTTAGCCCTCTGGAAACTGAGGTGAAAATACACTCTTCGTTAAGTTGCTTTTGATCTTTGTGTTTTATCACAGTGAACAGAAAAGTAACTACTGTAACCTCACAGGCACAGTGCCCTTCGGCTTTAAGGGTAGTCAGAGAAGAGACCCTTTGACGGGGAGAGGGTGGGCTCCCCTCTGCCTCCATCTTTGCAGGACCTGTATTAACAGAACTTAACAAAGCCTGTTGATTTCTCCTATTTAGATGTCCTAGGTCATGTATTAAGAAATGAAAGTTAGCTGGGCAGTGGTGGCACACGCCTGTAATCCCAGCACTTGGGAGGCAGAGGCAGGAGGATTTCTGAGTTCAAAGCCAGCCTAGTCTACAGAGTGAGTTCCAGGACAGCCAGGGCTACACAGAGAAACCCTGTCTCAAAAAAACAAACAAAAAAAAAAAGAAATGAAAGTTAAATACTTGAGTACCTTCTTTAGATTGTTTCTACGGGTGGTAACAACCATGGGCAAAACTATTTAGTTGTTATTTTACCTGAAATACTACCATCTCAACCAGCTCTCTGGGACAGCCATTTAACTATCTTTTGGAAGTCAGACACCACCCTGCCACCACTGTTGTGCCACTCAGCAGGGCATTATCTTTGCTCAGTCATATCTTGCTTCTTGTAATCAAGAGAAGCTTTAAAAGTCTGGGATAATGCTAGCTGTCCCAATCTCATCCGCAGATTCCACACCTACTTACTGAATGAACACTCTAGGATGAATGACTGGACTGCCTTCCTCTTCATGTTTTCCCCACCTCCTGCAGTGCTAGTCCTTGCTGAGGAGGCTTTGTCCCTCCTTCATGGATGTGTACACATCTCCATGTGGTCTTCTTTAAACTGTGCCTCTTCCTCATGTCCAAATAGAAAGATCTTCTGCAGATGTTCAAACTGAACCCTTGACTTGCTGCCTAACTGAACTCATCAGCTATGACCTGCAACTGTTCTTGAGTTGGGTTTTTCTAGAGCCCCACTTCTTTATAGAGTCAGACTATTCTAGAGCTCCACTTCCTTATCAAGTCAGACTGTTGTAGAACCCATGTCCTTCTAAAAATCAGGCTGTTCTAGAACCCTGCTTTCTTCTAGAGTCAGGTCATTTCAAAGTCCCATTTCTTTCTAGAGTCAGACTGTTATAGAATCCCACTTCCTTCTAGAATCAGACTAATATAGAACCCATTTCCTTCTAGAGTTGAGCTATTCTAGAACCCATTTCCTTCTAGAGCCAGGCTATTCTAGAACCCCACTTCTTTCTAGAGTTGGGCTATTCTAGAACCTCCTTCCTTCTCCAGTTGTGCTGTTCTATAGCCCCACTTTCTTTCCAAAAGAAACAATTTTCCTTCTGCTACCAAAGAAGCTCTCCCAGAAATGTTCTTAGTATCTAAACATGCACAGACACAGCCCTTCCATACTGGAAAACCTACCAACTGGAAGTGCTGACCCGTTTCAACCATAGCCTGTACACGAAATATCACAGCAACACGTACCATTCACCGGACATGAACTGGCATGATTCCTTCAGAACCAAAAGTGACTACTTAAAGAGTGAGCAGGAATCTGGGCACTGGTGGTTAAGACTAAGAAGTGAGCTGGAAAGATTGCTCAGTGGGTAAAGTTAATTGCTACCAAGCCTCATAACTTGAGTTATATCCCTGTGACCTACAGGGCGGAAGAAGAGATCCAAGTTGCCTTCTGACCCACACACATACAGCAGCATACATGCATACAATGCACACTCATAATCACATACACAACTGCATACACTCAACATAAATTAATAATTTTTTTTAAGTTGGAAGGTCGAAAGACCTAAATGTTTGTCAGAGGCTCTTTGTAAACCAAGCGGCACAGCTGTCATCTTTTATAGGGGTCTTTTTCTTTATTCCCTTTAAACATGGCCTTGAAATTTGGTGTCTGGGAGAATATATGCATACTGGATCAAAGATGTGTTGCCGGCATATTTTATGAAGACTCTACAATCTAACTACAAAGCACCAGCAGGAGGAAAGATTATTTTATTCTGCCTGACATGAAATTATGCAGAGGCGCTTCCAGTCAAAACAGAACACCATCAGGAAATGCAATCGCTTCAGTCCAACACCCCTCTGCCTTCAGAACTCCCAGAGAGCCTTGACTCCAGCAAGCACACCTTCCAAATTTCATCACCTGCACAATTTGGAAGCTCTAATAACAAAAGATAAAATGACATGTAAGCCCATCAGCTGTGCTTAATACAATAGGTGCAGAGGACCCAAATACTCAGGAACACCAAATACAGAAAGCAAAGGCTCAGAGAACATTTTCTAGTTGTAATGGTCTCTAAATTACCCAAGAAAGGGTAGCCCAGAGTGACGAATTGATCCCTACTGATCCTTCACAAGAATATAATGGCTTTGCAGATGCCCATGGACCCTTCCCACGAGGGACATTTTAGAGTGTCTGTGAACCCTGTGCCCATAACTATGGGGGCCAAAGTAGCCCAGTCACCAGGGATACAGACTCTGTGGGTACCAAGCTTTCTGATGAGCTGTGAACGTGAACTTTCCACTGAAATTGGAGTGGCAGATGTGCACAGGGAGAAGCCACCCTAGTCCTGGGGTGGTGGTGAGGATGGGAGTGGGGGTGGGGGTGGGGTGGGGGTGGGGATGGGGGTGAGTTCATGTCTGATGTCAGAGCTAAGAAGTCCTGGGAAAAGTTAAGAGGAAAGTAGAGAAGGGAGAGAAAGCTGACCTGACAGAAGGATCCTTGTGTCGAGGTAAGAAGTCCCACTACTGAGTCACTTGTATTGAAGAGCCCCACCCCCACTGGTGAGCTATTCATATGAAGAACCCCCTCCATGGTGTTAAGTGATCACACATTTCCCTTTGAGCCAATCAAGATTGAGAAACGGTTTGAACATCAGCCCTCATTGGCTGTGTGTAAAGGGTGATTCTCCTTGCTATGTGAGGACACAGCAATCTGCAGTTGAATGGGACATGTTGACTAGGAAGCCATTATAGTCACACAGGGAAAATGGCCCCACTGTGGGCAATAGAGGTGACAGGATCAATGTGTACAGAGATAGCCCTGCTGTGAGTGCCAGCCTCGGGTCACAGAATTGGAAGGCCTTTCAAAGACAGCCCCTGAGAGGGACAGCATGACACAGATGGCAGGAACCTGGTCACACTCATGGGCAGATGAGAGGAAGTCCCTTGATTGCTTTAGCCCAGCCCTTGTGGACACGGTCTCAGGACTCCCATCTTATGCAGGCTGGCCTGGAAGTGTCTAAGAGGAAGTCTTTGGCCGGGCAATGGTGGCGCACACCTTTAATCCTAGCACTTGGGAGGCAGAGGCAGGCGGATTTCTGAGTTCAAGGCCAGCGTGGTCTACAGAGTGAGTTCCAGGACAGTCAGGGCTACACAGAGAAACCCTGTCTGGGGTGGGTGGGGAAGGATGTCTTAGAAGCCCCCCTTTCCCCCGAGACCTGGAAGACCTTACAATGCTGAGAGGAGGGAAGTCACAGGGAAGAGGGGGCTCTGATTCTGAACCCTAAAACACCTACTCCTCAGCCCTGAGAGACTGTGGCTTTGCCCCACAATTCTGCTTCCTGTGCAACTGAGCTGGCCCCCACTGCGGGTGCTAATCCATCTAGACTGTAAAACACAGTCACCATGTATCTCCCCCGAGATCTGCTCTGAACAAAGCTCTGACTCCCTGATCCTCAGGCTCCCTCAGCCCTGCTAGATTTTGCCCCCAACCCCGGAGAGAACCGAGCCTTGCTCTGCAGGGCACCGTTCCCACTGCAGGCTCCTGCTAGCCTCTCCATTAGTAAATTATCATCCCAGGCTATCCCTCGGGAGGGCCTCCGTGTCTGCATTCGCCCCATCTTGACCCCTACCTCAGAGCCGGTTTTGGGTACCTCCCAGCCGCTCCACAGCATTACTGGTCTGGCCCTGGCTGACGTGAAGACATGATTTATGGGTGAGAGTTTGCTCCGGTGCCATCAATGCCTTGTCCCGTGGTGTTGAGATGAAACGCAGGGTACAGTTGGCAGCCAGAGCTCGTTTCTCACAGCCAATGCAGCCATTGTTCAAATTCTGTTTCTGCTCCAAGGAAGACACAGCTCAGATTCCAACAGCGAAGCCAGGGAGACCCTTCCCTGCCAGCAACGTTTTTTCTGTCTGCTACGCGAAGCCAACCTCATATAAGAAGGAGACTAGACTGGTTTTGCATCCAGGCTCAACTACAGGACTGAGGAGATCCTCCACTCTGCTGGAGGTCACAGTGAGGTTCTCACCCCAGTTGTCACTGTTTACAGCACAAACCAGCCTGATGACTCGGAGACCCAGAACCAGCAGAGCCCACAAAGCCCTTGTTACTGGAACTTTATACCCGCTGTACCCACCATATACCAAACAATCTAGAAAGTCCATGGTCATTGATAGTAAAATACGTGTCTGAAATAACTACCAAGTGTGTTCAGAGCAACCAGGCTAGAGATGGCCTCCTTGACCTATGGTCCTTCAAGAGCAGACAGAAGCCTGTATGTGTGGAGACCCGTCTGTGTGTGTGTGTGTGTGTGTGTGTGTGTGTGTGTGTGTGAAGGTCTATATGTAAAGAAGCAGGAGTCCCGAAACCTCTTCTCTTTCTACCACAACTTTGGGGTCTGAGGCAAAAAAAGACAAAGGAAGACAGAAGGTTATCTCCTCCTTCTGTACCAAGGGTACCATACTGTTGTATCATGAGGCCAGGCAAGAGACCATATCATGAGCACAGAGAAAAATATCATATTACATTGTGCACAAGCAAGATACCACAGTGTGCCACAGGGGTCTGCAGAATAGGGTACAGCAGTGTATTACAAGCACGTGCGCTGACCACAGTGAGATGGTTCAGCTCATAGTCTAAACACTGGCTTGCTCAGGTGCCACAGGTTTCAAAAGGCATTGGAGACTCAGCTATTTCACCTAAAGATGTTATTCAGCGGAGGCAGATCCCCATTCAACAATGACAGCAAGTGACCCAGCATCCACAGGCGTCTGCAGTCAGACATTGCCTCTCCAGGAGAGGAGGGGTCCATCCCTTCCTGAGAAAATGTATTTCTTCACATCTAGCACAATTCAGCTCCATTCAAGCCTGAAAGAACAAATTATAGGAAATCCCCCAGCATCGACACGGTCCCAGCCCTGAATCAAAGCACCCACTCATGTCCTCATTTGCTCTTATTGTTAGCTCTCTGGGTCTGTAGCATCGTCCATCTCTCCCAAATGTGTTGTATGTGTGTGTGCATGTGCGTGCATGCATGCGTGTGTGTGTGTGTGTGTGTGTGTGTGTGTGTGTGTTTGCTGCATTGTCAGGAACATCCTGAGTGTCTAGTCCTCTCTGGACTTTGTGGCACAAAGCTAGGTCAGTGTGTGTGTGTGTGTGTGTGTGTGTGTGTGTGTGTGTGTGTGTGTGTTTCTATGTGCCTCTGCATGTTTGTATATACAAGTGCATTTGAGGACAGAGGCTAATGACAGATGTTCTCTATCTCCCTCTACCTTTTTCTTTAAGACATGGTTTCTCACTTTCCCACTGCTACCTGAGACTTCCACATTTGGCTAGACTAACTAACCAGCAAACTCCAGAAATCCTCCTGTCTCTGTCTTCCCAGTGTAGGGATTACAGGTCTGGTCTGTACTGGCTTTTTAAGCATAGGTTCCGGGGACTGAGCTCAGGTCCTGGTGCGGAGCCACCTCTCCAGGCTTTCTGTGGCTTCTTTTTGATACCACCTCCAATGCCCAGCCCAGCACCCCGCCCCTGCCTAACCTAAGGAATCTGAAGAAATGCTGGTGGTACATGTCACAGCAACACAGTAGATTCACCTCAGTGCCTGCTGCCCACACTTACAAACTCAGTCAATTGTGGTGGTGTGTTGACTCTTGCTACTCCCACTGCATTGCACAGGCAGAAATCATCCTGTGCTTCCTCTCTAGAGACCAGGGCAGCACAGTGGGTCAGGTGACCACCAGGGTTTCACCACAAGTACCTGAAAAGAAATCAAGGCGAGGCAAACTGCAAAGGGAAAGGTCTCAGCCATTACTCCGCTCCACTCAGCCGAAAAGCAGAGTCAGACCCCAGATTCATCCTGACTGAGTGCCTGACCTGGCTTCCCCCACACAAGGGAGATAGCGCAGAATGCATCTGTCTCAGCAAGCAGCTCCAAGGACCAATGTCAGACACAGAAGGGAATCGAGTATGTTTTTAGGGACAGGCACCCTGCCAGGTTTCAAGGAACAAAGACCTCCAACTTATTCAAAGCTTGGCCCTGGGTGTGCAAGCCCTGGAAGGTTAATATAGACTGAGAACCAAAGATGGTCCCGTGTGTCCACACAGTGACAAAATAACCATACCAAAGTTGCTCTTCATGCCTCGGGACTAGAAGTTTCTGGCTGAGCTGCAAAGAAATCTGTGGTGAAGGCATTCCACTAGGAAAGCAACGGGAACTCCACTGAGAAGCAGGCACATGGGGTGGGGAGGAGATGCAGCACAGGCAGAGACTTCTGGAAAGGCCTGCCCCACTCCAGGCCTGTTACAGACGCATGCGGAAGTGCAGAGACCAAGGAAAGCTGAGAAGCACAGCAAGTGTCACACTGTTCCGTCCAAGGTCATGTTCTCCAAGAAGGTTACAAACTACAAGAGATAGTCCAGACGGTGCTTTCTAGAAGCAGTGTATCTTGCCAGATGATGTAACAATGTTCTTTATTCTCCTGAGGTAACTGTCATCTCACAGGCTTGCTCGCTTCCTTCATCTACCAACTTAGACCTGGTCCTGGAAGCTTCTAGCCTCCATATAATCCTCTCTAGGCCTAGGATGTAGTCAGCCTCTGAGGTTTAGTGCTGATAAACTCACCCTCTCTGGTTTTTCTGAACTCTGCCTAGCTGGTCCTGTCTCAGCTGTTCTGGCTCAAACGCCTCTCTAAGTTACCTGATTCAGTGTGGCTTCTCTCTCCTGGCCTCTCTTGAATTGCTCTGCCTGGCTTCATACTAACTTTGGCAATCTGTTCACATCTTCTAGCTCCTTCTCATTCTCTGCCTCGCTCTGTCTTCACCTGTGTCTAACTTGTCTCTGCAAAACTCTCCTCCTCATTTTCTCTCTCTGCACTGCTCTCTCTTAAGTAGCTTCCCTTTCCTCTCCTCATGAGAATTGGGCACATCCTAGTCTGTCAAATCTTTCTCTGACTCATCACTTTGTCCGCCACTCAATTAGACACCATTTTCAAAGATGGGTGTTTCCTTCTACAAACTAACTTTACCTTCTTTGTTTGAAGGGTGTGTCTATATTCCAGCCAAAGGGATTAAAGGCACATGCTAAGAAACAGGTTAACACAATCTCAGGGTTCAGAGTATGATCAGATATCATGCAACAGGATGATTTGGGGTTGACAGTTCTCTGAGCTTCTCTATGGCCCTAGCACACTGCAGACCGACTACAACAGACCGATCCCTTCCATTCTCCATGACCTTGGTCCAATCCCTTCCTTTAGCCATGACCTTGGTCTACTTGTAGAATTAAAAGCATCAGACACAGGAGGAACCCAGATGGGAACACAGATGCTCAGGAGGACATGAGCATGTGCAGCAGCCAAAGAGAAAACAGCACAAGCCAGGGCCCAGGAGAGGTGATGGCAGCCATTGCACAAAGTCCACAGAAAGGTAGGCAGAGTCTAAAGAAACTCATTCACCTATATCAGGAAACAGGATTGCAGATCATTCCAGAACTCATCAAAATGAGCCAAAAACCAAGAGGCCATTTCCTCACACCCACGGCATGTTTACATGGTTTGCATCCTTGGTCCTGTATTAATTTAGTCCATGAACAGATAATTACAAGACCCAGGACTGCACCTCCTAGGGCAGAGAAACCAAAAGGAGGTTTCAGAGACCCCCAGGACCTTCCCCTGTCTGCTGAACTGAAGGGTGCATTCTATTGTGTTGTTTATTTACATGCTATAGAGCACATTCACACAACACAGAAGGCAGTGTGCCGTCTCATCTTGGCTTGTAGAATGGTACGTGACGCAGTGACACATGCCATCTAGCAGGCAAACACCACTTCCTTCTGGAGAGAGATGAACTTGTGAATTCTCAGACTTGGTGAAGATCACCCTAGCCAAAAGGACAGGTATCATTCAACTCATGGGGGACCCAGTAATGTTACCCTGAAGCTGGAACCTCCATCTGCTGTCTCCAGATATCATAACTACTGATTCAAAGGTGAACATGAGTCCCTCCACATCTCCCACTCTGCTGGGTCCTAGGCTGAAGGAAGCATACAGTAGGGCTCCCATGACCCTACTGTGTAAGTCTTGACTTACTGTATAAGTCAGTCCCCAGTTCCTTGAATTTTCTGTGGAACCCTGACTACAGAATCCATTTACTCTAGCCTGCATTTCCAGAGGGAATTCTCCCTGCTGTGTCCTGAAAGAGAGCAAGACTTAGTTATAGATAGGACAGTGAGTTTTAAGGGGGTTTCAGGCAGTGCAGTCCATATGAAACATGGCCTTTCAATGATGCCAGACTGAGCAAGCTGTCTAGAGAGACTGTCCTTCTGAATCCACTGGGCCAACACCTATTCCTTTTGCCCAGAGATTCTAAGAGAAGTAAGTACTATCTAAGAGTGACTCAGAAAGGGATAGGTGGTACAATGGTGTGTGCATCAACCTTTATAGGAAAGAAACATAAACGTCCCCCTCCAGGAATTAATAGAATGATCTCTGACCCAATGAGAACATAACAACTAAGGAGAGGCATGGGATACTCGGCACCCACATGCTCGGGAGTGATGGAGCAGCCCAGACAGGACCAGGCACACGGATGCCTGCCGGGAGCCAGGCTCTGGGTGCTCAGAACTTTCCTCCTGGGGGTAGACAGCTGGACTCTATCAGAGCCACTTCTCAGGCCTCAGGAACTCTGCTCCACCTCTGCAGAAAACAGAGGGCATTCTGCGGATATATTTTTAGGTTCCAGTTTGAGGCGTGCTGACCTAAGAAGCTAAAAATATGTGTTGTGGGGGCAGGGCATATTTGTGTTACCGATTCTTTCTTGTAAAGCAATTAGTCTTTCTAATGCATGGGGAAATTTTCATTTGGGTTCTCACAGAAATGAAAACACATTTTAGGAAGGAAGGAACCTGTTCCTACTGAGGGTCTGAGCGTTCTAATTTGAGAGCCCTCATCTCAAGAGTTGCCGTGTAAGACTCCAGGAAGTAGGCAGCCTCCACGAAGTCCTGCTAAGAGGAGAACTGGAAACTGTGTTCTACAGCAAAGGGATTTCAAGAACAGGAGCAACGGTTTGGGTAGACCATAGTTTCCCTCATTCCAAAATGCCCATTCCCACTGATTCAAGAAAACTATTTATTTCCCAAGTCCCAGCCTATGCCTCCCCTGGTCCATAGCAAAGCAGGTTGCCCACAGGCAACAGAGAGGTTTAACAATGTGAAGTGGGGGTTGGGGGTGGAGGGTGGAAACAGTCTGTTGTGCTCAGCATGTCAGCAGAAGCCTTGAAGAGGATAGGAACAGAGAGAGACCAGTGGCATCCAGCCCTAGCTGGTATCCAAAGTCGGCATATAGCTGGGGCAGGTGCCTGTGAGTCTGGTGACAGTCCTCCTTGGACCCGCCTGCTAAGCTGTTCAGCATCATAGAAAAACCACAACTCCCCGACTCTATACCAGCAGCTGGGTTCTCTTGAAATGCTCTAATCTATCTCTAGTTCAGTCTTAGTATCTCTTAGGACACCAGAGAATCTCTCAGGTGACCAGAAAGCTCCAGGGACCTTCTTCCCTTAAGAATGCCAGGGCTGCAAAGGCACTTTACCAACACAGTCCTCTCTAGATCTTACTGTGGTTTTTACTAAAGCCAGGCACTCTATCCATATAAGCTAGTGAGATTATCCAATGATGCCCTTGCTACTTTACAGACGTTTAATCTGCTCAAGGGATAAAAGTGACTCATGCTAGACTGCTGTGCTCCCAGGCATCTGTGACTGTGGCAACAGTGTCATTTGTAGCCACTGAGATCCCAACAAGAACAGAGGTAGAACTGTCCTGACAGTTTCCCTGGAACTAGAGCTCTACTACGCCCCTGAATTCTGGAGTTGGGGGGCGGGCACCCTGAAAGCAGGCTCTCTTCTCTCAGCGCAGCAGAAATTGCTGGGTTGTAATGAGCTGCGCACATGAATTAACAGACTGGGTGAAAATTGTTTTCCCCAATCTCGCGACACTCAACTTGTGTCTGGGACCTCCATCCGCTGTAGATGCCAAAGCTCCCGTTTCAAGGTGAATCTAAGAGCCACCACACCGTGGGCTCCGTAAGGGCTCAGGGGGCACAAAGTAAAGATTCTGAGAGTCCATAGCCTAGAATATGAGTCAACCTGCAGCTCTTCGGACTTTCTCTGGATCCTGGACTGTGGAATCCATTCTCCCTGGCCAGCCCTCCTAAAGGAAAATCTAATAGCTGGGAGATTAATGGCTGAATCAATGAGCTAGAGGTTCAGCGAAAGACTGTGTCTCAAAAAAAATAAAAGGTAGGGAGCTGGAGAATGGGCTCTGTATCTAAGAGCGTCTGTTCTTGTTTTCCAGCATCTATATGAAAACTCACAACTAACTCCAGTCCTAAGGGATCTGGTGCCTCATTTTGACCTACACAGGCAGCAAGCACATACATGGTACACATGCATATGTGCACCAAAACACTCATAGACATAAAATAACATAATGACATTTTAAAAAATGAAGTGGAGACTGATTGAGGAAAACACTAAGCATTGATTTCTACATTCACACATACCCACCACCCACATACATACACATAAACATTCACACATACATACATGCACATACACAGTCACACACACATGCATGCACATACACATGCACATACACATGCATGCACACACATGCATGCACATGCACAGACACATGCATGCACATACACATGCACACACATACATGCACATACACCTACATGTACACACATGCATGCACATACACATGCACGTACATAAACATTTACACATACATGTATGCACATAAACATTTGCACACATACACGCACATACACATGCATGCACATAAATATGTATATACACACAAACAAACAAACCCAGACAACATTTGTGCCACCTTATAGCCTTGCCATGGACAGCAACAGACAACGCAATAAAACATAGATTTCTCCAGTGAGAGACCCTGAAACCCAGAGTGAGATTGTTACAATTTTGTTTAGCAATACTTTTAGGCTTTAACCTAGGTTCCCTTGATTCCTTTTAAGCTTCCAGGGAGATGGCCAAAGGCTGCCCTAGGTAAGGAGTGAAACCTCTATCCTTTAGCCCCAGATCATATAAGAGGGAACATCTAGTATGGAATGTCCCCACTGAGGTGACCCAATGTTCCAATGCTAAAATCCCCACATTGGCTAAGTTCACTTTGACATATTCAGTACAGTTTAACGTGGGCATGCCATTTTGAACCTTTTATCATTGCCCATGGCATTTCATGTGGGTATGCAGTCATTCATTTCTGGGAGAGGCCAAACTTTATTTGGTTCAATGAGAAAACTCTTTCATCAAGAGTCAGGAGACAGAAGTCCCACGCGATACACAGAACAATGCCCCTGTGCCCTCAGGCAAGGTGGTTTCCTACTTCCAGCAGATGCAAGTGAGGTCTGGACTAAGCCAAATGTGCTGTGTCGGTCTACTCATCCAGTTCTGGGGGAGAGGGAAGGAGGGTTGATGTGAGTATGCTGCAGGTATCTTCAGAAGCAGATGCATTTAAAATGATCTCAAATGAGAACATATAATGTTTCTTCGTAAGTGGTCATTTTTAGACCTGCTGGGATTCTATGTACCTGTTGTCACATCTATGCTCCTAAACACAGGAGGACCACACCCTCAGAGGCTGAAATGCATGGGTCTGGATAGCACGCGTAACAGCCGAGCTTTCAATACGCCTGGCTTCTGGTTCCTTAGAAAGGACATATGACTTTATTTGACTTTATTCAAGGGGTTAAAAATGTGTTTCAACCTGCCCCTAGAAGCATTGCAGGTGTGGCTGCTGTGTCACATGTGTAGGTGGCAGAGAAGAGACTGGCTATGTCTATGATCAGTGTTCTGACCTGTGAACAGCTGAATGATTAGTAGACTAGAATTCCCTGAAAGAAGCAAGCTTACAAGGAGTGCAGGGCTGTGGAGGCTCCCATAGGTCCCAGGTCCAAGAGCAAGTCAGAGACTAGGAGAATCTTCCTGGGACCAAGTGCCCCCCAGCAGAAGTGATCCCAAGACAGATGACCCTCGCATGGGGCCACCAGACCTGTGCCATGGGGTCTGGTCAGGGAACCAGACTGAGATGACTACAGGTCAGGCACTCTGTAGGCCTGGTGTGACAGACATGCTTGAAATGACCCCTACTTAGCACCACAATGCATGAGCAGGGCCTAGCACTCCTGAGATCACTCCTGAGATGGCTCCAGAGCCACTCAGAGACTCGGTGCCACTAAGAAGAATGGGTAAGCGGTGAAGAAATGGAAGAGAAAGAGAAACAGAAGGATGTAGACACAGTGAAGAGAGGCAGAACTGAAGACTTGAGGGTAGTGAAGGCCAGCCTCGCGTGAGTAACCAGTGATGCCACCTGAGATCATAGTGGGGTCCGGGCCTGTGCTGGCACCAGGAGTCACATCTGGACCTATGGTCCTGCAGTACCTCTGACCACAAAGGCCAGGTGGAAGTCCCTGGTCTGGGCTATCACACAGAGACATATTAACATCTGAGGGCTGTGCAGAACTGGCCCCACCCCTCACCTTGGGGTGACATCTTGGGACAGCTGTCCCTAGGGCCATGAGAGCCGGGAGAGCTGACCCCACCCACCCTTCACCAGCTGCAGCATTTGGGAGAGGAAGCCAACACCTCATCAGGGAGGCACAGTAGAGCCAACCCTGTGAGTTAAGGGCCAGAGGTAAGCTGGCCCTGAGGGTGTGAGCAGCAGGGAGCTGGTCCCATCACTTGTCTGCCAGGAGGTGACATGGGTGAGGGACAGATGACTCACCCTTTCTCAGCCCCTTGCCACCTACAGCGGGCAGGAGTGCCGGCCCTGCCCCTCCTGCTGCAGCACTCAGGACAGCAGGCCGTGCTCTTGCCTGAGCAGCACAGCAGAGCTTGCCTTGGATATGGGGGCTGTGGTGAGCCAGTTCCAAAGAGTGGGGGATGGTGGGCTGACGAACGCAGACGCCTCTCAGGCTCACATCCATGCCTTTGAATTTGCCCTCCCGACTTCTACCCCCAGGATGAACTGCTGGGGTAGATGAAGTGGCCATCCCTACAGGTACAAAAACCACAGGATCTCCACGACGCAGGGCAACATCAGGATATCCGAGAGCGGTCCCAGGGGGGTTCTGGTGTTGATGGAGTAGCAGAAGCCAGAGGCCTCATACCAGACCAATGAGAGTCATTGCAATGATCAATTGTAAGCAAAAACATTGTGGTTAAAAGGGTATACGGAGGGACACACTGTGACACACTACAGCTTCCACAATGATTGGGTTTGTTTGTTTGTTTGTTTTCTCTGTTGGGAGGGGGAGATTGCAAGGATGGAGGACAGGAATGGGGGCAGTGTATGAGTGAGATAGTGATGAGTGGTATAAAAGTCACAAAGAACCAATAAAACGTTTTAGAAAGAAAGGAAAGAAGGAAGGGAGGGGGAAGAGAGAGAAAAAAGAAAGGGAGGAAGAAGGGAGGAAGGAAGGAAAATAGAAAGAAAGAAAGAAAGAAAGAAAGAAAGAAAGAAAGAAAGAAAGAAAGAAAGAAAGAAAGAAAGAAAGAAAGAAAGAAAGAGTCTCAAGACATATGGTAGTGTCTGAGGCTTGCAATAGCACAATCTTGTCCCTCCAGGGATGGGACATCATGAAGGCAAGGAGCCAGAGAGGCTGCACCTGCCCCACAGACGGCATCGTTCTCTACAGACCAAGCACAAGATCACGTCACCGGATACTCACACAGTAGACTTACACAGGCATTGACTTCTTTCTTTTTTTTTTATTCGATATATTTTTTATTTACATTTCAAATGATTTCCCCTTTTCTAGCCCCCCACTCCCCAAAAGTCCCACAAGCCCCCTTCTCTCCCCCTGTCCTCCCACCCACCCCTTCCCACGTCCCCGTTCTGGTTTTGCCGAATACTGCTTCACTGAGTCTTTCCAGAACCGGGGGCCACTCCTCCTTTCTTCTTGTACCTCATTTGATGTGTGGATTATGTTTTGGGTATTCCAGTTTTCTAGGTTAATATCCACTTATTAGTGAGTGCATACCATGATTCACCTTTTGAGTCAGGGTTACCTCACTTAGTATGATGTTCTCTAGCTCCATCCATTTGCCTAAGAATTTCATGAATTCATTGTTTCTAATGGCTGAATAGTACTCCATTGTGTAGTCTGGCGGTTCCTCCGAAAACTGGGCACCTCACTTCCAGACGATCCTGCTATACCACTCCTGGGCATATACCCAGAGGATTCCCCACCATGTAATAAGGATACATGCTCAACAATGTTCATAGCAGCCCTATTTATAATTGCCAGATGCTGGAAAGAACCCAGGTATCCCTCAACAGAAGAGTGGATGCAGGCATTGACTTCTAATGTAAACCCTTGGCCTAGAACCAAAAAAGAGTGCACATTCATGGAATAATTCATAGCACTTTAACAAATGCCTATGGTTGGGTAAGCATTACAAATAGAGATAAGTAGAAATCACTCACACAACAAAGGGAAACCAGGCCCAACACGATCGCTCTACTACAATCGGTTCTTACAGCCAGCCACGCGTAACAATCAGGGCTGTGTGATTAAACCGTGCCCGGTGCACAAAACTCCACAGTGACAAGTCCGATCAGCAGTGGCCAAGAGTGTGCCCGTGCCAGAGACAGGCAGAAAGGGAGTCTGTGGCGAGGTTTAGAAATCTGAACTGCGTGTGTTTGCTCACAGGTGAGCCAACTACACTACTCGCAAGACTGAGGAACTTGAAGGAAGACACACTTGTTATGATGAGTTCCAAAGCTGAATTAGGACAGAAACCACCAGATGCTGCCAGTCCTGCAGGCGAATTAAACATTTCCATCTAAATGGTCATGCACTCTCCTAAACTCCTGCAGCCAGCAGAGACTGGCTTTTTGTCCTCTGAAGCACCCACAATCCTATCAGCCACCAGGCTCCTCAGGAGCGACCGCATTACCACACCAAAGCCTGCCTGGGTAACTGTACGATCCTCTCCAGCCACAGGCAACGAATCGCTGACATTCTCTCCAAAGAGGACAAGGAAGGTCCTGACAGAAAGCATCTTCCCTTGGTACCAAAGTGTTGCGGCGAGAAATCCTTCCCAGGGGAGATGGGAACATTTCCTCCCTCCTTACAAGCCCCCAGGGATAAACCAAACACAGTTCCACCACAGTTGACCCTGCTGAGCCAATGAGTTCACTGAGCTTGCGGCAGACAGCATGGATGATGAGGGCTTGCTTACAGGAGCTCAAGCAGCCCCTAGGCAGCATGGGAATGGGAGTGGGGGGGGAGGACGAGGGGAGGGGGACCAGCGGCTTCCCATAGCTGCACAGACAATCATCTCAGGGGAACCTTCCCTAGCCTTTACAGCACACCACAGCCTGAGACCCTAGGGCCAAGGGTGATTTGGGCATAATTTGCATACAACTCGCTAGGAGGAGTGGCTTAAACCTGTGACCCTCCGTTCCCTGCCAGGGGGGGGGACATTAACAGTCCTGTTCCCAGCTGTCCCTTCTAAGCAAATGTAGCTGGTCAGTTAAAGATGGGTGATATTATGCTCAGGGAACCACACTACCCAAGAGAGATTTATCCCATATATCTGGCTATTCTTGTACAATTGCTTTCAGAAATTCAAAACGTCAGGTTAACATGGGGTCTCCAGGAGGATGCCCCCCTTGAGTCCCAGGGACTGGTCCTACTAGGACACAGCTGTGCCACTTGCAGGCTAGTTGGACACCTGGAGTCCGGTACCACACAAGGATGGTGGTTACTATTAGGTCTCAGTCCCCGGAGAGGATGACCTATAACCTTGGAAGCATCTTAGCTTTGATTATGTGCCTGTCGGGCTCTGTAAGGCTCAGGAAGTGACTTGCCATCAGGGCAGAGTAATGTCTGAAAATTACAACAGCAAAGCAGAGTCCTTGCCAGCCTGGCTGATGCCGCCAGGACCTTTACAAGGCTCTGTAGAGGAGGTATTACATATCGGTTCCAAAAAAAGCCCTGGTGATTACCGAGCCGGGCCACGGCTTTCCACTGTGCTGACCTCAATCCTCAGCAGGAAATGTGTTTTCCTAGGGTGTTTCCGTACACACAGAATGTCCCTACACAGAGCAAATGCACTCTCACCACAGGAACGCTGTGGGTCCTCTCCCGTGACTGCAGTCTGGGGATCGGGCCTTCCTTTGAGCTTGGAAAGTATCTCCACACAAAGTTACTTGGTTGGAGACTCTGCAAGATCCTGGGTGTGGCAGCTTTACTCCGGCAGAGCGTTCCAAGTGCAGCCCCACCATGCCCTAGCATTGCCCACTGCAGGAACCTGCTAGGGCATCTGACCTCTGAGCATGCCCAGTCAGTGCTCCGTAAGAGGGAAGAGCCCCCAGCCCCCACCCCCGCGCCTTGCTGGTGAGGGAGAGGGAATATCTGTAGCTCCCCGTGTTAGACATTGCCTTTAGAGTAACCAAGCTGCTTCTGGTTATTTTCCCTGTGGGAATCTTGCACAGTCACTGATTTCAATCCAGTTTGAGGCTGTGCTGTACTGGGAGATTCCCTGTGGCCAAGGAATGGAAACACAAGGCAGATGTTTACTTCTGAAGGCAAGCTGGGGCCTGCATGTTAGTTAATCAGGCAAAGTGATTGCTGTTCAAGAGTCCAAGACCCCAGAACCCGTGTATAAATGTGTAAGGAGAGTAAGGAGAAAGTCAACTCCACAAAGATGTTTTCTGACTTACACACACACATACACACACACACACACACGCCCACATGCAGGCACACACCATGCATGCACACATGCACATGAATGCACACACACACACACACACACACACAGGCACACTACTCATACACACATGCACATGAATTCACACACATGAGCACACACCACATACACCATAGCACTCAAATTCAAGCAGTATACTCAACAGCCATTTTACACTGGTATCTGGATAGACGCCAGGTGAGGAAGAGCGGACCTGTCTCCACAGACGTACAAACTAGAGAGGGCCCTGCCTGTGGGAGACATGGGGGCTTTAGAGGAACTGGCACTGTCCATCAGAAGTCCATGGCCTGAAAGAGAGAGACACTTCCCACTGAGGCAAGAAAGCTGAGGTAGGCACTAGTGGAGGGACTTGGACTAAGTAGAAGCTAACGTGGAACCTTCTCAGAGAGTCTGTGTTTTCCCCAAGACAACTTGATCAGCAGTTCTTACTAATTAATAGCACCCATGCCCCAGATGTGTAGATGTAGTGGTTGCTGCCTTCACAAATCTTGATCAGCGACACACTCTTGTTTCTGTGTTCTTGTAAAGGTTGTGTTTATTGTAGCAAATCCACTGTTTTGACTGAGGTGCCAGATAAAATAGAACAGAAGCCACGCACGCCCCTTCCGGTGGGGTCTGAGGTCGGACTTTACTCCACAGGACCCTGAAAACCACCGACGAGGGAAATGCGCGAGTCTCTAAGGCATCCTTTGTCCACTACTGCGTGAAGCACTATACTGATGGGTTTAAATGTCACCACGGAGACGGCTAAATTGGATGGAAAAGGGAAGATTGGCTACCATGTACACTTCTTAGCAAACTTAAAGCAAAGAACTGTCCGCAGGCCACTCCTCACCACACCCTGGCGCCTCAGAACTGGCAAGTCTGCATATCTGGGCATTCATTATTGAGACTGCTCGTGCTGCTAAACCAGAAAGAAAGTTTTCTCCTTCTTCACCTCCTTGGGCAGAGTTGCCAGTGTTTAGAATAATAATAACAATAAAGTACGTGATTCTAACGCTGACAGTGTCTATTCGGCAGAGAGCCTGCGTGGCTCCCAAACATAGGGCAAGATCGCCACCTACTGGCAACATCGATTGTTGCAGTAGATTTGGCTTTTGTAATAGCCTCTTTGTGTTCTGTCCCCTTTCTTTCCTGTCTAGGAGATGCGGGAAATTCGTTATCATTACAAAGCACACCTGTTCTCCGGGGAGCACACAGGTTCTCAGGCCCATCACAGTCATGGTGCGTGTCCTAGTTAGCATTAACTGTCAACCTGAGACAGCCTAGAACAACCTGGGAAAAGGAGTCAGGGTTGTCTGTGGGCATGTCTCTGGGGCATTCTCGGTGCTGTTAACTGAGGCAGGAAGGCCTATCCAGGCAGACATATCCAGGCAGGTGGTCGTGGACTGGATAGGAAAGCTGGTGTAAGGAGCCTGAGGGTGACAGCAAGCAGCCTCTTACCAAGGGGTCCTGCTTCTGGCTGTGTGGTTTTTTGGTTTTGTTTTTGTTTTGTCACAACAACTGAAAGAAATAGGGACAGGGTCTGGCAGGAAAGATCACAGAGCCTGGCATTATGGTGTAACTCTGTGAAGATGTACACTGTGCCTCAAAGGCCTGACATGTTTAAGATTACCTTGGCATTTTTCCCCCATCAAAAGATGGACTCGGAGAGAACAAGACCATAAAATGGTGTAAAACAATGAAACAGATCCGAGCTCTTTGGACATTTTCTCTACGGCAGTGGTTCTACCCATAAAAACCATGTCGTTGCTATGTTTTAACTATAATTTGCTACTGTTATGAATCGTGGTGTAAATATCTGACATGCAGAATATCTGCTATGTAACCCCTATGGGGATCACGACCCACAGGTTGGGAACCCACTGCTCTAGGGAGACATAATTTTCCGTGGTGCACCTGTCTGCCCCCCCTTAAGATCAGAGCCAATGACGTGGGTTCTGATGGGCTCACCATGCCATAGGACTTGAACCCGTGTTCCAGGACTGAAACAGACAACATGCATGGTCATGGGACAGAAGGAGGGTATATGTCATCAGCCTCCCTACTTCAGCAGCAGCAACATCTCTCCCTTCAGCAAAGCTAGGGTGCTTCTCACTAAGTAGCATTGAAGCTAGGGTGCTTCTCACTAAGTAGCACTGAAGCTAGGGTGCTTCTCACTAAGTAGCACTGAAGCTAGGGTACTTCTCACTAAGTAGCACTAAAGCTAGGGTACTTCTCACTAAGTAGCACTAAAGCTAGGGTGCTTCTCACTAAGTAGCACTGAAGCTAGGGTGCTTCTCACTAAGTAGCACTGAAGCTAGGGTGCTTCTCACTAAATAGCACTGAAGCTAGGGTGCTTCCCACTAAGTAGCTCTGAATGGTTGCTAATACCCGCCTCTTCGTCACTGACGCAGACCTGCTGTCCAGTCTCCCGCTCTTTCCAAAGCCTCCACAACACTTTCCAGAAAAATCATGGGCTCTCTACTTTACCTCACGATAAGGAATAAAATGTGGTGTTTCTAGATTTTAGAAGCTTTCAGCGCCGTTGCTAAATCAATAATCTCATGTCCGCGGCTGGCTGTATCTTGTTGGGTTGTCATTTCATCACTTCAGATTGTGACGTTCACCCTGAGATTTTTGAGCTCTAGGAGGGAAAATTCAAACTCCGTTTGTACATTCTCCTCGGGCACCAGGGAGTCTCCTCTTTCAGACGGCAGTGAGGCTCTAATAACACGACAGGCCTGGGGATAAGATGAGAAATGAAACAAGGTGATTTCCCCCTGCATGTTTAGATTATTTTTTACATATAGTGGGAAATTTGAAAGGCTACCCAGTCATAATGAAACAGAAAAGAGCCCTAAAACATGGGACGAGCAAGCTCTGGAGGAGAGAGTAGATGGGTTCTGGTCCCACAGGAAGAAGGAGGAGGGTTTGCAGAAGAAACGACTCAAAGCTGAGCCCTGGAGATGTATTGAGAAAAATGAAGCCACGTTGGAGACAAAGAGAAAAAGGCAAGAGAATAACAAGTGCATTTTAAAGAAATACGGAACGGGCTGTGGAGACAGCTCGGCTGATAAGGCCCAGGCCTCACAAGCCTGATGATCTGAGTTCAAGCCCCAGATCCCTCGTTAGAAAGCCAAGTGCAGCCTGGGGAGACGGCTCAGTGGATAAAGTTCATGTTTTGCAAGAGTAAAGACCAGAGTCTGGCTCTCCAGAGCCCACACGCAGCTGAACATGGCAGTGTGTGAGTCTACAATCCCAGAACTCTTACAGCAAGAAGGGAGGTAGAGGCTGGAGACTTCCCAGAAGCTCATGGGCCAGCTAGCCTGGTCTATGCAGTGGCGGGCAGCAAGTGTTTATCATCACCCACTACTTGCAGACAAACACTTGGGATTTGTTCTCTAACATACACATACGCCCTGTCGCACGTGTGTGCACAAGCGGGCACATGTGCAAATGTCACATGCAGACAGAGACACACACACAGCAAGCCCCCAAGCTGGCACAAGTGGATCAGTGGGTAAAGTGTGAGAGGGACTAAATCCAGATCCCTCCAGCACCAGCACCCAGGGCAAGCAGAGCAGGACCTTAAGCTACAAATGCTAATGGATCCTGCTTTGAGGAGACAGACAAGGAACAGATAGAGCCTGCTGGCTGAGGACCAGGCAGGAAGTCTCCAAGAACAAATCCAAAGAAAATATAAGCATGGTATTTCTATTAGAGGAAATTTAAGAAGCCTATGTCACCACAAACACTGGGTTCTAGGAGTGTGTTGGTCTACATGGAAATTCTGGGATTGCTTAGGCTAACATACAACACGTTTCGGTTTAAAAATGGGCTCATGCAGAAGTATAGAAGAGAATCTAATTAAAGTTAAATACATAAAAAATGAATGTTAATTCAAGTTATGTAAAGAAAATAAGAATGTGTATATGTGTGTGTATCCATATATCAACAGAGATATTAATATCCATTAAAAAGAAAAATAAATAAAAATTTGATTTAATTGTTTTTAAGGATCAAGGGGCTATAACAATAACTGTTTAAGTGTTTTTATGTAAATAAAAACATCCAGGACTCAGATCTCAAATGTAAAGACAAAAGATAGAAAATATAAAATAAGTGAAAAAAATACATTAATTTTTTTTTTTGAAAAGTCTATGTCGGGGCAGTACTCTGAACCTTTCTCAAGTGCTCTACATGGGATTTCTGAAATTACTTAGTCCAATATGACAAATTTATAGCCAAAAATAGACTCATACGATAAATAAAAATTAATTAAGGTTAAAAACAGAAAAGGATAGAAGGGTAAATAAAAATGGTATTAAATCCCACAAAAAATAAAATTTTAATGTAAATAAATAACCCTAGTACTGGTGCAAAGACAGGCAGGCCCTGAGTGCTCCCAGCCAACTGAAACAATGCGGTCTACATTCTGTTGGATTCCCTGCCTCAATAAATAAATAAATAAATAAATAAATAAATAAGACTCAGAGGTGGTTGAAAAAGACACTCAAACTTCTAGCCTCTGATTTCTATACAACACCTTCTCAAGTACACACCTACACATATATACCCCGCCACACACACACACACACACACACACACACACACACGCACATGCATACATATACACACAGCCAGATAAGAGTTGACAGACACCTGTAATCCAATCACTGAGGAGGCAGGGACAGGTGGATCCCTGGGGCTTGCCGGCAAGGCAATCTAGACAAGTTGGTGAGTTCCAGATTCAATGTCTAAGCAAACAAGTTGGAAAATGACAGAAGAAAACAATTGTTGGCCTCTGGCTTCTACACTCTCATGTACCTGTAACACACACACAGAGAGACAGAGAGACAGAGAGACAGAGATAAGAGACCGACAGAAAGAATGAAACAGAGAAGAGAAAGAAACAAGGACAGAGAAAGACAGATGAGACAGAGAAAAGGCGAGTGTATACTGCGTAAAGATAGTTGCTTATGGTCTTGCAGCCAGCTTTCTGCCCTACTCGGATGGAAGTCACAACAGGAGCAGAGTAGACTGTCTACAGTCAGTAATCCCTGGCTCCTTAAGCACTGAACCCTATTGACTGGCTGACAAACTCAGGCAACTCCAAGCCTGGCGAGTTAAAGACATACGACTCCAAGCCTTAGAAGCCAGAAAGTTATCCAGATCTAGATGCTTAGCGTAGGTGCTTAGTAATGTAAGATGTGAGGGCTGGAGACACCTCAGTCAACAGCTAGGGTCATCTCCAGCCCTAAGACACAGCTAGCAGTGGTGATGCTTGGCAGCTGTAGGCTGGGCCTGCCTGCATCGTCTCCTGTTGTCTCTGCTCTCCCGATGTCTGCCCCGCCATTCTCTGGGACTCCTTAGCTGCCCCTCATACCACTATGGTTTCTCCAGCCATCACCAGGGCAGCAGCTGCTTCCTCTGCCGTTCCTGCCTATGCTAACAGCTCAGCCCACTCTACGTATGATAAAAATCTCAATCAGGCACAGAAAAGGGCATCCAGATGTGTCTTTCATAGGACCTAAATCTAAGAGCCGTCTCCTGGATGAACCTGCCTTCTGCTTGAAAATCCCCAAATTCCTCACGGCTTCTACAGCCCAGTGTCCCTACCACATTGTAACCCCACTGACCTTGAATCAAGACTTTGCTTTGTGTCTACTTTGGTTTGTCCCACGCTGAGGCACTACCCTAGATGTCACTACTATAGATGATAGCACACTCTACCTGTGTCCTGACCTATGCACTCACGATTTAGTGTGTAAAGTTGGGCCCTCCCCTGCCTCAGACTGCCCCACCATCACAGTCCAGAAACTACATGCCCCTCTTGGGTCCCAGACTTGTGTACTTTCCCAGCACCCTTTGGTGAGCAGCCAGGGTCTGGTGACAGTGTCCCCAATATGTACCACAGAGCCTGGCCAGCTTCCTCTAGTCCTGTGTTCTTCCTCCCCTCAGGTCTGGATTTCCACATCAGGCTCTGCTCTGGCCTTGCTTCCTCATGCCTTGCCTCTGTCTCTCTCTCCTGGAACAAGCGCAGGAGCCTTAGCCAGGCAGGACAACCTACTCCTGTCCTCTGAGGCACAGAAGCCCACTGCCAGGGACTGACTTCACTCTATGTGGCTAGTCTCTCCCATGCGCCCTCCTCCTGCCAGCTACCTCCAGCCTGCTGCTCAGACACCCAAATGCATGGCACCCGCTCCTTGATCTGCTTAGAACACCACCTCCAGGAAGTCCTCAGGACTCATTCTGACCACAAGGGCTCATCACTGAGGTCTTCCTGGTAGCATTCCTAACCCCCACCTTCTGACTTATTTTCTGGTAGCTCTGACTATCCATGGGGTGCTCATGAGGAGATAGGAGTTCTCTGAAGACAGCCTCTATTCTCTGTGTCACCCTGGCATTTAGAGATGGCTGCTTCTTAATACCAGGCTTCTATTCAATGCTTCACAGTGGGGGCATTTACCACTGCTTGCCCAACCAGTGGGCACAGCAATCTCAAACGGCGATTTTCAGTCATGAGCTCCACCCCAGAAGAGGATGGAAGCCCTTCATCTTGAGTAGTGAGGACAAGTACAGGGAACTAGAAGTCTGACACCTATAGACACAAGACACCTGCACAGTACAGGCGCCATGATGATACCCCTACCTGGTACAGGCCATTCTACCCTGCGACCATACGCTCCCTTCTGAGCATGGTATCCTTGAACATACACACAGCCTCCAAAGCTGTGACTTCCCATCTGTGTTAGTTGGGATTCTTGCTCAAGGTTGAGATTGCAGAATTTATCATATGATAGAGGCTGAAATTGCCCATAGACACGAGGCGTTAGATTAGCACTGGAATTATTTACTTACAAGGACAGTATTCCCGCTATCTCCTTTCATAGTTGTTCATCAAAGAGTTAAGTTAACAGCAAACTTAGGATTTTCTTTAACTTGCAATGTCCTTTACTAGGTAAAGGTTCTATCTATGAACCCCAATATACATAATCTATTAATGGGATATTCATTTTTTGATAAATGTGGCTAGCTTCTTGTTTCTTCAATAACTGTATACGGGAACAAATAAGATCAATGAACTTTTAGGGGAGGAAAAAAATTTGGTATCAGAGTTGACAGATGACAACTCAGATTTTCGTCAGCTTATGTATGATCATTTTTTATTCTATTTTGACTGCAGAATCACTCAAAAAAAATATCTGAATCCTGACATATCTATCAGTCATAAATGCTGTCTATTTTAAACTTGCTGACAACTTTTAGAAAGTTCTCGTTGGTTTTCAATATACTTTTAAAGTAATTGAAGGATAATCACAATAATAAACTTTCAAGAGAAGCCATGAACTTAAAGGAGAGCAAGGAGTGCAATATGGGGGTGGCTCGGAGGGAGTAAAGGGGGAAGGGAAAATTTAATTAGATTACAATCTCACAAAATAAATAAATAATAAAAATTCAAATATCTGTATTCACAATTGAATGTACTGGTTCAACATGTAGGACGTTTTGAAGTATTTTGGAATTAAAAAAAAAATGTCATTTATCCTGGCTTGCGTCTTGTTAACTGTGTGCTACCTTGGAAAAAAAACTACCCAGATACTATGTGATTTGATTTACATAAGTCTAAGAGTCCTTGTCAATATTAGAGTTTTTGGAAGAATTAAAGAATACATAAAATTACCACCCACTACTTGGGAAATGCTTTTAATATATCTAGATGTTAATCCCACTTGATAAATTAAGACACACTATAGGGGTGGATGAGCCCTTCAATATATTATGGTGAGTGAAATAAGTCAACCGTGAAAACCATGTCTAATTCCAACTCTATCAAGTACATAGAACAAACAGATTCACAGCAACAGGAAGTAGAGCTATCGGTTATTCCTTTCATAGAAACAGTTTCAGTTTGAGATAAAGAAGTTTTCTGACATAGCTGGTGCTCTGGGCTCCTCAATGTGATTATAAGTAATGTAATCAAATTGTAAAAATGGCTACGATGGTAAAACTCATACCATGCATGCTTTATTATCATAAAACATTATTACCATAAAACCATGCTAGCACGTTATCCTGGTGACTGAAATCTAATTCAACCAGATCTGAACTGTGTGACAGCTAAGTGTCAGAGACAAGCAAACCCACTGGAAGGGATATCACAGCCCAGGACACGTGTGAACGGAGTCACATTCCAGACCAAGGGAAGAGCTTGTGTGAAAGCGCTGCCTGAGTCAAGACCACGCCCAAAGGACCCAGGCACAGTCTCCAGTGTGTCTATGACAGAGAATAAGAGACCGCGGCATCTGCCCCTGAGGATGAAGGGAGTCTTCCCTCAGGAGGCTCTGCCTTCCTTTCAGTCTGTTATGTGGTTTCTTTCAGGTGTTGTCCTGTTTCTGGCATCTTCTGTTCTGACCTGTGTTAGATGCACACTCTGCAAATACGTTCCCAATCTCTGGGTTGTTTCCTTTACCCTGAGCATGGTCTCCTGCAAACGTACTTCACACATAACACCTAGAGCGTCCACTTTTATCATGATTTTCTGTCACAACAAACGGCTTTAGGAGTCGTTAGAGCACTGTTTCCTGAGACAAATGGTCCCAAAGCAGTGGGTTTATCATTTCAGATTTTACATTTAAGTCTTTAACCCATTTTGAGTTGATTTTTTTTTCATGATAGAAGCTGGGTGTTCAGGTCTCATTGTTCTACATTTAGTCTTCTCAGAACTATTTAGTAAAGAGGATGTTCCTGCCTATGTGTAAACTCTTGGTGTCTTTGTCAAAACCCTTTGGTTGTGAGTCACTAATTATTTCTAGGTACTCTATTTTGTCCTGTGGGTCTACTAATCATCAGAGAGATGCAAGTCAAACCCACAATGAGATATGGTATAATACCAGTAAGAATGGCTTTAACCAGAAGGACAAGTGTTGTTAGGACCACGGAAAACAAGGAACTCTCATATTTTGTTGGTGGGAACATAAGTTAATGCACCATCACCATGGAAAACTACACAGAGGTCTCTCAAAAATAAAACAGAAATACCATGTGGTCCATCGATTATACTTTATATATTCAGAGTCCAGAGCCCTCCTCTGGACTCAATAGGCACCTGCATTCACATGTACACAAACACACAGACAGACATTCTACATAATTAAAGTAAAATAAATCTATTTTTTAAAATCAATAAAAGTACAAAGTTATATCTGGAGTGAAAATTTATGTATCATACAAATCAAAAGAAATGGAAGATAAAGAACTTTGAATGTTCTCACACAAAGTAATAGTAAATATTTTAGAGAATGACTAAGCTATATAGCTAGCTAGAGTAGAAGATATTAAACAAACTATATCTTTCAGCTTAGAGCTGCATGTCTTGGGTGTGCATGGACGTGTGTTCCTAAAAGCGTAGCATTAGAGAAGTAGAGTTAGAAGATTGAATTCACCCTGAACTACAGAGTGAGTCCATGTCCCATCTGAGCATCATAAGCAATACTGTCTCTTAAACAGTTTTGATAACATTCCTTTATAAGAAGGTTGACTGGCATGAAACACAGCACTGGGGCAAAAGCAAGGTAAGTCAATTACTCGCTCAGTTTACACCATGCTGAATTTCATGAATGGCTGAGTCACTTGTCAGTAGGACTGCAATTTGTTTCAAGTAGGCCAAAACGGAAGCAACATTAACTAACTAGAAGGTTACTATAGTAATTAAGGAACAAAATGAAAATATCCTGGGCCAGAGTGGGGTTGGGGCTGAAGAAGATGAACATATTTGGTAATATTCTGGAAAAAGTGGAATTGGCAGGGTTTGACACTTGGTTGGTTGTAAAAGGTAATAGGCAAGAATCAGAGATTCGGTAGTTAAGATAGTAATTAAATACCTGTGTCAATCCTAACATTCTTGACAATTAGGGAAAATCATATGTGGAGCAGCAGTATGTCCTCCTGACCAGTCTCTGTGGTTTTGTTTCAAGCGCTTCACTCTGCAGTTGCATTTGAGGCAAAGCATGGAAACCACCTTGCCCACATCGCCTCTAGTTACTTCCCACTGACTCCCTCACCGCCCACTATGAGTCTAACCCATCACAGTAGGGCCGCAGCTTCCAACGGTCCACAGAAACGATCAAGGTCGGCGATGCGGTGGGCAAACCCCAGGGTCTGTGGGCTTTGCAGCCGGAAGCCCTTTACTATTGGCTCACCAGTCCTGAAAAGAAACTCTTTCTTTCACGAATTCTCCTTTTGTTCTTTTTTGGTCATAGCCACTTAAAGCATCAAAGGATTAAAACCTCCAGCTTGAAGTCATTATATGGACAAAACTCCTCCAATGGATGTGTGCGGTCAGGAAAGACTCGGTGGTGCTGGATGCTACAACTGGAATACAGTTATTCATATTCATAGTCAAAGTCTGGTTGCCTGCTAGCTTCTCTAGAGTGGAAGGGATTGTATTGAGAGAACACACTGGGCAGACCAGGCCCACACAAGGCTCTGACTCTTGAAGGCTCTCATGAGACGGAAGACAAAAGCAGGTGAAGAAGAAAACGGAAGGAATGGTAGTTCAGATGAATGAGCAAGCAAGGCGCATGAGGCCAATGCCTCAGAAATCCCGGTTGGGCCCTGAAGGCCCCCAGCATTCCTGGACGGCCGCAGGTCCTCAGTCCGTGTGGAGAGGCCAAGAAGCGACTCTGCTGGCAACAAAGAAGAGTGGCGGCAAGGAGATGCGGACAGCACAACATGAAGCAAATGCTTCCTCTCAGATTTCTTTGTATCTGAGAGGCCCCTGGACGGCTCTGTCCACATTCCCAATGTTCAGGGTTGGGGGGCAGGAGGAGTCTTCCCACTTTAATTAAGCTGATCAAGAAAATCCCTCATAGATGTAGCCAATGCCTGGCCTGGTCATAGACCAGTGGTTCACAGATAGAAACTGAGTTGGAAATCAATCCGAGAGTTCCTGATGAGGGAAGAGAGTTAGTCCATGCCTGCCAATGTGGAGGTAGGACAGGAAAAGTTGAAGTGTTCATTATTACCATATTATACCCTTTAAATCAGCAAAGAGGATAGATGATAGATAGATAGATAGATAGATAGATAGATACATACATACATACATACATACATACATATATACATATATACATACATGCATACATACATATATATGAAGATACATAGATACATAGTTACATAAATACATAGATAGAAAGCCAGATTAGATAGATAGACAGACAGAGACAGACAGACAAAACACACACATATACATATAGGAAAAAATTAGATGATAGAGATATATAGATACAGGTATAATTTAATGTCTTCTCCCCTCAAAAACATCATCCAAGAGATTTTCCCCCAAGCTTCTTGTGGCTTGAAATCTTCAGGAAGCACACAGGACATACAAATGGATTCCCACACTCCCAGATCCAGTCTTAGCCATGACTTCCCAGAGGGAGAGCAACACAGATGCTCTGTTCACAGAGACACATCTGCCTGGGGCACGGACGGAAGAAGAGGTTGACCTTGGGGAGGACCCATCAGGGTGCTCATGAAGCCTTTCAGAACATACAGCGTCACGTCTCATATTTATGCCTGAGTCTCACATTTACATGCCTGCTTCTTCCAACAGGCCCTGACCTTTCTGTGGCTGTGAATCAAGGCTTTACTGCCTTTTTAACCTAATAAAATGTCTCAGATAACAAGTAGCTAGCATTTATTAAATGTTTACTCTGTGCCACAAAGGCTGATATTTTATTTTAGGTTTGGGGACACAGTTGTTACTTCATGACGTGGATACCGCTCTAAAGCCCAAATGGCAGAGCAAATATCTGAAGATGCTCTACAGCTAGATGGAGTTTTTATTTTTTTTTCTGGGTCTCTTTGCCCAATGCCAGATGTGATGTCCAACAGCTGTGCCATCTGGTCTACTTGTTAAGGGTGGATAATTGGGAAAGCTGCTACCAAAAAGAGCAGTTTCCATAATTCCTTGTTATTCTAGAAGACAAAATAGGACCGGTGGGCCAACAATGTAAAAGAAAAGCAACTTTAAATGCCAGACATAGAGGTTAGTCATAATAGTTCCTTATGTGCTCAGTGTATGTATGCATGTGTGTGTGTTTGTGTGTGTGTGTGTGTGTGTGTATGAGAGAGAAACAGAGATAGATGTATGTGTCATGTGTGTGAACATAGGCACATGCATGCTACAACATTCATGTGAAGGTCAGAAGACAATCTTGGGTGCTGGTCTTCCTTTCTTCCTTTTCCTTGTTTGCGTCTGGGTCTTGTTGCTATGTCTGTCCTATTGACAGCAGACTAGCTGTAAGACAAGCTTTTGAAGATTACCCCCAAGTCTCTGCCTCCCATCATCCTGTAGGAGTGCTGGGATTACAGATGCTCCCATTACTCATCTGGCTTTTATGTGAGGTTGAGGATTTGAACTTGGGTCCTTGTGCTTGCCCGCGTAACATTTACACACACCACACATCTCCCCAGATCCTTTTACTTGCTTGTAATCATTGGATACTTTCAATTCCCTCAAAGGTTCTATTGTTCCAATATGTCTTTCTACTTGTCTCTACCCTCCACATGCTCTTTGGTCAGAATTTGTTTTCTAGATGTGGCCTACCCAGCCCAGGGAGCCTGGGAAATTTCCCTCTCTCCAATTTCCAGAACGACAGGTCAGAAACATTGACAGATGAATCAGCAACAGGACACGTGTTACTTAAGGCATAATAGCAAGACAGGAAGAACATTCTCAATGCACTCTCTTATCTACCAAACACACTGGTCTTTCCTCAGATTTATGTTATAGTCACATAGTATATAACACACTCTACAGAAACTACACCAAAGAAAGTGTCTCTTAACTATGTCTTGCTTTGGGCCTTCTCATCTCCTAAGCATGCTAGTCAAAACGGTTAAGAAGTTCTTCTGACCTTTCAAATCTATCTGACCTTTAAATCCATGATGCCAATAGGCGCCTGGGTGTGAGTTTATTCTGAGAGCTTTCCAGTGGAACTTGTAATGCAGATTGCTAATGAGCACAATAAAAACAGGGGCCGAATAGGTGAGAGGAACGTTCCAAATCATAATTGCAGCTGCAGCGGCTTGTTTATTTCGCATTTTCCCCATATAGTGTTTAATTAAAATAGCCTCAGTTATTAGGGAAGAAAAATGCACTAATTATACAATCACCCAAACAATTTAGTCAAATATGGCAGCCCAAGGATCTTGTATTAATGAAAATGCTTGGCAGCTGTGATGTCTCTCGGGCCTCCGTGGGTTTCGAGGCTCAGAAGGAATTGCTCCCGGAGAAGCCGAAGTCTGCCATCGCCATCCTTGGTCTTCCTCCCACGCCCTTGTCTCCCTCCACCTCAGTGAAGGTTTCCTGGCACTGTGGGGCGCTGGGTTTTCTCAATTCTGCAACTTGCAAATGCATGTCTGGCCTTCACTCAGCTCAGGTGATAGCTTGGGATGTGGCTCGAAGGATGAAATCTGCTCAGACCCACACAGGACGGGCTGGAGGGCAGGCAGGGTAGGCCTGGCCCGTGCCGGAAGTGGGTAGACATCTGTGAGACCCACCTGCTTTGAGCACCCCTTTCCCAGAGACTGACATCCAGGCAGCTAATGCCTTAAAATAAACTGACTCGTATACCAGTGTTTGTCGTGACCATTTCCAATTTATTTTGTAATATTTAATTCTACCCAGTGTGAAATGGTCTCTGGAGATGGTTGGTATAGGGGGAAAAAAAACAATAAAGATGCCTATGGAATTGCTTCGGGGATCCTATATTTGTGACACTTCTTGCCTTTGCATAGAGAGATCAAGTTCAGAGAATACAGACTAACTTCCCAGGATGCTTTATCAGGAACTGGCCATTGGGAGTTATTCAGTTTTATTAAATGAAGTTCAAGATTTCAATGAAGCTAAAGCTAGAGCATCAATCACATCCAGCAATGGTCAGCCTGACTCAGGGCCCTTGAAGGATGGATTGCCTAAGAGAATATCGTTGACCTCCTGTGTGTCTCCAGGGTACCCACAGGCATGCAGGGTCCTTGAGGAAAGGGATTGGTGACAGAGCATGATGGAGCCCCTGCCATCTTGCCTGGGGAAGTGTCAACCACAATGCAGGCTCAGACTGAGACAGCTTTGACTTCTGGCATCATTGTAGGGGGTTGATGGGGAAGCAACTGATGGTCTTTTGCTTGTCTAATGGGCCGAACTGGAGGGTTTGGCATGGCTTTATCCACAGTCCACAGCCTGGTTACAGAGTCCAACTGGGGCTTCAGCAGCAGGACCCACTCACACAGAGCATGCACACACTTCCCCAGTGCTGCCCTTGAGTCTTCATTCTTCTTAGTCAGAGGCTTGGCTTTGAAGTGGGAATTCCGGTGAAGAAGACAGAAGATGAATTTGTAGACACCAGGGTGGGAAGGGCTTTTCTTGTTGGCCAAAGCCGTGCCCTATTCTGAGAGGGGAAAGGGGGCCCTGGACACCACCCTGGTTGTATACCATATTTAAAACCAAGCACTAAAGCATCAGCTGAGAGACATGCAAGCACCCAGGCAGCTTAGATCCATTACTGAGAGAGGGAGAGATTATAAGAGGCCCAGAGAGGCCGGGATTGTAGGATCTGACAGGAAAACAAAAACAAAAACAGAGCCATGTATTTACCATGGGCTATGAAGACTTGGGAGTTGGTGTCTGGTCAGGATTGAATGGAGCATGCAGGCCCCTGGGCCATGGAGGTCGGTAGGCACTCAGCCTTCTTGGGGTTCTGAGTGACTTGCAGGCACTGGAAGAGCTGGGCAGGATAATATTGACTTTCCACATCTCACTCCTAGTTAGTCAGGTAACTATAAAGCAAGCCTTTGGGAAGACACAGACAGCTCACTGATGTCCCTTTGGGAGTGAAGTACCGACTTGACCACACACGTAGGACTAGCCTTACTCTTCCTGTGGCTGCCCAGTAGACGCTACAGCTGAGCACCCCTGTTGGCGCTAAGGACAACACTCAGAATCAACAGTCATGAGGATACCTTGCTATAGAAAGATGAAACCATATAGATCCTGTACTGACCCCTGACGGGGGCATTCTAGACCAGCTGAGGTGGCTATGGTAGCAGGGAGGATGGGGTGCTGCAGGGTGAGGAGTGTGACCCTGTATGTCCTAGGATGCAGCGCAGCGTGTGGGCAAGTGTCGGGATCACAGGAGAGAGTATGGCCAAGTCCTACGTCTGTTCTATCTGTGGCTATGCGACTGCGTATTCAGGCCTTAAAGCATGGTATTGTTCATGTGGGAAAATTATAAAAATATTGACTCAGACTTCATATGGAAATTCAAGACTTGCCTACAAGCCCACCAATCATTTGTTAAAATGATTATACAGAGAAGCTATTTTTTATTGGCTATTTTATGTATTTACATTTCAAATGTTATCCCCCCCTCCTGGTTTTTCCTCTGGAACCCTTCTATCCCATCCTTCCCCCCCTGCATCTCCAAGGGTGCTCCCCCTCCCACCTTACCGTCCTCGCATTCCCCTACCCTGAGGCATGGAACCTTCCTAGGACCAAGGGCCTCTCCTCTTATTGATGCCCAACAAGGCCATCCTCTGCTACATATGCAGCTGGAGCCATGGATCCCTCCATGTGTACTCTCTGGTTGGTGGTTTACTCCCAGGAGCTGGGGGGGGGACTGTGGGGGGGGGGTCAAGGATAGAGATGAGAGTAGAACTAAACATACAGTCAAACCAGAGTTTCTCAAGAACTCAGCCCTGTTCCACACCCAGAACACAAGCAGAGCTGTTGGTGACAGAACCACAAATATTACATCATATCCCAATCATATAAGTCTTTTTTTTTTCAAATGTGCCATTTCAAAAATATCCCCCAGGGTCATGATGTAAAGCAAGTAGCCTTTGGTGAATTATGTGTTGGGGCACAGCTCCAGACAGAAAGCATGAAAAGAAACAATGTAAATGCCTGTTTAAAGACGGCTTTTGGAAAGGCTACATCTCACAGATGCACTTTTCCTGTTGAAACAACTGTAGCCATGCGAATGCTTTATCCCTTCGTAATAAACAGAGGCTTAGAAAATCCCATTAAAATAGCTGATCATACTTAAACTCCACATTTCAATATGGTTGTGCCATGCAGGTAAAGTTAATCAGAACAGTAAGTGAGCATCAAATACTGCTGCGGCTGAAATCTGTTTTCCTAAGAGTCTGGCATTTCGGTTCCAATGAGCCATCTGTTCCTGCCTTCTCAAAGATTGGAAGCTGAGTTCTGCCATTCCACTATTCATCTCTTAACCTCTCCTTCCCTTCTCCGGCAGCCTTGAACACATACAGTTTTGAGCTGACAGTCACCAATAAGCTACATATCTGCAGTAATAATTAAACTTGGGAAAGTGCTGGGATGGTACCCAGAGTACCAAGAAGGTTTATCAGCCTACATGCCTAGAGCTACACACACTCTTCTACCAACTTTCCTTGGATAGTTGGCTTCTTACTTAAGCACAGCCTGGAACTAGAAGTAAGCTCATACAGTGCAAACCAGTTTTAGGTGTCTATAGGGGCCATAAGGCATAGTGTGCTGTTGGAATGGCATTTAAAGGAAACACTTCTATTTAGCACCTTATATGTATGCATGACTGAGCATATATGCCTATACATTCATGTACATATTTTTATATACAATTTAAATTTTGAACTGTATAATCCATGCCTGCACAGAAGGCTTGATTTTCCACCTATCAATCAAAACAAAAGGCAGCCTTAGCATGCCCCTAGCAACCAACTCCTACTTCTCCAAAACTTATGTGTATAAATCTATGAACAGCATGACAAGAACCTGATATTCAACAGGTCCAGAAAAATACCAACAAAAAAATGTCTGTAGTCTAGACATGGCAACTCTTATAAAGGAAAACACTTCTTTGGGGCTGGCTTACAGTTTAGAGGTTTATTCCATCACATTGTGGCAGGAAACATGGCAGCCTGCAGGCAGACATGTGCTGGAGAAGAAGCAGAGAGCTCTACATCTTCATCATCATCCTGACTACATCTTGATGGCAGGCAACAGCCAGAGAACTGACCTGAGCTTCTGAGACCCCAAAGCCCATGCCCACAGTGACATACTTCCTCCAGCAAGGCCAGCCCTATTCCAACAAGGCCACATCTTCTAATAGTGCCACTCCACAAGGGCCAAGGATTCAGATTCGTGAATCTATGGGGCCATACCTATTCAAATCACTACATTGGGTATGAAACATGAAAAAAAGATTCCAAATCTAATATTATTGCAGAGGGCCTCTCTAACCCGGCTTAGCCTCATGACTTAGGATAGACGACTAGAGCTCAGCTGGTAGAGTGTTTGTCTAACATGTACAGGGCCCATGGTTCAGTACTTGACGTCACATAAACAAGGTACACAGGGGAGGGAGAACCATCGGTTCAAGGTCATCCTCATCTATATAGTTTCAGGTCATCCTGAGTCATATGGAACCCTGGAGAGAGAGTGGGGGGGGGGGGTTCTTGAAAGAAGGGAGCAAGAATAGAGATTGGGAATTAATTGAGTCTGTCCTTCCATAGTCAACCATGGCTCTCCTTACTCCTGGGGGCTTAAAAGTCATAAAGCTCTGTCTTAAGAGCTTTTAATGACCAAACGTTCAAGGTCAGGCTAATCTTTTTGAGTCTCTTTTTGGTTATAGACCTCTCTCCTCGCTGTGACTTCAAGTGGCAGTCCCTGTGTGTGTATCTGGGTCTACTGTTTCATCTCATAAATATAGCCACATTATAACAATGCTGTACACTCACACACACACAAACACACATGCACACACATACACAAATGCACATGCACACACATATACATACTCAGGCACATAGGCACATGCAGGCACACAATTCCTAATCTGCTTTACTCATTGGAAAACTGGATGACCTCACAGAGTGTCTGATATGGGCCACTGACCCACTGTCTAGTATGACAGACAAGGTTGTGGCCTTGTTTTCAGGGAAGATCATGGGTGGGCCATCTCACTCTACCTCTTCCACTAAATCCCACCTGGATTCCACCAAAGTAGACTGGCAGACCCTCTGCTCTCTGCTGCCTATAATAAGCTAATGGGTTTGTGGAACAAACTAGAAAAAAATTTAATGAAGTGAGAGTATGATGAAATGTATTACAAGCACATTATGAGGCTACCCAAACTTCTATTTCAAAATCTATAAAAAAGTAATCTAAAATAATACACAAGTCATAAGACACAGAGAATTCATGCGTATACCAACCGGAAGCTTCATTCCTACTGGCTGGCTTCCATGTTGCTAAAAGGTTCTATGCATGCTACCAGGAGAGAAACATCATCATAAGCCTGACCCATATGTGAACCCTGTGAGCTACAGTAATCACTGTCCTGCAAAGATATGCAGACCAGCACAACCATGGTAGGATATTATGTGAGTAACCACTTTCTGGTTGGATTTAAAGCCTGACCTATGTGATGACTGCCTTGCCAGGTACTGCTAACTGGGCCACAACCCACAACTGACTACCTCACAGGGGAGAACCTGTGACTATGATTCTGCTAAATGTACATGGGAGATAAACTCCATAGATTAGGGCATCTCTCACCATAGAAGCTTCATTTATTTGTAGATGACAATTATTACATCGATCAACAATGGGTTAACACACAGCACATAAGAGACACTGAAGTACTCATATCTAAATAAGATATCCAGCTGGGCAGTGGTGGCACAGGCCTGTAATCCCAGCACTCTAGGGGCAGAAGCAGGTGGATTTCTGAGTTCGAGACCAGCCTGGTCTACAGAGTGAGTTCCAGGACATCCAGGGCTATACAGAGAAACCCTGTCTCGAAAAAAACAAATCCAAAACAAAACAAAACAAAACAAAAAAACCAAACCAAGATATCCATATCAATCACACCCCAAGCCACAAAACTCAGGGATCATGGTGAAAGGAGTAACGAAAGGATCAGATCATCAAAGCCAGAAGGAGTAGTACGTATTTGTAAGACGTGGACAGTACAACGACACATTGAACTCATGACAGCTGTGACTACATGCACAAGACCTGCACAAGATGAAGGCAGTCCAAATCCCAGTGTGGAGAGGGAAGCTTTTCAGGGAAGTTATCAGCAATTGACGCCACTGGGAGAGGAGAGTCAATCTTCTTCAGGGATGCCGGCCCTGAGAAGTTACCCATGCTCCAGTTCCACACCCAAGCAGCATAAAGTGGACTCAGTGGGTGTGTCCCTCTCTGTTCCCAGGGATCATCGGCCAAGATCAGCCCATGAGGACAACAGGGAGCAGAGACGCTGGTTTCGGAAGCCATGTTGAATACATAGAGTCAAGAAGACTCACCAGGACCAGCTGCAGGGAGGCAAATCAACTTTACTAAGGCTGATTCAAGGCTTATATAATTTGGAGAATTTGGAGTAGGAAGATCCAGGATGGGCAAAGGTCATTGGCTAAGGGCTTAGGGTACCCAAATGCCTCATTAGCATGGGGAAGCATTTCAGGAACCTCAGGTGCTAGGTGAATGGGTTCTTAGCAGGAGAAAGGAAATTGAATCTGTAATTTAACTGAGGCTATGGAACATTCTGCCTGTAGAGGTGGGGTTGGGGGTTGGACTTCCTGGGCAAGGTCAGAGAAGGGAAAACCATGCCAATGAAGAGAGTTGTCTATTATGCTCTGAGCTCCTGAAGGCCATCCGGATAACCTTAAAGAGCAGAGTTTTCATACAAGTGAGTCTTAAATATGGCAGAAGGGGGAGGGGCATACATGAAATTGGAAGGGAAACATGAGAAACTAGAGGAGAAATTGAAGCGAATTGTGGGGGTTGGGTATATTGGATCCAGACACATTACATGTATATACTAATAGTATATAAAATATTTAATAAGAATATTTTAAATACAAAAAAATGGCTCTGAGCCAAGGAATGAACTCTCCTTTGGGGATTTTTTTAAACGTTAAGAAGCTTAATATTAGAAAGACCATACATATTCTCACATCAAACACGTACACACAGACATAACACACATTGAATATCACATACTTTGTGACTTGATTATAAAAAGATAAAGAGATATAAGATATGTTCTATGGGGGTGTGGTGAGATATGTGGGAAGGGGGTGCCTCAGCAGACCCATGCCAAGGCATCCCTACCCACTGAGGAACCAGCCATACACAAGGGTATAGTATAGAGTAGAGTTTATTCAGAGCATGGGGAGGGGAGTTAAGAGGGTAGTAGAAGCAGAGAAAAGCAGACAGAGGGAGAGAGTAGAGAAGTAGAGGCCAGCCATGACCACGTGGAGAGAGGAGGGAAAGGGAAGGAGGAAGGGAAGAGCCCAAGAGGGCAAGAGAGAAGCAAGAGGAAGAGAGAAAGGAGGGGGCTGGAGAAATGGCCCAGGGGTTAAGAGCACTGACTGCTCTTTGGAAGGTCCTGAGTTCAAATCCTAGCAACCACATGGTGGCTCACAACCATCTGTAATGGGATCTGATGCCCTCTTTTGGTGTGTCTGAAGACAGCTACAGTGTACTTACATATAATAAATAAATCTTAGAGGGAGAGAAAGAGAGGGGGGGCAAGCAGCCCCTTTTGTAATAGATCAGGCCTACCGGACTATTGCCAGGTAATTGTGGGGTAGAGTACAGACAGAATGCTAACACCTTGCATATTCACATATGTACATAACAGAAACAACTGTCAAAGAACTGTCATATTAAACACATGTCCACACACCCTTGGGTATAACAGGGCTTAAAGAAAGTACCATCCTAAAGCATTAAACAAAACCAGGTATGAGCCAATCTTTCAGTTTTACTACCTGTAGGTACCTAAGGCCTGAGACACCATGCAAAGCAATGTATAGGTCCGTTGCCCAGGCAATGGCTGCCATCTACCCAGAATTCCATAGCCCACCTTTACCTGTAATTATGCCACCACACCCTATATAACCTAGTAGCGCTCCTTTCCGCTCTCTCTTTTCCTTCCCTTCTCACTCCCGTTCCCGCCTGCTACCCCTCCCTTCTTAAATAAACTCCACGTGGAACCATTTGGTCTAGCGTGCCTCATTGCGGTTCCCGGCACCACCGCGGTCCGCGGCCCGGCGTCCGGGGTGCGCGCGTGTGTGCCGGCTAGCGGGCAGCGGCTACAGAAGTCGATGCAGAAGCCAACAGACGCAGAAACCAACACTACCTGTGAGGAATGCCACTTCTATAATTTCTGAATTTGTATTCCCATCATTTTGGACATAAAAGTGAAGAGTGTCCTTAAAAGGATGCTTTGGATCTCATTCACAGTCGGTGAAGAGCCTACCTTGCTTGACCTGAGTCCTTTCATATTTAGACTCTCTGAACCTCGATGAGTCAGTCCTTGGCTCCTATGCAAATTAAGAGCAGCAATCACCAGACAACCCCTTCCCCCACCATTGTCATGGAGACTCTGACTCAAGAGTGAATCCACAAAGGCTCAAGACCTGTGCCTCTACAAAACATACCACACACACACACACACACACACACACCAAACACAACATATACAATCACCTCTTACACATGTCATTTATGTTATAAAATTTTGAACTGTTGACTAAAATATGCCTTTTCAGTTAAAACAGCTATTTAAATTACAGTTTCAGTAGCATTAGTGTCAGGGCTAAAGATGAAAGCCATCGCAAGCAACATAGGTACTAAATAATAATAGCAAATGAAGTTTACTGAGCAATTCTTTAAGAAGCAAAGATGCTTCATAAATAGTGCCCTAGTGTGAGTACCTAGTGCAGAGAGAAGAACTTGATATCTTTCTCTGTGGTAAAAGATTAGTGGAACCTACATCTACAAGGTGACTCACTTGTTATCCCCAAAGCATAACCATCTGTCTCAGATTGAACGCCTTACCAAAAAAACACAGGTTTGGCAGAGATGGTCATGTAAATGGTGTGTCTGTCTCTTTTCTGCTTTCCCTTCTGTCCTCTATTTACAGTAGAAGGATTGAAGAGGTCACCTTTGGAAAATTCCACCAGACCCCTCCCCTCCTGGAAGAAAAAGGTCATAAGGAACACAGGCACCCCTTCTCTCCAGAAGGGAGGGGCTAATTACATCCCTCAAACCACAGGGAGGAGGGACTGACCTCTGGCCACCTGTGGGAAGAGGATACCCAGAACTCATAGACACATTCCAAGTCTGTTGGCTACCTACCTCATTTCCTAAAGACCAATAACTTTAAAAGTCACACTGTTCTGCCAATCACATTGTGCCTAATGGCTGCTGCTTTGAGAACTTTATAAAGGCTTACCAGACAGGCTACACTAGGTTGTTCTCTCTCTCCATGTGCAGGGCGACCCCAGCATGCTGGAACAATAAAATTCCTCTTGCTTTTGCATCAATTCCCATCCCCACATTGTTCATTCGGGTGTCTCTGTTAAGGCTCCCAAGAGTCTTAAGGATTGAGTGTGCACTCATTGGATACTTTGCTTTTTAAAAAAGCAACACATTAGTTGGTGTTGTAGGTGTTGTGTTTATTTCTAGTCACAAGAGCATATTGGGCAACAAGCTTCCTTTGTCGATGTTTATATGCAGTGAGCTTCAGGAACCTCAGAATTTCTGCCAAAGTAGGAGACTGCTCAGTTCCTGTGTAGCATACCTTGTACCCACTCTGATTCCTCACTACAGAACCTAGAAAGTGAGCCACACAAGTCCCATCAGCGTGACGACTCCTGTGGCTTCCTCTGATATGCAGTCAGCCAGACCACCAGCCCATTAAATTTCAGCCTGAGCTTGTTGGTCTGAAGTATGCCAGAGGCAAATGGAAGCCCATGTATTACTATTCCTGCCAATGGAAAGCCCACTGTTTATATTAGTCCCTGCCTACTGAAGCCGAACAGTGCCTTCCAGAACAGTGATCACAGTGCCCGGGGCCACGTTCCCCCTGTAGGAGAGCAGCTGACTAGGCTTACATTTCTCAATGATCACTCCCTAAGACTGATCCATCCCTGCAGATTCTATACCCAGGAGTGGAGACAGCCTGGCATATGGTGGAAGCCACCATCTATCTGTTTTACAGTTTGAGATGGTGACACCGAGCCTATGTCCTTTCCATATGCCCTACATTTGGCATGCGGTCGGTCCTCAACATCATTTCCCAGGTGTCCGATGTAACATGCTTCTTTGCTTACTGGGAGAGGTCACACAGTCTCTCCAAAACTGCTGCAGGAACCAGGAACGTTCTACAGTGCATGCCAGAATATGATGCATTCCTGAAGCCAAACTCTAGAAAGTTCCATTAACCTGCTGACCCCATGGGAGTGATTATGAATTAGTCCAGGTCACACGGAGAAACCACGGTAGATCTAGAATCCCATTGCAAGTTGGAAAATGCAAGTCATACCCTTTTTAATAACCTGTGACAACAGTTGGCTTTTAATATTTACAGCTACAAACTAGTGGAACCAATAAGTTTTAACTTCAGATTTCTGAGCATGTAATCTTTCTGGACCCGTCATCAACAAAGCTGACTTAAAATGAAAATATCCGACAAAATTGATCGATTTGTTTGGTATTGGAATGATTCCAATGAGAGAAATGCGGTTCCCAGTTCACATGGACTTCTTGATTGTGTTGAATAATATTTTGTTTGAGAAGGTACAAAATGGGGTGTAAGATGATATGCACTGTTAAGAGGGTTCATTCATTCATTCATTCATTCATATGCATGGGTGTTTTGCTTACATATGTCTGTGTGGTCTACCATATAGGTACTGGGAAGGTCCTTTGGATGAAAGTTTTTAACAAAAAATTATTTTAAATTATGTCAGGTTTGCTCTCTGAAATAGCAATCTATACAAAGACAACGCCCCAATTTTCATCGACTGGCAGAGTAACACTTATGAGGAGAAAATATTGCTGCATTGTGTGGTAGTTTTATTTTTGTTCCGAACTGTGGGTATTAATCAAGGAATGCATGTCATATGGATATCAGTTTTAGGAAACAAATTTCTGCTGAGAAGCTGGAATGCACCTGAAAACCCTGGGGAAATAATCTTGGTAGTGTGCTCTGGAAGTTAATTTGAAATAGATACTGATTCTGTTTGTCTACCCATTTTTATATTCCATCCTTGACGCTGAATAGGGTTGCATTTCCCTAGGCTTCTGGTGCCATGACTCATCCCTTCCACACTGGACTCTCCAGAGAATCAGTCGCAATTATGGTGCGTGGCTAGAGCCTACTTGGCTTGTTTTGTGTATTTCATTTGCCCAATTATTTATGTAATCAAAATTTATCTTCCTGAATTCTCACTGCAGAGCAAGGGGAAGACACTTCATAAATAAGGCAAGAAAAAGAACAGGTCATCGCATGAACCATTTATATAATTCCCGGTGAATTCTCATTCTCAAATCCCATTTTGATGAAGCTGCTCACGGAGGTCTAAAAAGGGCACGCGTTTTTATTTGAATGAGACATATTACAAATGTGCTTCCTTCTTATTATTCAGAAATATACTGTGCTCCATTTGAATTGTTCTCTTAGGTTTATGCATAAGGTACCAGTCACCATCTCCTTTCCTTCAACAAGCCTCTCACCTACACATAGACAAATGTACAATCAGATACTTGCACACTCCACCCAAGAAAACAGTCTGCGGACCTGAGGAATGTGGAAACATCATCTCAGGAATTGGAAAATAACATTGGACGTTTCTGCTGCAAAAGTCACCTGCCCATATCACTGCAGGAGCCACAGCACCACAAGACTTCCTTGAAGCAGTTGCCTCTTGGCAGTTTTGTAAAAGTTCAGATAGAACTTTAAAGCAATTAAAACTTAGTCTTGTTTACTAGCACCACATTTTGCTGTGTGGTAGATCTTGTGATCTCATTACAATAGTCTGATGAAGAACAAACCAGATGATTCATTAGATCCTGTCTCTCTGGCTCCTGGTTAGCAGAAAGTGAAACTGAAGTGTGAGATTTTGGCTCTCATGTAGTCTGCTTTCTTACTCTGAAAATGGAAAGCTTTGTAGGTTGTTCTAAGATAAAGAAATGCAGTTGAATGAATTTTCCTTTTGTCATGTGAGCAAGAAGTCCCAAGGAAACTCAGGATCATGTGACACTGGATACCAATCTCTACTCATCCGTGACACAGAGTACAAGACAGCCAGCAGCAGGTAACTATACTACACTTCCTTCCTGACACAGGAGATTCAGAAAAGCAGAGAGCAACATGTACATCAAGGAAACCAGAAACCTGTTCTCCAGACCCCAAGAGTCTGCCAGTGGGCTCCTGTGGGATGCATGCTTGGCCTGGAGTGGGGCCAGTCCAAAGGCATACGTGTTCCCACACAACCACTCAGACTTAGCCTTTGTAAACAGCAAGGCTAGGGGAATCTGTACTTTCAGATAAGCTTGGAGCTCTCTGAATTTAGATCCCAGCCTCACCTGCCTTCTGTGACCCTGAAGGTCTGATGCTCTGAAAAGCACAAAGAAATAGTTTCTTATTAAATTCTTAAAACAATACAGGTATTGCAACAAATAGTATTGCCAAAGGGTCTACCATGTCTGAGACCAGTTTATTTATTCAACCCCTTTTCTCTTATACAATATATTTTTAAATCTCTATAGCCCTCTCCCTTTTTACTTTCCTTACCTTTGCCCCAATTTGTCTAGAAGAGTAGAACACAGTGTTATATCTTCAATATTGATATGATTTTGTTTATTGGCATGGGAGTAGAGCTGGGGAAGAGGACTAGATTCACCACAAGCCTGTAGATTACCTTTGTATATTTCCCTTAACTATAATAGCAGATGATTTCAATACTCTGCTAACATCAAGGGAGAAGTTCAAAAGAAATATTAGTAAATTCCAAGGTTGAAATGAATGTAAGATATTTTACTATAGAATACTTCTTCAAGCTATGAATTACATATTCTCATTACATATTTACAACCCATCAAATTATCTTTCAAGTAGATCTTATTTTAGGCCAGAAAGCAAATATTAACAAATAAAAAAAGTTGAAGTAATTTATCACACATAACAAATTATAACAAAATAAAAATAGAAATCACAATAAAATTTACCATAGAACATGTATGATCATATGGAGTTGGAAGAATACACTTCTTTTAGTGTGTGCATGTGCACATCTACATGCTTGCACACACGTGTGTGCATGCCTATAGTACTGACAGTGGGGAGTGCACATACATGTAGAAGCCTGAAGTTTATGCCACACATATTTTTCCTCAATCATGTTCAACCTTTATTTATTTATTTGTTTGTTTGTTTGTTTGTTTGTTTATTTGTTACAGGGTCTCTCGGTGAACCTGAAAGGCATCAATGCAGTTAGGCTGACTGACCAATGAGTTCAGGGGCCCACCATTTTCCACATCCCCCTGTGCTCCAAAGGCTGAGGGGTTCTGTGGTCCAGACCTGGGTCTTGGTGAAACCAGGAGATAATATACATATACTGTTTGTTACAATATCTGTATTGGTCCAAGAACTTAACAAACGTTGTATGGATATAACTCCTAATTTCAGTTTGGACCACAGTATTTGGACAACAAAGTATAAAATCTAAAAGAAATGAATCCAATTTTACATACAAAATTATTAAAATAGAATCAGCAGGGTAGTTAAAAAATCCTACATGTAATTATGGCAAACAAAAATTAATAAAGTAGTAATAAAGACTTTCCCAACTACATAAAGCCTAGGTCCACATAGAACGACTGCTTGATTTTCAGACTTCACCTAAACACCGAAGCTCCTCAAGCTATTCTATCACATGGAAATTGAAGGAACACTTCCAAACACATTCAATAAAGCCAGTGTTTCTCAGATACAAAATTCAAATAACACAAAGAAAACCAAAGCTGCAAATGAATTTCTTTTATGATCATGTGTATGAAACTCCTCAGGGAAAGACTGACAAGCTATGTCCAGCAACATACATAGAAAGATGGAGCTGGGGACTAAAGTCAGGACCTTGTCCATAGTAGGTAAGTGAAATGTCATTAAACTACAATGACACTTCCTACCTACCTACTTACCCATCCAGCCTTCCATCCATCTGCCCATCCACCCATCCACCCACCCATCCACCCATCCACCCATCCACCCACCCATCCACCCATCCACCCACCCATCCACCCATCCACCCATCCACCCACCCACCCATCTATCTATGTATTTATCTATATCTATCTATCTATCTACCTACCTACCTACCTACCTACCTATCTCACAGGGTCTTGCTGTGTAGTCCAGGCTGACCTTAACTTCCTATTCTCTTAGTCTCTCAAATAGTGAGGGCCTATTGATCCTCAGTGAAGAGGCCCCCTTGATTGAAAACATAAAACAGCATCTGCCTATGCTGACTAAGCAGGGTAGGGATGAGCACACAGGGTTCCTTAATGCATATTCATTTCTGATTAAAATCTCAGCAAGGAACAGGAGGAGCCTATCAAAAGTCATCAATATCATCACACAGGTTCTATTAAAAGCCAGAGACGTGTGAGTTTATAGGCTTATCAAAAGCCACCAACATGCAGGCACATAGGCACTGGGCCCCAGCAGAGAACCTGGCTGGCCGTGGCTCTCTGTGGTCAAGGGAGCCCAGGACTTGAGAGGCTGTAGCTAGTCCATGCTGCCCATCATCTGACCTGAGGACAGAGCTAGGACTCGGTGTCTTAGTTCTGGGTTCTGAAAGACAGACATCTCACAGAGGCCCCCTCCCTGGATCCCTGCCTGCCTTCATGAGCAACCACAGGTGGTTTTGTGGTTTTTGTTTTTGTTTTTTTTTTTATTTTAATCATTTTTGTTCCTAAGCAAATAATTAACTATTAATCTTTTTTTTTTAACCAATGAAGCTTCGGTTCTTCATTCCAAGGATTCTCATTAGAAGTAATGGTCTAGCCTGCTGGAATTTAATGTTGTTTTCTTTATTAAAATGCTTATTTTTAATGCCTTTGTGACAGCATGACAGGGAGAGGAAATAGGTCCCATCAGATGTAGTTGATTTGTTGCCTTGTCCCTGTGATCATGGATGTTGATATATATATATATATATATATAATTTATTTTTATTTATATGAGTACACTGCAGCTGTCTTCAGACACACACCAGAAGAGGGCATCAGATCCCATTACAGATGGTTGTGAGATACCATGCGGTTGCTGGGAATTGAACTCAGGACCTCTGGAAGAACAATCAGTGCTCTTAAGCACTGAGCTATGTCTTCAGCCTCATATATATATTTTTATGAAAGGGCATTTTCTATGCTCCACAAACTGGGAAGCATTACTGTATCTTATGATAAATATTGAGCCATAGACTAGGGGGCAATATCTGAACCCATTTGTCTTTAAACTCAGAGTCCTGCTCAAACATGATTGTTTGTAAGAAAGATGAGACCAAGACAGTCCAATGTCCTTCTTCCCTGAAAAGGATGGGGACATTGTCCTAGGCAGGAAGGCGTGCCTCTACGATTTACCATAGATGAGCAGAGGCCCAGGCTTTGTCCTAAAACACTGAAGCCACATACTGTGGCTGCTCCACACTTTGTGGGTTTAGAATCTTCTTCAGATGGAAACGTAGTTGGAGGCACCAGTGCCGTCAGAGTCCCACGGAGAGCTAGTCATAGCTAAGCGTATCATAAAAGGCCAGGCTTCTCACTACCACCTTCACAGAGACTAAGGTCTTCAGCTCCCAGGACTCCCGGGACAGACTGGGAGACTAGGGCTTGAATGTGAAATCTTGGTTTTACAGATAAGGAATGAGAGTCTCAGTCATTTAGTAGCTGGACCCAGGGGTGCTAGCAGCTCTCTGCTCCTGATTGCCCTGAGGTACAGCAGCCATCCATCTCAGGAAGTCTCTGTGAGCTGGCACAACTCCAGGTAGAAATTCTTAGGGTTATCCCTAGTATGTGCTTTTTTTTTTTTTTTTTTTTTTTTTTTTTGGTTTTTTCGAGACAGGGTTTCTCTGTGTAGCCCTGGCTGTCCTGGAACTCACACTCTGTAGACCAGGCTGGCCTCGAACTCAGAAATCTGCCTGCCTCTGCCTCCCAGAGTACTGGGATTACAGACATGCGCCACCACCTAGTATGTGTTTTTAAGTGTTGGGACCCTCTCTGAGTTGAAGAAGTCCCAGAGGAATGATCTCATCCTCACCTAGCCCTAGTCTTTCAAAATGGATCACTAGCTCCCAGGTTCCCATCAGTCAAAAGTCAGATATCACATGAGAGACTAAGAGTCACAGCCCCTCAGTTTCTCTGGGTTTCAGAATAAGAGAATAAGCGTTTTGATAAAGTGAACTTGAAGCAATCATGTCTACTGAGCAGAACTCATGTTTCCCCAGTACAGCAACTCATGAAAAGAAGCAACGCACACCTGGAAGTATATCTGTAACCCCATGCTTTATGAACCTGAGGCAGGAGAATTGCCCGAGGCCATCCTAGATTGTAGCTGCCAGTTCAGCGCCAGCCAAAGCTACAGACTCTACCTTACAGCTAACACAAAATAAGTAAATTAATCTTCTGTGTCTCATTTTTCCTGATGTAATAAAGCAATTCTTTACCAACCAAATGTTCTGTGTTCACCACTGTTAATAGAAAAATCTAAAAGACATATTATATACATGCACTGAATTACCAATTGGCTATCTAATACTAAATGATCAGCTGGGAAAACATACAATCAAGCAACACTGTACAGACTACATGGGTTATATTTAGGAGGGTATATGTGCATACATACACATATACATGTAATGACAGGAAGGGGAAAGAGACCATGAATTTGAAAGAGAACAGGAAGGTATGTATTTTAGGGGGAGAGGACTTGAAGGGAGGAAAGAGAAAAGAGAAATGTAATTATATTATAACCTCAAAAGTAAGAAAAGAGTAAAGACATGGAAATAAAAGGAAATGCATGAAATAATACTCAACTCAAGGATCTAACATTAGCAAGCTGCTTTATCATGACTTCATTTGGTTAAACACAGGCATTTGTCTTGCTTACAATGTGGCACAGTGCTGCTTCAGACAAGCCCTTCTTATAGGACTCTGCTCCTCAGACTGCTCCCTGCTCAGCAGGCCCTTTCAGAGGTCACAGGGGGACTGTAACTTACTCTCAACACCGTGAGGTTAAGTGACTACTAAGGGAGACCACACACTACACAGGGAGGTGACACAAAGCCCTTAAAAACAGTAAAGGAGTCGGGGATGCTGGGGTCCACTTGCTGTGAGTGTGCCCCCTCTTACCACACAAATATGGAACCTGAATGTTTAATTGTGGTATTTACTGCAGCAAGCAGCCCAGAAAGAATTGGGGATTGTCTACTAAGAAGGGAAGCAAGAATAACTATGGATTGGGCAGTGGTGGCACATGTCTTTAATCCCAGCATTTGGGAGGCAGAGGCAGGTGGATTTCTGAGTTCAAGGCCAGCCTGGTCTACAGAGTTCCAGGACAGCCAGGATTATACAGAGAAACCCTGTCTCGAAAAACAAAAACAAAGAAAAACCATGGATTATAAAAGCAAATATTTTCAGAGATAGCTTACTGAGCAGTCCTGCCCCATACAAAACAAAACAAAAAAAAATCAAAAAACAACAAAAATAAATAAATCAAAAAATCAGATATCTAAATGGAGCTTGTAATAGAGAGTAAGTGAAAGAACATATGTAAGTTTTCCTTTAAATGTCTGATAACTTTTAATATCAAAGGGCAGTAATTCAGTTAACAATAATTAGATTGCCCCAGAATGATGGAGTTTCCCTTTGAGAGAACAAACTGCTTTTGAAACACCAACACTAAAGGCTACAGCAGAGGGGATCGCTAGCTAAAGGAGGGCGCGCTTCCCTCTGCTGAGCGCTACACCCGACCTCCAGTGAACCTTACACCTTGTCAAGTGATTGACCAGCTTTGCTGGAGGCACAGAATAAATCTGGTCAATCTCTCGCTCAGCGCACACACACAGCCTTATTGGAGTTAACTCAGAGGATAAAGTAGAATGTTACTGGTTGCATGGTTGGTCACTTAATAGAAAAGCAATCACTATCCCTATTATAGAGGAGAAAGTTGGAGGCCAAGCAACTTAAAAATATCACAGGACTCAGTTCTGGGGTACAGCTGGAGAGAATACAGTTCTCAGTTGGTCAATCTCTACAGTTCAAACCCCTACACTGGAGTTTATTACTGTACCATGACTTGTACAAGGAAACTTGTGTAAGATCAGTAACTCACTATGACTCACTGGTTCAGTCAGCAGTGAACATCTATTCTAACTATAGGAATCAGTATAGATGTTATTTAAAGAACTAAAAAATGGAACTATGAGCCAGCTATCTGACTTTTAAGTACAGACTCAAAGCACTATAAGGCAATGTCTTAGTTTCTTTGCTGTTAGTGTGATAAGATGACTCCGACAAAAGCAAGTGGCGGGGAGAAAGGACATAGGTCCCAATTCCATGCATGCGCATTACGACCCGGAAGTCAAGGTAGTGGCAGCTACAGGCAGTTGGTCACATGACATCCACAATCAAGGAACAAAACGGGAGGAAGGTGAATGGGCTCAAATCATGTTCTCCATTAAAAATCCAGGACTATCCACTCAGGGAATCATCCTACCCGCAGTTACTATAGCTCTTTCCACATCAATTAATAAAATGAGGATAATGTACCAAGGCATCCCCTTTTCCCAGGTGACTCTGGGCTTCTCGTTAATAACGAACCAGTCAGAATACCATTACATTGTGCTCAATGCTAGTCCCAGCCAAAATACAGGATCAGTCCACAGAACAACAAAAATGTGATAAATATACACTGTGGGGTTTTATTCACCCATTAAAAAAAGAATGGAATTATAGCGTTTGTTGAAAAATAATGGACCCTGAAATCATTGCGTTAAGCACAGTAAGCCAGGATCAATTTCACAGATTACACCTGAAATATTGCCCAATGGCTCCTGTGCAGAGCCTGCTGGTGGCACTACTTTGAGAGTCATAGAACCTGTGAGGAAATGGCTGGGTAGAGAACTTAACACCCGCTCCTGGATATGACCCAAGCTTTCTGAATTTTTATCCACCAAGAGGTGAGAACTCTACCACAAACCCAGCACTGTGGGCTCCTCCACGTCTGTGCTAAATACACGGAAGCCAGGACCAAACTTCTGCCTTCAGCTGTTGCTCATGGGTAATAGCAGTGAGATCATGACCAATGCACATAGAAAGACAGATACAATGTGTTCTCCTGAATACTCATGTTTAGTATCCAGATTTGTATATATGTGGTGTGTGTGTGTGTGTGTGTGTGTGTGTGTGTGTGTGAAAGCAGACAGGGAACTACTTAGGAAAGGATAGAGAGGAGGAAGGAACGAGGGAATAAGGGTGGATAGACACTAGGAGAAGGGGGCAGGAATGGGAAGGGGAGAAGAATGTGGCCAAAGTACACATGTAGTTGAATTAAAATGTCTTTACTACCCTATCACTTTGTGTATGTGTGTGTGTGTGTGTATATATATATATATATATGTATATATATATATATATATATATGTATATATATATATATATATATGTATATATATATATATATTTGCTAATAATTTTATTTTAAAGAATAAGTACTGAGCCCTTCTCACAGACAGGGATTTGAAAGGGAGTGAGCATGGTTTTTGTCTTCTGGTGTTTCATTTCCTGTAGACTTCTGAGAAAAAGTAACTCTGTGTATGCGTGTGTGTACTCATGTTGGCATGTGCTTTGCCTTTGCAAAGGAAAGAAAACAATAAAAAAAAATTAAGAGTTTTAAAGGGTGCCACGCATTCACACACACACACACATACACACACACACAGACACACACACACATACACACACACACAGACACACACATACACACACACACACATACACACACACACACACACACACATACACACACACATTGTAGGACTCTGATGAACCTTAGCTACCAGGGACCCCTAAGTGAACAACCCGGAGCTGGAGATCAATGAGAAAGCAAGAGGAGTTTATTGTTCCAGTGTGCTGGGGCCAGCCATCCTGACCTTTAAACTGTTGGTCCTTAGGCAATGAGGACCTCCCTTCTGGGAATGGAGGGGCCTTCTGGGGTCTGGTGGAATTTTCCAAGGGCCTTGAGCTCACCTCTTCAATGTTATAATATTAATAATAACAACAACAACAACAACAAGGCACCGCTCTGCCATTTGTATATCCAACATGGCCCCACTCAGTCATCACAATTACTTACATGCCAGCCAATTAGAGCAGTTTTTGCAAGACTAAGTACAAAGGATACTGGACAATTATTAAGTAACATGGTAGCCACAAAGTTTCTTGTGACTAGCCACATTTGTGTCTTGTGTAAAGCATATAGGGAGAAGGTCTGCAGAGCTCACTGGTCTGTTAGCATGAAAGGCTGCCTGCCACCCCACCTCTAAAGCCACCAGTTACCTTAAAAATACAGCCAGACTCATCCATGATATTTTACCCAACTTTTCCTTTTCTTTCTCCATGCCAGATACAAAAGCAAAGTGCTTCTTCCAGGTCTATCTAAATAAAGATTAGCTTGAAGTAAATTCATTTGGCCTTTCTGCTTCATTGGCTACTAATAACTTTTTTTTTTAAGGAGAAGAAAGAAAACCCAACCTTGTTTACAAATACTTCTCAATTCCCATCTAGCAATGTGTTTTAATTAATCCCTTCTGCTCCAAGGCTTTCCGCAGCTCAGCTCCATCTCTGGGGACTCCTGTTCTGGGCAGCAGGGAGCATCCTTCTTATGTTAATCTCGCTTTCAACTAGTTCACTACCTGTGCTGTTTAGATAAATAACTTCGACTCAGCAGAGGATGATTAACAGGGATCAAAAACAACAAAGGAGGCAAATTACTTCCCACCTACAATGCAGCTTGATGGATGGTGGAACTCCGAGACAGCCTGATTTACAGGTGCACACACGACTCTGCCCCGGGATGCAATTGCTTTCACGCTGCGTGCAGGGACCCTGGACACACAGGAAATTAGCAAGGCATCTGATTTTGAATAACATCACTTAAGATACAGCCCTTCCAGCTAGGTCCATGGCAGCAGGTGATAAGCTAGAGGTGGGGGCGGGGAATGGGGGGGGGGAGAGAAGTGATGAATGCTACATGGAAAACCTTCATATTTTAGCAACTTGTATCTCTGACCTCAGCTGAGGGCATGCTGACCACCCATGCCCAGAAAGATGGCCTGACCTGAGGGCTGAATCACACACAGGCTGCTCCTGGCAAAGCTCACTGGATTTCTCTTCCGCCTAACTACAACACATATGTGAGCAGCCGCTGTGAAAATTAATAGGAATTATGTTCCTTTCCTCTTCTGATGCTTCAGACAGACCAAACCATAGTTAACTGGAGCTGTGCCCAGCCTGCCTGAGCCACAGCCTGGGGTTTGGAAGTAGACCATGCCCTGTGGCCTCACGGCCTATCTTTGTCCTCTCTCTCTTGCTTCTAAACACTGCACCCAGCCCAGGGAAAAGCCTTCTCAAAAACCTGTATTCATCTTCCTCCCACCCTGAGCTTGCATGGCACCAATATATCCAAGGAGAGAGAGAGAGACAGAGACAGAGACAGAGACAGAGACAGACAGAGACAGGCAGAGACAAAGAGAGACATGGACAGACAGACAGACAGATGGGTTCAGAGCTTACTGCTTGCCTCTTAATGACAGCTAATCGTTCTGTCAGTTTGCGGACCATGAAAGGCTTGTGTCCACTTCCTGCGTGTTTCTTCGGGGTTATCCTTAGCCCAACTGCCTGAATATTCAAGTGCACGAGAGCAAATATCAGACTCACTATTTTGTCCTTACAGAGATTAGTTAAATGCTTACAAAGAGAAGACAGGACTGCCCTTCAAAGAATTATTGTCAAAAGGCATCCTGAACATTCTGGTGGACATGCAAGTACGGGCAGCCACTGGGCAAATTAATATAGTGTTCCCTCAAAAAAGAAAGAAAGAAAAACTAGAACTACCATATGACCCAGATATACACATCTTCTTTGTATGTTCCCAAAGTTTCTAATCAGAATACACCACAGAGATACTTGCACATCCATGTTTATCAAATGTATTATTGTCAGTAGTCAAGAAAAGGAGCGAGTTTAGATGTCCATCACAAATAAATGGGTAAATATAAATGTGATACATGTCTACAGTGGAGTTATATTCAGGAAAAAGTGAACAAAGTCCTACCATTTGCCGGAAAAGGTGGGGTGGGGGAGATAGAAAAGCAGATTCAGAAAACAAGTATCACATATTTTCTCTCATATATGGAATCTAGAAGAAAAAAAAACAGGAAAATAAAAGGAACTATTAGGGTGGAGGAGGAAGAACAGGAAAGAAACTTGGATTCAGGCAATATCCTGCAGACTCAAGTCCGTTCAGGAGCCTACCCCCAACTCTCACTAATTGGCTATTTTTTGTCCAAGATGCTTTGTGTTGGCCACTCTGCATCCTAGTGGCCCACAGCTGAAACAGGATGTGTTGCATTTACAGACCCTTGTCACATCATGGCCTCATAAGACTCCGCTGGGGTTCTGGGTTCTGGGTTCTTATGGGACTTTTTAACAATGGACACTCATTATAATAATGAAATCCAGTGATATAATAGGACCGTATGTTTTATACTGAATGAGCCTCCGTGCATTAATAAATACACATGTGTAATTTTACTTCCTGGGAAGCCAGGCTAGAATAGAAACGGGAACCTCTTGTTTACCTCCTCTGCTGGGCGCTCACAGAGCTCATTACAATAACTCAGCATTTACACGGTGCGCGCAGAGCGACAGTTACAGAATGGGAAGGCAAAACCCATGCTGCCATAGAGCAGCCCGCTAGTTCTTACTTATTAAAGTGTATTTCCATATAGAAATGTCAACCACAGGTAATTTTTACCCTAACTCATTCTACCTGAAAAATCCTTCATTTTATAAGATGCTAGCAAGAATTCTGAGAAGGGAGTCCTTAGCTTACAGAAGCCAGCTCAAGACATCCTGGTCAGACAGAGCCTATTGTGACTCCTCACAGCAGGGCAGTAGCAGGGATGTCAGTGCCCTCCTGGCTCCTCAAGCCATGATCCCCACAGGACAATGCACAGAGGGCCAGTGTGTACCAATGCACTTGGGTGTATAGCCCCAAGATCCAGTACCCCAAATATTCCATGAGCTCAGCAGGCCCATTTACCTTGGCTTTAGTGAAAGACATGATCTTTACTGTCCCTGAGTGCTCTCTTATTTCTCATAGCTGCTCCTAATATCGGATGAAATAATTTAGAACAAAATGTTATCAACCCATGAGTTGGGGATGTGCAGACATTCTCGAGGTCCACACAGAACCAGAGCCCATCAGTCACAGTTCGCAATGTACCTTGAATACCTAGTAATAATAAAAATATTCATGACATAGTAAGGCAATATAATAAGCATTTTAAATACTAAATTCATATACTCAATATTAAGATTATGGGATAGAAATTAGCAGGTAACCCATAAGGAACATCAACAGAGGAAAAGAATCAGCCCCAGGTAAACCATCTCCCAGAGCTATCCCAAAATGGGACAAGTATGAGCGTGCCTCCAAGGTCACATTCAGTATCCCTCTGAAGCAGGGGAGGAGGGGGAGCCAGAAGGGGAGGGGGAGGGTTATAGGGCATTCTGCTCTTACAAGGTATCCCGGTTTGGTTCCTAGCAATCATGCCAGGCATTTCACAACTGACAGTAACTCCAGTTCAGAGGGATCTTTATGACCTCTGAGGATACCTTCAATCATGTTCTCACGAGCATGCATGCATACATACATACATACATACATACATACATACAAACATGCATACATACATACATGTACACACACACACCTTAAAATGAAAATGTATTTTAAAGATAACACCCTTGGATAAATGGGTCCTTAAGGTAGAGGAGCTCATTCAATGCTGTGCGGAAACCCATTCTGACCATATCAGACAAAGCAAGCACAGTGAAGCCAGCATTATAAACATAGCATGTTTATAATGGTCCCAGAGAGATCATAAAGGAGTAATTTTAGAGAAATCATTCAAGCATGTCTCTCTGTCCATAGCCCTCAAGAAATATTCCTAAATTGTTATAATCTGCACTAGGTACTGTTGACGATATTAACACGAGATCTGGAGGGCTTCTCTTTTGAACAAGTGATTTTGACAAAAGCAATCTGATGATTGCTTTCAGTGATGTGACCATTTTAACGATTATTGATCCTACTTATGCGCACACATGGGAGCCCTCCCCCCCCCACACACACACTTTTGTCTTTTCCAGTTTCTTCCTTCAGTGTCTTTTACCGCTTTGATGAGGTTCACTTAAAGGTATTGTATTATCATCTTAGGCTAGGGTGAGGAATAAGACTTTCCTCTTGTTTTATTTTCTCAGTGAGTCTGTAATTAGAGGATGGCAAGGCTATTGGTTTGGTATTATTCTATTTGTTTAAGTTGTCTTCAGTGGATCTCCAAAGTATACCTTTTATTTCTATTGCCTTTTTGTTTTGGCATAAATTTTAAGCACTAAATTGAATAAGAGAGGGGCCCTTGCATTATTTGTCATTTTTAGAGAAAATTCTTTGGTTTTCCCCATTTAATAAGACACTGGCTGTGGATTATTGAGGTCCCAGGATGATCAAGCCTATCATCTTTCCTGCAGCCTATCATTTGCCATGATTTAACTCTTCTAGGTATCTGAGTAATGATCTACTGGGTGTGTGTGTCACACTGCTCTCAGCCCTCCCTCGGTTCAGCAGACACAGACACAGACACAGACCCCATGCTAGGCTTCCGTGAACAGCGCCACAGTGAGCACAGATACAGCAGAGTCATCTAACCCCTAAGCCATCTCCCCAGCCTCTGTACACAGCACCATAGTCTCCATGATAGAGATGAGGAAATGGAAATTTTGACAGATAATTCCCCAAGTCCTGACAAATGGTTAATTCAGTAATCTGATCAGAAATGAGGACCATTATCCCCTAAGAACTACTTGGCTGTTCATTTTCAGATGTCCCAAGAGGTCCTAGAAGCTTGATGTTCGAACCACATATTTCAAAGGGATTAAAACATATATACAGTCCAGGAGAGGAGACTGAAGAGGCAGCCAGAAAAGGAACGGTTCATGGAAAGATCCCCCAGTCCTATCTCTGTGTTCTAATCCATTTATTCATTTGTATATTCTGAACTGTCTTTTTATCCTTGGAGTAAGACCAACAGAATCAGTGTATATTATTTGTAATGTATTCTGCAACTCAGTTTGCAGGTACGTTATTGAGGATTTTTAAATCTATGTTTATCAAGGACACTGAGCTATAATTTGTGGCAAAATTCAGTATCACTTCATGCTAAAAGAGGATTCAACCTCATTAGACACCCTGGATCTGATGTTACATGTGACTGTGCATTGCCATGTATGGGTGCTGGGAACTGAACTTGGGTCCTCTTCAAGATCAGTATCACTCTTGACTGCTAATCCATCTCTCAAGCCCCTGTTTTTGCTTCCTTGAGAGAGGGGCTCATGTAGTGCACACGGCCTCCAACTTGACAACCTGCTCTATAGCTGGAATATGACCTTGATCTCCCGACCCTCCTGCACAAAGCCTCAATTCTTTCTTTACTTGTCTCTCCCCTAGGCCATCATCATCTTCAGGGATCTCAGGCACTCTCTCCATTCATTTCACTCCTGACACACCTATTTCACCAACTATAGAACAAGAAAGTATAAAATGTAAATAAAATACAGCATCCATTATCGGCAAATGCTAGACTTCAAGATGGAACACATCCCACTTCAACTTCAGACAGAATAAACGGAAATGTTAGTGTAATGCTGAAGTAAACTTCATAACAAAATTACAAAGGCAGAAGCTCAGAGCCTTGAAAACAAGGCCTGGTCCTGAGGCCTCTGGCGGGAGCCCTCAGATCTCCACTTCGGGATCCAGAACAGCCTGGGCTGCAACGCCACATCTCCAGGTTCTGCAAGACACAAGAGGGGCATCCGGGAGGCCGGCTGGGAGGAGTCAGTGTGCTCTGGTGAGTCCAGCAGGCCCCAGCAGGAGCCTTCAGGTGTCTGCTTCTGGATCTGAACAGCCTGGGCCACAGCACTCAGTCTCCAGGAAGTGCAGGAGACCTGGTGTGCACCCGGAAGCAGACTGGGAGCACACAGCTTGCTCCAGCAGCACGGAGCTTAGGTTCCAGTCCTGAGGCCTCTGGCAGGAGCCCTCAGATCACTGCTTCGGGATCCAGAACAGCCTGGGCTGCAACGCCACATCTCCAGGTCCTGCAAGAGGGGCATCCCGGAGGCCTGCTGCGAGGAGTCAGTGTGGTCTGGTGAGTCCAGCAGGCCCCCGGCGGGAGCCTTCAGGTGTCTTCGGGACCTGAACAGCCTGGGCCACAGCACCCTGGCTCCAGGCAGTGCAGGAGGTCAGCTGTGCACCAGAGGCCACCTGGGAAAAGAACCATATGATCATCTCATTAGATGCAGAAAAAGCATTTGACAAAATCAGCATCCTTTCATGCTAAAAGTCTTGGAAAGAATAGGAATTCAAGGCCCATACCTAAACATCATTAAAGCAATATACAGCAAACCGGTAGCCAACATCAAACTAAATGGAGAGAAACTTGAAGCAATCCCACTAAAATCAGGGACTAGACAAGGCTGTCCTCTCTCTCCATATCTTTTCAATATAGTACTTGAAGTTCTAGCTAGAGCAATTAGACAACATAAGGAGGTCAAGGGGATACAAATTGGAAAGGAAGAAGTCAAATTATCACTATTTGCAGATGACATGATAGTCTACTTAAGTGACCTGAAAACCTTCACCAGAGATCTCCTACAGCTGATAAACAATTTCAGCAAAGTGGCTGGTTATAAAATCAACTCAAGCAAATCAGTTGCCTTCCTATACTCAAAGGATAAGCAGGCTGAAAAAGAAGTTAGGGAAATGACACCCTTCACAATAGCCACAAACAATATGAAGTATCTTGGTGTGACTCTAACCAAACAAGTGAAAGATCTATATGACAAGAACTTCAGGTCTCTGAAGAAGGAAATCGAAGAAGACCTCAGAAAATGGAAAAATCTGCCATGCTCGTGGATCAGCAGGATTAATATAGTTAAAATGGCCATCTTGCCAAAAGCGATCTACAGATTCAATGCAATCCCCATCAAAATCCCAACTCAGTTCTTCACAGAGTTAGAAAAAGCAATTCTCAAATTCATCTGGAATAACAAAAAAACCCAGGATAGCTAAAACTATTCTCAACAACAAAAGAAATTCTGGGGGAATCAGTATCCCTGACTTCAAGCAATACTACAGAGCAATAGTATTAAAAACTGCATGGTATTGGCACAGTGACAGACAAGTGGACCAATGGAATAGAATTGAAGATCCAGAAATGAACCCACACACCTACGGTCACTTGATCTTCGACAAAGGAGCCAAAAACATCCAGTGGAAAAAAGATAGCCTTTTCAACAAATGGTGCTGGTTCAACTGGAGGTCAGCATGCAGAAGAATGCGAAATGATCCATTCTTATCTCCATGTACTAAACTTCGCTCCAAGTGGATCAAGGACCTCCAGGTAAAACCAGACATACTGAAACTAATAGAAAAGAAACTGGGGAAGACCCTAGAGGACATGGGCATGGGGGAAAAGTTCCTGAACAGATCACCAATAGCTTATGCTCTAAGATCAAGAATTGACAAATGGTACCTCATAAAATTACAAAGTTTCTGTAAGGTAAAGGACACTGTTAAAAGGACAAAACGGCAACCATCAAATTGGGAAAGGATATTCACCAATCCCACATCTGATAGAGGGATAATATCCAATATATACAAAGAACTCAAGAAGTTAGACCCCAGGGAACCAAATAACCCTATTAAAAAATGGGGCACAGATCTTAACAAAGAAGTTTCACCTGAAGAAATTCGGATGGCCGAGATGGCCGAGAGGCACCTTAAGAAGTACTCAACATCATTAGTCATTAGAGAAATGCAAATCAAAACAACCCTAAGATTTCACCTTACACCAGTCAGAATGGCTAAGGTAAAAAACTCAGGAGACAGCAGGTGTTGGCGAGGATGTGGAGAAAGAGGAACACTCCTCCACTGCTGGTGGGGCTGTAAGATGGTACAGCCACTTTGGAAATCAGTCTGGTGGTTCCTCAGAAAACTGGACATGACACTTCCGGAGGACCCTGCTATACCTCTCCTGGGCATATACCCAAAGGATTCCTAGACATGCAATAAAGACACATGCTCCATTATATTCATAGCAGCCTTATTTATAATAGCCAGAAGCTGGAAAGAACCCAGATGCCCCTCAAAGGAGCAATGGATACAGAAAATGTGGTATATTTACACAATGGAATACTACTCAGCAATTAGAAACAATGAATTCACAAAATTTTTAGGCAAATGGTTTGATCTGGAAAATATCATCCTAAGTGAGGTAACCCAGTCACAAAAGAATACACATGGAATGCAATCTCTGATAAGTGGATATTAATTAGTCCAGAAGCCCTGAATACCCAAGGCACAAATCGCATAACAAATGACTCCCATGAAGAAGTATGGAGAAGGTCCTGATCCTAGAAAGGATTGATCTAGCATTGGAGGGGAATATAAGGACAGAGAACAAAAGGAGGGAGGTAATTGGAGAATGGATGGAGAGAAGAAAGTTTATGGGACATATGGGGAGGGGGGATCCGGGAAAGGGGAAATCATTTGGAATGTAAACAAAGAATATAGAAAATAAAAATAAAAAAACAAGGCCTATTGTCTCCACGTTTATATAAAAAAAAAAGGATTATATAGTAAAATACCATAGAAACAAAGAGAAGAAAAAAGATGTAAATGAGAGATAGTAAAAACATCATTTCCCCCAGAAGACTTCAAGATATAGTAGTTCAGGGCTATGATTAGTCTTATAAAATGTTTGCTGTGTGACAGGCATTGCTGATAGAAAAATCTCTAGTAAGCAGGTTTCTCCTTGTTCCATTGTCAAGCAACTAAAGTCTGTTGTGGCAAAACCATCTGATAGACCTTAATTCTACTTGAGATGTTTTAGGAGGTGGCAGAACACAGAGTCAGGGACAGAAGCGCCAGCTGTGGATGTCTAAGGATCGTGCTTCTACCATTGCCCTCTGGTCTGTGGTTTAGACAGCCATTAGCATGGAGGAGAAGCCCTTGGTCCTGGAAAGACTTAGTGTAGATGAATACCAGGACAGGAAAGCAGGGAAGAGGTTGATTGGGAAAGGGGAGATGGCTTATGGGATTTGGGGGGAGGGGAAACAGGAAAGGGGACATTTGAAATGTAAATAAAGAATATATCTAATGAAAAAATAATTTAAAAAAACATTGCTGTGAAAGGAGGGCTTTCAATAGTTCTGCTTGCTACGTTAGTGGTGCCGCTTGTTACATCAATGGTGCCGCTTGTTACGTCAGTGGTGCCGCTTGTTACGTCAGTGGTGCTGCTTGTCCTGCTCACACTCACCCTCTGTCATCAGATGATCTGTGGAAAAATGAGAATCATGCCTCTATCCAGACGCTGAAAAAGAGTGTCCTCAGAACCATCACACTGTTGAATTCTAAGCCGAGCAGAGGCAGACGACGGAGCACGAATGAAGGTATGTCTCAACTGGTAAGGAAGAGATTTCATTTTCAGGGAATCGGGAGCAGGCAATTTTCCTGGTCTCAGGGAACACCCCCCACAAGGGTACAAAGCAACATTAAAAGCATAAACTGAGCATGAGATTACTCCACAGCCTAGTCAATGATGTCTAATGCAATAAGCACTGAAATGTCTCCCACTCACAGGCTTCGTGTGAAGATGCGTGGTGTCATGTGTTGGAGAACTTGGTAAGTGAAGTGTTTGTGGTCTCTGTGTGTGAATTCAAGCTGCCTGGGGAGCTATCCTCATCACATGAAGGCAGGGGCACCATCACATATTACAATGTTGGAACCTGTTCTACCTCAGTGACACAGAGCAGACAGTAGCCATCAGCCTGGCTGTGGGCAGGGTAGATTCCCCAGGCATATCACACCAGAGAAGACATGAGTCTACCACAGGAGTAAAATAAAATTAAATGAACTGCTATGCAGCAGCCTGGTTGATGGGGGAGGGAGGCAGAGAGAGAGAGGGAGAAAGAGAGAGAGAGAGAGAGAGAGAGAGAGAGAGAGAGAGAGAGAGAGAGAGACTGTGTGTGTGTGTGTGTGTGTGTGTGTGTGTGTGTGTGTGTGTGTATGTATCTGGATGTTAGTAATCTAGCTGCTGAAGAAAATACACAGTGAAATTTCTCCTTACTCCTTGGTGTACCAGTTGCTTTTTCGTTGCTGTGATCAACTACCATAACAAAAGCCAACAGAGGGGCAAGAGTGTTGTCCCACTCTGGGGACTTGTGAGTTCCAGCTGGACTCAGCCCATCCTGGCAGGAAGGCATAGCAGCAGGTGCATGAGGCCAGCCTAACTTAGGGATGCAGAGTGATCACATTTCCTCTGAACACAGGAAGTAGAGAGGGATAACAGGAAGTACCCACCCCCCAAGGGACTTCTTCCAGCAAACTCCACCTTTTAAATGTCATAGCCTTCCCAAATAGTGCCATGAATTGGGGATCAGATATTCAAATGTATAAGACTATGTGGGACATCTCTCATTCAAACCACAACGCCCATATCACTCTAAATTCTCGGGGCCCCAAAGGCCATCCTGCCCTAGGCCGCAGAGAGCTCACAGGAGCTGTATGGTACAGGTGGCTGTGGCTCTGCCTTGTGAGAAAGCACCAGAGATGTTCACAGCACCCTGCAGGATCCTGAAGTCCTACCGAGCTGTCACAGCTCCATCTGCATCCATGGTAACCTCACTTTGCTCTTGCTCATAATAATCTCTTAAGAGAATCCATCCAGAGTAGGAAATAGGGTGGTGTCTCTCTTTGCATGGCAACTGGAGAGGCTCAGGAAACCATGGATATCACCAAGAAAAGACAGTCACCAGAAAGAGAAGACGGCAGAAACACCACAGGATGGTTTAGCAAGTACAACCAACAGGCTGCAGAAACAAGCGTTGCCCCCTCAAGTCTCGGCCCTGATAATCACAGCTCACCTGCCAATCCTTACAGTTAGCATTTGAGGAGTCTCAACACTACAGACTCTCCTGGGCTGGAAACACAGTGTGGACTGAGAAGGGTAAACAAAATGCAGACACCACCCACAAGACCATCGAAGAGTCCACAATGCTGGTTCATTTAAGTTCAAGGGAAAGCATGGGATAGGAAGCAGCATTAACTCATAACTGAACCCAGTGTTCCTCAAGAGCTACCTCTTTGCCCACCCCAGTAGCCCTGGTGGCAGCTGGAGGGAAGCCACAATGTCCCAACTCTCACTTGTACTGAAGCAAGCTGTCTCTAGGAATCCGAGAGTCCATTTGTGATACACTTTATCTTCAAAGCGGAGCACATGAAAGCGTAGATGAAGGGCTTTGCCTGTTGTCTGATACAAATGACAAGAAAGGAGCTGGAGATGCACAGCCTAGCAAGTTCTGTCATTTTCGGGGTGTTTATTCTCCCTGTAAGACTTTTAATCCCTTAAACAAGCCCTAATGAGAAAGGCACAGTTTTTAACTTCTGACTTCTTTAATCTCCACTTGAAAGGGCTAGCGGGGAAGAGGAGCCCTTTTGGATTACAGGCGTATGACTTCACAACATCTTGATTACAAAGTAAAGCGGCCCCGGAACTGAAAGTATGCAGATTGCTGTTTATGTTGCTTTTGCTTTTTATCCATAAAATGCATTAGAAATGTTTTCATTTCCATAATTGATCAGTTTGCTCATTAACCTCAACTTAAATAGATGTCTTCCGATTGATTTTATTTTAAGGAAAAAGGAAATCTTAAAAAGCCTATGTTGAGGAAAGATGTTGAGTTCACATGGGACTGAGTCAGTGCTTGGTGGTCATAATTTCCTGTCTTGGTAGCTCAGTAAGATGTGTTCATTTTCATTATTGATCAGCTTTCTGATTCTTTTCTAATTAAATGAAGGTCTTTAAGTGGATGTATAAAATGTCTAGAACATATGAACTGCAGGAGTGATTTCAAAGTCAATGAAGCCACCAAGAGCTTTATAGTGAGAGATGTGACAGAGATCACAGATCATTACTGTTAGAATAGGAGGGACTTTTCTGCTGTTGTGTTAAAATGCCAGGACCAAGGCTATTTATAGAATAAGGGTTCTATTTTGATTCATGTGACCAGAGGGGGAAAAGTCCATTATGGTATGGAGTCCTGGCAGCAACCAGCCCGCATTGCAGTCAGAGAGGAAAGTGAAGGGTTCACAATCTCTACTTTAAGCGTGAGGCAAAGGAAGCAACCCAAGAAGAAGAGATTTGGGTTCTGAAAACTAACCCCTGTGACATACTTCTTCCAGCAAGGCCACACCTCCTAATTCTCTCCTAAAAGCACCCAATTTGGGACAAAGTATTGAAATACAGGAGCCCAGGAGGGACATCTTCATTGGAACCCCTACAAGAACCATAACGCTCACCACACTAGAACACAGGAAGGCCACCAAGGACAGGTCTACAAAATCTTCTATAAGGGTCCAAACTTAAGGAGACTCCTTATATGAGATGATAAAAACTACATTGTGTCTAAAGATAAATACAAACAGAAATTGTTTAACAAATCTATGAATATACAGTGGGTACAGAAAGGATCATGTCATGTAAAACACAGATCCCAGGACAGCCAACAGCAATATCCACCTTTTAAACTTATTTTACCTGATAAGTGAAAGCATAGACTTATTGATGAGGTAACCTCTGATATTTTGGCGCAGGCATGCATGAAACATTGTATCAATTGAAGTCTGTATAGCCAGGCATGCAACACTGAATCAGTTGAAGTCAGGGTGTCCACATCTATCTCAGTTATCACTTCACTGCAACACACTTAAATTCTTTTTATTTTTTGAAAATGCACTGCATTTTAGCATTTTAAGTAGAATAAGGTGTGTGAACTAGTAACCAGGGGCAAATATTAGCTGGTTCCTCTGTATAGACTGAGAAGAACCAACTATCACTTCTGTAACAGTAAGACTCAATCACCCCTCAGTGCCCAAGCCTTGGCACTGCCTGCCAACTGGCCATAGGAGAAGCCATGGCATACCTTCCCGGCCTAGAGTTTTGTCTCTGCCAGGTTATGTCCCTTTATGTGGCAGGCCTCACTTGGCCAGAAGTTCATCCACCATCTCTGACATCTCAAGGCAAGATGAGCCATTGGCCTGACCAAGGCGGCTCTGTCTCCTAGAGTACTGTGCACTTACCCTTCATGCCAGGGTTCCTAACCCTTCCCTCCATTACCACAGCTTGAGGACAGGGGTAGCACCACATGCTTCTTTTTCTTGCTATTCAACACCAAACTTTCTTCCTGGACAAACGAAAGATAGTCTTGAGAGAATCTCTCTGTAGGCCATCAGCTTGAGTTTATCAGCCTAATAATCATTTATGTCCCAAGGCCAGACAAATGGAGAGAACTCTGAAAGTTTCTAGAGACTAACAAATGTCTAGCTGCCAACCACTCTGGATGTAAATCTATTTGAAGCTCAGCCTCCTCTGGGTCATTCAGCTTCCACACTGCTGTACTTAGAGGAATAAAGGGAACATGAGGGTGTGCGATGAAATAGAGGGTAAATAATTCACATATTTAGATGAATACAAAGCCATTGGCTTTGTACACAACAGGCTTGCCCCTCCTGAGCAATGACTTGCCCTGTCTTTGGGCTGTCTAGCTTTCATAGCAAATTCCACCTCAGGACCCCTGAATAGGCCTGTGTGTCTATGAGCACATAGAATTTATCCTTCTTGTTAAGAGCAGGCAATATGGTTGGGAACCTCAGGGTCAGCTTTGGATACCTTGTGTGTCCTCTCTCTATGGACATGTCACCAGATCTTCTTGTCTACCAGGGCATTAGGGGGTTTCCATCAGAAGATTAATGCTGTGTCCTATAGCAGATTAAAGTTTTCCAAGGTAGAGGGAAGCTTGTTTGGAGCCAGGATGTCCCTACTGGATGAGCCAGATGTGAACAGCCAGCCATACCACACACCACCCTACCAGGGGCCAAGTTGATATCTGTGGCACAAGTTTCCCTTGAGGGCCATGCAGATGTCTGTGATCTGTGCTATATCCTGAAGCCACACCCACGTCTATAGGCTGTGCTGCTGCTACTGCAGGACATGTTGATGGGAGTAGCCCAAGCTGAGGCTATGGTGATGTCTTGGTCCTTGCTGCCACAGAGGACCATATCTGAACCCATGGTACCAGCCAGGTCCACATTGATGTCACCATGGTACGTGCTGCAGCCTGCGGCCATGCCCATATCCTGCAGCTACTGCAGGACATGTCGATGTTTGCGGTCTGTGCTGCTGCCAGAAACCATGCGGAGGCCCATGGTCCACGCTCCTGCTGACTGAAGAGCAAGCAGGCTTCATTTGCTGTGATATCGATGCCTGCAGACACTCAGATGAGAGGGAAGGCTTCTGTGACGACCCCTCCCCCATCTCAACCCCTCACACCAAAGAAGCATCAGCCCAGACAGGAAGCTACTGAAGAGTACTCTTAAGAAGTGTTAAGGGGAATGTTGAACGTTCTCCACAACTGAAGGCCTCCAGCAGGGATGTGGGAGGGAAGAACTCAGTTCTGGTTAAGGAACAGGCCACTGAGTGTTTGAAGCTACTCCTGTGAGTATACAAATAACACAATTTGCTATTGTTTGTATCATTTTTTAAAGGAAAGCAGACTTGGGAGCACTGGAAAGTGAATGTGATTGCGGTGTATATGTGGAACTCCCAGAGAATCAATAAATTTTCCCAGAGAAAAATTTTGGGAAAAAAAAAACAAAACAACAAAAAACCAATATAGGGTGTTAGAAAGGAGGTAAAGGAGAGAACATTCTAAGGGGAAGTGAAACATCACATCCTGCTCTTGGAATAAGTAACTCAAAGAAAGTCCCTGAAACTGAGCAGACACACTGGGCCCCTCCATCCCCAAGTACCTACAGGGTGTAAGGAAGAGTGTCACACAACAGACACTACAGATGAGAATTTGCAATGCCACTTAACAAAGATGACTCTCAAAAGAGAAGAAAATTAAATCTCATTCCCCACAGGTTCTGCACCTTAAACTTCCTACATACATTGTAATAGTATTGCTCACATCTTGACGTTTTGAGGTGCATTCATATAAAGCATGATCCCACCACCACCACTCAGAGGGAAGGTACCATTGCTAATAATGTGGACCACTCAACAATCTGCACGAGCTCTCAGCAAAGCTAGGGCAGCAGACCTTGAGTTTAGGATCCATAAAGGATACTGTCTATATGGACTTGGTAGAAAACGACTTCAGATCAGTATCAGGAGAGTTTGATATCTGCATAAATGGCAGTGTAGTGACACCCCCTCATAGCCGAGGGCTTTTTATGAGCAACCTGGGCAAATGTCCTCTGGCAACTTAGTTTTCTTATGAGCCTGGTGAATGTCAGGAGCTGATATCAACACAATAAACTACAAAGTCCTGAGTTATGAGTGAGCCAAGGATAAATGAGTGGGCCAAGGACAAAAGATCTCACTGCTGACTGCTGTCCTCCTTTGAGTCTGTGAGCTGTTCTCAAGTTCAACATCCCCACCTACTTCAGGGTGAGTTACCAGGTCCTTCCCCTGTGAGGAGAGGCAAGGGAGAGGGAGAGAGAGGGCGTCAGACAGACGAGATACCCCTTTCAGTGTCCATGCTACATCTTCTGCACAGCCCAACCCCAAGAGAGGTACTGTGCTCATCAGATGACATAGGACACTGTTTGCTTGACTGTAGATCAGCCTACCTTCAGGGTCCAGTGAGCCAAACAAAACTCTAGCAGCTTTATTCAATGCTCTGAGAATGCATTTCAGTGCAATTAAGTAGCAATAATATTTAAATTATCTGTATGCCTAATGTATGAGCTAAATTATCCTCCACCACTAGGCAAGTTTATCATAATACTCCTGCTTAGTGCTTTAAGCATTGCTCTCCTCAGATAGGCTTCAACGCTGGAGAAGATGGCGTGGAAGCCAACTATGGAAAAAAACATTTCCCTGGGAAAGTCCAGATGCCCTTCAATGGCCAAAGTGTCTGACAGGGACACAAAGTTCTTCCTCCATCTGGAAGGAGGCAATCAGCTTGAGTCCTTCTTCCCACCTCCCTTTCAGGAAACAGGATATACAAGAAGGGTATCCATGGCAACAGACAATGCTCAAGACGGGTGTCCATGACAACAGAAGATGCTTGGGAAGTGCTTTCTGATCTTTCTCTCTTCCCTATCAAGATCCCACAGCAGATACTGTGGGAAGAAGTCCATGGCCCACCAAGAAGGACACCTTAAGGAGGCATTAACCTGACACTCTGAGCAGGAAACCATCAATCTGGTATTTAAATAGTTCCTGGCATTATAAAAATTAATGACAAAAATCCAGTTTGCTTTCCATAGTCAAACTTTCAAGTCCTTACAAGACTGGCAAAGATACATGATTAACATTTTTATCAAAATGAAAAAGAAAATAATTAGGTCAGCGAAAGCTCTCTTTAAAATACTATAGAGGCAGCTGCAAGTCATGGCCATTGGTCCACACCATAGAAAGAGGGACTGCATGCAAATCGTGGGCTTGGGGTGATGACAGGTCAAGCCATGTCCGTCTGTTGTGACCCAGGTTGCTTTATGAGGGCAATGAAAATGATGCATTTATTACTAAAACCGGGGAGATTCAAAGCCTTTTTGTAGCTCCCGCTCATCCTGCAGTGAAGGCCGCACAGGAATCACATCTTCTCAGTAAATAAATGTGCATGGAAAGTAAGAAAAAGAGAAGAAGCATGCAGCTCATGATTTATTGCTAAAAGAACCCAGGCAAGCGGCCACCATTCACATCCAGATACTGTCTACCCTCGTAGAGCTACATGGCTCCCTCTTCCTTTCTGTTGTGACCTCTATGTTGGCCATAAACCAGGTCTAGCAACCAAAACCCAAGGATGGATGGAAATGGGTTTCTTCATGAGATCCCTGAACACATCAGAGGTGGGAAGAGGGGTGTGGGCTGGGGATTCGATACCGCCATGTCCTTATGGCGTGGTAGAGCAGAGTTACGACAAGGAGATGAAATGAGGACATTTTTCTTAACGGGAATTCTGGGACTTCAAGCCAGACTAGATAATAAGGTTGGTATTTATTAATTACAGTGCCATAGTATCTAGTGCTAGATGAAAAATTAAAGTCCCTTTATGACTCCAGAGGGACCAAGTCAGCCTCATTAGTCTGCAGTGAGGGGAGGTGCATACTTGTCTTGCCTCCACCATTACTAAACCACCGCCCAAATATTGATAACATTTTGAAAAAAAAATCTGTACAGCCAGGATCATTGACTCTTGCTGCCACCCTGATATTGAATACATATTTATCAGCTCCAGGTGGTCTTAATCTCCTGTCCTAGCAAGGGAGTCACAGCTAATTAGATGCTCCGCACTGACCCTTAGGAGGACCCTGCCTCTAAGTGTCTTTACAAACCAGCATGTGACCCTCCAGCCATGAGTGCTAGAGCATATGATGTGAGCACAGAGAAGATGGAGACCAGCCGAGAGTGCCCTGCCCCTAGCCAGAGCCCAAGGGGCTGACACCACATATGTGTTAGCGAACTGACTGTGATGGCTATTCCTAGTTGGAAACTTGACTACATCTGAAATTAAGTAAAAGCCAAAAATGGAGTTCACAACTGTGAGGGATTTTTACTTAATTTGAAGTAGAACCAGAGCAACCTCTTCATATTGTATTTGCTTGTAATTATCACACACGTGTATGTGTGTGTGTGTGTGTGTAGTATGTATGGACTGGTTCTCTGAAATATAGAGCGGTGTAGAAATACTGCATTCTTAGACTTTCTATTCACAGCCAGACATTGTTGGATTAGCTGGACCACAGTCTGTAAGTCATAAGTCATTCTAATAAATCACATGTATATATATATACATATATACACATACATATATATGTATACATGAGAGAGAATGAATGAATGAATGAATGAATGAATGAATGAATGAATTAGGAGGAACTCTTTGGGGCAAAGACCCAACAGACTTAGGACAAAGCTCAAATTCTGTGACTATTACCCCTTTAAAATATTCTATTACTCATTATGAAAAATATACTGCAAATGTGTTTAGCTATCCCTAACAGAGAACAAAGAAGGAATAAAATAATAGTAAATCTGTGGTAATAAAATCAGAAGTTTATGAATTCTAAAACATACAAACTAAAGAAGGAAGACAGCTCAGCAAGTAAAAGTACTCGATGCACAAGCCAGATGATCCGAGTTCAAACCCTTCCACACAGAGAGGAGGAAAACAAAAACGGATTCACAACGTGTCATCCTATCCCTACAGGCACTGTGCCACACATATGTCCATACTCACCACACACACGCATACACACGTGTGCGATAATTACAAGCAAATACAATATGAAAAGGCTGTTCTGGTTCTCTGAAATGTAGAGCCGTGTAAGGAAATACTAGATTTTACACCACAAGAGACAAATGTACATATAAACTGCTCTAATTATGAACGCACACTGCACATCTCTGCATCGGAGACTTGGAGCAGGCGGGTGAGATGGATGATCTCACCACTCCAGACTCTCCCGATTCATTGTCTCAAACTGAGTAAGTCAGCAATGGAGGATGATAGAGCGGGCACTGCAGAATGGGTGTCATTACACACCCTGGGGCAGCAACAGGACCAACAGCCAGGCTCCACCCACTGAGCCAAGTCCAATTCCTTTGGGAGAAAGCAAGGCTGGCTCCGTGGGTGCAGCTGGACTGTTCCCAAGGAAGACTTAGCTTTTGACTATGGTTGCAGGTAAAGAGTAATAAGGGTCAAGGTTGGAAATCAGGGAAAATGCAGTATCTATACTGAGTTATGGGAACAGAGAAACTGTTAGGATGAATTGTGTTAAAAGACACCCAATAAAACTAAAATTTTTAAAAAAAGGCCTGATAGATTTGCCCTTTTGCCCAAGTTGGAGGGGGCTGAATCACCAGGTGTAAGTCTGTCTTAACAAAGAGGGTATCAAATGCATTGTAAGAAACTAAGTGTGTAGGTTTTGGAAAACATGCGACACAGTCTGTGATACTTGAGAGCAAGAAAAAGAAGCGGGCAATCCCATGCTGTGTTGGTCCCTTCCTATGGAGGCAGGAAGACCCTGCAAGCCCATGGGTGTCCATTGACCTAGCAGACTTTGGGCACACTTCTGGAGTCTCTGGGAGCTCCAGAAAGATCCAGAAGGATACAGAAGGGAGCTGGGAGGACTGAGGTAGAGGTTTCTTTGGGCTCCTGGTATCTTTGCCAAGGTGTGTGGGGAAGGAAACTCCCAGAGGATGGATGTTGCAAATTTGTAAGTCCTCTGCCCATGCGCAGTCTTTAGCGGAGGCGGGGCCCATGCGCAGTCTTTAGCCGGGGTGGGGGAGTTTCAGGTGGGGATTTGAGAATGAAAAGACCAAAAACACAAGTGAGACTGAAACAAGTTAGACGGTCCCACAGATCTCTAGGCGTCACTCACGTCCCCATCATAGTGACACAGCGTGGATGCCTTGGCTCGCACTGGTCCGGCATCATGCCCATCCCATCCTGGTTACACAGTGCGAATGACTTGGCTTCATCACTTCATTTCACATGGTACCTGCTCCAGTGTCACAGCGAGAGTAGAGAAAGTGCTTAGGGACAGGAGCAGCAGCAATGAGGGCAGGGATGTGGGAGTGAAGCCAGTTCTGTCCCTTATGGTTAAGACCCTACTGAGCAGATGCGTGGTCATCAGCACATCGTGCATAGAAGGAGGCTTTGTGCAGAGCAGAGTGAAGGGGATTGCCGCTGACTATGATGAGGAAGTTGTGTGATGACCTTGAAGCCATCAATCAATCCTCTTATGAGAGAATGTGCACACAGGAGGGGCTTCATGTACCCAGAACCCAACAGGGATAAGCAAAGAACTTTTCATATCTTAGCTTAAGCCTCTCCCTCACTGGGAAAATAATCTCATCTTTTAAATTTTAGTAAGGGAGGATTCATGATCACCTTGGGTTCTATGCCAAGACTAGATGCCTAATTGGAGGAACACAGTGCCTGGTGAGCATATTTCTTGTAATACCTACCACATTTTCTCCCACACCATAGTGTCAACCCGTATTTGTTTAACGCAGAAGAAAGGTCTTTATTTTCCCCATCAATCTAGCTTTCTAGCATACTGTTCCAATATTTCATTGCAAAAAAAAATTAGCTTCTAACACTGGAAAGAAGCAATATGCTTGAGGTTGCCTTGTAGTTTCTGAGTCATAATTCTCTGTCATTTCTGTATGTAACAGACATGGTATTGCTCACTTTGGGCTGAAATCACAGCACACAAGTCACAAGAAATAATTTACAGGATCTCCTCTGTCCTGACCGTGAATTACAATTTCCCCTATAGAATGTCCTCGGCCCTAGGCTCCAAATGTAAGCATAAATCTCAAAAGAGGACATGCATGTAGGTAAGTTTAGTGTATCCTCATAGAAATTCATTGCATATTCTTGAAGGAAACAAACATAGTTGACAGATACAGGATGAAATAATCAATCCTGGAGTTGCCACAGTACTTTATGCATATGGGACTGACAAGACGATTTTCAACTTAAACGTAATAATTCTCTTGTTTTTGTCACCTTCGTTGGCTTGTTTGCACTCTGGAAAACTGTCCCACTAAATAATTTCTGAGGGATGTATTCAGATAGTGAGTCAGAATTAATCTTATGACACCAAGCTTGGAATATAAACCGAGCACTTTTCTGAAATAAATGCAGGTGTGTAAGATTTACTCCTTTTATTTTTAATAAAAGCTATTCATACTATAATTTTCACATACATTTTTTCTATTTAACAGAGTGTTGCAGACAACCCTATTTTCTCTCCATTTCTATGCACACCCATATAGCTATAATGCTGGGCTGAGGGAATCGTGTTACTGAATCCCTATTCCCTCAGCGACTTGTCATCTGTCTCCTCTCTATGTTCCCCAGACCCACCCACAGTCAGGCATCCTACAGACAACAGGTCCTCCAGGAACCCCAGACAGCAAGCTACAAATGATCCACCATTGATTTCTCAGTTGTTTATACAATTGTTTACCAACAAGCAGATTTCCAAAGTGCATGAATACACTTCTCTGTGAGCTAGCTATTTCTGTCCAGAATTTTCTCTCTCTCTCTCTTTCACTTATCAGCACAATAAATGGACATAGATCAAGTACACAGTTCAAGGCTTCATAATCCTAGAGCGTACTTAGCTCCACATCGACGAGCAAGCTGTCTCAATGGCTGTTTCCATCTCCGTGACCGAGGCTGTCATAAGTGTCCTTTTTGTAGACTTTCGGGGTACTCTTTTGTGCATACGACTCCAAAGTAGATTTCTGCATGGCAATATGCACAGACATTTAACTTGTTGAATTATTTGAAAGCACAACGTGATGGCTAGCTTTGTCAACTTGACACAAGCTAGAATATCCTAGGAAGCGCATCTCATTAAGAAATGGTCTACATCTACATTAGGTTGGGCCATGCATATATCTGTAGAGAATACCTTAATAAACTTAAGTACTGTAGAAAGACCTAGCCCATTGTGGGGGGCATCATCCCTTAGGCAGAGGGTCCTGAACTAAGAGTGGAAAAATACGGCATGAATGTGTTTATTTTGCTCTGCCCTTGACTGTGGATATGATCACTGTTTTAAGTTGGCCATTTGGACTACCAGACAGGATGGACCATAACCTGGGAGCATGGCTAAAATAAACCTTTTCTCTGACTGAGTTATTTATTGTCAGGGTATTTTATCACAGCAACAGAAATAAAACCAAAACATACAGGTTCCATCAATTTCTGTTTCTGGTAATAATGTAAGTGCCATTTCGCCAATATCTTTACAAGCAAGAATTAAAAATGGCCACTGGTGACCACTTTTGTCATTAGGTAGGTATTAAGTGACACCCCACTGTCAGTTCAGTGGGGCTCACCCTACGCACAGGTAGGTGTTGAACGTCCCTTCCCGCGTCTGGGGACCAACTGATCTGTGGCTCTCTGGCTTGATAATTTGAATCACTTGCTTTCCCTGTGCAACTCGTCTTTTTCTTTATAAAATCAAATCAGCAAGTACATGTTGCCATATCTGTCGTTTTTCTTTAACCTGTTTGCACGATCACATTCCTACAATTTACCTCTTTGCTTTTAGGCTCCCTTCTTGGTAAAGACAGTATCTCAAACCCCAGCTGGTGAAGCAGTTCAGCAATTTTCTTGAGACAAGGTCTCACTACGTAATTCTAGCTGGCTGAGAACTTGCTATGTAGACCAGGATAACCTGAAACTTAGAGAGATCCATCTGCCTCTGCCTCTGCCTCCCTGCATCCCTGCCTCCCTGCCTCCCTGCCTCCCTGCCTCCCTATCTCCCTGCCTCCCTGCCTCCCTGCCTCTCCCTGCCTCCCTGCCTCCCCCTGCCTCTCCCTGCCTCTCCCTGCCTCCCTGTCTCCCTGTCTCCCTGCCTCCCTGCCTCCCCCTGCCTCTCCCTGCCTCTCCCTGCCTCTCCCTGCCTCCCTGCCTCCCTGCCTCTTGAGGGCTCAGATCTGTCCCCCACATCCAGTGGGAAATTTTGCTTTTAAAAATCCTTATAGCACAAAGTTGGACTGACTAAACCATCTTTGTTTTTTGTTCTCTGTTTTTGTTTTTGTGGTTTTTTTGAAACAGGGTTTCTCTATGTAGCCCTGGCTATCCTGAAAATTACTCTGTAGACCAGGCTAGCCTCAAACTCAGAAATCTGCCTGCCTCTGCCTCCCAAATGCTGGGATTAAAGGCGTGCGCCACCACTACCCGGCTTCATCTTTATTTGTGAATGACCATCTCATTTACTAACTCAGGTGTTTAGCTGATTCCATATTTACAAACCCAGTACTCAGAATAGAAATCAGCCTGGCACTTAGATAGCAGCTAGCATCAGGAACCATTCACTATGCCCCACCTTCAGGTCCTTTATCAGTCTTCAGGATGGCAGTGTGACAGTGCAAGAAACACATGGTAAAGGTGTATAACTGTACAAATAATTGTTTTTGCTGCATTACATAGATCATATACATACACATACACACATATATACATGTGTGTGTTCACTATGGTACACACATATATGTGTATGTGTATGTGCATGTGTATATGTATTACACACATACACATGCATATACATATAGATTATATACATATTTATCATATACATATATACATTACATATACATGTGCATATACATATATATGCTATATATAATGAGTTACAGTAAACCAACAAATGTGATCATCATTAAGTCTTTATATTGTTCTTTACATCAAGAGTTACCAGATTTAGAAAGCCTAAACCACCTAACAGCACAGTAATTTCTCAGTAAATTTTAATCATTCTTGGCCATTACAAGAAGCTAGGCCTTGTGCTGAGGCCTCTTCTGGCACCTTTTATTTAGTTCTAATTAATTAATTGAGTTTTCTATGTGTTTGTCCTTTGTTTGCATTTCTGGTTATACTTCAGTGAGCGCATCACGTCCTCAGCACCATGAAAAGGCTTACTGCTGGGTACTCACCCACAGGGCCTTCATTTTGGCCCAGGCCCCTGAGGTAGCTGCGCTCTCTTTAAAAGTCATTCACTGTGACTCACAAGGTTACCTGGTAACATTTTAGGAGAAGGGTTCATGGGTAATAAATGCCAGGCCAATTCAGGATGTCACCACCCAGATCAGGGGTGCGCAGGCAGGCAGCACCAAGCAGATCAGACAAGAACAAGTGTGTCCCTGGCTCCTGTGCAGGGGTCCGTCCCGTGGAGGATGCCCACTCCCTACGGCCCACTCGGGGCCTCACCTCCACACCCTTTTCCCTCGCTCTTGTTGGTATTCCATTTGTGATCACATCAACTGTCCCCGGGCTCCTCCGCTCCACAGTCTCTGAGCCCACAGCATTACGATGTTCTGCAGTAAGCCACCCTGTTGCCAGTAGACTAAGGGTAGAGCCCATCAGCGGCGATGATTGCTTCCAGCATGTCTGTGGTCCTTCCATTCACCTTGCCAATGGGGTATGAGAACACATCTTGGGCAGGCAAAACAGGAGATGCTAGACTGCACTCACCCTTCAACGCCATTGGTGCTGGACTTGTGGAAAGCACCAACTTACCACTCAAGGAGTGAGAGAATTCAGCCTTGGGTGGGGGCCTCAGTCTGAGTGAGAAATTACATAGGTGAAGCTGAAGTTGGGTTTCCCTGACTTCTGGTATCCAGTTGCTGCTGGAAACCACACAGAGCTGGAACAGAGTGGGGGCCCACAGGCCTGGGAGGATGAGCCCAAGGCAGGAGTTTAACAAACTCCTAGACATCCAGATGATGTTGGAAGTCATGGGGGGTGAGCACACACTGATGATGAAGAGCCCCAGGGGCTGAGCTTCTGTGTATGTGTATATATGTATGTATGTATGTATGTATGTATGTATGTATGTATGTATGTATATGTGTTCATGTGTGTATGTGTGTATATGTATGTGTATGTGTGTATGTGTGTGTATGTATGTGTAGGTATGTGTGTGCATGTGTATGTATATGTATGTGTGCATGTGTGTATGTGTGTGTATGTATGTGTGTATGCATATGTATGTATGTGTGTATGTATGTGTATATGTGTGTATGTATGTGTGTATGTGTGTGTATGTGTGTAGCCACCCGTGGCCACATGTGAACCGGGGACCTGGAAGAGAATTCTGGGGATAAACGGGAAGGGGACGAAAGGGAATTGAGTCAAGACGACAGTTGCCGATAGAGACTGACTTTACTATTATTTAGCCAATATATATAGTTTTTAGAAAACAACCCTGCCCCCCAAATGGCCGCGAATTCCTTGGTTCTTCTCAGCGGGTCGCCTGCTTCCAGTCACATAGGTTTCTGCTGGTCTCCAGGTGAGACTGCCCTGAGGCAGCCTTGTTTGTTAAGGTGAAAGTGGCTATATTGTTCCCAACGGAACAAGGGCTGGAGATAACACCAGGGGAAGGGTGGAGGCTGCGGGCCATGAATGTCACAGCTAAATGCTGTGGAAGAAGGGACAATTCCCCCTTAATTATTAAATTTTAACAACTCAGTGGATATAAATATATTCGTCCAATGGACGACGGGCTTTTACCAGTGAAGGAAAACAGAGGTCCGACCCCCTTAAACATTAAACGACATCTTTTTCAGGGAAGAGGAAATAGACTGCCTTAATAATTTAAGGACAGTCTCTCAATGTCAACCCCTATGCAGTCGGATGTGCTTTTCAGGGAAATTCGGAAGCAGGATTTTTTCCTTTTCCCTTGCAGTGCCTCGCCTCGCACCTCAAACTGATGTCCATGTTTGTTAGATTAACAAACATGCATAGTTCCGAATACTATGCAGCCTCATTTTTGAGGATCCACTGGTAAAGTAAATGCTCTGTGAATATGAGCTGGCTGGCTAGCCTTTATAACCACCCATCCTCATCCTGGCGGCCTTTGCTGTAGAGGCTGATCTTCTGAGTGTTGAATCTGAGAGATACCTGCTTGAAGCACAAAAGATTAGGAGAAAAAAAACCTGTTTGGTCAGTATCAGAAGGCCCAAGGCATTCAATTTGATTGCAAATTTGTGGCTCAGGCAATTAGGGCATTGCTTTACAATCATTCTTGCTTGCTCCTTTGTAATCTTATGACGGAGTCTTAATGCCTGGCTAGAAAGATGAAATTTATCATGATCACGTCTAGCCATTTCTACAGGTTCTAAAACTAAAGCCTCTCCTATAAGAGCTCTCTGTCAATGCACTCATTACCCTGAGCCAAAGGTCCAGGAAGACTGGAGTGAGCTCGTATATGGCCAATATAAAAGGGATTTTTTTTCTAGCAAGAATGATACTTTGCAATTGTGAAAACAAGGATCCAGCTGGCATATTAAAATTAAATGTGCCACAGGTTTCTAATAAGGGGACAGATTCGGCAACATACAAACTGTGTGTAAAAAGATTAAAAGTACTATCTACAGATTGAAAGACACTTAATACCGCTGTCAGCTCTGATAACTGAGCAGAAAGCCCAGGGGTCTCTATAACCGCCTGTTTATTAACAAGATATCCAGCTCTTCCTTTGGAAGAGCTGTCTGTGAAAATTAAAAGAGCATTATGCAATGGCTGTAAAGATGTCATTTTAGGAAATACAACCTCATGCATATTTAAAAACTTTATCAATTTGTCTTGAGGATACTGATTATCTATAGTCCCTTCAAAGCCTATTTGAGCAAGCAACCAATCTGTGCTATGCTGTTTTAACCAAGCATCTTGATCTACATTATAAGGCTGAACAATAACACCTGGTTCTTTGCCAAAATAAGTTAGCGCCTGCTTTCTTCCAAGCACAATTACTTGGGCTACTGCCTCATAATATGGCAAGATATTACGCCTTGAAGACACCCTCAAATGAATCCACATCAGAGGAGCCTTTTGCCATAATAAACCTGTAGGCAAATGAGTCGTATTAAAAATTAGCAGATGCAAAGGGAAAGAGTAATCTATATAGGTAACAAATTGATTTTCAATAGCTTTCTCCACTAGCTGTAAAGTCAAAAGTCCTTCTGAAGTTAATAATCTAGGGGATGTAGGATCAGCATTCCCCTTTAGAATATCAAATAAAGGTCGTAATTCTCCTGTAGTAAGCTTTAAATATGGCCGAAGCCAGTTAATGTCACCCAATAACTTCTGAAAATCATTTAAAGTTTTTAAATTGTCCCTGCAAATAATTATCTTCTGGGAAAAAATAGCTTGATATGTAAGATTGAAACCCAGATAATTATATGGATCCTGGGTTTGTACTTTTTCTGGAGCTATTTGCAATCCTTTAGCGGCTAAAGCTTGCTGTAAATCTTTAAAACATAAAAGCAAAGTCTGAGGATTTTTTCCTGCAAGCAGATTCATTTGTGATAAAAGGTCTCTCCCCCACACTTAGGGACAGATTTCTGGGGAGCAAACTGATTGCCCGCTTATAGCACCTCTGTTATTAGGGCAATCACTTTTAAAATGACCCAGACTACCACATTTAAAACACCTTTTATTTCCTTGTCTCTGCGAAAGTATTCCCTGGATGGTGGTTCCCTGCAACGCTGCGGCCATTGCTAGACCCTGATTATACGAGGGGCCAATTTCAGAACAGAGACGAATATAACCAGCCAAGTCTGTCTTCCCCCTGTGAGGTCTGATGGCCTCGCAGCAGGCTGCATTAGCATTTTCATAAGTTAGCTGAGTAACCAACGGATTTTCTGCCTCAGAATTTCCAAAAATTCTATTAGCTGTTTTTAACAATCTATCCACAAAATCCTGAAAAAGCTCATCAGGAGCCTGTTTGACACCTGTTAAGTTTCCACTAAGATCTCCCTTTGATGGTAAAAGATTCCAAGCACGGCGGGCAGCTTTCACAATCTGCGCATATATTGCAATGGGAAACCCAATCTGATTAGTATTTCCTGCATATACACCTCCTCCCAGTAACATATCTGCATTCCATTCTGGATGGCCTGCCTGAGTATTTACGGTGGCAGTTCTTTTGCTAGCCTCATGCCATTCAGAACTCCAAAGCAAGAAATCTCCTCCTGATAAAGTAGCCTTACACAAAATTCTCCAATCCTGTGGAGTTAAATTTGATTCTATCACAGTATCTAATAAAGCTTGTGTAAAGGGGGCTGTAGGGCCATATTGAGCTACAGCTGCCTTTAATTCTTTTATCACTTTGAATTCCAATGTTTGATATCATCTAATCCTATTCTCCTGGTCTTCGAACTCAAGGACAGGAAAAGCTAAGAGTTCTGATGTATCCTGCCCTTCTCCACAAGCCTGGCTTATTGCTCTTTCTAGTGGCGATTGGCAGGTCTCAGGATCATCGTTCTCTCTAGTATTTGATACCCTTTTTAACTCCTGTAATTCATTAGTCAATTTCTGCAATTTAATTTCAAACTCCAACTTTTGTAACTGCATATCTCTCTGGATCTTGTCTCCTGCCATCAAAGTCATAGGCGGAGCAGATGGCACAATAGGGGCCCATTCTTCCCCATGAGATTTAGCTGTTCTCTTTTTGGGATGAGCTACCTTTTTTATAATTAGCTCATCAGCACTATCTCCGCATTTTTGTAACTTAGGGTGGGGAGTCAAACCCTTTCCCTTTCGCTGGAAGCAGCCCTAGGATGCTGTGGGGCACAAGTTTCTGCGCGAACTTTCTATCCCATTTTTCCCTATCTATCTACCCCAAGCAGCCACTGTGCCGGGTCAGCACAATTTTGCTTGCCTAACGGTATCCATCTGCACCCACAACAATAGTTTCAAAGGATAAAATTTTACACTAGCGCTAGCATTTAACTCCTGTAGTTGTTTACCGTGCGGATACCATCTTCTTTCCACTTTTTCTGCAAAGCTTCGCCAGATAGGGTCACCTCAGGAAATTCTCCCGTATCAGGTCTGTCCCTGTTTGGGCGCCATTATGTAGCTGCCCGCGGCCACATGTGAACCGGGGACCTGGAAGAGAATTCTGGGGATAAACGGGAAGGGGACGAAAGGGAATTGAGTCAAGACGACAGTTGCCGATAGAAACTGACTTTACTATTATTTAGCCAATATATATAGTCTTTAGAAAACAACCCTGCCCCCCAAATGGCCGCGAATTCCTTGGTTCTTCTTCTCAGCGGGTCGCCTGCTTCCAGTCACGTAGGTTTCTGCTGGTCTCCAGGTGAGACTGCCCTGAGGCAGCCTTGTTTGTTAAGGTGAAAGTGGCTGTATTGTTCCCAACGGAACAAGGGCCAGAGATAACACCAGGGGAAGGGTGGAGGCTGCGGGCCATGAATGTCACAGCTAAATGCTGTGGGGGAAAGGACATATGTATATGTATGTGTATGTATGTGTGTATATTTTTGTACATGTGTGTATTGTGTGTATGTGTATGCATGTGTATGTGTGTATGTCCATGTGTGTGTATGTGTGTGTACATGTTTGTACATATATGCACATTGGGGGGCCATGACTATAAAGGGGATCATGAGTAGAGGTGAAAACACCTCAGGGAGGGAGAGAAAGGATAACAGACTGTGTGACACAAAGGCAGAGAGAGAGACTATCTGGAGAAAGGAAAGGAACCAGGCAAACAACACAGAAGGGCCCTGGGGGAGGGGCCGAGTATGAACCAAGAAGGATAACACGTGAATGAAGATGCCATGGTGAACCCATTGCTCTGGGTGCTGAGCCTCAATATTAACTTTTAAAGGAAAAGGAAAAAGAGCCAGTGCTTTTGGAAGCTGTCCTCAGCCCTGATAGGACCGCAGAGAACACCGAAGCGCCTGTTTGAAATACAGAACTCATACAGTGACTAGATATTCAGAGGGAGATTATTAGATTGACTTACAGAGTACAGTCTGGAGGATCAAGGAAGCTGGATTCTGATGTTCAGGGAGTGGCCGTGGCTGCAACTCAGTGGATGGACTCAACAGCAAGACCCAAGCAGGGTAGAAGAATTTGACAGTACAATGCACGTGTAGGCACAGGTAATCAGCAAAGCTTTCCCCTGGGACCTCCTCTTTCTTCTCTGGGGTACCTCCAGAAGGCACTGCTCACATCTGGAGTGGGTCTTACTTCAAATACCCAGATCAAGTACAATTCTTGCAGAAATTACCCTACACTTTATTTCTTAGTTGATTCCAGATGTAGTCACAACAAGTGACACTAACGGTCATACCAATAGACAGGAATTGCGCCATTGAACCTGGTCTCCTCAGCACTAGTCTCTCCATTCACTTATTCTGGGGTCACTGTCCTCATGCAGCCTGGGTCAGAGTACCTGTTACGCATCACAATCACAGGTTCTAATCCAGAAAACACAGGAGACATGGAAGAGGCTTCCATCCCCTTTATCAGAAGCAGATATTTTATGTCTTGAGGAGATATGGTGCAGAGGTCACTTTGTCTGACTTGTAAAACTTGTGGAGAATTGTAGAAAGTGACCAAAGCAGCTACTTTTACCTCTTAGGAATTCAACAAATTTTCCTCCAAAGCATTAATGTTTTCCTATCATGAGTACCCACATCACAAGTAAAACAGTCAAGGTCAAGGCCTCTCATTTGGGATTGTGAGGTGACACAGCCACCCTTTGGCCAAGGTTCATAAGGCACCTATGGCCTTCCTTATTGAAATGACCTCTATAGGGGGGAGCTCTGGAGAGAGGCCTCTCTCACAATACTTTCTTCCTGCCTTTTATTGTCTTTCTAAAAATACCAGTATATCAGACTGCAATATACTCATAACTCAAGCTTTAATTGGAGTGAGACTAATTATTCCCACTTATACGGTGACGATAATGTATTGTGTGTGCTGTCCTTCCTTAAAGTGAGAGATTTATAGATCATTTTAATGGCATTTTAATCATTTCATTCTATTTTTTTAATTCAGCATATTAATTTGCAGAGGCACATGAGCAGCATTTAAAGTATCTGTGAACCTGAAGAGAAGCATAAAGCCAGCCACTGTCATTGTTCCCAAGACAGCGGAAGATAGCTGTGGAGACAGAAGTTAGGGTATGCAATCTGATACAAAAAAATCCCATAATTCATAGTAGAAGTGATTAAACAAGAAGTTCGATAAAGAGACCAAACTTTATAAATTGTCTTCAAAAGGAAGGGGGAGACCTGTGGAATTGTGTCACCTAATTCACTTGAATGTGCCTTCTCCAGCCATCCGGGAAAGCTCTGTGTGGGTCCACACAAAAGACTCTGTGGTAAGAAAGTCACCAAGTGGCAGGTGGGCAGGACGAAGCCTGGAGGGCCTCTAGAGCACACCACAGAAACACGGAGACACGCCAAGCAACATCTGGCTATAGGACAGCGCACAGAAAGCCCACCCCATGGTCTTCCTGGGAGTGAAGGTCATGAGTAGAGGGAAGTTGTTTGCTGCGGGTCTCACCAAAGTAGCTGCTGTCTCCTGTACAAGGTGTGGCTTTGTCTGAAAAGGAAGATTCTCCCTCAATGAAAAACGTCAGGGTGACACACCAAAGACAATCCCCCATATAATTGAAAAAGAGGGGATGAAGAGGGGCCAAGGAGATACAGAACCCCCGTGCCACCAACTTCCTTTTCCCTCCCTTCCCCCTCCTGCTGTGGAGGAGGATCCAACGACAGAGGACCATGGAGCTGTAAGAGTGCTTGAGAGGAAATTAAAACCCTCCCTGCTCCAAGCACTGCAAATGTCCTCCTAGAACACTGATCCATTCGAGATTGGATCTCCTTAAGTTTCTAGAGAACGCAATGACTTGTGGCATGCCATGAAGCTGTTATCAGTCCATAGCTTCTGTATAGAAAAAGCTGTCCTTAATCCACAGAGTCCAAAAGCAATTCAGGCTTGCCCTGCATCCTGGAATGGATGGAGAGCACTTCATACCCTGACAGGTGGTACAGCCTCCGTGGCCTGAAAGTATACAATACTTTTATGGAAATGTACCTGTAGTTAAAGTGGAGGCAGTTTAAATCCAAAAGTAACCGAGTAACTAAATGCTTATTGAGGTAAATTAAAATCCCTTATCGGGGACATAAATATACAGTTTCTCCTTGAGACCATAAGACAAAGCAAGTTAGATCTGTCTATTGTTAAGCTGGGCTTGGTAAGTGGAACAAGGTTAAGTATGGTGTGATGGAAAGTGCTCTCTCTCTCTCCTCTGAGAGACGTGAGCTCCACAGAGCATGCTACAATAAGCTAATTACTTGCAATCTTTGCCATTTTCTTCTGCTAATGTGTTAGAAATCACAGCCATTGTCTGTCTTTTACAATAAAGTATTTATTCTGTCACAAAAGGAGCTTGGCTGCTAGAAAACCACCTCAGTGGGCAGCTTCACTGAACAGATGGTACACGCCACGGCCTCAGCCCCATGGGCAGACTTCCATGTCTCTAGCTCGCTCTCAGAGGGACTCTTGCTGCGGCTGTCATTTTTACTTCTGCAGAACGAACTTCTGTTTTTCATAATCCCCATATTAAGAAGATATATGATGGTTACTAAGGAAGTAACCATTTGTGTCATGTGGGACGGGGAGGGTAAATTATTGCCACTATCAGAGCAATCACTAGCATCACTATCAAGAACTATCACCGCCATCATCATCTTCATTATCATCTTCATCAACCTCCTCATCACAACTATCATCACCAATATTTTCATTATCTTCTTCATCTTCTTCATCAGAACCATCATCGTCATCATCCTTGCTATTAATATCCCTGCCACATTCACTAGGTCACCATTATCACCATCTCAACAGTCATCAGTATCATCATCTTCTCTAGCAACAGTGCCACCAACAGCACCATCATCATCACCACTGATACACCATACTATCTCAATATCACCCTCATTATCACTACCATTACCATGACCTCCAACAGCATCACCACCCTCATTGTTGCCATCACCACCATCAACACTGCCATCATCCTTGCCCTGTGAGCATTCTCACCATGAGTGCCATCACCATTGTCATCATTACCTCCATCACCACCATCATGACTCTGCAAGTCACCAGCATTGTCATAATTACCATCATCATCATCATCATCATCATCATCATCATCAAATCTACACCAAATATCTTCAAGAAAAACAGTGTTCAATGCCTGCTGGTCCTCTTTGCAGCCCCAAATAATAAAGACACCTGTTACCCTACTTTTAAGGGTAAAAAAATGTAAAGAGTTGCTAAGTAAATATCCCAAGAAGCTACAACTTACAATAACTATGCCAAACTTCCATATGTGTAGACATGTTCACATACATGCACATGCATGTATAGGTGCATGTAGGTATAGAGGCCCTAGGCCAATATCAAGTATCCTCAATTATTCCCCACTCTCGTTTTTTGAGGCAGAGTCTCTCACTGAACCTGGAGATCATGGATTCAGAAAATCCCTCTGGCCAGCAAAGCCCAGGGATCCTCCTGCCCCACCTCCGAGTACTCGGGTTTCAAGTACACACCTCTAGGCCAAGACTTTTTAAAAGGGTTCGGAGAAACCACACCCAGGTTCTCATGTTTGTATGGTGTACTGGCTGGTGTTGTGTGTCAGCTTGACACAAGCTGGAGTTATCATAGAAAAGGAGCCTCCCTTGAGGAAATGCCTCCATGAGATCCAGCTGTAAGGGTTTTTCTCAATAAGTGATTAAGGGAGGAGGGCCCCTTGTGGGTGGTGCCAACCCTGGGCTGGTAGTCCTGGGTTCTATAAGAAAGCAGGCTGAGCAAGCCAGGGGAAGCAAGCCAGTAAGTAACATCCCTCCATGGCCTCTGCATCAGCTCCTACTTCCTGACCTGCTTGAGTTCCAGTCCTGACTTCCATTAGTGATGAACAACAGCAATGTAGAAGTGTAAGCTGAATAAACCCTTTCCTCCCCAACTTGCTTCTTGGTCATGATGTTTATGCAGGGATAGAAACCCTGACTAAAACACTTAGTAAGGACACCAGCAGAGCCATCTCCTTAGCCCTGGGATTTTTGAAGTTCATAAAAACAAAGCTTCAAACTATATTCAAAATATAGTTTCAGATGTATAATTACTTTGAACCAAAAGCATTCATAAAAGGAAGCCTAGATATAAATGGTAAAGTACCTAGAAAGTGACCTTCTTCTGAAGCGTTTTATTTTTTGAAACAAGATCATGTTATATGCCCCAACCTGGTCTAGAATTTGTAACTCCATTTCCTCCATGTCTTAACTACTGGATTGCCTCTAATTCAATGGCAATTACATATCATTTCTATATCTGTTGAGGAGAGAATTCTATGAAGAGCTATTTTCATAGAATAGGCTCTCTGACACTATTTTCTAAGGTCCTTCATTCCCTTCCACCAGCTGGCTCTACTGTTTTTGCTAATAAGCTTCTGCTAGTCATTCAGTTTAAATAAGTGAAAATTTATCTGACTCTCTCCACTCCTCTGTTAAAAGTAAATGTTGACAGAAATCACTTAATTTCACTGGGACTAAGCAATAGCTCAGTCAGCAAAGTGTTTGGGGTACAAGCACAAGGACATGAATTCGATCCCCATAAAATCCAGATGTGGTGGCTGCCATGTTTGAAATCCCAGTGCTAAGAAGGCAGAGACAAGTAGATCTCTAAGTCTTCCTGGCTAGCCTAGCCTACTTGACAAGAATTCCATTCCAGTAAGAGAACCTGTCAAAACAAACAAGGTAGATGGTGTCTGGCATATAAAGTCAATCTATAGCCTGCCTATGCACACACACATATACACGTGTGTATACACACACACACACAAACCTGAGAAGAAATTGCCAACAATAAAAGAAAAGCAATACTAATTATGGTACATGGATTAACTCATTAATTATTATGTCTGCGTGGTTCTCACGTTGAGATAAAAAGGTTGGTGTTCAGTGCTGCAGTGTGAAAACACAGTGTACTTCACAGAACACAGAGACTGTGCCAATGTCTGAAAAACTACACACTGTGGACTGAGAACTTCACAAGAAAATGAATAGCACCATCGTGGGAGGCCAAGCAGCAGAATGCCAGGCAATTCTCTCATCAGACAGAACTATTGTGTATAGCTATTTGAATTTTTTGGTGAATTCTGACAGGAATCTCTGTTCCTGTTATATTAATTTTTATCAATTTGGTAATACCTTCCTAACTCCGACTCAGAACAGGGACTCACTAGCTGTCAGAAGTGAATTCAGAGTGTTGAGTTGTCTTGCTTTAGTGACTTCAGGCAAAGTGGATATCAGAAGCTGGAATTTGCCTCTCCACGTGCAAAAGGGATTGGCTCAACAAAGTCTCATACAAGCCATGAACTTCATATTGTAATTTTATTGGTAGATGGTAGTTCATGGAGATATATTTTATACCGAGTGGGAACTCTGACCTTTAGACTCGTGCTTGGCCGGCCAGGCTGTTAAGGTCTGTTCAAATTTATCTACCGTATTGATCCAAGGAGAACTATGGAAGCAGAGTACACAGGGAAAGTCCCAACAGTGGCACTGGGGTAAGGGGCAGGCAGGCCATTCGAGAGCAGCTTGCCATTTGCCATAAAAGCTTTGTTCACAGTGGCTCTACCAGACAAAATCAGTGACATGTGAACTCACTCTAGCCTAGTGATCAAGATCAGCACCTTTGAAGCAGATTCCCCTTCTGAAAACCTAGCTTCCTCTCTGTGTCTAAATATTTATTGTTTTCATGTTGTGAGTGTCCTGTCCTCACACTCTTGAATGAATGGGTGACGAGCTAACCTTGATGAAACACATACATTTCTCCCTAGGATGGATGGTCTACTATCTGGGCATGCCCTCCATGGGAGGAGGAGCAGGGTATAGCTGCTGTAGAAGGAAGACCATCTCGTGTACTAGCTGCCTATTTATTCTCCATTCCCACTCAATAGTAGATTCTCAATAAAGGATGTCTAGTATATGACTCATCGTGTATCACATAGAAAGTCATCCTTTGGTTGAGTAGCCTAACTTTGAATGTATTCTGGCCATCTCTTTGGATGTGCCACTCGGGTGCCTTGATCTGTTTATACAAACTTATTAAACTGTGTGTGGGCAACCTAACAACACAAACACACATACACACACCCCTCTGTCATACTGATCCAAACTAATCCATACTCTATCACCTATAAGTCCTTGCCAACAGGTGCATCTTGGTGTACAACTGATGAAAAGATGCATCCTTCAGCAAAGGAATATATGGAATAAACCCAAGAATGTTCAGAACTGAAACTGCAGTGGTCAGAGAATAGCAGTCTCTGGCACGAGGGCTTCCCAGTTCTGCTGGCACCCTGCCCTGTGGATGAGGGGATAACCAGAGAGGGTAAGAGCAGAGGCCATAATGCTCCAGCTTGGAGACAAGGCCAGAGTTGATCTAAGAGCCAACGCTGCTATCGAGAATGGAGCTGAGATACTGAAGTCACCTACTGGTCCATTCCATGGAGTTGCAAGTTCCATTCTCTAGCATGTGGAGTGAATCCAATGTAATGAGACTCTTCATGATTATTTATATGATGGTTACAATGAAAGTGGATGAATGGGCTGAGGAAATGGTTTAGTGGCAAGTGTTTGCCATGCAAGCATGAAGACCTGAGTTTGTAGCCCCAATCTCCACATAAAAAAAGCCAGGTACAGTGGTTATGATGGTTTGAATATGCTTAGCCCACAGGAAGTGTCACTATTAGGAGGTGTGGTCTTGTTAGAATGGGTGTGGCCTTATTAGAGGAAGTGTGTCACTGTGTAGGTGGGCTTTGAACACCCCTAGTATTCTAGCTCTGCCCAATGTGGAACAGAGGGTCTCCTTCTGGCTGCCTTCAGATCAAGGTGTAGAACTCTCTGCTCCTTAGCACCATGTCTGTCTGCTTGGGTGCTGCCATGCTTTCTGCCATGATGATAATGGACTGAACCTCTGAAACTGTAAGCCGGCCCCAATTAGATATTTGCCTTAGTCATGGTGTCTCTTCACAGCAATGGAAACCTAAGAGAGTGGTGCACATCTGTACCTCTAGTAGTAGAGAGGACCCTCAGCACTCACTGGTCATACAGGATAGCCTACCAGTAGGACAAGTTGTAGATCTGTCTCAAACAGATCTGTCTCAAACAATAATGTCCAGAGCAATGGAAAAGGACACCCCATGTCCTCTGATCCCCACATGGAAATGCAAGAGTATCTGAGCACGTGCACACACACACACACACACACACACACACACACACACATGGTGGGGAGTGGGGGGAGGGAAAGAAATTATGACAAGGAGGAAGGTTGATGTTAGCGGTTAGGCCCCACACAGGCCTGGTCCAACAGCAGGTCTTTTAGTATGCAGCAGACAACTGACCACAGCTACTGAGGAGAGACATTGGTCTAATGGCATATCTCCCCTCTCCCACCTCATGGCTCTAAATCAGCACCAGGAACCATTTTATGTTCAGTTCTCCATCATCAACAGAGATGTACAAATGTGTGGTTCCCAGCTGCTGCTGCTGCTGCTGCTGCTGCTGGGATCAGGATGACTTACCAAAAACTTTACTCAGGATGGGGTGTGGGACAGTCACTAGGATCCATTTGCATGTGACATCTGTTGGAAGTTCTACAATTGGAGTCACCATTGAAGACAGTCCTGCTTTTCAGCCCTTGGATGCGATTGTCATCAGAGGCCTTCACCTAGTCTCAATGTCAGCAGAGTGAAGCCAGAGAGTGTTCTCTGTGCAGTCGGGTCTGGGAATATAGATCTGTCCAACTTCTTCTTCTTTGATTGGTGTTCTTTATACCTTTTTCATTTAATTATTATGTGATACATACAGCCATTTTTATGCAAGTATATAACGAACTGGGGTCTCAGGGGTCCCTGTACTTGACTCTTCTGGGCTTTTTCATAATTCCCTCCCAGTACTCCCCATGGATCCCCAGACTGTCTTGTTTCCCCTTATATGTCGTGAGTACATATATGATTTTTATGTATCAATATAAAACCCAGAACCCACAAGTAAGAGAAAATATGTGATACCTGTCTATTTGACCAAATTCTCTGAATGATTATCTCCAGTTATACCCACTTTCCTGCTCACGACATAACTTTACTCTTAGCTATACCTGAAGGAATCCATTGCATATCTGAATCTTGCCTTTCCTCTGTCAATGGACACCTTGGATGGTTCCACAGCCTATCCACTGTGGTAAGTGCTGCAGTAAACATACACACTGAAGCCTGAAGCCAGTGCACTGAAGACATGGGGTGCATATTACTGCCTATTGATCTCTTTGCAATGAGCCTTTTCAGCTCAGTGCTTCGGGGACCTCTCAGCTGCACTCTGGCTCTTAGCCCTCCAGAACTGGGCCGTCGGGACCCACGTCTACTTACACAGAAGTCCCTGTCCTCAGTGGATGAGTTTCTGACTTCCAGGGACTAAGCCCAGGTTGACCCAACTTGAAGACATTATACATGAGAAAACAGATGAAATTATCTCTAGAGGAGCTAATAGCATTGCCAGCACTGGCAACGTGCCCAGTGAGCTGTGGAAAATGTCACCTCTCATTCTTGTCTGCTTTCACAGTTGACAAGTGTTCGGTACAGATTTGGGGGCATTTGTAACACGCTCCAGCAATCACAGCACAGTAGTTTTGTTGTGTTTTTATTTAATTAAATGTATTCTGAGCTTGCAAAGACTGAAGTGACTCTCCTTCCCTTCCCTCCTTCAGCCTCCACAGAAACTCACACATGTGGGATCTCACACATCCCCTTAAGACTAGCTTAAGTCTCTCCATTGTCTTTGCCTATTACAGAGCTTAGAAATAAGTGTTATTCTATTTTCTTAATTTTTTTACTTATTCACTATCTCACTCACTGCCCCCTCTTGATCACCTCCTCCCACAATACCTCCTGCATCCCCCTACCCCTCCTCCTCTGAGTGGACTGAGCCTCCCTGATCATCCCCCACCCACCCTGGCACCCCAAGTCTCCACAAGGCTAGGCACCTCCTCTTGCACTGAAGCCAGACAAAGCAGCCAACAGGTAGAGCATATCCCACATACTGTCAACACCTTTCAGGATAGCCCCTGATCCAGTTGTTCAGGACCCACATGAAGGTCAAGCTGCACATCTGTTACATATGAGTGGGGAGGCCAAGGTCCAGCCTGTGTATGCTCTTTGGTGGTTCAGATTTTAAAAGCCCAAGGGTCTAGGTTAGTTGGCTCTGTGGGTATTCCTGTGGAGTTTCCATCCCCTTTGGGGCCCACAATCTTTCCTCCTATCTTCCTAAGAGCCCCCAAGCTCCATCCACTGTTTGGTGTGGGTGTCTGTATGTATCTGCTGCTGGGTAGAGCCTCTCATGCTCCTGTCTATATAGTTCAGAGTCTGATGGAGGTAGAGGAAAAGTAGCAGGAGAATGGAGGTCCCCCCTGGAATGTCAGTCTGCTCAGGGCAGCTTCATGTGATTCTAGTTTTAATAATTGAGTAGGATCCATTCTGTGTGCTCATTCTTTCCTTAGTTTCCAGTCTTCATTTTCTTTTACCAGATCCCTGTAGGTAAATGTGATTTTTCTGTGCTCATATTATAAGGTACTTCTTACTGGTTTTGAAATAGAGGAAAAAATATACCAGATCATTTTGTTGTTGATGATAGAAGACTGAAACACATGGCAGTAATACAGGATAGGAAAACTGGTGTAGTGATTTCAATAAGAAAAGCTCCCATCAGCTCATAAATGTCAATGTTCAGTTCACGGTTGGTGGAACTGTTTGGGAAGGATTAGGAGGCGTAACTTAGAGGAAGTGTGGCACTAGGAAGGAACTTAGAGGTCCCAAAAGCCCATGCCATATTCCAGTTATTGCTCCTTCTGGCTCATAGTTGTTGTTTCAAGATGTAAACTCTCAGCTACTGCTCCAGCAAGATGTCTGCCTGTGTGCTACCATAATCCCTTCAGTGATGGTCATGGACTGACCCTCTGAAACTGTGAGCTAGCCTTCCCCAATAAACTCCTTCTTCTATTAGTTACCTTGGTCATGGTGTGCTTCTCAGCAATAAAAATGTGGCTGAGAGAAGTGGTAAGATGGGCAAGTGCTGGCACATACCTATGATCCCAGCACTTGGGAGGCAGAGGCAGGTGGATCACTGTGAGTTCGAGGCCAGCCTGATCTACAAAGCAAGTTCCAGGACTGCCAGGGCTACACAGAGAAATCCTGTCTCAGAAAACCAAAAGAAAAAGGTGCATAGATCATGATATATCATAGAGTTAAGCAGATGTATAGATGATTAATTAGAAGATGAAAGACAGATTTTACATATAATGTATGGTGTGTGTGTGCGTAGATAGATCAATAGATGCTATAAAAGACACATAAAACAAAAATGGAAGGATGAATTAGCTAATGGATAGGTGGATGGATGGACAGATGATATAAAAGACAAAGATGAATGAGATAGAAAAAGAGAATAGATAAGATAGATTGAGAAATGATAGGTGAATAGATACATAGATGGAAAATAGAACAATATAAATGTTAGTCCTCTTCTAAGGGGAGGGATATAAACCAGTGGCTGATACTCCTTACCCAGTCTTGTCACTGAAGAAAATATGATAATAGAGGTAACTGAAATAAAACCAAATGATACGCATTTCTTAATTCTAATCACTGTTTTTTTAAATAAGCACTTTGTTGAATTAAATGTCATAAATATAAAATATATATTCTATAAAGACACTACATAAATGAACTATTAGAAATTCGAGTAATATAAAATACATATGACTTGCACAGCATGTGTTTACATTTTATGCATAAAATGCCATGAATCATAGCATACGGAATGACTATGGTTGGTTTATTTTGTATAAAAGTTTTTCAACTCACTCGTTGTAATTACATTTTTCAGTAGCTGCTAAATGCTTACATTGGGAATATTAAGAGAAAAGGTCATCTCAAATTCCTGACCCTCAGGGGTCATATTCATCAATGCCACCTAACCAACATGTAGAATTTCAACAGGACACAGAAATTAAGAGTGGATGAAAAACTTCTTTCTTCTGATCTCTTACAGAAGATCAAGTGCTTTTTTGTTTAGAAGGCAGTAACAATGTTCTAAGATGGAAAGAAAGAACTTACAGTCTACAAAATAGATTAAAAAAAATACATCCTTTCTGGTAAATTAATGACTTCTCACTATCATATTCATTAACTATTTAGTAGGTCTAAATAGAAGTTTAAAGTACAGAAGGATTTTTTTAATAACATATATTGACAACCTAGAGATGGATGTTTAATTTATAGCTGCTTGAATTTATTTTTAAATAATGAAAGGTAATAAGAAATTTTAATTTGTACAATATAAGCTAAATCTAACGGTGGTATATAAAAACACACACTTCTTATCTCTTCCTTAATTTAAACACACCCACTTCTCATTTCTTCAAGATGTGGTTATGATTTGAGAGGAGCATGGACCCCAGGTATATGCGGGTACAGACCAGGAGAGCTCAATGGATCCTCTGGAGCCGGAGTCACAGGCATTTGTGAGCTGCATGATTTGGGTGCCAGATGCTGAACCAGGGTCTCTTCAAGAGCAGCAAGTGGTCTTAACTGGAGACACATCTCTCCAGCCCCCTCCTTTCCCTCTTATCCGCCTAATTTCTCCATTTACACATACTTTGTCTCAAGTTTCACTGGTAACATTGTATTCTAAGTATCCTTTAAGAAAACTTTTTACAGAAAAGATTGGAATTCTGTTCCTTCTTCAAAGCACAGAAGAACGGGGTTGGAGATGGACACAGGGGAAAGAGACTTCCAGTTTTAACCGATGCCCCGTCCGAAAGTGCTGAGACAAAATGTCGGCATCCTGGTAGCCTCAAGTGCTGGATAACTTTGGCTCTTACAAATTACTGCTGGACTTGGAAGTATTTATAGAACATCCAGTTATATAAGACACACAACCGTAAATGTCATTAGGAGACTGTGCTGACAGGGCAAGCACCTGCTGTGTGTGGAGACCATTTGTTCGCGTTGCATAAGACCCTGCTGATGGCATCAGCCCCGCTCTTCATCCTCCCAGCCACTTCCAGAGAGTTGGCACAAAACATCCCACACACAGCAATCTTCCCTTCCCCCTTCCCCCAGAACCGTTTCAGCTCTAAAAATAACAAAGTCTTCCCGTTCTGAAGTATGGCATGACAACACTAGACCCAGAATAATCTCTCAGATATGTGACATTTTCAGTAAGATGGAATCTCGCTCCTTTTAAAGGGGATCAATGTCTGCTTTTGACACGAACGATTTCAGCAAGTGGGAAATTGAATGAGGCCATCAATACACTATCGCTAAGTCACGGTTCCCTGGAAATGTCTGGGGCTGTGGTCAGTGTCAAGAAATGGATCCGAGTCCCTGCTAAATATGAAGCTGGGGTTTGGAAATTCACACCTGGTGAGGTCCGAGTGTGTCAGCACTGGTGAGTGGGACCTCGGCGGGTTTCAAATTCACACCTGCCTCACATTTTGCTTCTGCTAATGAGTGAGCTGTATTTAATCTCTTAAAACACTGGGGTTTGTCAGCTCGGTCCCACAAAGGAATTCACTAAGCAGAAAGAGCTGAGAAATGTTCTTTCAAGCCCCTCCCACTGAGGTGCAATTGGACTCCACTCGGATGTTTCCATCATTAATACACCATACTCTACATCAGTGTGATATGGTGTGCTCTCCAAACTTCAATCTGAAACTCCAAGGTAAACAAAGGCAGCAGACAAGAACTGCAACCTACCAACTGCTTTTCTTTTATTCCAATTAGACCTTTGCAATTTAGGGACAGGGAAATGGGCAGGTGGGCCCAGAAGCAGCCTGCTCTAACTAGCTGGAAAAGAACCTAAGGAAACCCTCTCCTTACAACATCCCTGTGTAAACATTTTCCTGCCATCTCCCCCAAAACAAAAGATGTCAAAGTAAAAACAGGAGACATTAAAGAGGTCCCCTTCTGGGGCGGGGAAAGCCTGGCGGACTGATGCCAGGGAAACCTTCCCAAGAGCCCAGCACATTGGCCGGATGAAGCACCGTGCCAGCTTTGATGACAACTGAAACCAAGCTCAGGTTCCCATTCCGCCTAGCAAAACCAGACACTGGAGCATCCTGGGAGCATTTTCCCGTAGATAAACTTAACAGTGTTTCCTGAAATCCAGGCTGTGCCTGAACTTTTTCCTACCATTCTTTCTCTTGCAAGTCAAATCTGCCCTTGCCTGACAAACGAATCACTGGCCAACCCAATTGGATTTAGACTAGTGACGCCACCTCTAGGGGTGTCTGCGTGAGTTAGTAGGAGTAACTATGGTGTGAAGGAGTCCCTGCGGTGTCCTGGATGTGGACACCGCTGTTCTAGAAAGAGGAGTGGGAAAAGGCAGCTAAGTTCAGGCAGGCGCCAACTCTACTTTCTAGCCCTCAAATGTAGCCGCATGGGGGAACTAACAATGCCATGAGGAAAATAAACCCTTATGTGGTTTCCTAAGGTGTCTTGAGTGTGGTGAACACTAAACTAATATAATCTCAGGCAGGCCCTCCTCTCCTCGCCTATATCTGCTTGGAGGTCATTTTGCTATACATAAATGATCGAGTGTCTCAAAGTACAATCGATGTCCTCGGTGTCCTTGCTCTTACTTCCAATAAGAACCAATTGAGCATGTGCCTGGATGAGAGAGAGAGAGAGGAAGCAGAAAGGCTGGATGCTGTGCCCTACTGAGGGGTTGGGTGGGCGGATGATCCGCCCTTAAGAGGCAAAATGAACCAAGTAGCCACAAGCACAGGCCTCTCATTCCCCTCTTACCCTAGACCTCAAAGAAGAAAAGGTCAAGAAGAAGGTCACAGGAAGTCTGAACATGAGAGCCACAGAGGACCACATCATCTTCCAGGGTGGTAGGAAGAGGGACCTTGGAACACAGCGGGTCTCTTGAGACTGGACAAGACTTCTAGAGGCACGTCATGAGGCTTGTGCTAAAATCAGCACTAACGATGCATGAGGGAGAAGCTGGCTTCCTGTGACCCGAGAGAGAGATGTGCACCGCCCAGAGCCGAGCAAGCAACACTGGATCTCAAAGCTGCCGCATCATCTAATATAAAACTCGCCTAAGCCCCACATCGAAGCCCATGCACACGGTGGTCAGGTGAAAGTTTAACCTGTGTGCACGGCTTCCTTCTGTGCCTTCAAATACACTTTGCTCAACCAGGGAGAATGCTTTCCCTTTCAGTTACTGCTTGAGCAAATCAGACTTGCTTTTTGGGTGTCAACAGGTTTAATGATAAAGGAACAGGATAAATGTGTTTCCCAGAATGAAGACTATGCACATTCTGGGGTTAATTATAACAATTGTGAGCTATTGGGTTATATGTTCCGTGTAATAAAGTGTGTGGGATACTTTAATGAATTCATACTCCTATGATGTTCTGACCTGTGGAGTATGAAGGGGAAAAAAATGTAAAAGTTCCCGAAACCATGGGCAAAATGCATTTCATGACCAGTGGTGTTTTTACATGCAAAGGATTACCCCTGTGCCTCCTACATCAGTATGAAAAGAAGGCCTGATGCCCCAAGGCCTTGGCTGCAGATGGTAGATGGTTCCTGGCCAGGCTGCATCTCCAGGCGGTGGGAGCAGAAATCTGTCTCAATGCCAGGAAGTACTAATAAATGGATTTCCAGACTGGCAGCAGGTTCCTGGGTGCCAGACACCCTGTAATTTCAGCAAATGACACATTTGTTTAACATGGTGTCCTCAGATAATGTACAAACACAGATTAGATTGAAATCTTACATACTTGGCACAATTAGATGGCCAATTCAATGGAATTTCAAAGACAATGTCATAAGCAACATGAAAATAATACCCTATCACTCCCAGAGCTCACTGTGAATATTTTTCTTATAGGAAAAGCCAAATGCGTTAAAAATGAAATAAACAAGCTTGTTGAAAGGCTGAAGGGATGTCACAAAGAGATGGCTTAGTATGCAAGAATGTCCTGCTTTTACAGAACCACTCGAGTTGGGTTGGTAGTGCCCACAACCTCCTGTGACTCCAGCTCAAGGGAATCCAATACACTTTTCTGGCTTCTAAAACCAGGCACATACGTGTGTGTATACTCACACTGACACAGGGATACACAAAAATAAAAATAAGTGTATAAAAGCAAGTATGTTGAAACCTAAGCACCTAGTTCTGAGCTCAAGGTCTTCTCCTGCCTTTAAACAAGTGGTTGCATTCACTGTTTTAAGCAATGATAAAAGCCATGTCTTCATCATACGTGGATAACTCTGCCCTTGGTCTGATATGGTATAAGTTAATCTAAACAATCCCCTTCCCGAAGCAGTCCTCATTTTACTTATAATATTTAAATGGCTATAAGGTTCTGTGCTGTGTGGCCTTCAGTTTCACTGTAGCACACTGGAGGAGACCCAAGGCCAGTTCTCAGAGGAGGGCCCTGCTGCTGTAGGACTCTAGCCTTCCTGATCCCAAGACATCTCAGCGTTATCCAGCCTTCCAATTAGATGGCACTCAAAATTAAATATTGTCAAATATTAAAGCACCTGCTCCCAGGGAAAAATACTTGAGATGCTCATGTTTGATAGTAAAAACATTGTATTTTGTAGTAATCCCCTCCATGGTGTTTCTCAATGACTGGCACATGCATGCATAATAATTTTATTAAAAACCATTTCTGAAAAGAAGAAAGAATCGTCTCTAATGTTTTGAGCAGGGATTATATTTCAGGTCAGTCCTCTAGGAATAAAGTTTTCTAATTTAGTAAAAAGATCAAAACAGTAGGAAATAGGAATTGAGGGAGTAAAGTCAACAGATTTAAACATCCTCATAGGCCTATTTTTGTTTATTCATTGATACATCTAGTGGAATCAACCTATGGTCAAGCAGATCACCCATACCATCGTGCTGCATAGCTGTCTTTCCTGAGATGCAGCATGTGAAACTTGTTCTCTTGACAATTTTTCTACAGGTGGCACAGGTGATACAATGTCACTAACTGTAATTCTCCTGCTACATGTGAGACACAAAGATGACTCATCCCACACAACTGACATTTGTCAGGATTCCTCCAACAAGGTTTCCAATTTCTTCTTCACTTCTGAAAGACAAGATCGCTGGGTATAATATTCTTGGTTGGAGGAGGCCTTTGTTCCCTCAGTACTTTGAATAGATCATCTCAAACCACTGCCATTCACTCAGGCCTGTAAATTTTCTGCTGAAAAACATGCCTCGCTCCCAGTGGCTGATGATACAATGGAATCTAAAGGAGAAAGTACTGTGGCCACTTTCCTAAACTGGTGTCACCTCTAACTGCATACTAAAAAAAAAAAAAACCTCTCCTATAGCCACAGGTAAATTGGGTTCTTACTCCTCATTGAAGAAGCTTGTCTTTGCAACAGATGGAAAACATTACAGAAATCCACAGCTGGTCAAAATGCAGAGATCACCTTCGCATAGGGTGCACATTTAACAATTTGCCAATTAACACATTTGCAACAGAACCCCTTCACCTAATGACCAGAGGACACTGAGAGGAGGGAGAGAAAACACCAAAACATCTGCCAGGAGATGGTCTCTTCTAAAAGAGGACATGGAGAGAAAGGGCATGTGGAGGAGGCAGTAGGTCTGGGAGGAATTGGGGTCAGAAGTGAGAGTAAATATGGTCAAAATAATTTATATAAAATTCTCAAAGAATTAATAAAATCATTATAGTTTTTTCTAGAGATAATTGTGCTCATATGAATGCTAATGTGGAAAGAGGAGTCTCACTATTCTCCAACCCTAGGCAACTAAATGCTGAGGGGAGGGAGGAATAATCTTCCCTAGGGGAGAGCCCCCTGATTGGTTCTCCAACACCAGATGGTCAGCCCTAAAATCATATGCATATAGGCAATTATATATGATCTGGGGAAAGAGAGACACACACAGAAACAGACAGACAGACAGACAGAGGCACACAGAAACACAGAGAACGAACAAAGTTGAAGGGATATGTAGGACAAAAATGAAGCTGAAAGTTTTAGTTACTGGAATTCTAGAATGAGAAGGACACACACACACAAACTTGCACACACATGCATATACCCTCTCGCACACACTCATACACATGCACATATGTGCACACATATACATACACCCACACACTCACATACACACACACAGGGCTTTTCTCTTTTCTTCCCTCAGAGTTTATTGCCTGTGACCTGTCTTCAGGTTCTCTGTCCTTTTCTTCCACTTTCAGTTTGCTGCCCAAGTTTCTTTCATATCTTTAGTTGAACCATTGAACTTTTCAGCTCAATGATTGATTCCTGATGTCGTTTATCTCTTCTATCTTTATCCGTATCTTCTCATTTCATGCATCCTTTACTATCCTAACTCAGATAAACACTTCACGGGTGTTATTTTAAATCTTAAGTGATGAGCAGAGGCCCATCACTTTCTCCCATTCCACTAGAGTTCCTAGAGACTTGTGTCATTCTTTTTCTCAGACCATGGTTTCAGTTTTGTCTGCCTTGGCTTTTCATGCTGATTGCTGCACACCAGTAGAAAGGTTCTGCCCCTGTCCTGTCCCATTGCCCTTGTGAAGCAGACAGACCTCACCCAGTCAGCCACAGATTCTGCCTGCCACACAGACCTCTTCTCTTGTTCAAACTTTCTTTCTTTTTAGTGTCTTCTACAAAATTAGAATAAGCTGCATCCTGTTAGTTCCCCAACAGAGGAGCAAAGATTTAGCATTCATCTTTAAAATCTGGGTGCTGAATATGTGTTCCCGTACTTTCTAGTCTCATGGGGAAGCTAAGAGTTGGAGCACATCTCCAAGTCACAGAGAAAGCCAATGAAAAATGACTACACCTTTGCCCACATCCCCACTGAGCCCAGGCAACAAAGCTACTAGAATCATTCTCCTGTTCAGAGCCCTCTTTGCTGCTCCATGGTCTAGACATCCTTATGCTTCCAAAGCTCTGTTGTCAGAAGTTGGTCCTGAGGAACCGTCTGCAGGAATTGAGACTAGATGTATGCCCAAGTATCTCCTGGCAGACCTAGGCAGGCGTGGGAAGTTCATTCATTGCTAGTCAGGCTTCCTGGAGGTCTATGGCTTCTCTGCCTTGTAAACATCCTAATGTGGGCTTACAGAAGCCAAGGCTTCAGGCAGCAGCTGGGAAAGATCCAGTCTCTTGCCAGAAGAAGCCAGAGCATGGCCGTTTATCCCCATCCCTACACCTGCTCTATACAGTGTCTTCTTGGAAGGAGCCTGTGTATCCACTTAAAACTGCTTCTGAGTTCTCTGTGGTTGAGGGAAGTTCATAAATGCCAGGTTCCGTCCACTCTTAGACCTGGGGGATCTCAGAGCCCAAACATCCTAAACAAACTGAAAAGGTGTGGCTCTATTCCTCAGACAGAACGTCAGCTGGAGCCCCTTCGTGATCTTAGTGATCGATCATGAGGTGCGGTGCCCAGGGAGAGCTGTGTTAAATCAGTTAATGGGGTCAGGCTTATGGGAATGGTGACCGCCTCTGTCCTTCCCCAGCTCCCAGATGCTAGGAAATGACAGGAGCAGCCTGTGGGGAGATGCTTGCTGTCAACCATGTATCTGCTGAATTCTGCCCTGGGACTGCATCTCCGTATTTAATGTCTGTCATAAAAAATATTTGAGGAAAGATGGTTAAATGTCAACGTAGTTCTGTGTTCCAGGACTCTTGAGTAAGTAATGATCTCACAAATGAATGACAAGCCGTAGCAGTGTGTGGGTCTGCAGAGGAGGCAAGCGCAGGCACCGAGGGGCATCCACAATGCTCTACTAGAGCTGCCATGCTTGAGGGAAAGAGAAAACTAATTAATCCCAGGAGGACCACAACCTTCAGGCCTCTCGTGAATAAGCGGCTTCACTCAGACTTAATAGGATCAGTTACTATGTAGCAAAACTCAACAGGCATTGAGCCACAGCTCCTACCTGGTATACCAGCTAGTACTACAGCTTAGCTTACGTGAGCTGCCCCAGGGTGGAGCCATTCAGGCTTGTCCACAGCATCTTAGCGCGCCCGTGCAGGCTCGTCCACAACATCTTAGCGCGCCCGTTCAGGCTCGTCCACAACATCTTAGCGCACCCGCGCAGGCTTGTCCACAGCATCTTAGCGCACCCGTGCAGGCTCGTCCACAACATCTTAGCGCATGCCTGCAGCTGCTGCCGGAAGAGCCTGCTTGCTGGTGATTTGACTCTCACTTCCTTTCTTGACAAACTATAACAAGACTCGGCCAAATTTTTAAAATGTCTGCACTCCAACAAATGTACTCGTGGAGCCATTGTCACCAAAATACATTAAAGCCAATAACCACAGAAATTTAAATAAAAGGTAAATTGGGCAGAAGGAAGAAAAACTGGCTCAGGAAGAAAGTCAGTGCCCAGCACATCTGTTTAAAAAGAGACTCCTCTGTCAGATCAGGTAGAGAATCTGATACTGGCTTTCTAATATCCAGACATTTTTCTCTGGTTTTATTGTGACATCATTGACAAGTAAAAATTATGTACATGTTATATATATACATATATATATATGTATATATATATATATATATATATATATATACATATTACATCTCTATGTGTGTGTATACATATATGGCACATATATGGTACACATATCAATGTTTTTATAACTGTGAAACCATCATTATAATTGAGCCAATTAACAGACTCTTCACCACCCCAACTCCTATATTCTTTTCCACTTCCTTTTTTTATGTGAACAGACATTAGAATTTACACAACTGCATGGTTTTAAGGAAATCACTGCTTGGCAGAACCCATAACTGCAATTCTGCAAAGAAATTCTATTTTCTCAGCCACACATCCCTGAGACTACATCACTCACTATGAAGAGGTTGGGGGGAGAGGGCAGGAGCTCCTAGTTAGCAGGAAAAAAAAGGAGGAAAACTATCATTGAAATGAAACCTCAGCAACATATTTAAAAAACAAACCAAACCACATTATCTAAAATCAACCTCCAGTCTTTGTGTCACCAGATCTGGCAGAGGAGTGCTCTGTGACCCCAGTGTGTAGCAGAGGGGCGCACAGCACAGATGAGACTGTCTCCCATTCACAGTAGCCTAGGACACACGCTCTCAAGGCGTGCATTATCCCAAACGGGAAAAACCAAGGTATAGTGAGGGCAGGGTGCTTATTCTGCCCCATGGAAGAAGATACAAGAAGTTGCCTGGTTCCCAAGAGTCTACACTGGTCCAATGATGAACTGTACAAGGGACAGAAAGTTAGCACACTCAGTATTCAAACGGTTAAGAGTAAACATCCCTTGGAGGGATCAAAAAAAGAAAAACATTAATACGGAAATTTAAAAGTATGGAACCAGCACTACACAATCATGTTAAACAGATACACAAAATATGAGTGAAGGAAAGATCATCAAGGTCATGCCCACTTATACAGAAGCATCTCAGTATGATGTGAGCCAGGCCTCAGACAAAGCCAAAAGCTTGGGGACTGGCAAACTCACTTGCAGAGGAAGGACCAAGATAGGAAAGGGGCTGAAATACCATGGTTGGATGGATTTGGATTCAACAGATAAAAAGGTAGCATTCTAGCAGTCCAGGATTTATAACAAAGTAATGGGCTACACTGAACTAAATGCTAGACAATAACAGGATAATTCAAATGAGTGGCACTTGTCCTGGAGAATAAAGGCTCTGCTTTAGGAAGAAGAAGGGTGTAGGGATTTTGGGAAATCTGCTTGCAGACGAACAGGGACAACACTCTGAACAGGGTCTTGATAAAGGTTTGGAGGGCTGGAGCTAGACAGGTGGAAGGAACAGATAGTACCAGTGATGTGCAATAGGGAACTCCATTCATTCTATATTGTCTCTAGAATGTCATCTCTGGCTTCTAGATCCATACATCTCTGAAGATCAGCAGCCCAGAACTCAGTAGCCAGAAATGCCATTTAAACAACATAGACTCTTATAAGTTGAAAAAAATTCTAAGCAAGAATTCGTATATGTGTCTAAGTGGCATCTTGTTGTGAAAACTGTATATGGAAGATTAGAAATTATCTTTACAGCCTAGATAACAATTTTACAAAATGAGCTGGCTGCCATAAATATGGTGTCTTCACCTTCAAAAGCCACAACACACGAGGAAGGAACCCACTCCCTTTCCCTGCACAAGCTCATGCTGTGAAACATGGCATCCATCTTTGTATTTGTCAGGTACTGGCAGAGCCTCTCAGGAGACAGCTATACTTGCTCCCTATGGCTTGCCCAGTCTGCTTTCTTATAGAACCCAGGAATGTTGTGGCCCCACCCATAATGGGCTGAGCCCTCCCCTATCAGTCACCAATTAAGAAAATGCCCTATGGGCTTGTCTATAGCACAATCTTATGGACACACTTTCTCGGTTGAGATTCCCTCCTCTCCTGATGACTGTAGCTCATGCCAAGTTGACATGAATGTAGCCAGCACAGGGGGAGATGAACAGGCACAGCATGGAGGACTTCTTCAGCACAAAAGAATTTATCTGTGTGATTCTTGTGCACTTGCCCAGACATACAGAGTGGAAAAGATCATGGTTGACTGCTAATGTTAGGTGTAGGTTTAGGATCGTACTCATGGGTCAGTGAATGTAAACAAAGAATATAGAAAAAATAAAGTTATCTTCATTAAAAAATGAGAAAAAAAGTTCTCTTCTTCTTTCTTATAGAAAATGGTGTTTTAACGGAGTCCCTTTCCAAAGCTGCCAGGCTCAGAGGCTATTGTTTATTTTTCTGTTGCTGGAAAAGCTACCATTAGAAAAAACAATTTCAAGAAGAACTATTCTGGACTTACACAACCCAGACTGCTACATGTTGGCAGGGACAGGATGTCAACGGGATCATGATACTGAGAGATCACATCTCAACCACACACAGGAAACAGAACGCAAGCTGGAAGTTTAGCAAGACTATCACTCCGAAAGCCCGCCCCCAGTGATGCACTTCCTCCAGCAAGGCTACCTCCTAGAGCTCCCATAACCTCCCCCAACAGCGCCACCAACCGGGGACCACTGGGCAGGACAGTTCTCATTGGAGCAACCACAGGCTGCAAACTGAAGGCCAATCTGCAAGAGCCGACTTGCTGGCCCCGGAGGCCCACAGGTGAGACAGAGAGGCCGTATAAGACAGAATAGGGAAGAGGAGAGATGGAATTCGGAACTTAAGATGGGAGATAGAGGAGTTGGCACTCATCGCTAAGAAAACCGAGAAAGAAAACTGGAAACGATCAGCTAGAGCATAAAGAAACCACGTGGAAGAATATCAAAAACAAGCGCTGGTTTCGGGAAACAATGGACAAACGTAAATATGGAGCAACCATCATTGGAGACTATGGAGTTCAAAAATCTGCTAGACATTTAACTACAAGGAGAGCAATACAAAAATATTTAAAGCACAAGACAATACCATGAAGTCCAAGGGTAATGAGTTTGACAGACTTATACAAACTGAGGTCCTTAAAATAAAAAATATTCTTCTAATTGCCTTGAAATAAAAACAAGATTGTCTTAAACACATAAATTACATATTTGTGAAATCAAGTAGCATAGAATGTAAGTTCTGTGTAACGGGAGATTTCTACCAAACCTTCAAAGAAGACATGATCTGTTCTTAATGTCCAAACCAGGGGCATTGACTGAACGTTTGTAATGGGGACTCATACACCCAAGCATCCTTAAAACAGTATTTGTAATTAGCCTGATAGTACTTGTTTATAGCTACAGTATATCCAAATGCTTGTTATAGGGCCTCAAGAATAGTTTGACATTGGAACACTCATGAACATGAACAGACTTAAAGTAGAAAGCACTGGCTAAGTATTGTGGGTCTTCTGATAAAATATCAGTGAATATAGCCCAGGGTACCCATCCAAAACATTCCCTGTCAAATATCATCTCCAGAAAGCACAGGAAATGGCCATCACACCCACTGGCTACTTGGGGAACACCCCTCCCCCCATCATCCTCCTGGTGGTTCAGCTCACAGCCCTCCTCCCCATCCTCCTCCCTGTACTTTAGTTCACAGACACGTCGAGTAAGATGAAATGTATGAGAACTGAAAAGAAAGGAAAGCTCGCTTGCAGACTGCATGGTTGTTAGTGTGAAGAAGCCAAGGACCTACCAGAACCGATGGTGGAAGGGGCTCAGTATTGTAAGGCAGCCTTTCCCTGGTGCCAAGTGGAACCAAATGTGAGAAACAAAAGAGCTGGGGTGTGGCTAACTGCAACATGAGCGTAAACAGTGTTTCCAAGAAAATGACACAGTAATGGGAACAGCTAGTCATTCTGGGTCCAGCAGCCATTCACATTTACACCTTAGAAAATGCTCACAAAGACGCTAAGGACACTGCCCGTTTAATACGACTTTCAATATAAAACGTGTGAAACAATAGAAGTCTTTCTCAGAAGGAAAATATAGAACTCCATACGATATTAGAGGCCAAAGTGATTGGTAACAGTATTTTACATATCAATTTCAAGTAAAATACAGAAAATTATAGAATTAAGGTAGGAAAAAAAGGTGTTTTTTTAAACTAGAGAGAGAGAGAGAGAGAGAGAGAGAGAGAGAAAGTGTGTGTGTGTGTGTGTGTGTGTGTGTGTGTGTGTGTGTGTGATATGCAAAAGCCAAGCCTTGCATGGCCAAGCCTTGTGATTTTTCAGAAATGCTCTGTTTTATCTTTTTAATTATAAAAGAATAAAATTGCAGTAGGCTCCTGTGTGGTATACCTAAAAAGGACAAGGGAAAAAAGTGAAGCCAAAGGAAACTTTCCTTTGGTTGCTTTAAAGAACTGCTCTGACTAAGAGCAGCTCGGGGAGAAGGGGATTGATTTTTTTTTAAATATTTTTATTTTCTATATTCTTTGTTTACATTCCAAATGATTTCCCCTTTCCCGGATCTCCCCTCCCCATATGTCCCATAAACCTTCTTCTCTCCATCCATTCTCCAATCACCTCCCTCCTTTTTCTCTGTCCTTATACTCCCCTCCAACGCTAGATCAATCCTTTCCAGGATCAGGACCCTCTGCATACTTCTTCATGGGAGTCATTTGTTATGCAATTTGTGCCTTGGGTATTCAGGGCTTCTGGGCAAATTAATATCCACTTATCAGAGATTGCATTCCATGTGTATTCTTTTGTGATTGGGTTACCTCACTTAGGATGATATTTTCCAGATCAAACCATTTGCCTAAAAATTTTGTGAATTCATTGTTTCTAATTGCTGAGTAGTATTCCATTGTGTAAATATACCACATATTCTGTATCCATTCCTCCTTTGAGGGGCATCTGGGTTCTTTCCAGCTTCTGGCTATTATAAATAAGGCTGCTATGAACATAATGGAGCATGTGTCTTTATTGCATGCCAGGGAATCCTTTGGGTATATGCCCAGGAGAGGGATAGCAGGGTCCTCTGGAAGTCTCATGTCTAGTTTTCTGAGGAACCTCCAGACTGATTTCCACAGTGGTTGTACCATCTTACAGCCCCACCAGCAGTGGAGGAGTGTTCCTCTTTCTCCACATCCTTGCCAACACCTGCTGTCTCCTGAGTTTTTGACCTTAGCCATTCTTACTGGTGTAAGGTGAAATCTCAGGATTGTTTTGATTTGCATTTCCCTAATGACTAATGATGTTGAGCACTTCTTAAGGTGCCTCTCGGCCATCTGAATTTCTTCAGGTGAAAATTCTTTGTTAAGATCTGTACCCCATTTTTAATAGGGTTATTTGGTTCCCTGGGGTCTAACTTCTTGAGTTCTTTGTATATATTGGATATTAGCCCTCTATCAGATGTGGGGTTGGTGAATATCCTTTCCCAATTTGATGGTTGTTGTTTTGTCCTTTTAACAGTGTCCTTTGCCTTACAGAAACTTTGTAATTTTATGAGGTCCCATTTGTCAATTCTTGATCTTAAAGCATAAGCTATTGGTGATCTGTTCAGGAACTTTTCCCCTGTGCCCATGTCTGTGAGGGGCCGCTCGTTGCTCCTGCAAACTCCATTACAAGATGGCGTTCGCATCTAGCTAAAATGTATCATTAACCGGCGAACAAATCAGTGCGCGTGCCTGAAGTGATTTAACGTCCTTCGGTCTCTGCCTACCTCGTGGCGTAATATGGGCTGATGAGCTGCAACCAATTAGGAAGTGCCACGTCCTAGGCGGGCTTACCAGCCTATATAAGGGACGGTTTTTCAGACCGTTGGAGTCTCCGTTGTTGTAAGCTTATGCTCTCCCTCTCAAGTGCATTAAAGCCTTTCTACAGAAGGATCCTGAGTGTGCCGCGTCGTTTTGCTGGCGAGACGGTAGCGCGGGACAACTGGTGCCGAAACCCGGGAATACGACCAGACTATCGTCAGCACCAATTTGGAGACCCCTTAAATTCAGGTTTCAGAACTGTAGGTAAAGACGTTCAGAGAGGTATGTCTTTTCCGGACTTTGGCTTGAGCTTTCTCTGCTTCAGGAAGGTAGCATTGAGGCCTTGGTTATTGTTCTAGGGGCACTTGTGGTAACATTTGTATCCATCAAGGTTGGTGTTAACATTTGTATCCATCAAGGTTGGTGTTAAGTGCAATAAGACCGATGTAGATAAAGGAGCTGAGCACCGTTTTTTTTACTTTCGCTTTCCGCGCAGGTTTTTAGATTGCCAACTGAACGCTCAGATGCCTGCTCCGGCTCACTAACTTTGGCCTCTTGGAACAAGCTGGGTAGGGACCTCGTTAGAGGAATGGAGGAAGTGTTCTTGAGGAAGTCCAGGATAGCATATCAGAAACTGAACGCAGTGAGAGGTTAGGCGCGCAAAGGAAGAAAAGGGCCCAGTATAAGGAAAATGGACCTCCCGGAAGGTCTGCTGACAAGGGAGAGTATTTTAAGGAACCTAGATATAAGGAAAATGGCCCTCCCGGAAAGTCTGCTGACAAGGGAGCGTATTCTAAGGAACCTAGAGATAAGGAAAACGGCCCTCCCGGAAAGTCTGCTGACAAGGGAGCGTATTTTAAGGAACCTAGAAACTCTTTATTTGTTGAAAAGTCAGACAAGGGGACTAATTTATACCCGTCTGAGAGCTGAAAGCTCTGCAATTAAGTAGTTCAGACAGCCCTGGAAGCTCAGAGGATGAAAGCCTCGACCCCGAGGAGGAGGCTGAGCTAGATGAGGAAGTGGCAAAATATGAAGAGGAGAGTTATCATCATTTGCAGGGCAATAAGAGACACCAAAGACATTCACATTATGGGATAGCCGCTTCACAGGTGGTCCCTTCGGCACCCCCTCCGTATGAGGTCCGCCGAGGATCCTTATCCCTCCTACCTGATAAGGTGAGAAGGAAGCTACGCTCGGCCTTCCCTGTTTTTGAAGGCCTAGAGGACGGGTGGGTATATGCGCCCGTGGAATATAATCAGATAAAAGAATTAGCAGAATCAGTCAGAAAGTATGGCGTTTGCGCCAACTTTACATTAGCACAATTGGATAGGTTGGCAAGAGATTCTATGACACCTGCTGATTGGCAGACAGTGGCCAAAGCCACGCTTAGCAGCATGGGCCAATACATGGAATGGAAGGCCCTCTGGCATGAAGCAGCTCAAGGACCGAAGCTGCTCCTACAAGTTAATGGCAAAAGTTTTGAAGGTATTCTAGACACTGGGGCGGATAAGAGCATCATCTCTTCCCATTGGTGGCCAAGGTCTTGGCCAATTACCAAAGCCTCACATTCATTACTAATTTGTCTAAGAATCTTTTTCAGTTCATTTTTCAGTTCATTTTGCAGAATTGGACTTCTGAGTTTGAGCAGACGCTTCGCGAATTAAGGATGGCCGTGCTCCAGATCAACTCCACATGTCTTGCTGTCATCTTGGATCTCTTCGACCGTCTCCTATTTCAAAGAATGGGTGGGGGTTTGGCATGGCCGTCTGCTGCGGACTGGTGTTTCTCCTATGAATGGTGTGCAGACTCAGAACCCAAAATAAGCGAGACAAGGTGGTTATTACTCAGGCGCTTGCAGCCCTGGAACATGGGGCTTCCACTGACGTATGGTTAACTATGCTCAAGCAATAGATCACTGACCGGACAGCTCTTGCATGCCCGGAACTCAGGTTCATTGCACTGGGCAGAGTGTCCAACACAGCACCCAAGGAGGGTTGTTGAACAAGGTATCGCACAGAGGACCACTATCCCTCTGAGAGACATGTCGTTCCGCATAAGGGTTGCCTGCCCAAGTCTCCCTTTCCCAGAAAAACGGCAGAGGACAGGTCGAGAGTATCTCGAGCTCCAGAATAGGCCTAGGGATAACTCCCGCACATGGTCTGATCAATATTTTTGGCTGGGAGGTGCGACCACTGTCTCTACCCTCTCTATTGGGAGATCTATTTGCTGCATAATAAAACAAAAAGAGGGATATGTGAGGGGCCACTCGTTGCTCCTGCAAACTCCATTACAAGATGGCGTTCGCATCTAGCTAAAATGTATCATTAACTGGCGAACAAATCAGTGCACGTGCCTGAAGTGATTTAACGTCCTTCGGTCTCTGCCTACCTCGTGGCGTAATATGGGCTGATGAGCTGCAACCAATTAGGAAGTGCCACGTCCTAGGCGGGCTTACCAGCCTATATAAGGGACGGTTTTTCAGACCGTTGGAGTCTCCGTTGTTGTAAGCTTATGCTCTCCCTCTCAAGTGCATTAAAGCCTTTCTACAGAAGGATCCTGAGTGTGCCGCGTCGTTTTGCTGGCGAGACGGTAGCGCGGGACACATGTCCTCAAGGGTCTTCCCCAGTTTCTTTTCTATTAGTTTCAGTGTGTCTGGTTTTACCTGGAGGTCCTTGATCCACTTGGAGTGAAGTTTAGTACATGGAGATAAGAATGGATCAATTCGAATTCTTCTGCAGGCTGACCTCCCAAATCCAAGAACACATCAAAACGATCATCCACCATGATCAAGTAGGCTTCATCCCAGGGATGCAGGGATGGTTCAATATAAGGAAATCCATCAATGCTATCCACTACATAAACAAACTCGAAGAAAAAAAACCACATGATCATCTCATTAGATGCAGAAAAAGCATTTGACAAAATTCAGCATCCTTTCATGCTAAAAGTATTGGAAAGAACAGGAATTCAAGGCCCATACCTAAACATCGTTAAAGCAATATACAGCAAACCGGTAGCCAACATCAAACTAAATGGAGAGAAACTTGAAGCAATCCCACTAAAATCAGGGACTAGACAAGGCTGTCCTCTCTCTCCATATCTTTTCAATATAGTACTTGAAGTTCTAGCTAGAGCAATTAGACAACATAAGGGGATTGATTTTAACTCACACTTCCACATCACAGTCCATCACTGAGGGAAGCTGGGGAAGGAACTCAAGGCAGGACGCTGGAGCCAGGACCTCGGAAGAACACAGCTTGCCCCCGTGACTTACTCAGCTCCCCTTGGTAAACACCCCTGGCCCACTTTCCTAGAGAGCTGCCCGCAGGGCCTGCAGTGAGCGGAAGGTTCTGGTGTCCCTGGCTCATGGTCTGTGTGTCTAACACCTGACACAGATCTGATGCACACGCATGCTTCTCCCGAGGGTCTCATCCACACGGACTGCCACACCTGGGAATCGTGTGCTCAAGAAGAATGCTGAATAAAACTCAACTGAGAACAGAAGCAAGGGGCCGCTGATTGACCTGCCGGTCTGATCGCACCAGCTGATTAAGCCGACGTTGCTGTAAGAAACAGTGCCCACCCCAACCTACGGCTTTACTCAAAAGCCTGCTGAGCCGCAGGACGCCGCCCCCTTGGTATGGAGGACTTTTTCTGCTTCCTGGTCTCTGGTGCTGTTAATGGTGATACAATGCAGGCATGCGTTGGCCCCGTAGGCAGAAGCCGAACTTCTATTGTCAGAAGGCAACAGAGGAGAGATGGGGAGTTATCCAAAGCACCCTTTCACTCAAGTAGCTTAGCACATAGGAAAACAGAAGGGCTTTTTAAAATTATTTCCCTTTTTCAGCCTTTGGAAGATTATATATATATATATATATATATATATATATATATATATATATATGCCTGCGAGTTTATTTCTCTATGAGAAAATACTAGGGAAATGTCTTGGTGTTTCTGTTGCTGTGAAGAGACAACACCAGGACCAAGGCAACTCTTCTAAAAGAGAGCATTTGATTTGAGGCTGGCTCACAGTTCAGAGGTTTAGTTCATTATCATCCTTGTGGGAAGCATGGCAGCGTGCAGGCAGACATGATGCTGGAGGAGGGGCTGAGAGTTCTACATCTTGATCCACAGCCACCTTTGCACCATCCTGGGCATAGCTTGAGCATAAAAGACCTCAAAGCCCACCCCCACAGTGACACAGTTCCTCCAACAAGGCCACACCTACTCCAATGAGGCCACACCTCCTAAGAGTGCCACTCTCTCTGAGCCAAGCTTTCAAATACTTGAGTCTATGGGGCCATTCCTATTTAAGCTACCAGAGGACATATCTTAAACAGAGCAGCAGGAGAAAATTTCTTCAGCTGTCTGAAAGTCTACACCTTAGGCTCCGAACTGCTGGCTGCACAAAACAGCCTTCCTGGGACATCTATAGTCAAGACTCAGTACTGAACCAGCTGTACAGCCCTCTCCGTGCCTCAGTAGGATGGCACACCTGCAGGGATCTTTGGAATCATGGTGTCATCACTGGCAGAAGACAGTCTTGTTTCCCTCCTGGGCTCAAGAACAGTCTGCATGTTGTAGCCTGGTGTCTATCCCCACTGTCCTGGTAACCACCCAAGCACGTGCTTGAGACAAACATTGTCTACCCTGCTGGTTTCTTGGTTACGGATATGGCTTTTCAGAGTTAGCCTCCAGCAGGTTGCCAGCTTGCCTAATGTGTTCAAACATGGTGTGTGTTTTACCTGTGGAAACAGGAGATCAGTTTTCCTTATGGTCTCTAGGACTTATTTTAAGTGGTTTGATTAGAACTTAGAAGAAAGATTAGGAAAGGGGGGAAGGAGTGGTGGCTGCTATTGCTGATGGCATAGCGTATTCTTTCTGGACCATCTCTTAGACAGGCAGCCGGGAGCTGGCAGGACAGCCACACTCAGTCTTCAACCCATCTACATCCCCAGCAGGACTGAGATATACCTTCAAAAAACTACTGAACAACGTAGTTTAAGAGGCGTTGGAAGGGACTCTGGTGGGAAGATCCAACATCCAGGACTTCAGTGAATACCCAGTGGTGGAGTGGAGGACTGGCGTGTCTGTGGGGTCAAAAGTCATGGAACAGAGTTCCTGTGTGCATAGGGATGTGGATTAGCTCAAGGAGCACTGGTTCTGCTTTTTACACATAAGGAAACTGAGGCACAGAAGAAATGCCATCTATCCATTTACCAGGTAAAACACATAGTCCCTAACACTGCCCTGAGAATTGATCATGTTTTTAGAGCAATATATTGAAAGAAGTTGGGCTTGTGTGTCTGGGGAAGTTGAAGACTCTCTGTATCAGAACAGATGCTGACAGATCGATGCACAAGACCACAGCAGGCCATGTGGGGCACTAGGGACCAGTGGCATTTTTTCTAAGCTGACTCGAGGTTCTGTCCTTTCAATATACCAGTGAGTGGACCCCTTCACCACAACACCCTCACGAACCCTATTAACAGGCTCTGTTTAAAATATATGGCCGTGATTCTGCAGGTGAAGCAAGTCTAAATAGGAATTTAATCCACTTTAAGCCAGTGAAAAATGAGACTATCATCTGTGATCTTTCATCCAATTCACTACTTAACCATTGCTCAAAGAATCAATTAAACTTTTTGTAAAAGATGGTCAACTTAGGTTTGGTCATTATAGGAGAGGGGGAGCTTCTGATCCTCTGGGCGCTGCCCCCCCAAACACACACACACACACACACACACACACACATGATCAATAAGCAGAGTGATGGTAGAAAGGACACTGAAGGGCGTCCTGGGCTCACAGCTCCCCGGAGACCCAGGACGTCCTGACTCAAACCCCATCACAATGTGATAGTGTTGCTGTATCCAGAGCTAACAGGAAGAATTCCAGTGTTGTAATTTACTGCTTTGAAAAATGAGGGAGCCTGCTGCCTTTGTCATGTCTCTCTGAAACATGGGATATTTAAAATTCACACCCCAGACTTAATGTAGAGATAGATCACACACTTTTATGGCTTCCGTGATGCAATGTGAACCTTGTAATATCTCACAAGGTGTGTTTTATTCCTTCCTATGTGAATCACGTGAAGATTAAGAAGCTGTATTATTGCCTTCGAACAACCTGTTATTTCCTGGAAACAGTAATTTGCCAGACCTGTCCTTGTCGTTGGGGTACGTCTACCGCCTTGAGCAATCTCCGTTCTCTAAAGTGATGGATTTTGCATGGAGGAAGCCTGCTGGCCAGGCAGCTGTGCTGAGTGTCTTGGCGCCACCTAGCGGCTACTTGGGGAATGACTACAGGAAGGCTCCCTCGAGGCCTCCACTTTCCTAAGAAGCAAGACTCTTCAATAGACTAAAAACTAGCATGTCTGAGGGTGCCACTATTTTACAACTTAACTCTAAGAAAGAACAGAGAGAGGGGAGATAGGAGACGGTTCCACGAGACAGAAGGAGGGAACCAACTCATGTCAAGTTTCCCCTGTCCCCTATGCGTGCCATGGCATGCCTGTATCCACAAAAAAAATGAATAAATGACAAGAGTTTTTTGAAAAAAAAATAGCACTTGTCAGAAAAAGTCTGGTGTGCATAAAGTTGTACAATGGAATCCAAGACACCCTTGAGAGACCCTGCAGAGCCAGGGGCTCCGTGTGAGCTTGGACTCCAAGACACAGCTGAAAAGCTGCCGGCGGCAATGCCAGGGCTTTTTCTCTCCTGCAGATGAGGGGCACATACAGGATGACTGGATTCTGGGAGGAAGATACCTAGGCAGGCTCTCTCCTTTGCCCTAGTCTCAGCGAATGACTGTCCACTTATCCCGGGCCTGAACTCACTTTGTAGCCCCACCCCAGAATCACATCTTGTGTGTTTGCCCTGGATGTGTGTGCCAAATGTCAAGGCTATGTAAAACTAGGTGTTGGGAGTGGTTCCCAACAGAAATAAAGGTTATCTGTAATTTTATTGGGTACCTTGATAGGATACTTTCCTTGTTGTAATCATAATCATAATGATGATGATGATGATGATGATGATGATGAACTAAAAAAAAAATGAAGGTTGTTTCGGCTCACGGCTTGAGAGCACAGCCCATCCTGACAGGGAAGGCAGAGAGGAAGCTGAGGCTGCTGGTCACGTGGTATCCGCAGGCAGGAAGCAGGGAGAGTGAATGAGTGTTCCGCCCTGTCTGCATTCAACCCAGGCCCTCCAGAATATTTGGTATCGCATATACCCAGTGTCTTCCTTCCTCAGTGACATCCCCCTGAAAGGGCCTCACAGACACCCGGAACGTTGTTTCCTAGATTATCCTAAGTCCTCCGGCAAGTTGACAGACAGGGTTACCAGCACACAGCCACGGATATATGAACCGGGCTAGTCTTACTGTGATCGTTTTACAGCGTCCATGTTTTACTGCTAAGGCTCAATAGCGAGAAAGCAAGCAGCCCAGTTGAAAATGGGCAAAGGATCTAAAGAGATGCTTCTCAAAAAAACAAAAAAATGTATGGACAAGGCTTATGCCAGAAAAAGAGAGACTCTACCCTACAATGTCCTAGTTAGGGTAACTATCACTCTGATGAAACATTGCAACCAAAGCAACTTGGGGAGGAAAGGGTTTGTTTGACTTATGTTTCCATCACTGCCAGAAGTCAGGACAGAAACCAAGAAACAGGAGCTGATGCAGAGGCTGTGGAAGGATGACCTTACTGGCTTGCTCACTGTGATTTGCTCAGCCTGCTTTCTCACAGAACCCAAGACCACCACACCAGCCCACGAGAGGCGCCATCGATGGGCTGGGCCCCTCCCCCCATTGACCACTACTTAAGAAAATGCCCTACATTCGCATCTGAGGGAGGCATTTTCTCAATTGAGGTTCCCTCCCTTCCAGATGATTCTAGCTTGTGTCAAGTTGGCATACAAACCAGCCAGGACACCCGAGGAATAAACTAAGCATTCACAGCTGGCCTTGGTCTGTGGAGAGGAGGTATTTCAGGCACTGGCTTATCTGATGGCAGCGTCCTCTAATGACTGGAGCGTTCTCAAGTCAGCATCTTGCTCTCACATGAAGCAGAGACAAGGACATTTCAAAAGGTTGGCCCTGGCTCCCAGGAGGAGGTTTTCTTATGAAAGGGGAATGAATATTAGCAGTGGTTGGTGACAAACGGTTACTAATTTCCACTCACTCGGTACTTCCTTTCCCACACGCTTGAATCAAAAGTGAACTAATGGTGGCCCTTCAGATACACTGCCTTCCTCCCATTTCTCTGCAGAGATCCCATCCCTCCACCTGAAGCTATCCAGCCATCAGAGTTCCCTTTGAGGAGAGACCCGAGAGTACAGTAGTGTGATGAGAGATGGGAAGGAAATGGTCCCTGTCACATGCACGCACAGCAGGTCCTCTACCTGGCTGGAAATCTGCCCTGGTGGACAATATTCCCCGGAATGCTGGAAGGACTCAGCCCCTTCTCTGTGGGTGTGGACACAAAGTCACCTTCAAGTCAAGAATAGTTCTAATTATTGTAAGTGCTCCTACAATCAACCTCTGCTGGTGATGCACCACCTCTGTCCTCTCTTGTCACAAACATCTGCTTGGTGTCATCAGGACGGTTCATGTGCACTTTATGAAATTCAATTTCTGAATCTATTTAGGGTACTTAATTTCCTAAGCCATTATCATTCATGTGCAGACTCTCTTGAGTTAAAACATTTCCGGGGGGGGGGGAGTAAAAAAACACTTGTTTGCTGTAAGCAACCCTCCCGTCACCAGAGGAGGGAGCAGAGTATAACGTCAGAACTGCAGTGGCCTTCTTTCCCCAAAGTGGAGAATTGGTCTTGGTGCTGCATAAGATATACCTTGTGGTTTGTTATCTACGGACTTTAGATGCGTGAATAAATGCTCTGGAAAACATCCTGTATTTGGAAAACCGTTTTTAAGTTTCCATGGCTTATATCTCAATAGCCAATATTCATTTACCATAAATGGGGTGCTTTCACACTTTACCTAAAGAGTAGATATTATTTCATTGATAGCAAAACGGCATTCCCCAAATTGAATGTTGACTCATGTTCTAATCTTACACAATTTCAGTTTGGCCAAAGAGTGAAGGAAAAATGCAACCACTGAGTGGATTGGACCGGTACTGTTGCTTACAAGTAGAATGCTCTTAGCTGCTCCAGTACTGGCTAAGATTCCATCCCCTGTGCTGAAAGGGGAGAGAGGGGCGGGGCGAGGAATGGAAGGAGGAAGGATTCTCACAAGCATGGTAAGTCAGCATTAAGTTCCTCAGAAGATTAAAGGTCTTGCCCTGCCTGCTTGAGCAGGGGCCCCTCATTCTCTTTCAGTGACACAGCCAGCAGGACCAGCCAGGCTGTAACCACGTTTAAGTCAGCCATGTCCCTGTGTGTGGTGCAGAACAGAGCCACCAGCCCCATACATATACACGCCTAATTAAGATGAAGTAAAATGACTGTAATAAAAGGAAACCCCGCCTTACAAACCACAACTGCTAAATAAAAAAGAAATGAGTTTCTAAGCTAGAAAATCAGTGAATTCTGCCCCAATATGTAATGGCCTAGCATGAAAGCGTCTGTGCCTGACAAAGGTGTTCTGGAAGTACATGAGACATGAGACAGAATAAACCCAGCTGTCTGACCATGTGACCGAGAATGGAAAATGGCTAATCAAGTCCTTGTTGACACTGCCTGGGCTGCGGCAGGATACGATGGCATTTCAGGATGTTAATATAATCTAAAAAGTATGAGGGAATGCTAAATGGATTGGCCTTTGTGACCAGTAATTTAACAGGATCTAGACTCAGTAGGAGACTCCGTGAGGGACTGCTGTGTGGCAGTTTCCTCAGACTGAAACAATCCACCCTGCAAGGAAGCTCCTTAAGCAGGAAGAGAAACAACTCAAAACAGCTTCAGGAAGGCCCTGAAACTGACCAGATTCTCTAGGCCCCTCCCTGCCAGATGAGCTGATAAAAGTTGAGCATCTGCCTCCAATGGAAGGAAGCTGAGCTGAAAAGACTCTCAGAGAAGAAAATGGCAAAGTTGATTCTGAGGCCAGACCAGCTGCCTGGCATTATAGAACCCACCCCAGCTCCCTGGAGGAGGCTTAGAGCAACTGAGGCACCAGGAAGGGACACCCTCCAACTGTTGATCTGACTGCAGGCTGAGCAGTGTGCTCCAGGTTCCCAGCCCTGTGAGCTGTCAGTCATGCTGGGTTGGGCTTCAGTGATGTATCTGCCTTTGAATCTTTTCTGCTCCCATAAGTGACCCCATTGGTTCACCATGTTGGACTTTGGTGTATCTGAACCGTGTGTTATGGCCTCCCCATCTGGGGGCATAGACATGTGTGTTGTATCTCCCCATGCAAAGTCCTGTCAGACAACAGGTAGTTTCTAGATTAGGTTAACTAAGATGGGAGACTCACTTCTCTGTAGGTGAGATCCTAGACTGAATAGAGATAGAGTGACCTACCCACATGCCAGGATTTATCTCTCTGCTTTTAGACTATGGACACAGTGTGACTACCTGCCCCTGATTTGCGAAGTGGCCAAAATAGACCTCCTTTCCTGGTGTTGCTTGTGCAAGCATTTGGTCACAGGGACAACAAAAGCAACTAATATAGTTTTAATGACCCAAAGGGATAAGATGTACTTAACCCAGAAACCTTTCTGCTCCAAAGCAACTGTGATACTAGTGGGGTATGACTTTTGTAACAGAGGAACTTGGGCCTCTTACAGGAAGCCTGCAGTCACCCTGTGCATTTTTCTTTTTCTTTATTTTCTATATTCTTTGTCTACATTCCAAATGCTTTCCCCTTTCCCGGTTACCCCCTCCCCATATGTCCCATAAACCCTCTTCTCTCCACCCATTCCCCAATCATCCCCCTCCCATTTCTCTGTCCTGGTAATCCCCTACAATGCTGGATCAAGAGTTTCCAGGAGCAGGGCCCTCTCCTTCCTTCTTCATGGGAATCATTTGATATGCTAATTGTGTCTTGGGTATTCAGAGCTTCTGGGCTAATTAATATCCACTTATCAGTATTGCATTCCATTCTTTTGTGACTGGGTTACCTCACTTAGGATGATATCTTCCAGTTCCAACCATTTGCCTAAAAATTTCATGAATTCATTGTTTTTAATTGCTGAATAGTATTCCATTGTGTAAATATACCACATTTTCTGTATCCATTCTTCCATTGAGGGACATCTGTCACCCAAGTAGTCTATACTCCACCAGCCTTCCTTTTCTCCCCCTTCATAGCTGCTATAATGCCCTTGCCAATTAGGAGCTGCTTCCCCTTGGATTCTCTATCTGGTTAGTCAGAACATGGCAAAGCCACACACACACACACACACACACACACATACACACACACGTGTTTGTTTTCCTCCACAAAAGTCTTTAAATCCATGGTCCGAGAGCCTCACACAATGCAAGTCTGTCAGGACTCTTGACTGAGGGTCCCTCTCTGCATCTAGTGGATGGAGTTATAGAAGGGATCCCTCCGGGAAGCTGTCTCCTACCTCTGGTTCTTTGGGTGTGATCCATGGTCCACATGTCACAGAAGCACAAAGGTCAAGAAATGTATCAAGCCAAGATAGTGACATGTAGGTAGGCAGGATGTTGGCACAGAAACCACAGCGAGATGCCTTTTGGTTTTGTTTTGTTTTGTTTTTATTAGCCTAAAGCAAGACAAAAAGGTAAGCAAGAAGCATGCTCAACAGCTCCACAAAGGGTTTCCAGAGATGTGCCCTGCAGGCCCCACCACTCCCCTCACTCCCCTCAGTATGGTAGTAACTAACTATCCAGACCACCATATGCTAGGACCATCTGAGCCTCAGTCCACACGCCCACGACCCTGGACGCGCCAGCTGCCCTCTCTCAGCCCACTCTCCACTGCCACCCACTCTCAGCCTCACACATGTCTTACAGCCCTTATGCTCATTCTCTTCCCCCCACACACACACACACATTAAAATTTGCATCGCAAAGGGCAAGATCAAAAGAGCCTAGTGTGCAATCGCCCATCTGGCCACACGTGACATCACGCCCAACTGGCATCCACTCAGCACAGCATACAACATCCTAAGACCTCCAAATGTCCCTCCCATCTCTCCAGCCCTGGGCAGACGGGATCCCCTTAATCAGATGAGGTGGAGGCTGGGATGAGCTTGGGTTTGGCCTGCTGGGGAGGTGAGATGTCTGGGATCTTCTCCCCGTGTTTGTACACGCTGACGGTGACATCAATCTTCTCGCCTCCATATTTATTCTTCACGTTGATGCTGTATTTGCCCGAGTCCTCGGCGGTCACCCCCTGGATGGTCAGACTGACGTACTTGGACTGCTCCACCTTCACCGAGAAGTGCTCGCTGAGCTCTATGTCCTTGTCATTCTTAAACCAGACCACCTCAGGGTCGGGGTTTCCAAACACTGTGCAGGTGAGGTTCAAGGTCTTTGCAAGGAAGATGCGGGCAGAGAAAGACAGTTAGGAAAGGTGTAGGAGAGAGGGGGATCAGATCAAGATGTACTGTATGCACGTGTGGAATCTTCCAATAATACATTTCCAAAAGAAAAGGCCACCCTGCTCTCTGTCACGACCCCAGCACCTGCTGATCATTTATTACATCAACAACCCCTCGTAGACCCTGAAGGGAGGCCGGAGCAGGGGAGCCCTGTGCTATGGGGGAGGACCCAAGGAAAATGGTGGAATAGTTCCACTTATCCCAAGTTCTAACCTGGGTTAAACCTGGAGGATGGAGTAGCTCTATTATCATTCCACTGGACTTGTTTTTAAACTTTTCAAGTTTGTTTATTTCTTACTTATGTGTGCTCCTGTACGTCTCTGTGTGGGGATGTTTGTGTAAGTACAGCTCTTTGTGCAGGACAGGATAAGGTGTCAGAGCCCCTAGAGTTGGAGTTAGCAGAAGTTGTGAGGCACTGTGCATGAGGGTCGGGAGCTGAATCTCTCTCTCTCTCTACCCTCTCTCTAAAAGAAGTCCTTGTTCTTACCAGATGAAGCATCCGTCATCCCCTGCACTTCCTTTATATTTAGATTTAGGGGTCTGTCTTTCAAGTTCTTCCAGAAAATTCAGAGAATATACTCTCTGTAGCTCCTAACTCAGATGCTATAGCCGCACCCTTGCCTGGCCTCAACCCACTTGCCGCCTGTGACTGGTCATTTCATAATCACAGCTTCTGTGATGTCACCGTTACCCCATCTCAGGAGCTTTCTGTGTGCTCGCCGGCTGTTAAAGAGGTCTATAATTTTTGCATGTGGGCCTAATAAAGTCCTTTCAAGTGCCTATGTCCCTGTGACATTGAGCTAGAATCATGCAGCAGAGGTGCCAATTAGATATCAATAACTCTACTGATGGGAAGCAAATTAAGACCTCAATTATGGATTCTAAAACGACCTTGGAAATTGGAGCTGGGATTTTTCTTTTCTTTAATATTGAAAGAGTTGTGACTGCTCACATTCCAAGGTGGCTCACGGTTCCAGACCAGATGGAGTTCCCACCATCTTACTCAGAGAAGCCCCTGAACCAGATGCCAACACAACCATAGTCACCAAAATCCTTAAAGCAAGTCCTTGAGTCACACAACTTGCCTCACACACTTGCCAATCCCTCTAACACTAAGGTGCACCCCAACCTTGACTATTAGGCTATCCCGCCTGTTTGCAGAGGGCGACAGCACCATGGGAGGTAGCTCTGAGTGCCGTGCAGACTGAGTGGGGAAGGATTCCTGCTCTTGGGCTCCTCTGTGTCCCATCCTGAGATGAAAGCTGTGCTCTACCCTGTGACATGACATGCATCCCAGCCCTGTCCCCAGCCGTCTGCTCTCACCTTGCCTTCCATTATGGTCACCACGTCGGGTAAGCCGCCAATCACCTTGCCACGATCTACAAGGGAAAAGAGCCAGGTTGAAGAGTCACCATTGGGGAGACCCTATAGGAGGCCTGAAGCTGACACCAAGGGGTACCAGGGGGCAACAGGAAGTAATGAACTCATGCCCAGGAGATGACACAGAGAGCTGTGTTCTGGGTTGAGAAAGTCACCATGGGGACCACAAAGAATGCCTGACTCTGCAGGTTAGGGGACAAGGGGCACCAAGGAAATAGAAATGAGAGTCAACCGAACCAAGGCGGGGGTCACATCAACAACCCAAGGAGAAAGAGCTACATCTCACAAGGGAGAGGGTCCTGGTATCTAGGGAACAAAAATCCTTAAGAGTAGTGTACAGGCAAGAAGGGGCCAGGTAAGACATAGATGATCAGGGTGCACTTCAATTGTGGAAAGAAGGTTTGCTGTTACTGAGACACTAAACCAACCATGTGAAGTGTGCGCCTCCCCCAACCCAAACTCTATCTCCCAGTAAGTACTTACTCTTCTCTGCAAATGCAGCAGCCCTAGAAATCACGAGAGAAGGGAGAGAGAGAGAGAGAGAGAGAGAGAGAGAGAGAGAGAGAGAGAGAGAGAGAGAGAGAGAGCTGTTAGAGACGCCACTATAAAAGCATACCGTCGTACACATAAAAATTTTCCTAGCAATAAGAGCAAATAAATAACTAACATCTAATGACACAGAGCTATGGCCATACAGCCATTCCCCATTGGTTCCAGAGCTGAGCTGCAAGGATAGCAAACTCTATGGCTGTGTGAGTCCCTGAGATATACAGTCGTCTTCTCGTATAGCCTGTGCTCATCCCCCTGGGTCTGGTCAGGCACCTCTAGTCACTTACAACACCTGACGGAGTAGACCATGAAGTGTGTCCATGTGAAGACTTCCCAGCCTGTTAGCTGGGGAATGGTGATGGGGAAAAGGCTTGTAGGGATGAGCTTGCGGCCTTTGCCATGTTTTTAGTCATGGTTGGATTCCTCCTGTACCCACACGGAGGAATTGTGCTCAGATTTCTTGCTGTTGGGAAGGTTGCTAAAGCCAAAAGGAAGATGAGTGTGCCAACTCTCATAGCAAGTGCCTTCCTCAATCGCTTTCTACCATGTTAGTTTCGAGACCTCTCTCTTTCTCTCTCTCTCTCTCTCTCTCTCTCTCTCTCTCTCTCTCTCTCTCTCTCTCTCTCTCAGTGTGTGTGTCTGTCTGTCTCTCTGCCTCTGTCTGTGTCTCTCTCTGTATATGTGTCCCTATCTCTGTTTCTTTGCCTCTGTCTCTGTGTGTCTCTTTCTGTCTGTCTGTGTCTCTGTCTCTCTGTCTGTTTCTCTGCCTCTCTGCCTTTGTCTCTGTGTCTTTCTGTGTCTCTGTCTCTGTGTGTGCCTCTGTCTCTTTCTCTGTCTCTCTGTCTCTCTGTCTCTCTCTCTGTCTCTCTCCCCCCTCTCTCCCCCTCCCTCTCTCTCTCTCAACCTGGAGCTAGACTAGCTGGCCAGAAACCCTAGGGATGCTCCTTACCCAGCGCTCGGTTACAGTTGCATCCTTCTGTAGCCAGCTTCCTTTACCAAGCATGGTTCCCAAGGACCCACTGGATCGGCTAAGCCATCCCATAGACCCCAGGCATTTCGTTAAAGTGTCAGTTTCTGATTTATCATGCCTCTCAAGCATCCGCTCGACAAAAGCATCTCAAATATGTAAGAACCAAGGACTGTCCTCAGCTTTAACATTATAAAACTCACTCATTTGAAAATCTGAAGCATTCTTTAACAGTTCTTCCATGTGGCATGTCACCTGGGTTATGATGATTTACAATATCTATCATTTTAAACATTTAAAATAATCCAGGGTTCTGATGCCCCTATGAAGTTGGTGCACAATGCATTTCTAGTGTAGGAAAAAAAAATGGCTGCCCTATTATATATTGGATTACTTAAATTGCTATTTTTATCCCAGGAACATAGTATCCTTGGCATCACGAAGGCATTTATGGATGATCCTGTCCAGAGCAAACCCGCCCGCCCTCACACCCCCAGCAGACACAGGGATAACAAGCCGTGGGCCTTACTTGAGCTGCTGGAACTCGGCATACGCTTCATCAAAAGCTGCAAGGAAATAATCCATATGTCACTCTTGTCCCCACGTGCTTAGTTCCCGTCTGCCCAGATGTTCTACTAGATAGCTAATGGAATGAAAACTGACAAGTAATCAAACAAATCAACTGAATCTTCTCAGCTAATTCCCTCTAAGTAAAAGGCATGACGGTGAGTGGATTATCACGCCGCCCTTTTCTTTTCCGTGCCGACGTGGGTTGTTCTTGTACCTTGTCCAGAGAGGTCCAGTGAGCGCTGGTGGTTGTCTTTGCCATCAAAAATCTCAAAAGTGTATTTCCCCTTGTCCTTCTCCGTGGGCTCGCAGATCTGCAGCCAGGCCATCTCCTCGCTTCCTCCGATCCGCATGTGCTCACTGGAGGAGATCTTAGCCTCTCTAGGGTAGAACATGAGCATGCGCAGTTCAGCCTCGGGGGGTCTCACATTCGCTCACATCCGGTCAGGGAGGGTCTGCTCACTTACTCATGCCAATAACACTGTAGATTTTTGAGGGGTTTTTTCCTGGCTATTACAAACTTAAGTACATTAATAACTTGGGCCTGAAACCTCCGAAAGCCAAATGACCCACAATTTAAAGAACTTCAGAACACTTGAGTAAGTATGGCAGTTCCTAAGAATATCAGGCATGGAACATGACTTGACATGGTAATTTCATCTCTAGGTTCCTGTTCAAACGCTGAAAACAGGGAACTAGACACTTGAACACTCAACCTCTGTGGCGGCATCATTCACAACAGGCGATGTGGACAGCTACACGGGCCCTGGCAGGTGAATGGATAATTAAGCTGCAATTTATCCACATGGTGAAATAGTCCTAGCCCTTTAAAAAGAAGGAAACTGACACCACACCCACGCTACAACAGGCATGAATTCTGAGGACATGATGCTACAGGTAAGAAGCTGGTCACATGAGGATAAACATGTTACTGTAAGCTGAGTGCACTGGAGTTGCCAGACCCAAGACCAGAGAGTGTACTAAAGCATACAGAAAGTGTACATGGAAACATACTTCCATTTTACAATCAAAGGATCAGAAGATGGTTCCCCATGGCGTGGTTGCTCTGCACCCTTAAAATGTATGAAATAATAAATGTTATGTTATATGTACTCTAACCCCAACTTTTAAGATGCCAGTCAGACTAAAGCAACCGATCCCCTCACTGTCCTCCCAGTCAGCAGAGTGTCATACCACACTCTCCCATTGTCAAGCCAGCCTGCTTGATGTGGACACGAGTTTACAGTTCATTCATGGTCCATGTGTATACATAGTTTCCAAGCTACTACAATTTAGAGGACTGGCTGGAGGCTTGCCAAGAACTGGCCGTGAGCTTATAGTAATTCTATTATTCTTGCTGACCACTGTGTACTCTGTAGTTCAAGGGAAGAAAGTAATTCCCTGGCCCTCTTTACTGTAAAATAGCTCTGTCAGGTAACACTCATAGTGTGGGGACACAGAGCCTCCAATTCAGGATAGAAAAGTAACTTGTATTATGAAAGCAGGTGGGAGGGAGGAGGCCAAGAAGGCTCGGTGGAAGACCCAGCCCAGCAGGGAGAAAAGGATGTAATGCTAAGGCATGATGCATGCCCAGCAGAGCGCAGAACACTCCTGGCAAGAGGATGCATAGGGACCTGGTGCCCTTGGGAAGACAGAACCCAGAGGCCAAAGCTGTAGAGTAGGCTCACAGCTTCTCAGCCCGAATGCTTTGTTCACTACCTGATGGGTTCATCCCAGTCAGCTGGCTCTTTGTCTGAGAGTGGCACACACCAATACTAGACCTCCAGTGAGCTCAGAGAAAAGTCTCCATTACTAAAGCAATGGAAGAGTCACTGCAATACTCACAACTGCCCATCCCTACTGAGAAGCAATAATATATAGTTTTATAGTTTATAAACTAGAGTTTATATAGTTTTCTGGTTCTGGGGAAAAGAACATTCTTTCAACAAAAATGTAGTGTGCAATCAGACTCCCTACCACCCTTCAGAAACTGACTCTCCAAGTGTGGGTGAGACAGTGCCTCACAGCTTACATAGACGCATATGAGCACACAGTAGGGAGTCACACCCAGGCTGCCGATGCCTCCTCCAAAGCCAGGAGGAGGTGAGGCGGTGGCTTCACTGGGAGCAGACACACTGAAAAGGCCTCCTAATGCCTCAGCCAGCCCTGTAGACTCCATGTTGTTTGAGGATTGTAGCATACACCCTGGTTGTCAGAGGGACACAGCATCCACTGAACCTAGGGATTTATAATCTGCTTCAAGTGCTGTGTGACTCACTGGCCACCGTCCCTAAATCTGCAATAACTCCTGAGGCCTGTTCAATCTTGCTCTGCCACATGCTACCCATGTGGGCCTCAAGTCTGGAGATGTCATTTTCCCTGTCTCTATAACTCCAATACACTATAAGCATAGAGCGCTCCATCACAGGTCACAACAGCTGGTAGCCCTCACCAAAGTAGGAGAGCATCCACCCGTCACCTCACATCCCTATTGGAAGCCATTACCTCTCCCACCGTGCCTAAAGATCCTAAAGGTGAGATGTAAGACACAGAGGGTACCACATTCTGTGGCAGTCGGAAGTCACTGAGATTCAGGGGAGCTATTAGCCCAATGTGACCACTGCAGGAGAAATCTCCCAAACTGAGGGAACATACCCATCCCGAGGTCAAAGAGTGCTAGCTTTGTTTTTCCTATAATGACAGCAAGAAATCGTTTAGTGTCTGGGATTCTTAGTCTGGAGTGGTCCATTCTCTGATAGTTGAATCTTCCTATGTCTGCACAATACATTGATTTCACTCTCCGGCGAGAAAACAGGGTCCCTTTCTGAAGAACGTTTTGGTTGCATCTCTTCAGCTCACTTCTCATTGTGTGGGATGGATTGCCAGTCTTTTATTTTAAAGTGGCATTTTCTGCATTCCTTGATATATGACTTGCTTGAAAGCAAGGAACAAATGTCCATGCCTAAGTCTGCATTTTGCAAAATTCTCATGGACATCTATGGACTGTGTCACCCTATTGGGGATGTGGAGATAATCTTGGTGGGGGAAGAAGCAATATTGTGGGTGCATGCAAGAGCTTGAGGCAACACAGGCTCCCACAACTCCTGGAAGAGCCCTGATCTACTAGATCTGATCTGACATGGCTCCCAGCACACAGACAAAACAACACAAAGGACCAGAGGCGGCGGCTGCTTCCCCTGTCTTCATGGAAGTCTCCCCCTGGGTGGATGGGCCCTACAGGCAAGACAGATTCAGCTAAACAACACAGGTTGCACCCCAATTTGCCCTTAAATACATAAACATACCCTAATTAGCTAAAAAAGATATATATATAGATATATATTAGAATTAGAGATAGATTAGATATAGATATAGATTAGCAATATATATATAGATATAGATTAGATATAGGTATAGACAGATATAGATTAGATATGTAGATATAGATATTTAGATATAGATTAGATATAGGTATAGATAGATATAGATAAAGGTATAGGTATAGATATAGATAGATATATATGCTTGTGTAATAAATAATAAAGATCTGAATTCTGATACGATGCTAGTCTCTGAAGTCTGAATCCTGGGCATCGTCGTAGGCTGCCCCCTGATTCCTGGTTCCTGTTCCCACATCACCCACTGATGCAGGGTTCCCTACACCCTTTATTGCTATCTTAAATATTGGGCTTGTTTAGATTCTTGTCCTCTTACTTGTGTTTAGTAATAAAGACACTGGTTGGAAGGTTGGAGCCTGGATGCTAAACACTAGTTCCCTTGTTCTCTTCTCAGTAGCAGGAGGAAGCTTTGAGCATTGTCGCCACCAGTGAGCACTGTCGTGAGAAAGCTATTGACACCTTCTGGCATTCCCTTTTCTTTCTCCTTTGCCCAGACACTCCCGACTGCCCCACAGCCCACCCAGAGAAAGTCTGGCACAATTCCTGAGAACAGGGTCGGTCGCAGTTCACCAAGAGCACCAACACCCAGCCGCAGGATCCTGCTGCCATCCACGGCTCCCATACTCACTTGTGATACCAGCTGACCTTCATCTCCTCTGTGAAATACTTCATGAAGCACTGAAGTCGGATGCCCTCTGGAGTGCAGAGAACCTTCAGGGGTGAGGCAGAGGCTCCTGCAGACAACAAGATGCCATCTCAGGTCTCAAGCCCATGGCCTGATGGTAAGGTGCAATCCACAGCATCGATGCCTCCCTCCTCAAGTTGGTGGTCATCCCCTGGCAGAGCCATGGAGGCTCCCACATCATTCCTGTGTGACATCTTTTCATCAAATCATACCTGCCCTGCTGAAGCACTTTAAAAGGCCCTATGCTTAAGACCAAAAGTCCCTAACTTTAAAAAAAAAAAAAAAATCCACTCCTGGCCCTTAGCAGTTTGGCTTGCACAGAAAAATCAAAATAGCCTTGGTGACAATGACTGAAGACTTCTAGATAAATTGACCCAAATCTGAAGAGGTGGGAGGAGTCACAAAGTAGGGAGGAGTCAGAGTCAGCAGAAGGAGGATGGTGGCTGCAATCCTCTGTTCTCAAGACATCTATACCTCGCTCCTCTCCAACTGCAATGTCACCGAGATGCCAGGGCGAGGGGTGTCTAATCCCACAGAGACTTCTGTGCTTGCTCTCCCTCCCTGCCTCAGTCCCCATAAAAGATCCCTGGGTCTGCTTTGTGTGACGAATGAGCCCAGAGTTTCAGAAGCACCATTTGAGGACATGTCAGCTCTCTACATGTGACCAGCTCTGTCATCGACAGGTGGCCAGCCCCACCCCACCCCACCCCCAGCACATTGTGACCTAGGTGACACAAAACAACTCCCCGGAGGGTAAGAGCAAAGCCGCTCTTCCAAGGGCTTGCTTTGCCTCCCAAGCAGCATGTACACCCATGAGGTCAGCATGGGGTACCTCACAAGGTCTACCTCACAAGACCATTTGCAAAAACATTAACGATAAGCACACAGTTGTTCTCATGGAGAGCCTAGGGAAGCACAAGCCTCTGCAACTGAGGTGACGAGGATGTGGCTTCTGGTAAGTCTTGACTCAATGGCTGCGCATCCACTGGCCTATGCATGCTTTGGTCGCTTGACCAGAAAATGTAACTTGGGTATTCTTGACGTGTCTAACCCTTTGACATTAAAACAACATTCACATCTGCTAAATTCCTCCTGGAGAGCCTCGCAGTGGGCTTGCAGGAAGGAAAATACCCAAGTCTCATAGGGTCACAAGCACGTTTATGATTCATAGTTTGACTTTGTGCAGTCATATGTGGCCAGTGGGTCACAGGTTGGGCATGCTTACAAGTCGAGAGAGTCTAGAGTAATAACATTACCAGTTGTTAGCATGGGTGGTACTATTTGTTCATTTAAAAGCACGATTTTTGCTTTCCCAGTTTCTATACAAGGGCAAATGGCTCAATGTACAGACTATGAGGTTGGGGTGTTAAATATCTTCTGTTGCTATTCAGTATTTGAATAAAGACCAATGGCAGTTTTGGCCAAAATTAAAAAAATTGCCCAGGTTGAGGAAGGGCAAACGGGCAGTGGTGGCGGAAACTCCAGTACTCACATTTTGAGGCTCTGAAGGAGCATCATGGAGTGGGCAGGTCATTCCCTGTCACCAGCCCAAGTCCAGGCACGGGGCACACTCTGGCCATTAACATCTTCTGAGAAGTGAGTGCCCACCCCAGGAAACAGACGCTTCAGCCAACAAGACTTGAAAACCCAGGGGCTTTTACTCACCACACACGCGACTCATTGCCAAGATCATGTCCTCGTACACTGGAAGGGAGAAGGGAAATGTAACACCATGGGTTATGACTTTAACAGAAAGCGGCATTTCCCAAGTCTAATTAAATTGACACAGGAAACGGCGATATTCATTTGAAAAATGAAACATTAAAATGGTAATATTTGTCCATAAAAGGCTTATGTGCACCGTAAATCCTTCTAACCTATTCGCTTTTTAAACGTGGGACAAGAACATTTTGTTCAACATAAATCCAACTGTACATTGAATTGAATAACTTCATAAGAGCTTCAATCATCTTAACTACATCCATAAGGAATCAAACCTGGCTTCTGATGAGGGCGGGAAATGACATTTCATCTAAGCCCAGAGTGATACTGTGCATTTCGCTACACTCTTAATGCAGACAGAGTACAATCTGTTTTTCTTATACAACATTACTACAGAGCCAAAATGCACCCAGCTCAGTGTGTGTGTGAGCGCACTGGTGTAGCACCTGCCGTTGTTCATGGACAGAATGGAGTTCTGCTACCCCAGGGGGCACAACTATAGCTTCCCCGTAGCCCATATCACACAGGCAGAATGGAGGCCTTCTCAGCAAATACACCCACAACTAAGGGTGCCCGTGAGCATTCCTCCTTGGTGCCCCCTCATTCCATGGACAGAATGGATTTTACTGTAAGACGAAGAAGGTGTCATCTCACCTTTCCCAGCTATTTCCAGGACAGATACATCTTGACCTCTGTCATCTTTCAAAGTTGCTTTGTATTCACCATGGTCCTTCTTAGACAACTATGAATAAAACACATTCCATATTTAGGCAGAATCAGTACCTCGATATAAGATGTTGTATTCGGACATTTTCCTCGCCAAACGTGGGAAATCAGTGCGTGAATTAGAAGGCATTGCTGAGTTCACACGTTATGGAGAGCGCCGTTTTGTTTCCGCGGCTGCACAGTACCTTCGGTATAAGCAGCTCACAGACCCCCTTCTCCAGGTCTGGCAGTGTCTCGGTTTCATAAAGAACATCATCCTTGAGCCACTTGAAAACAGTTTCCCTCTTGGTGTTTGCAACCTGCAGAACAGAAATCCTAAGTGAATCACGATGGCTCAGAAGGAAAAAAAAGATCCTTCAGGGATAGTGAACCTCAGAGCTAAAGACAACTCCAGCATTTACCCCTCAACAGGCTCAGCACGGTGCTTATGGAAAGACCTGCCACTTCTAATAATGGTAAAAGCATTTCTCAGTTGTCTTCCGGAAACAGTAAGCCCTCACAGCTGCCACCAAGAGGACCCATGCAGTTAGTAGGTGTGAAAAATCTCGTGTTTAATAGGAAGTGTCACTAATGGGGCCTGAGAAAAGTGATTTGATCTGTGGATCCAAAGCTCCGTGGGTCACCGAGAGACCTCTCTTTGAAAGTGGGGTATTCATGGGCATGAACACGGAGGGAGGAAGGAGCCACAGAGAGGAGCTTCCCTGTGTGGGAATTCCTTACCCTCTGGCTTTAGAAGCTAAGCTTTTCAGGGTTCTGATGGAGTGAAACCACACTCACACGCATGTTGCTGACATGCTGCCCCTAGAAGACGCTCTGCTTTATGTGACAGATGTTGGACCTAAGATGACATTGGATTCCAGGAGTCTGTATCTCCGTCCATACAGACCCCACACAAGTCATGCCAGCAATGGAACATTAGAAATGATGATGCTGTTTGTATATGCTCGGCCCAGGGAATGGCACTGTTAGAAGGTGTGGCCCTGTTGGAGTAGGTGTGTCCCTGTGGTCGTGGGCTTAAGACCCTCATCCTAGCTGCCTGGAAGTCAGTCTTCTGCTAGCAGCCTTCAGATGAAGATGCAGAACTCTCAGCTCCACCTGCACCATGCCTGCCTGGATGCTGCCATGCTCCTGCCTTGATGATAATGGACTGAACCTCTGAACCTGTAAACCAGCCCCAATTAAATGCTGCCTTATATAAGAGTTGCCTTGGTCATGGTGTCTGTTCACAGCAGTAAAACCCTAACTAAAACAGATGTCATAGGACTGGCTCTATAGACCAGTTATGCCATGTGTTTGGAATTTCCACAGCAGCTATATGTGATATTGTCACCAGTGACATCAGAAAATAATCACATACCCATACTGTAGGTACTGAGTTAGTCCCCACAATCGAGAGCCCACCGCCTAGTACAGCGAAGCCTTTCACGGAGTCTAAGGAGTGGATGGAGCCCGTGCACCAGCTACCCTGGAAGCAGGTCTCCCATCTCCAGCACAGAACATGAACGAACACACACCACAGGGTAGTAGCTTCCTTGTCTTTCTGGATCTCCCTGCTGTGCCAGCCTCTGCCATCCTTCCCTGCCTCTAGGCTCACACTATCATCACGGTGGAAGCTGCTACTCCGTGTGTGGAATCAAAGCCTTTCCGATGCCCTTCACTGTCTTCCCAAAACAGCCTCAGTCCACCTGCGGGTGGGTACAGGGGTCTCACCCCACACACAGCCAGCATGTGTCTTCTCTGACCCTGTGATTCATCTCTGCCTGTGATCCGTCTCTGATGCTCATGTGCCTAATAGGTACATAGATGAGCAAAGAGACTTAGGAACGAGCTAATTCCTCAGACGTCACATGCACACCACACCCATCCTCAAGGGATGCTGTTCTTCCTTCACACTGCTGTGTGTGACAAACTCCCAACACGTCTTCTTCTTCTTATGATTATGGTTTCTATTCAACACTTTTGTTTTGAATGCTTTTCTGTAAAGATAAAAGTCTATCCTAACATATACTTTTCCCCACACATTTTTATTACACAAATCAATTAAGAAGTATCACCTGTCACGGTGTCACTGAATGAAGTAATACCCAGAAAGATGTTTTGCAGAATGTATCGAAAACCAAATGCATGAGATTGCAAAATACTCAAGGTCCAAGAACAATTACTTTTATTTTCCTGATATCTGTGTCTACCAGTCTATGCATCTCTGTGGTCAGGTTACTCGAGGTAGTTTCAAACATTTACAGGAAGTTACATAGCACCAGAGCCCCAGGAAGTAGACCTTACATTTTTGCTCCCTGTCCTCAGGATACGGGAAGATCAGTATGTCCTTGTGCTGTGGTCAGAACCAAAGCAGTGGTCACTCTCCTCACTCCTGGGTCTAACATCTGACCTCCTAATGATCTAAGCCTTATAGTAATGCCAAGGCCTAGAAATGCACAGTAGAAATCCATGCCTTTACATGCATGGTAATCATTTCAGAAAACTGGTGTTTTTCCAGTACAAAACTGCCTATGTACATAGCCTGTTGTTCAGCAAAGGGCTATCCTCTTACCTCCCAATGTCAACACTTCAGACTCTGCCACAACACCCAGCCCTTCCTACCCGCTGACTCAGCCTTCTTCATAGAGTTCTATGGCTTCTCTCTTATTATGCAAAACGCACATGGCATTTTGTCTTCTGACTGTGGTTGAGGGCGCCATTCAGTTCCAGCCTGTCATCTCACTTCCCTGTACCCATTTCTCATCCTGACCCATGAAGCCCCACCTTGCTGAAATGGCCTGCTCACTTTTATTCATCCTACTTGGGCTTTAAGTAATTTGTAAGTAGTTTAAGGACAAGAAAAAAAATGTACCGCCATCATTTATCCCTGGCTCTTTCACAGTGACTTGCTTAAAACACAACTTAGAAACACGCTTCTTTAGCTGCTGAAGTAACATAAAACTCAAGGACCTGCTCCCCAAACATGCCTTTTAGTCCCTGATGGTGTCATGTGGAAATCGTGGGAGGCGTACTTCCTCATGACACCTTCTCACAGACTCACTGCTGACGTTCTAAGTCGACGCTGCAGTAAACCTGTCTCCTCGGATTCTCCTTTGGATGTCACAACACTGATGCTTTGGGAAGGAACTTACCATCTAAGTTCCACGGGGTTCACTAGACCCTGAAGTCTCCGTCTATTCCTTCCTACACCTGGGTCTGCACTTCACTCCTCAGAGCTGCTCACTAACCAGCCTCTCTGTGGGGAGAAGAGCCTCCTGGGCCTCTTACCTTACAGATAAGTCGAACTTCACACTCTTCCGTAACGTCCCAGTGCAAATACTCAGCAAAATGAGGACCTGTGGGAAAGGGAGAGGTCCTAAAATAAGAATTTACATTACAGATAAATAAATACTATATACACACATGCACATATATTTAAGTCTACCTCTGTTAAATTCTGATATATAAACATATTTGGAGGGATCTGCTGTACCCTATAAAGCTAAAGTACTTCTCATAGTCCTGAAGTTGACCTGCCTTCAAGCTGAGTCTCTCTTGCGCCTCCTCTTCCTAGTGGGAATACACAGCTCCCCTCTTTGCTTGCTGATGCATGGGGTCTATTGCTCTTTAGATATTCACTCTATCCACCTCGCCATGTTCCCTTTCCGGGGCTCTGCATCTGACTGAGCACTGAGCAGGGCAGTGATAAAATCTTTGAAGTAAGGGAATTAGTGTAGACAGAGCAGTGTGACCTTGCAACTTTGTAAACGTTGTTATTTCCCATCAGAGACGGAGTCATGTATGGTTTTCAAAAGAATCAATCATTTCTATCTAAATAAGCATGGAGCAAGCCAGAGACTAATAAAGCTATTTTCTCATTCAACACAAAAATATAAAGCAGTTTTGAGACTTAGGCACTGATTTTTTCACATTAATGCATTTTATAAGACTAGAATTCAATTGGTGCCTTGTTTAAAAGCCTGTGGAGATGCTCAGTCAGGGGTACCTGGGAAGCACAGGAGGGAGAGAGGGAAGGACAGAAAGTGATGTGATCCTATTCCAATTCAAAATATATTTCTGATTTAAACCCTGTGGGGAAAGCAAGACAGAATAAGGAGTGGTCTGGACACTGATGGGTGTGGTCAGAGAAGTCCATCTGACTTGTCAAATTCTAGGCTGAAGTAGGCAGAGAATTTGGCTAACCTAAGCTCCTATAGCTTCTGTGTGAGGTTATTGTACTGGCTAGCTTTGTGTGTCAACATGACACAAGCTAAAGTTATCACAGAGAAATGAGGCTCCCTTGAGGAAATGCATCTATGAAATGCAACTGTAAGGCATTTTTTCAATTAGTGATCAAGGGAGGGCCCCTTGTGGGTGGTGCCATCCCTGGGCTGGTAGTCTTGGGTTCTATAAGAAAGTAAGCCAAACAAGCCAGTAAGTAACACCCCTCCATGGCCTCTGCATCAGCTTCTGCTTCCTGACCTGCTTGAGTTCCAGTCCTGACTTCCTTTGGTGATCAACAGCAATGTAGAAGTGTGAGCTAAATAAACCCTTTCCTCCCCAACTTGCAACTTGGTCATGATGTTTGTGCAGAAATAGAAACCCTGACTAAGACAGTTATTAACGTGTGGCAGACAGAGAAATGTGGGAAGAAGGGTGGTGGGAAGGATTGTCAATCTACAGGGAACGGGCTAGTCATTGATTGGTGCAGATCTTTATCAGGCAATGATGATCCTTGGTAAGAGAAATACAAAAACCAAGGGATAGCCAGGGTAAGCTAAGGTTAGAAGCAAGAAAGAATACAGGCAAGATACACCAAGAGGGCTAAAGACAGAGGCATCTTCTAATTTTTACAGCAAAAATGATGAGTCAATGTTTGATCATCCTAAGTATGTTCAGAGTCAGCTGTGAGATGCAGGCCTGCTCAAGATATGTTACAAAGTCTGCATTCTGTGCCACTGGGTGTGTGAGCCTCCACTTACCTTGTTTCCGTAGAAATTCCTTCCTTTGAAATTCAGCCTCTTCTAGGACAGCCCTGAATGCTATTCAAGAAAAAGAGAGAGAGATAGAGAGATGAGATACATCAGCCTCTCTCCATTCAAAGGAGTTCCCTTTCAGTTATGTCCTAGGGCATTTGAGAATGTTCATGGTGGCGTACCATCTCCAATGAGCACCAGTGAAGACTGGTTCTTGGCCTTTCCATCTTGAATCTGCACAGTGTAGGTCCCTTCGTTTTCAATAGTAAACCGGTCCATGACCATCTCAATCATGCCTGTCGATCTGTCACATTTAATTCTGTGTGTCTGGAACCCATAAAAGACACAGAAAATGATATGATGAAACTGCATGTCTACATTGCAGGTGCACCACATGGTGACTAGAATGAGGATGGACCCCAGTAGCATCATTTGTTTGGATGCTTACTTACCAGGGAGTGAAAGTGTTTGGAAATGAGGTGTGGCCTTGTTGGAAAAGTGTTTGAAAGCCCACACCAGATTTGTTCTCTCTCCCTCTCCCTCTCCCTCTCCCTCTCCCTCTCCCTCTCCCTCTCCCTCTCCCTCTCCCTCTCCACCTCCGCTTTCCCCTCCCCTCCCCCTCTCCTCCTTCTCCTTCTCCCCTCCCCCTCCCCTCAACAAATGCTCTCAGTATCTGTGACATCACCACCAGTTGATTGCAAGTTCCTGGAACTGTAGGAACCCACTCTGACTAGTTAAGAAATCACAGGTATGAGTCTCACCAACCAAAAGCTTAAAGATTCAGTAGGCCCTTCAGCTTCCTCTGCCCCACAGTGTCTGAGAAGGCTTTAGAAACTAATTAGGCATCTTGACTTGGCAAGACGGGGTTCTGTGATTTTATGAGCCCCATAAATACAGGGGTTTATGCGACTTTCACAAAACAGCCATCAGTCTTCAAATGTGAAAGTCACCTGTGGGCTGCTAATTAAAGAAGCGAAATGACTCCTACTCCAAAAGATTGGCTCGGGAGCAGCCATGGCACTCTCTGTCACAGGTAGGAAATGTTAATCAAAAGATGTACAGCAAATAATGTGCAATTACTCCATATTCCACTTCTTTTCCTAGTGTGATCTATGCCTGGAGAAAACTTCTCCCGTTTCCTTGATCAGGCAGTATGGCTCCTGTGCACAGCAGGCACTCACTTGGACTTTTGCAGCCCACCAAATCGGCCTACACCATGCTTTTTCTAAAAGCATGCCGTGATTCCCATGAGACAGGCTGACTAGATCATGTGATCTTAAATACCATGACATTCCAAGATTTCTGTTTGGTAGACTTCATCTAGCCCAGTTTTGTCAATACCACCAGACACAAAAACCAGACTAAGAGTACACAGTAAAGCTTGAAAAGAGAGCGGTCTGTCCACAAACACGGGTGGACTCTCATTTCCAGCTCCCAGTTGTTCTGTGTATGGTAAACAACTGAATGGGGGGTTTAGAACTAGGTAGCTAAGTGCCAAGGACTCTACACTGGACATTAGAGAAAAGAGAGATATACTAATCAATGACTCGCCCAACCCCACCCTTGAATAAAAGAAACTCTGTAAAAATAAATTGTCCTATGATTGGGTTCCCCAGTTGCCATAATTACTCAGGGGTAAATACACCTGAACATGGGTAATAACTTTTCAAATGTTCCACAGCCAAAAGTGAGGATTGAAGTAATTCTAAGATTCATTTTTATACAATCAAAAAGATAGGAAGATGGCTCGTTCAGTAAAGTACATCACGATCATCATAAGGAACTACGTTTGGATCCCAGAACCCACGCAAAAAATCTCAATTTGGTAGCACATACCCAGAGATAGCAAAACTGGAGGCAGAGACAGGCAGATCCCTGGAAGCCCGCAGGCTAGCTAGGCTGACTAATTTGATGAAATTTTAGGTTAATAAGTGACCCTGGCTCAACAAAGAACTTAAAGATGCCTGGGGGAAAATACCAGAGATTTTCCCCTGATCATATATGTGCCATGCAAACACACACCTCAACCATTTACACAAATGAATGCACACATACATACACACAAAGTAGAACAAAGGCCAAGTGTTTTTATCTTAGCATAGTAAGCATTTGTGAGAGCCCCACCCCTTTATCTGTCCAGATCAGATCCAGGACACCAAGGCAACAGCCTGGAAGGACCAAGATGCCTCTAAGACTCCTTTTCCTCCTGTGTCCCCCATGGGAGCTGTCAGAGGAAGGAATATAGGGGATCATTTCCCAGGATAGAGCAAACTGACAAGCCTTCAGAACTATAATCAGGAAGAAACTAATTCATCAAGACATAACCTTTAATCCAAACCTTTTCCTAAACTTAAACTCCAAGTCTCTAAAATATACTCATTTTTCTTCTTAACATATTTGGATTTTAAAATCAACCTAAGTCGTACCAAACTAAGACTTAATCTCTGAATACTATGAGGACCACAATCTCGAGGCATCTGGTCAACCTTCTGAGCCCATCTTTGGAACTCAGAAAAGGTGAGAATGAGCATGTATAACTGAGAAAACCTTATAGGTTCCTCTAAAGCTTTAGTTCACTCCCAGTCCAGCAAATCTGGGCCTCTCTGAGGCCACAGCTCACATCCAGGAACTTACCTCACTGTCAGAAACTTCTCTGTCATTGATAATGAACCGGAAGCTGGAATCAGGCGAAAGATGCTCTGCTTGGAGCCAGAATCGGACCTGGCCCTTATCGAAAATCTCATAAGCTAATTCTGACTTCAGAGGAATTGCTATGAGAGGAAGAGAAAACATAAGTCAGAGGTGAGAAGATCCTCCTCAGCTGTTCAGCTCCAGATTGTAAGAAAACACCAACCCCAGGTCCTAAATATTTAAAGAAGCCCTTTTCATGTCAGCAAGACCTGAAAATCATGCATGAAGGCTCCTTTTTGATGAGTTCCTTATGGCTTTCTGGACATGCTCACAGGTTGAGGAGTGACCCTTTGAGGTGACCTTTGCTAGACAATCAGCTTAGATTAAGGACAGGTAAGTTTCTACATGATAAGCTGATACTTCCGCTAAGTGAGTCACTCTAAACCTAGTGAAGGCTCTCACTCTTCCTGCAAATTCATGTATGAAGCAGGGGGATTACTTACTGGGGTTCTTTATCTCATTGCTCAGTGCCATCAAACGCTCAAGTTCTAAAATTAAGAAAAGAAACGTTATCCATTTTGACCTGTGCATCTGTAAGTCTGTGAGCAGTAGCAAGGCAAAGCAAGAGCTGGGGTCTCACGTCACCAAGACTTGTTCTGAGAACGTGGAAATGAAGGATGGATGAGGGGCTTAATCTTTAGCACACTAGCATTCTGCTCCAGCCACAGTCTTCGCCATGGACCCCACGTGTTAACAGGGCAGTGGAGGTGGATATGGAAGTATGGGAGAGAGCAAAGTAGACACTCAAGACATTAAGATTTATCTGCAGAGAGTGGATAAATTGGCATCCCCAGCGATCACCAGTCTCTCCTAACACAGGAGGTGCTCCCTGTAGCACTGCCTCTGCTCCTGGGAACATTCTGGGGCTAGTGGGTTTCTTTCCCTTGCCAAGATTTTCTTCTTCTGCCTTATCCAGATATGGTAAAGTCCCTGATTCAAGCAAACCCTCATCTTAGAAGATTACAACAGGGCAGAGGCAGAATGGTTCCTGAGGAAATCCTGGGCAAAGACAGAAAAGCTGACGTTCCAAGATATCTCTACATTTCCCTCCCCCCTTCTTCCTTTCTTCTCTCCTCCTCCTTGTCTCTCATGAAGTCAGAATTCATAAACGTGGTGGGCATATGGGAGCATTCCTCTGTGCTAAACTCTTTCCAATCAACAGCAAACTCCATATGACCATTGGCTTGGCCATGAGGACCTCTGTTCCCAGTGACACCTCCCAGTAAGGATGTGTGTGTACAAACCAACCAAATTACACCTGGAATCTTGAGATCTTGCTTTGGTCAGCAGTTCTATAAAGTATGGTGGGAGATTCAAACTTTGCAACTATGTAAAGCTGCTGAATGCCCTGTGTAAGTTGCAGAGAAATACATGTGCACAAAAAGATAGAGTCCTCAAAGGCAGATCCCAAAACCCCTTCTGTGTGCAGCTTAAGGAGTGCCAGGACCAAGCCTCTGCTGTTCTTGGCCGTGTCTTGTTCAGTATGTCTGAGTTTGGTAAAATTTTACCAGAACTCAGCTAGACTTACAGAGCCATAAGCATGTTACTGATGCCCTCCTCCCAGATGTCCACGTGTCCTCCCTTCTAAGTGTGTGGGTTGACAGTGTCTCCCCAAGCTCACATGTTGGAAGGTAACTCCTCTGTGAGCCATTATGAGAGGTGGGAGTGAACCCACACTGCATTCCCCGGTATTGTCCCTATTGAAACAGTGAGACTCTTGTAGACATGAGTTCTTCTTCCCCTGTGTGATGCTTTCTGAGACAGAAAAAGGCAGCAAGAAAGGCCCTCAGTCTAGATGTGTTAAATTTCTAAAGTAATTCTGACTCACAAGCACTCTCCATGTCCTCAGTCCTCTTCCTGATTGTGATGGTTTGGATATGCTTGGCCCAGGGAGTGGTACTAATTAGAAGGTGTGGCCTTGTTGGAGTAGGTGTGGCGATGTGGGTATGGACTTTAAGACCCTCATTCTAGCTGCCTGGATATTCCGCTAGCAGCCTTCAGATGAAGACGCAGAACTCTCAGCTCCTCCTGCACCATGCCTGCCTGGAGGCTGCCATGCTTCCACCTTGAGGATAATGGACTTGAACCTCTGAACCTGTAAGCCAGCCCCAATTAAATGTTGTGCTTCTAAGAGTTGCTTTGGTCATGGTACCTGTTCACAGCAGTAAACCCTAACTAAGACACTGATCAAATGTGTTTTCTCTGCATTAGTCAGTCTCTGAAAGCGGGACAAAGCTGAAAACGACAAGCCTGTGACAGGATGGCATTACCTTCCTCATCCAGAACGAAGCTGGAGGACACACCATCTGTGTCACTTACAGATACAGAATATGTCCCTATGTCTTCTTTATCTGGATTCTTAAAGTAAAGCTTTGAGCTGAAAGGAAAAGGATGTACGAGCGTTAGTTACTTGTTCCTGCAGAAGCCAAAGGTTCACAGCCTCTGACTTCCCAGCCACTTACTGATCGCCCTCCGTGTGAACCTTGAACCGCTCCTCATCGGCAATCTCCTCATAGGCCTTGCACCAGGTGAACTGCGAGGCGTCTGTCATTTCCTGGCAGTCAAACCCAAGGTAGATGTTGCCTTCCTCATCCACACCAGCACTGATCTCCTTTGTGCCTATAAAGGGTAGGGAGGAGGGGAGAGAACACAGTGTCCCCTAGGCTCCTCTTCCAGAGAGTCCAAAGGGAAGCTTGTTTTACACTGGTTATGTCATCGGTCTCCTTTCACGTCCACCCAAGGCTGACCAGGAAGGCTTCCTAAGGGCGAGCACCCCTAAGGGAGCTGACTGACAAGGTCAGCTGGCTGACCGTGGTGATGCCATTTCTATCTTGGATCTTCTGCTAGCTTCCTCTTTGGCACTTCAGAAACCCCTGTACTGCCTGTCAGAGCGACCCCTCACACCCAGGCCATGACCTGGACAGACATGTTTCTACTACTTTATATCACCCTCACATTCTTCCTTCAGTTACTCTGGGTCTGCTGGAGAATAAGGGCTGTTATGTGTGTGATACATATGAACCACGGGGAACACCTGGCCTGACACCAGACACTCAGAATCTCTTAGAAGCTAGGGATGGGGGAGGGGCAGAAAGGTGGCTCACACACTAAAACATTTGCTGCTCTTACAGAGGAGCCGGTTTGATTCCCAGCACCCACATGGCAGCTCACAACCTTACTTCTTTTGCCAAACAAGTTCTGCTTTAAACATATTCTGGGGACTTGTAGGGAAGGAAAAAAAAGAGTTCAATGAGGAGTAAGCCCATGGTAGGGGTATATAATTAAAATGCATTATATGCATGTGTGAACTTGCCAAAGAATTTTTTTTAATTTAAACGGCAGGGCATCCACTCATCTATTTAAACATGCTTCCGCACATGCACACACAGAGCGTGCGCTCCCTCAGTGTCCTGCTGTGGGGTTTCCTCCGCTGTGCTGAGCAGCCGGGACATAGAGGCTCACCTGGCCGGGCCTCCACAAGCACAGGCTCCGATGTGTCTGATGGCTTTCCTGGTCCACTGGCGTTCACTGCTCGAACTCTGAATACATAGGTCTTACCCTGCTGCAGGTCACAGACCTTGAAAGGACAGAAGAAGCATGTGCCAGGGCAGACAGCACCCAATGTCCATGAAGCAAAGAGCAGATTTGGGTCTGCCTGCATTCAGTTGTTCCTCTAAACGCTGGAGTGCAGAACTGATGCTATGGATGAGGTTACAACCTGGTGATATTTAACCCAATTCCCCAGGACCACATACTATTTTCAGTGTGGTTTCTGGCTGTGGAAATCATTCTTTAGACATTCCAAAATTGAGCCAGTCTCTGCTAACATGTATGCACACACTAGCATCCATATCACGGCTGGGCTCTCATTCACCCATCTGAAAGAGACTGTATGCACCATGAACCTGCTCTGTGGAGACCGCTGCTGCCCATGTCTCCATCAGTGTGCTTCAGAGCCTGGCACAGATGTCACCTTCCTTGAAAGAGACATCAAGAGGCTTCTGGGTCAGGAAAGGTGAGCACGCTCTCCAAAGCATGCAGGCCAGGGACTCAAAGACCCTGTCACAACTGACCCGGAGACCAGAAAAGTTAAAGGGTTCAAGTTAGATTATTTGTAAAATGAGGATAAACTCATTTATATTGTGTGTGTGAGTGTGTACTCCCATGAATGTGTGAGTACAGGGGTATGTGTATGTATGTGTGTGTGTGTGTATGTGTAAGTGCAGGTATATATGTACATATATGTCTGTGCCTGTACTGGTGTGCATGTGTGGGATGATATGAATGTGCACATGTATACATATGTAGGCACAGGCATGCATCCTGTGCATATGTGTACATGGGTGAGTATGTGTAAGTGCAGGTATATATGTACATATATGTCTGTGCCTGTACTGGTGTGCATGTGTGGGATGATATGAATGTGCACATGTATACATATGTAGGCACAGGCATGCATCCTGTGCATATGTGTACATGGGTGAGTTCAAGTTTGTATGGGTCAATATGAACATGCACTTGAGCGCAAGTATATAAGTGTATGTGCATATGTTCATATGTGCATGTGTGTATATGTGTGTGTATGTGTATATTTGTGTGTGCATATGTGCCTGTGTGTCATAGTGCAAGTCTATCTGTGTGTGAGTACTGGTGTGAAATTATGTGTATGTGTATAAATGCATATATGTGTGTATGTGCATGTATGCATACAAGGGCATGTGTGTGAGTGCATTATGCAAATATATGTGCATGACAGTATAGTATGTATATGAGTTCATGTATTTGTACATGTATGTGAATGTGTATAAAAGTGCAGGTGTGGATATGTGCATGTATGGGCTTCTCTGTGTGTGCACATGTGCATGTGTGTGAGTGCAGGCTTACATGTGTATGCATGTATATAATAGTGTGAAGGTTCCTATGTCTGTATAATAAAATTTGTACATGCAAGTATACATACATATGGGCTCAAGTGTACATGTGTACATGTTAGCACAGCTGAATATGCACATGTGTGAGAGCACAGATGTATGTGTGTAAATAACAGGAGATGAGTGTGTACATATGCATGTATGTCAGGTGAGTACATCTATATGCATGTACATATGTGTGAGCACAGGTGTGCACATATGTGGATGAGTGTGTACATGTGTTCACGTGTAGATATATATGGATATATATGAGTGCTGTTTATCACTAGACCCTTATTAGCAATCGCAGGTAAAGTAAATGTTAGACTTGAGGTCAAAGCACTGGTAAGATGGCATCATCCTTGCTTAGGACCAAGGATGCACCTCTGCACACAAGGGGCACGGTACTGTAACGGTAGTTTGGTAGACTTTAGTATGAATCCAGAAGAAACAGGCAAGCAAATCCATCCCCAAGTCCCTCCATAACAGGAAGTTTGTGAGGACAGCACCACCTCCTTAAGGCGCTTTGCTGCCCTCTGTTGGAGCTTCCTGTAGACCCAGAGATAAAGTACAATGGTGGTCTCTCTGGGGCATCCAAACAGGCTCACCCAGAGACTTCCGGCCAGTTTCAAACCACACGTTTGAAAGGGCAAACAGTCACCTTTAAGTAGCGATTTGGAGTTGCTGCCTCGCTGGTGGTCTTCCACTCCCCAGAATCCTCTTCCTTAAAATCCACAAAATATCCAGTAACAGGACTGCTGCCCGAGTACACCGGGGCTTTCCACAGAATGACCAGAGAAGTGTCTCGGACCTCGCAGAACGTCAGGTCATAGGCGGGACCTGAAAAATCACCAAATCTGAGCAGCAGTAGAAAACTCAGCCAAACAAAAACCATCACCACCACTCAGGGACCCTGCACCCTGGCAGGGGCCGCCCACCCCCACTACTCCAGGGACCTTGCACCTGGCAGGGGCCGCCCACCCCTGCCATTCCAGTGAGTCCCTTGCTGCCTTGGCAAGGGCTTCCCCTCATCTTCCCATTCACATGTCTAGACTATCTCACCAGGTTCTGGGGCTGTCCAGGCCTCACACTTGAAGTGCTCACTGGGATCCGATGGCTGCCCAATCCCAGCCAGGTTGGTAGCAGCGATTTTGAACTCATACAAGGAGCCTTCGGTCAAACCTTCCACCTGTGTGGATTTTGTTTTCAGTTAATATAAGAACTTGGAGCTGCGTTACAACGCACGGGCAAAGGAGGACTCACGATGAGAAATGTAAGCTGAACTGACAGTGCCAGAAATCAGAGGATGTCACTTCAAGAGGCCAGTTCCACACCTAGTATGCAGCAGTCATGATATCAACCCCATGATGGAGCCATCCGTCTATCAGACTGATATGTAGTGACCTCCAGGCAGGTAAAGCTCAGCTCAGGTGAGCTGAGAGAGGAGGCAATGCCCACAAAATGCAAAGCAGGAATGAGGCAGCCAGCTTCAAGCCCTACTCTGCCTCTGCAGACCTACCACTGGGCTCGGCGGAATGCAGCATGGGGCTAGAGGGATCCGTGCCTCCAGTCTGGCTAAGTAATGCCAGGCTAACCTGTCAGCTGCAATCACTGAACCTGCCACCGGTAGTCACCACAAAATCTACACCGTATGTTCAAATGCTTGCTGAATGGTCATGGTTTTTCAAGTGGCTATGGCTTTCAGTCCTTGGTGAGCTTTGGAGTCTCTGCTGGTTGTGGGTAAGATCCTAAAGGAAAGCCTTTGACCCAGCAGCTTGGGAGGATGAAAGTCATGTCCAGGCCAGGATATTGATTTCCAAAGGGAGACCTTGGTAGTTAAACTGCTTACTCCCAGGAGAATAGAGCATCTCACACAGAGAGTAGGGAGCTGGATCTGACACAGGCCAGTAAAGAGCCACTGGAGACACTAAGGAACTCGTAAAGTGTCAGTATTGTCACACCAAAGTCACACACACCGTAACATGTATATGTGTAAATACAGTTTAAATGATGCATAATTAAATTATATTATTTTATATTATATAATATTATAAAGATAATGTGTACTATATTGTATAAAAATATAAAGATAAACTATATTATATAATTATATTATAAAGATAAACTTTATCATATAAGTATATTATAAAAACAAACTATATCATATAAGTATATTATAAAGATAAAATATACTATATTATAAAATATATCATATCATCTCACTATAGTATAAAGATAAACTACATTTTATAAGTATATTATAAAGATAATCTATATTATATTATAAAATATGTTATAATTATAAAGATAAAATATATTATATTATATAATTATAATATAAAGGTAAAGTATGCTATATTATATAATTACATTGTAAACATGAAGCATATTAAAATATTTATTACATATATCATTATCATAAAGCAGAAACTTCTATATGACACATTCAGCTGCTCAGGACTCTTCCCAAAGTCTCATTCTCCAACGTGTCTGCTCTGACCAGTCCTTATGTGTTGGGGACGAGATGAATTCATTCACCACTCCTCAGTGAAGTCCAAGGCTCAGGCAGTTGAAATCACAATCAAGGGCTTACATCTGGATTTGGTTCCAGATCTCTCAGACCTGCTTTACCTGGGTGTGGTGCACATGGGGGCTAGAGATGGGAAACACTGGGATTTCTAGGAAAGGGCTGTTATCAACTTATCAACAGAGAGCAGAGTGCCCTCCCATTGGCATTTGCTCAGCTAGATCTACCCTGGGCACCAGGCTCTGCTCCTAGGACAGAATGCATCACTCCTGCCAACCAGGGCTGCTCATTAGCCAACTATGAAATCTGCTCAATTTCTGACACGGCCCCTTTACTGCTTCTTAGTTCCTAAGATCCATGTTATTCCTAAAACATCGTGCCTTCCTAATTCTAGGATTCTTAAACTACTACCTTTCCAGGATCAAGAAACCCAAAACCCACTGAACTCTGAAACTGAGTAGAGTCCACCAAAACGCCCAGGCAAAAGCAGAGGCGCAGACAAGACCAACCGTTAAGATCCTCTCTGTGACAGGCGAAGAGTTGACCTCGTGCCAGTTGGTGTGATGCACCTCTCGCTTGTCCAGATAGTAGCCTAGGATGGCGGAGCCGCCACTGAACTTCGGTACTTTCCAGCCCAGGGTCATGGAGTGGCCGTCACAGTTGAGAAGGGTAATCCCATAGGGATGAGAAGGGACAGCTACAAGAGCACAGAGGCAGGACAGTCACCAGAGCTCTGTATTCCTCCTGCCACCAATCAGCCAGCTCTGGAGTCACAGGGGAAGCAAAGGCACAGGCAGCAGTCCTGAGGCCATGCCTTCCCCTCAACTGCCACTATCCACAGTGTAGTCACCTCTTCCTTTAAAGGGGGAGAGTTTTAAAAGGCCCGTCTTTTCATCTGTATTCACTGCTCTTTCTAAAGGCCATTTGAACTATCTTGATAATAGGACAGAAACTTGTTCAAACCAGGTACAGATGTGGAGACTGCAGGTGTCCTCTCGTGCTTGAAGATAAACAAATGCAGCTTTTCAATCTGCATATGTGAAGAACAATCACTCTGTGGCCAGAAGGGGGCAGCATGATCCACTGTGTGTGTTCTAAGTTCAGGGATGAAAACTTCTCATCAATGTGGGTATATAGCTTATGTTTCCCTGTTTGGCCATCATGTCTAAAAGGATGCCCTCTTCCCCAATGAGCTTAAGAGTATGCCCCTGCATCTCTCTGATCGTGACTGAGGGGTGGTGAGATAGAAGTCAGAAATTCCCACTGAGAGCAAACACACGTGCTTCTGGCTGCCTGCTTTAGAGAAGAGGGAAGTAAGGGTGCATTGGAATCATTCTGGGAGAGCAGAGAGGTATAAATCAGAACCAGGTGTTCTCTAGCCTTTGGCTCACCTGGGAGTTAGTCCTTGGGTTAGCTCGACAGTCCTCAGACTAGACTGTCCTCAGAAGGCCCAGAGCTGGGAGAAGTGGTGTAGGCCTTTAATCCCAGCATGTGGGAGGCAGAGACAGGTGGATCTCTGTGAGTTCAAGGTCATCCTGACCTACAGAGTGAGTTCCAGGTGAGCCAGGGCTACGTAGAGAGATCCAGTCTCAAAATAATAAAATATAAAGAAAGAAATCCCAGGAATAATATTGCCAGGGGTGTGTTGCAGGATATTTTATCACACTGTGAACCTGGAGATTGTGCTGTTTAATGGCAAAACCTGTTTCTGAATTGTGTGGCTCAGCCTTAGCCACACCTATAATCCCTCTGGCTAGGATACAGACACACCCTCAGTAAACACCTTTAATCCCAAACAATGAAGGTAAGGTTAGTTTGTAGAAGGAAGCACCCGCGTTAAAAGTGATGTCTAATTGAGTGGCAGACAAAACAATGAATCAGAGAAAGATTTGACAGAATAGGTTCTGCGCAACCCTCAGAAGAGAGAAGAAAGAGAGGCAACATAAGAGGGGGACATGCAAAGGGGGAGGGGAGAGAAGGCAGCTTTACCAGGACAGTTATAGAGACAGGTTGCAGAGAGAGAATAAGGGAGACACAGGGAAGACAGAATAAGCCAGAGAATGAGAAGGAGCCTGAAGAGTAGAACATATTGCTAAAGTTAGTGTGAGTCCTAACAGAGCAATTCAGGAGAAGCCAAGAGGAGCCAGATTGAATCAGTCAGCTTGGAAAGGAGTTTTGATCCAAATCAGCTGAGATGACCAGCCAGCCAGAGTTCAGAAACAGCTAAAAACATCCTAGGCCTAGATTACAGTATATGGAGGCTGGAAACTTCCAGGACTGGGCCTAGGATGGCACACAAAGGCAATAAGCCTCCAAGATGACAATTATTTCAGGAGAATAAAAGCTACTTTTACAGAAGGGAAACCTTAACTTCTAGAAATGAGATAAAAATTATATGGAGTTCAAAATCCTGAAGCATGCCTCTTAAGAATGAAAAGATAATATTATAATGGAAGCCGCAGCTCTGACATTTGTATTTCAAAGTGTTGCTCCTGTAAATGTTTAGCAACAGGGTGAGCTTGACAAAAAGCTACAGCAACAGCTGTCTTAGATCACCTTGTCTAGGGACAGCAACAAGGTCTTGCCACCACTCAAAGGACAGAGACTCAGGATCTGTGGAGCAAGCTGGGTCGCTAAGCTAGCCCTAGTTGCAAGCTCTAGCTTTGAAGAAACTCTGCCTCAAAAATAAAATGGAGTCTGATCTCAGAAAACACCTCAGGGCTCCATACTCTCTCACACTCACAGATGCATAAGCAATCACACACATGCACTCGTGTACACGCAAGAGCACAGACACATACAGAAAAACTAGATCTGAATTGTCCTGTTTGATGAAAATAATAGATATTTTAGATATTCACAGATAGGACCAGGAAGTGCCATGAAAGCCATGTTTGATCCTAGCAAGTATTTTTCAAAGAGACAGTCATGGAGGGCAGTGGAGAGCTTCACATGAGTACAGGCACTATTGCGATGTCTTCCGTATTTAATTGGCATGGTGTTGGCATACCACCATTGTTAATAAGCCCCACCCCCTACCACCTTTGTCTAGATGTTGGCAGGGCAAGTATTTATCCATGCAGAAATTATAGCCCTAAACAGAGACAGAAGAGCCTATGAGCTACGTACTGAGGGCCGCCTGGACCTTGATGACCTCTGACTCCTGGGAGTTCTCACTGGTCCCCACGGCATTGACAGCCTTGACCCGGAAGATGTACTGCTCACCAGTGGTTAAGCCGTGTACCACGAACCTGAGGAACATGATCAAGAGTCACACAGCACAAGCCCCAGCTTCCTGCTTCCTACAACTGAAATAGGTGTTAATGGGGGTTCATCACAAAAAAAATTCTCACTTGATCTAAAGCCAAATTAACTTTTCCTGTAAACCATATGCATCCACCCTCGTTTTCAGTGCCATAAATTAAATCAATATTTAGAGTAAGAAAGCAAGCCAACAGTACTGATTATATTGCACTTGGTGTCAGAGTCTGAGATTCCACCTAAGGTCTTTCTTACATCTGGAGCCTCTCTCGATTGAAGCTCTGTTGCAGCATCGGACTCCTGACATCCAGGAGGTCTGTGCATTGAAACTGAATGCAGGGTAGGCATTCCACAGTGGGTAGAGGCCAGGACCTCAAATTCACACAAACAGGCTGGCTTCAACAGCTGCCAGACCATATGTTCCTTGTCATGTTCCTTGACACGTACAAGGCTCTGTTTTCTCTCCTGGAGGGTGGGGATGCCCAGTCCTCACAGAACTGCCATGAGCTTCGCACAGGAAACAATCCAGGCAAAGCTTGGCCACCGACATGGCAAGTACTCAGGAAATATAAGCAGTTATTATGACTCTATAGTTAACACAAGGTCTCTTCCTCTGGTGGATCTTTCTCCAGTTGCTGACAGTGTGTATTGACAGACCAGTCTAGCTATAATTGATTTATACAACTGCATTTTTAAAATATACCTTTTTAAAAGAATCATTATTAAGTAAAGATGGTAGAGCTGCCACTGAAATCCTCCACAGCAGCCACTGTGACACAGCAGCCACTGTGACACTGCCTCTGGAGCACATGGTGCAGAGAATGCAAACCCAGACAACCTATGTGTCCTGGGCAAAAAAAGGAGAAAGACTCTGGCTTCCCACTGAGAAGACACAGGTCTCCCCTGGACTGCCCAGCCAGGGACAGCATTCCCTGTCCCAACTCTGTCCAGGGCTAAAGGACAAAACTGCCCTTATGTGAGCAAAACAGGCTTTACCCTGCTGTGTGGCAAGTACTGAGGTGTCACTCGGACCCCTGTATAAATTGAATTTAAATGATAGTTATTGCTATATATTGTGTACATATATGTTCAATTGTGTCATTGCACACTATACACTTATATAATCAAAATAATAATAATAGCAAGAGGTTATTTTTATTGATAGACAAGTTTTCCCAGTGATGTGGCCTGCGCATGTAGAGTCAGTACTTTAGAGTGTCATATCCCAGCGTGTGACAAAACAAAGAGAAGATGTCTAAAGGCAGGGCCACAGGCACTCTACTGTGGTCTCTCGAGCGCTGGGAGTCCCACTATGTGCAGTGCCCTGCCTCTGTGGCAGTAGGTTGGTTGCTGGGTGATGGGGGTCACCTGTTATATCCAATGGGTTTGTGGTTGCATGGCTCCCACAGGTTTGTTCCCGCCACACAGCAGTCCACATAGTAGCCCAGCAGGTCCTCTTCATGCTTTGGTCTGTCCCACTGAACCACGACGGATGTCTTTGTGTTCCTGGAGGCAAGCACCCGGCCAGGAGCAGAGGGGACCACTGAGGGAGAAATCAAAGGGAGATGTGACAAAAGAGTGAGCCACTGCAGAGAGCCACCTTGTCCCCAAGGAGTAAACACCAGGTTCAATATTCTATAAGGAAGTGAGTTTTAAGTGGAGCTGTGGGTCTGGGGCATCTTTCTGGGTCACATGACTACCATGAAAGGAATTGCCACTGCAAGATCATCATTTTAATGGGGCTGATAGAGGTTCTAGTGCATGAAGGCTTTGCTTAATGGCCATGTTTAAAATAAGACACACTGATATCCTATTCTGGGGACTCTATCAGGGTATTCAATTGAATCACAGTGTGACCATTATATCATCTCCCCAGACCCCATGATCTGTGGTCAAAGATCCTCCCTGGTCTCACCAATCACTCCGGGGCCAACTACCTCAGTATATGCTGTCTTAGGGATTTTATTGATGTGATGAAACCATGACAAAAAAAAAAAGGCAAGTTGGGGAGGAAAGGGTTTATTTGGTTTATACTTCCATATACCTCTGTTATTCATCAAGGGAAGTAAGGATGGGAACTCTAACAGGAAAATAACCTGAGGCAGGAGCTGATGCAGAAGCCATAGAGAGGTGCTTCTTACTAGCTTGCTTCCCCTGGCTTGCTCAGCCTGCTTTCATATAGAATCCAGGACCACCAGCACATTGATAGTACCACCCACAATGGATTGGGCCCTCCCCATCAATCACTAATTAAGAAAGTGACATACAGCTCGATCTTATGGCGGTGGTATTTTTTTTTTTCAGTTGAGGTCCCCTCCTTTCAGATAACTCTAGTTAGTGTGTCAAGTTGACATAAGACTAGCCAGCATACATGTCTGCTGTATGTTAATTATTGTCACTTCATTAGTGTGTCATTACATAAAGAAAAATGTCATTAGATTACACGCAGGAAAATACAGTAAAGGCCTCTCCTCGGAGACTACAGATGTGGTAGCTGTGGTCCTGGGTTTGAGTTCTAAGGGCATGGGTGAAAATGGACGACAGCCCAAAGAGGATCTGAAGGCAGTCTGGGCCTCCATCCCCAATGCCAGCTCACTGTTAACCTCAGCTTTCTTAAGATGTTAGACAAAGGCTCTTGGTCCCATATTGAACTCAAGTTGGAAGAGACAAGTTGGGTCTCAACATGGAGGGAACCAGAAGAATAAGGAAGCTGATAATTGGAGTCCTGAGCTTTGAAACCTCAGATGACAGCTTAAGAGACTATTTTGAGAAGTGGGGCACACTTACAGATGGGGCGGTAATGACAGTTCCCAAACAAAATGTTCTGGGCTTTGGTTTTGTGACCTACTCTTGTGTTGAGGTGGAGGCTGCAGTGTGTGCTCGGCCACATAAGGTTGATGGGTGTGGGGTGGAACCCCAGAGAGCTGGTTCTAGAGAGGGTTCTGTACAGCCTGGTGCCATTTAAAGGTGAAGAAAACTTTTGTTGGTGGTATTAAAGAAGATACAAAGAATATGTAAAGAAGATACAAAGAATATACAAAGAGGATACAAAGAATATACAAAGAGGATACAAAGAATATACAAAGAAGACATAAAGAATATAATCTGAGAAACTACTTAGAAAAGCATAGCAAGATTGAAACCATAGACGTTATGGAAGACAGGCAGAGTGGGAAACAGAGAGGACTCAGTTTTTTAACTTTTGATGACCATGATACAACTGAGCAGTTGATAACACTGTTGTTCAGAAATATAGTGCTATTAACAGGCATAACTGTGAAGTGCAAAGGACTCTTTCTAAACAAGAGATGCAGTCTGCTGGATCACAGAGAGGTCATCATGGAGGTGAGTCTAGCAACTTTATGGGTCATGGAGGCAACTTTGGCTGTGTTGGAGGAAACTTCAGTGGGAGAGGAGGCTACTGTGGTAGAGGTGATGGCAGCAGAGATAGCTATGGAGGTGGTGATGGTGGATAGAATGGATTTGGAAACGATGGTGGCAGTTGTGGTGGTGGTCCTGGTTACAATAGAAGAGGATGTGGAGGTGTTGGACTAGATAGATCATGGAAACCAAGGTGGTAGATTTGCTGGTGGTGGAGGAGGAAGAAGTTTTCATGGTTACAATGAAGGAGGAGATTTTGGTGGAGGTGACTATAGTGGTGGTGGGAACTATAATGACTTTGGAAATTACAGTGGACAGCAGTAATCGAAGAATGGACCCATGACGGGGAGGTAGGTTTAGTGGAAGAAGTTCATGTGGTACCTATGGTGGTGGCTATGGATCTGGAGGATATGGTAGCAGAAGGTTTTAAAATAAAACAGAAACAGCTACAGTTCTTAGCAGGAGAGAAAGGGAGGAGCTGTCAGGAAAACTGCAGGTTACCTTGAGACAATTGTCCCAAACGCATGAGAGGAACTGTAAAAATCTGCCACAGAAGGAACAACGATTCTTAGAAAAGTTACTGCTGCTTAAACAGGAAACCCCTTCCTGTTCAGGACTGTCACAGCCACAGTTTGTAAAGGGGGCAGCAGCTATTGACTAATGCAAAGAAGTGTCAATAAGGTGCACATTCCTGAGGTCTGTCACCTGTTGTAGCTTTTTCTTTTCACTACATTAGGTATACCAGGAATCAAAAATTAAGGAATTTTTAACTTTTTCAAAAAAAAAAAAAAAAGCTGTGATACAAAGCAGAGGGAGGCTAGAAGTGCCCTGGTGCTCAGAATGAGAATTCCCATCCCCAGGTCCATCCTGTGCAAAGACTGTTAGGGTTCAGGGGGCTCCTGAGAGGGCTGTGCTTTGGGGTGACTGCAATTCCGAGTTCCTGTGACCCACATCTGAAACTTTCTGAGTTTGATCTTCAAACCAGATGAGCAAGAAACTGCCCTGTGTATAGGGTTGAGGTCTTTACACCATGGACTGAACATTCATTTTTAACCCACGTGTTACCGCCTGTGGTAGCATCATGCATATAATCCCAGCAATCAGGAGACTCAGGACAATTGCTCTCAGTTTAAAGCCAGACAGGGCTACATAGTGAGACCATGTCTCAATGAACATACCAGCAAACCACTTGTTGGTTTCGTGAGAAGAAGATAGGCCTTTGGAGAAATGCTGAGTGCTGAGCACAATATGGGACAGCCCTTCATCACTTCTGCATGGACTTCTGACCACGCACAAAGTCACACACACAGTACTCCAGCAGCTTCAGTCTCTCACTGAAGTGGTACCAGGGACACTGCATTTTCAGTCTATCATAGAGTCTGGTTATGTGCCAAAACTTACCAATCATGTCCTGGGCCTGAATAGGTGGTGTTATCTCCGAAGGGTCACTCAGACCATGTTTATTGGCCGACAAAACCCGGAACACATAGGACTTCCCTTCAGCCAAGTCAAAGACAGCATACCGAGGAGATCTCACTGCCGTCTGGGCATTGACCCGCTGCCAGCTGCCACTCCCAACTGCGGACTGCAGGGGGAGCAGGACAGGAGGTCAGGGACTCTGATCGATGGATGGGAAGACAACTAAAGAGCATTTTCATCACCTCTCAATGAGTCGTGATTCAGTTAATATGTTTACTATTGTATAGATACTTATAGTAGTGGCATCACATGACCTACGCATTCTCAAGGGCATAGGTCACACAATAGTTTATTGAATAAAAGCCTTTGGGGAATTATATCATCTCAGTGTCCAGCTTCATAAAAACTAAGAGAGAATACATAAGGTAGAATTCTATATCTTATACAGTCAAATATGGTTGTGCATGTGTGTATGTGTGCTTGCCTGTGTTTATATTTGTGTGTGTGCATGTGTGTGTGTGTGTACATGCATATGTGTGCATGTGCTGGGCTGTAATACCCAATGCATTTGTCTACGTACATCCAGGTGAATCCTCAAGCTGCTCAAACTCACGGTTCCCTCTACGAGATCGCCACCCAGTGGCTGTGTGGCTTGCATGTAAACACTAGGCACTGACAGAACCTGCAGTCCTTGGGAGACCTGGAAGGCAGATCCAGATGTGCAAACTCCATCCCTCCCTAAACCATGAGGATGTAGGAACCAAACAGCTGAGCAACAGCTCTGTTACACAGGTGACAAAGCTCGGTTCCCACAAGCTCCCACGCCAGAGCAGCTCCCTATGGGAGACCAGCCCCCAGATCTCACCTCTGCTCTCCACTACTTAACCTCCTCCTCGTACACAACAGGGATCAGACTCTACAGTGACCAGGGGGCTCTTGACCCCCATGTGAAGCACAGATATCAAGGTGGCTGCCTGAGAGCTGCCTTCCCGGGCACTCAGCCTGAATACCTTCTCAATGAAGTACATCAAGGGCTCCTTGCCGCGGGGAGAAGGAGGATCCCAGCTGAGGACAACATAGTTTCTGCTGACCTCTGAGGCATGGACATTGGTGGGAGGCCCTGGGATCTGAACATCACCTGTAAAAAAAAAAAATGGAGTGAGTGCTGTGTGGGGACACTTAACCATTCCCCAACAGAGTCCAGGTCTGTTCTGATGAGCGGGAGAAATGGCTAAGCAAGTTATGAGCACTGGCTGTTCTTCCAGAGGTCCTGGGTTTGTTTAATTCCGTGCTCCCATATGGTGGCTATCACTCCAATTTCAGGGGAGCCAGCACCCTCCTCTGGCCTCTGAGTGTACCACTCACACACATGGTACATACACACACAAGCAGGCAAAATATTCTTACACATAAAATAAAATAAAAAAATTATTAAAGACTTCCCTGGTGTGGCCTGCTACAGTTGGCCATTTGTACTCAGAGGAGACAAACAGATCTCAAGATTGTTTTGACAAATTCAAAGCAAAAACACTCCATTAAAGATCACTCCATTTTCGACAACATAAAGAGGTCAAAGGGATACAAATTGGAAAGGAAGAAGTCAAACTATCATTATTTGCAGATGACATGATAGTCTACCTAAGTGACCCAAAAAAAAACTCCACTAGAGAACTCCTACAGATGATAAACAACTTCAGCAAAGTAGCAGATTATAAAATCAACTCAAGCAAATAAATGGCCTTCCTATACTCAAAGGATAAGCAGGCTAAGAAAGAAATTAGGGAAATGCCCCCCTTCACAATAGTCACAAACAGTATAAAGTACCTTGGGGTGACTCTTACCAAACATGTGAAAGATCTGTATGACAAGAACTTGAAGACTCTGAAGAAGGAAATGGAAGAAGACCTCAAAAAATGGGAAAACCTCCCATGCTCATGGATAGGCAGGATTAATATAGTTAAAATGGCCATTTTGCCAAAAGCAATATACAGATTCAATGCAATACCCATCAAAATCCCAACTCAATTCTTCACAGAGTTAGAAAGAGCAATTCTCAAATTCATCTGGAATAACAAAAAACCCAGGATAGCTAAAAATATTCTCAGCAACAAAAGAAATTCTGGGGGAATCAGTATCCCTGACCTCAAGCAATACTACAGAGCAATAGTGTTAAAAACTGCATGGTATTGGTACAGTGATAGGCAGGCAGATCAATGGAACAGGATTGAAGATCCAGAAATGAACCCACACACCTATGGCCACTTGATCCTCGACAAAGGGGCTGAAAACATCCAATGGAAAAAAGATAGCCTTTTCAACAAATGGTGCTGGTTCAACTGGAGGTCAGCATGCAGAAGAATGCAAATTGACCCATCCTTGTCTCCTTGTACTAAGCTCAAATCCAAATGGATCAAGGACCTCCACATAAAGCCAGACACTCTGAAGCTAATAGAAAAGAAACTGGGGAAGACCCTTGAGGACATCGGTACAGGGAGAAAGTTTCTGAACAGAACACCAATAGCGTATGCTCTAAGATCAAGAATTGACAAATGGGACCTCATAAAATTACAAAGTTTCTGTAAGGCAAAGGACACCATCAAAAGGACAAATCAGCAACCAACAAATTGGGAAAAGATCTTCACCAATCCTACATCAGATAGAAGGCTAATATCCAATATATATAAAGAACTCAAGAAGTTAGACTCGAGAAAACCAAACAACTCTATTAAAAAATGGGGTACAGAGTTAAACAAAGAATTGTCACCTGAAGAACTTCGGATGGCGGAGAAGCATCTTAAAAAATGTTCAACTTCATTAGTCATTAGGGAAATGCAAATCAAAACAACCCTGAGATTTCACCTTACACCAGTCAGAATGGCTAAGATTAAAAATTCAGGAGACAGCAGGTGTTGGCGAGGATGTGGAGAAAGAGGAAAACTCTACTGCTGGTGGGGTTGCAAATTGGTACAACCACTCTGGAAATCAGTCTGGCGGTTCCTCCGAAAACTGGGCACCTCACTTCCAGAGGATCCTGCTATACCACTCCTGGGCATATACGCAAAAGATTCCCCAGCATGTAATAAGGATACATGCTCCACTATGTTCATAGCAGCCCTATTTATAATTGCCAGAAGCTGGAAAGAACCAAGGTATCCCTCAACAGAAGAGTGGATGCAAAAAATGTGGTATATCTACACAATGGAGTACTATTCAGCCATTAGAAACAATGAATTTATGAAATTCTTAGGCAAATGGATGGAGCTGGAGAACATCATACTAAGTGAGGTAACCCAGACTCAAAAGATGAATCATGGTATTCACTAACTAATAAGTGGATATTAACCTAGAAAACTGGAATACCCAAAACATAATCCATACATCAAATGAGGTACAAGAAAAACGGAGGAGTGGCCCCTTGTTCTGGAAAGACTCAGTGAAGCAGTATAGGGCAAAACCAGAATGGAGAAGTGGGAAGGGGTAGGTGGGAGGACAGGGGGAGAGAAGGGGGCTTATGGGACTTTCGGGGAGTGGGGGGCTAGAAAAGGGGAAACCATTTGAAATGTAAATAAAAAATATATCGAATAAAAAAATCAAAAAAAAGATCACTCCATTTTATTTCTGATTTAAAAAAAATAATAATTAATAAAACAATAGTTCCTAAAAGCCAGAAGTCTCCTAGATGTTCTACAGGGCAGAGAAAAGGATTTTTTCTAGAATTAATCTCCCAAAGCAGGATCTTGCCTCTGTGAAGGCAACAGTGCCAAGGCGCCTGCACAGACTGCACCTTGCTGATGTCGATGTCTCCATACTGTGTCCTGAAGTCTTACATTAGTTCCTAAGGCCTGCTGCTCTCTCTCCAAAGGTCCATAAACATTTGCAAGCACTGTAATCTGGGCTTGTTTATTTAAACTTCAGCAGAGATGGTGATAAGCCCTTTGCAAATAACTGTCAAGGGATATTTATGATAAAAAAAATATATATCTGGTAAACCTACATCCCCTCTCACCTAGCTATGTTTTTAAATACTTGAGAGGTGGTAAAAAATTGCATTTGAATTCATGAGAGATTTTCACAGGGGTAGAAGTTTTGCCAAACTCAAGGTCCCTTTAATTGTTATACAAAATATTAGGAGTTTCCGTTAGATTAGCACATGATTAAAATGGTTTGAACAGTCCCGGGACATCTCTCTGCCCTTAGCAATATCTAGTTGCTCCCTTGGGACTCAGCTCCGGGTGGCAAATTGAGCAGCCACATGGAAACAGCACAAAACAAGATTGGGTTTCACTGTGACAGTCTCTCCACAGAGCACAGCCCGCTCTGGAGGGTTCAGCCTGGTCTGGAAGCGTGCCGGTGCGTGGGTTGAATTTCACCAAGGAGTCAGCATGTCTCCAGGAAAGTGGGGAGACAGAGGGTGACTGAGGGAATGGGGGGCAGCCCAGGTCCCCACTAGCTGTATAACACCTAAAAGAAAACAAACAAGGACCCCAGAAAAAGGCACCAAAAATTCTGCCAAGCTTCCGGAACCAAATCGCTTCTGATGGAGCAAACGAAAGGACATATCATATACAGTTGCCACCATCCCGGAGCAGACTGGGACTGCAGTCACACTGCAGAGCTGAGGTCTACTGTGTGGTTTTGTGTGCACGGCCTCTAAACCTAGAGAAAGTGAATGAAGAAACGCTTCGTTGGAAACCAAGACAAAGAAGTAAAATTCAGCATTCGCAAACAGAGCGCCCAGTGAGGATGAAATTCTTGAGTCATTAGGACTTTCTGCACAACTGTGGGGCAAGCAAGCACCCGATCTGCAGAGACCCTAGCCACCGACACAAGAAACCAAGCTGGGAATGGCCTAAGAACCACAAATGCGCTGATGTGATTCACAGAGAGTCATGGGGGAAGGGGAGAGGTCTGTAGAGATAAAGATGGAAGGAAATGATCAAATACTTCTCCCTGGGCCTTTTGCCATGGATACAGCTGGTTAGTTACAAACGCCCTTGGCCTCTGCTTACTTCCTACCAGTTCTCATGGGCCTTGACCTAACAGGCCATGGTGACCCTGGATGGATACATGGATGTATGTATCCCTGTGCTATGTACTCTTGTACACTAGACATACTTCTCAGACTAAAATTATTTTGATAACAAAAATATAGCATGTATATAATACACATGTTATTATTTTATCTTGTTATTATTTAAAATGTTTCCATATCTACCATCCTTTTCCCCTTGGAAGACAACACTCCCCAATTCCAGTCTAGATGCTGAATAGGAGCCCAGGCCACATCCAATTCCACAGTCATTGAAAGGTTGATCTGGGGTTTAAGCGTGGGGCTTCTGGGTCACAATCCTGCATTTTGTTTCATCTCTCAACCCAAGAAAACCACTGTCACCCCAAAAGAAGTTTCCTTAAGTTGCTGAAACCTAAAGTTGATTTGGAGTTTGTAGCACTCTCAAGAGTCCAGAAGTCAAGAGGATGAGAAACTAAAACCAAAGGCTACAATTTCCAGGATAGATGATCAGCTGAACACACAGGGGACAAGCTTCCTGTCCTGAGGCAGTTCACAGGATCCTAAATATGGAGTCAGTAGAATGAAATCAATCTTGTAGGGGGTCACAGGAGCTAGATAAAAGTATATGCGCACAAGTCTGATGACCTGAGTTCAATCCCCGGAAACCACATGCTCTAATCTCATTATGACAAAACATTCTAACCAAAAGCAAAGGAGAAGACTGTTTATTGAGCTTATAGGTTAGGTTACAGCCCACCATTGAAAGATGTCAGGGTAAGAACTTGAAGGAGAGACTCTGGAGGAATAGTACTTGCAGGCTCATTGGAGCTCTTGCTTAGCTAGCTAGCTTTCTTTGGTACCCATAATCACCTACACAAGGAATGGTGCTGCCCACAGTGGGATGGCTCCTCCTACATCAATCAACAACCAAGACAACCCTCCCCTCCCCCAGACACAGACGCATCCACAGGCCAGTCTTATCTGGGCAATATACCTCAGTTGAGACTACTTTCTCAGGTGACTCTGGGCTGTGTCAAGTTGACAGTTAAAACTAATGAGGATGCCACATAAAGGCGGAAAGAGAAAACTAACCCTACAAAGTTATTTCTGGCCTCCACAATCATACCATGGCATTCACATTTATACATACACACACACACATACACACACACACACACACAGAGAGAGAGAGAGAGAGAGAGAGAGAGAGACTCACAAAGTAATAAAGTTTAAAAATACATAAATAAAAGCAATCTTTTAGTATATTTTTCAGGAACCTGTCTTAGCCTTAGCCTTTCCAAGAATAGGCAATCTTTTTTCAGGGTGATAATTCAGTAAAAACTGGAAACGGTAAATTATATTAAAGGAAGAGTGTTGGCATGAATAAAATGTTTAGAGGAAGGGACTAACCAACTGACATTAGGGTGAAGCAAAAAGACTAGAAAGGCAACAGACTAAACTAGTTGGAATGCTGTTCTTAGTAAAAATAATGTTTCTACTTTGTTAAAACAAATGTCCAAAGGAATGTTTTAATACAAAAATACAAAAAAAAAAACCACAAGAATCACAAACAACAACAACAACAAAACAGAGCTATGGAGGAAGGAAGGCAGTTAGTGTCAGAGCTGTGATGAGTGTCTGTGAAGCACCAGTGTGACTACTCAGTACTGTAGGGACGGGGGAGAAGGAGGGAAAGAGGAATGAGTGTTAGATTATATGACAAATAATAATAATAATAATAACAATAATAATAAAGAGCTTGCTCATAGCAAATGTTTGAACTCAGACATGACATGCTTGAAAACACTATTCAAATTTCTGAAGGATTACGACAAATATTCATGTTTAAACAGCCAAAGTAAACAGGCCGTCCAGATTAGTTCTTGAGTGTCCCCTTGACACAGACAAAATCACCTGAGAGGAGACTGAGGAGCTTCAACCACAGTTGAAGAACTGCCCCCATCAGATTGGCCTGGAGAGGCACATGGCCTGGAGAGGCACGTCTATGGGACATGGACTTGGTTGCAGGTTGATGCAGAAGGGCCCCGCCCACTGTGGGCGGTACTACCCCTAGGCAGGTGATCTTGGACTATATGGAAAAAACTATCAAACCATGAGCCAAGAAGAAAGAAGGAGAGAGCATTTAGGTATCCCCTACCCCCCTACCCTCCTCCCTGCACCTCCTTTCCAGCCAAGAAGCCATGAGTTAATACAGAGTTCCTCTGCAATTTCCTGTCCTAATGTCCCACAATGGCAGACTGACTTACACTAGAAGTATAAGATAAAATAACTTTCTCCCCAAGTTGCTTTAGGTTAGGATGTTTATTCATTTGTTGTTTGTTTGTTTGTTGACTGATTTTCAGCTCAACAGAATAAAACCAGATTGCAAACTTACGCTCCAATCCTCTCCCCCTACACCGGAACCCTCATTCACAGCCAGCATGACTGCAGACCATTAGAATTGCTCTGCTAGGCAAGCAAAGCCCCACCCCAGGGCTAGCAGCCCCACGAGGCTGAATACCAGCCTACACCAAGGTCCCGAGTCCTCTATGTGGGGATCTCATCCTCACCTTCTGAGGTCAGCAGCATGAGCAGATACCAGCCTTTCGAATGTTCTCGTAGCAACCATGAGGGAGAGTGGAGACAATTGGAAAGAGGTTGCAGGAAAGGGGCAGGGGATTGCCCTGACCGCCCTCTGCTTCTTCCTCTGGAAACTGAAGCCACTATGCTCTCAGACAGCTCCTCACTTTGTCATCTGTTATGGCTGTGGAAATGCGTCCTTTACTCGATATTATTTTTGACTCGACAGTATTCTTTACTCAATATGCTTCCCTAATGTATCTATGCCATATACTACTAAACGGCAGCTCCTCTAGCCAGAAGGCGGCAGCTGGGAGGTCCCTGCCTTTGGGTTTTATTGGGCTCTGCTGCTTCACAGAACTACAGGTTTCGCCACACAAGGCATTTACGAAGCAAGCTGCACCTTCTCACCACGGCCTTTGTTATGGGGTGTGAATTCCACCGTCCACTCTGGACGAGCTCACAGCATTTCTCCACTAATCCTACATCCCATGAGAGTGAAAGAGAACGCCATTCCCCCAGCATGCCAAACCTCCCATTTATACAGGCCTGCTCATAGCAAGACTATCTTCTCCCGTATACAGCGGAGCCATTTGTCAGTCATTCAAATACCTACATTTCAGTAGGTCCTGAGCTTGGCATCGTGCTAGACTGCGGAGATGGACAGTTCTGTCCCGTTGTGAGCCACCCTGCCTGAGCCAGTTTCCTCTGCTGAGCATTGACCAGGTGTCTCTTACAGCTTTGGGGGGCTTCTGGAGATACATGTTTGACAAAGAGCACTAGTTCCACCTGGGGACCACCTCTGCCAAATCCCCACATGATTTCTGTGGAGCTGCACTTCCTCTGTGGTCAGGACTGAAGCACACTCCCTTAGAGACATGGCACCTTCATAGGATAGAACACACAATATGTGGCTGATCCTTTGGAGACTGTGGACTGCACACCTAAAAGTCAATTCTGGTTGGCTACAGCCCTGGGAGGAGTCTCCTATAACACTTGAAAGACAAGCCAGGAAGCATCTCTGCTTCACTGGAGCTTCAAACTGATTTGCAGTCTTGTTTTAGGAGGAGGAGGAGGAGGAGGAAGAGAAGGAGGAAGAGGAGGAGAAGTTGGAGGAGGAGGAGGAGTGAGGGGGACAAGAAAAGGAAAGAAAGAAGAAGAAAAAGAGGAGGAGTGAATGAGTGTGTGTGTGAGCATGAGTATGAGTGTGTGTTTGTGTATGTGTGAGAGTATGTAGGAGTATGTGTATGTATGTGAGAGTGTGTGAATGTGTGTGTTTGTGAGTATATGTGTGTTTTGTGTGTGTATATGTAGTATATGTGTGTTTGTGTATGTGTAAATGTAAGTGTGTATGTGAGTGTGAGTGTGTGTGTAAGAGAGTGTGAGAGAGTATGTATGATTTTATATGTATATGATATGTGTGTGGTGTGTATGTGGTATGCGTGTGAGTGTGTATGTGTGTGAGTATGTGTGAGTATAGGAGTGTATGTGTGGTATGTGATGTGTGTGTGTGGTGTGTGTGTGTGTGTGTGTGTGTGTGTGTGTATGTGTGTGAGTGTGTGTATGTGTGTTTCCAAACAACTTTAAAGAGTTAGTTTCTCCCTCCAGTGTGAATTCCAGAAATCAAACTCAGATTACTGGGCTTGACCAGGAAGCACTTCCGTCTACTTTGTAAGTTTCTCTTAACTGCACTGTGATCTATAGTAAGTCCAACTGAAGTCTCAGGATGTCTGACTCACAGTGTGATACGCATCACCTTAGCCCTTCTTCCTAGGGCCTCGGGGTTTGTGTTACTGAGACACATTCCCAGCATCAAGCTTGAAGAAGAGAAATACAATATAAAGAAACAAGGATGTCATCTGACAGGGAAGCCACAACCAATTTCAGTTCAAACATTAGCGATACAACTCTTGCTGAAAACATTAAAATAAAAATAAAATATTCTTCTACGAAGGGGATTAGTAAGGTGGGGAATTTCTCAGTTGGTATAGTTCTTGTTGATCCCAGACCACTGTAGAAAGTCAAGTGTACATAGTTGTAATTCTAGCATTTAGAAGGCAGAGGCAGAAGGATTCCTGGGATTCATTGACTACTTGGCAAGCTCCATTGAGATACCTTGCCTCAAAAGAGAGACAGAAACAGAGAGACAGACAGACACACACACACATAGACAGACAGAGAGAGTCGGAGAGACAGAGAGACAGGGGGAAAGAAACAACAACAATAGAAACAGAGACAGACAGGAAATAGTACCTGAGAAATGGGAAAGTTGTCCTCTGGCCTCCAGATGCATGTGTAATGTATACACACACACACATGCACCAAAAAAATAGATAATAAGAAAAAAACCAACATCAGCTCAGAATCAGACCTCAGCTTTACCTGCAGGAGTCCCTAGAAGATGCATCTGGGCCCTACTAGAAGAGCACATCCCAGACGTTCTACCGCTTGATCATTGTCCCCTCTGCTTGAACCCTCTCTCATCGCCACCTCAAGTTCTCAAAGCTGAAGAAAGAGATCCTCACCTTCAAGGTCATCCTGGTAGATTACGATTTCTTTCTCTCCTTCCAAATGAATAGCTGCGAAGAAAAGGTGACAGTGACTTTGACATCCAAGGGTTCCCTAAAGGAAGTGCACATCTCCCTAATATGGGCAAGTTGTGAGCTGGCTTAGGACACAAAACAGTTATAGGGTCGTGACCTCTGTTGTCTTGGAAGTGCTCCTGATAATTCCCAGTGCAATCAGGTCTTTGTAGAGGGTTGGTCAAAGGACTCTTAGTAAGGTAACTCGAACGAATGAATCACAATGAGGTTTCCGTGAAGAAATATGTACCATAGAATTTAAAACTAGACACAGTGATTTGGTGTCAAGACCCAAGTCCCACTCTATACTGAAACTGTGCCATTGACGGACTGGGAACCTGTGTCTGACATCCTAGATTCCAGCGCTTAGCAGAGGTAAGAGGCACGGCTATAAAGCACAGGGTCTGCCTGACAGCCTCTTCTTCCTCAAGGAGTGTCAATCATCTCCAAATCTAAAGGCAATGCTGATGAAGGCATCAAGAATGGGGAAGCACTGCCCTGCCACACTCATCATGGCTGCCATGCTTAAGGTGCACACACAGTGTGTAACAGAGAAAGAGAGAGAACTAACCACATGCAGGTGTCCCAGACAGCCTCGGTCACTACTGGGACTTAAGTGAGCATACCTTGCAACCTTCTGAGGTCAACAGGGTCAAGGGCAGCCACAGCATCGGAGATTCTGGAAGGCCTGCTGATGCCGGCATTATTGACAGCCCTCACACGGAACACGTATGATCTTCCTTCGAAAAGTCCGGTGACGGGGTATTTGCAGATCTTTACTGGTGCGTCATTACACTGAACCCAGTTGTTAGTTCCCACCTCACATCTTCAAATGAAAAAGAAGGAAAGAAGCACATATGGTAGCCTACCAAATACTCAGGGGTGTACTCTCATAGAGAGCAGTCATCATGAGGGAGCATGCCGTTTGGATATAAATCCACACTACTGAAATACTGACTTCTATTGATAGTAATACAGTAAACCTTAAAAAAAATTAGTAAATTCAATAGGTATCTCTATATACATCCATAGAAAATGAATGGGTAGACAGATGGATAAATGGATAGAAAGTTGATAGGTGATAGAGCTGATAGATAAGATAGAAATGAGACAGGCAGGATAAGCCAGAAGGTAAGTAGATGATGGATTATAGATAAGATGGGAACCAGCCAGAAGGTAAGGAAATAGATGATAGATAAGATAGGCCAATAAGATAGGATAAGATAGAGAAGATAAGATTTAAATAGATGATAGGTAAGACAAACAGAAGCACAGATGACAGGTGAACAGACAGATACATATCTGATTGATTGATTAGTAGATAGATAGATAGATGATAGATATCTGATAGATGATAGATAGATAGATAGATAGATAGATAGATAGATAGATAGATAGATAGATAGATAATCAATGAGAAGAGGGCAGATGACAGAAAGATAGCTACATATATGCAGTTACATTAATAGACAGATAAGTTCAACCTTTGTGATTTAAATAATTTAAATATTTTAAAATAATTCCTGTTTTCAAACATGTTTACTCCTCCCAGTTTCTACCTTCCCTCTCTTTTTCTCTCATTAGAGAAGAACAGGCTTGTAAGAGATGATAATACAATACAACAAAATAAAAGATGATAAAGCAAAAGCCATCACATCAACTTTGAACAAGACAAGCTACATTGTTGCTGATTCCTTTTGCAGTTGAGGTGCCCAAGCTTTGTGAGATTAGGTCTGGGGTGGATTTCTGTCTGTCTCCACTGCGCATCTCACTTGAGTTGAGCCAGGCTGTGTCTTACTGGGGTCCTGCCTAGGCTACTGAAGAATGAGATACCACTTTCTAGAACCCTTCCCATGCAGAATTCAGAAGACTTCCAAAAATACAGTTCCATCCAGAAACCTAGAAATGTCAACAAGATTAGCCTCTGTTTATCACAAGCTGAGGGAGTTAAATATAAACTTTTATGCAAAATACCCAGCAGAAAAATGAAAGGTCAGAAAACTAGGCTTTCAGACTATTCAAGTTGTAGAACTGAACATTCATGTAAAAAAAAAAATGCCACCTCATTTGCTCTGTTTGTCCTGCAGATTGGATTTATGGGGTCTCCCAGGGCTCAACCTACTAGACTAGCATCATTTGCCAACTACTTTATCAGCGACATTGGAAGACTGCAGTGGCACTACTCCCCTGAAGTAGTTCTGTCAACCTGCAGTGATATCATACATCCAAATGTGTTGTCTTAGTAAGGACCCCTCTGGATAGAACACAGGGCACACTCACTTGTCAATGAAGTAGCCAATGACAGGGCTCTCAGTAGTGGTGTTGGGTGGTTTCCAAGTCACAATGACATAGTCTCTGTTGGCATCATGGCACTGCAGGTCCATGGGGGCCCCAGGAGCCCCTGTGACCAGCGGGTCAGCATCTGTGGTGGGGAAACATGGATTCACATCCTTTACAAGGTGGGGGTCTCTGCCAATCCTGCCCATAGACCTCCAAACTCACAGTCTCTCTGCTCAGTTCCATCTTTCTCGCTAAAGTATGTGACCATGTTTATTAACCCAGCAGACTGATATCAAGAAATATAAATGTCTGTGTGCACTTTTTTTAATACTTAGAATACTTAATCTGTTCATCTGTGACTTTTAATAATTTGATCCAAAATTAAAATTCACTTTCTCCTAGTGTTACCTGGTCACAGTGGTGAGCTGGCCTTTGCAACACCTAAGAAATACCAACAGAGATGCCTTTATAACTCAAATTTCTTAGAAAATGTGAGGATTTAACAGAAAAATAAGAATAACTTGTGGTCAAATGCCTGGGTCAAGTTTTCCCACATGGAAGACCAGAAAAGCTGCTTAGAAAATCAATACCCTGAACATCTGATTTTCTTATCTAAAGTCCATATTTACTCAGGAGCCATGGCTGCTATGTACCCACAGAAGTCTGAGCACTCTGTGGTGCCTGACTCGGACCTCCCCAGCATACCAAGGGCCAGGGATTTATTAACATCAAACCTAGTGTTTCCTCTCCATTCGTAACCTCCGGGAAGTGATCAGAAAGGTTGAACTCCCCCAGGTTTGGGTCCTGCTCTTCCTGCTCTAGGTGCTGAATAAGCAAAGCAATCAAGCCTGCTTGAAGTCATTGCATTTTTTTACGGAGCCGAACACCCCACCGGAGACACACAGGAGAATGGAAGGTATTGCTTAATGACAACCCTAATAAAACCCACAAAACTCTGTGGGAGAGCCTGAAACCACAGCCCTGTGTGCTTATGCAATCTCGTGGGAAGTGCAAAGGTGGGGTGCATAATTTTGTTCCTGGGGTAACATACTTTAGTGGCAGAGCCCTCCGTGAGGCTCTGCTCTGCCTGCCGTTGAGAGAAAAAGAAATTCTAACATCCCAGTTGCTTTTATATACCTCCACAACTGGAGCTGAAGGGGGTAAACAGAGGAGCCAGCTAAGGATGACTGGCTATGCTAGACAGAAAGTATGGTGGCCAAGGGACAGCAGCCTTGGCTGGGGTCACCCCCAACAGGCTCAGGAAGGAGCCCACAGAGGGTACCTGGGTGGGTCAGGGCAGGAGCAACACACTGGGAAAGGAACACAGCTCCAACACAGAGCGTTGCAGAGGGAACTCTCTCTCGGGCTGTGGCTCTAACGAAAGTGAGCCCTTCCTCCACAGGAAAGATCACCAAGTTCTCTGAACTTTGCAGTCTCCAGCCAGGAAACAAAACAACTTACAGACATTGTCATGAGAATTTTAGACGGTCTGTGCAGATCATGCGTGAACACACTTGTCTGTGCACGCCTCACATACATGTATATGACAAGTGTTTGCCATCGTCACCATTGCCTGGAACTATCAAGAACGTCTTTCTCCATCACATAATTAAGAACGGCACCCTGATGAGCCTGTGTCCATGGCTAGATGCAGGACAGAGGATTCAGTCAGACCCGGGGCGTTCTGTAACTGTGCTGCTGTGCCGCGACCATAGTAAACAGGAATTAAATAAGCCAGCAGAGGTGAAAGCCACGGTGTCTAGACTTGTCTGTGGTACCAGAGTCTAAAGGAGACTGCTGCACCTCCATGAGTTGAGCATACAGCACGGTCACTGTGAGGGTCCTGCTTACTCACAACTCAGGGTCATAATAATGACCTGCCTTGCACTTTGGAGGGGGCTGTTTCTTGTCAGGGGAGTGGGCAATGCCCAAGGCTCGCCATCCTCCTTCCTCTGTCTCTTCCCTGTCCCCTCCTACTGTGTCGCTTCTTCTCCTTAGACGCCCCCACCCCAGCTGAGGCACCTCTGACAAACATGAACGCGCTGTGGTCGCTGACTCCACCCCGGGACACGATCCTCAAGGTGTACAGCCCCTCGTCATCCTTGTTCAGGTGGCTGAAGGACAGGGAGGCCTGGCCTTCTCCAAAGAACATCTTGGTCCACTTGGACTCTTTCAGCAGCACATCTGAAACAGAACCAGAGGACAAGGTGAGCTCGGGGGCTTCCCCACCATCTGCTCCCAGAGGCTCCGGGATGACGTTCCAGGTCAGGGCGGGGCTGCCAAGGTCACCTCATTGGGTCTGTTTTGCTGCTGGCAGCTTCCACACCAGCAGAGGTGAGAGACAAGCCCAAGAGGTGAGAGTGACCAAAGGCCACTGTTCCACAAAAAGGCTCGGGAAAGCAGCAGTGAGAAGTCAACATGTCAGCCGTGCCCCAAGCCTGTTCCACCAGGACACTCACCATCCCGGTACCACTCAGCTCGCGGCTGTACTCTCTTCAGATCTGGCGTCACCAACAGCGTGCACTTGAGTGTGACTGTCTCGCCCTCTCTTCTGAAGGTGACCCCGAATTTCTCCAAAAACTGGACATCAAAGTGTGTGTATGGGATCACGGATGAAAGAGGCACTGGGGTGGAAGGAGATGCAGTTAGCGCCCAGCATGTGTCTCAGCCCAGCAGACACTCAGAACCACGGCCAGAAGCCAGGTGCTTCCGTGCCTGGCTACGGGATACCTGCCCTGGGTGAGTGAGGGTACCTCAGGGTCTGTATCCTCCAAACTCATATGCTAAAGCCCTAGGCATCATGATGTGAGGACAGCGAGGCCTTCAGAGGTGATTCAGCTCTGATGAAGTCATGATGAGGGCCCCAAGATGGAGTCAGCATCCTTATAGATGGGCAAGAGAGCAGGCTATGTACCCAGAAGGATGAAGAAAAACCATCTGCAAGCCAGGATACAGCCGTCCCCAGAGCACACTGGCAGCCTGGGATATCAGGCCTGCAAACCCAGAACCACAGGAAACAATGGCCCCTTGTCAGTCACGCTGCTGGGAGACAGCCATTCTGTTGTCAGAAAAGTAGCTTATCTGTCTTGTCATTAGGGGCATGGTCACACAGGGACACAGCACACAGCATGAGCCTTAGTGTGTTTACAGCGTGGGACTTACATCCTACCTCAGCCCAAAGGGTGACTTTGGGCAAGTTACACCCACTGGAGTTATAGAATTCCCTTCTCTAAAATAAACAGAGGGACCTTCCGTATCCATGTGTCATTTCACAGCAAGAGCACTGACTGGATCTGGAGACGTCAACTAGAACCGGAGACGTCAGCTAGAACCAGAGACGACAGCTAGAACCAGATGAACCCTGAAAAGGTACCTACCTGGTATAGTGTGTGTGCTTCAGAAGAAACCCAATAGATTTTGTTTATTTGGTTGCTGCAGCCCTGGTATGGGGCCTTGCACACACTGTGTGCACACAGCCACTGTGTACTAGTGGCAAGTACTCTACCACTGAGCTATATCCCCAAGTCTTTGTCAAGACAAGGTCTTAGTATGTAGCCCAGGCTAGCCTCAGTAAGGTCTTAGTATGTAGTCCAGGATAGCCTCAGTAAGGTCTTAGTATGTAGCCCAGGATAGCCTTCAACTTTCTCTCTTCTTGCCTCTACATCCACTTCAACACTGCACCATCACACTTGAAATGTAAAATTTTAAAACCCCAAGGCATCTCTGATTTAGAGACACATGCATGTAGGGAAAGTTCAGAAACTATCTCCTTTGACTTGGGAGGATGGGTGGGGTGTTGGGAAGTCCTTGCTATCTCCGTGATAGCTCAGGTCCTTTAACAATAGCTAAATCACGGCTGAACCATGTATGCTTTAGATGGACTGACTCTATGCCCTGTGAAACTGACACTAAACCCAAAGTGCAAATATAAATAAATAATAAATAAATAAATTTACACTTGCTGAAATGTGTGATGAACACAAGACCATCTATTGTCACTGTGATCTGAAAGTATTTTGCAACTATTACAAATATTTCAGGACTCTATTTTGAAAGATAAAACTTTAATGGAAGAAACCCTGCAGTCAGGCAGATAATCTCAAAAGTCCAAGTGTTCGGGGTATATAGAACTTCCTGCATCAACCTTGGCCTGCCTCATGCTCCCAGATGGTTTAATACTAGTCAAGTATTGGATGTTGGCCCAACCAATAAAACTCATGCACTGAATATATATTTGGAAGTTGCCGAAGGATCTACCCTCAGCAAATTCTTCATGATTAGGCCTCATATATAAATGGAATCATGACCAAGCCCACATGGAAATTCAATTCTGGTAGAAGTTAAGTCTGGTCGCACTTAAACCTTGTCTTCAACCCATATATGAGTTATGTTTGAAGGAGGTCTTCAACTCTGGTGGCTTCAGCCTGGTGGCCTTCCTCACCTGGTCCGGGTCAGCATGCTCTTGGGCCTCCCAGGGCAAAACCAGCCTGGGTCACAGGGAAGTGCATGTCTTGTGACAGGACCACTATAGGTCTCGATGGCCAAGGAGCCTATTTGCTGATAGTGAGAAGTCAAATCTTTTAAGTTCAGACTCCATTTTAGAGAACCTGACTTAACTTTGAACTCAGGTAGACTAACAGGCTGGTATTTAGCATTAGTTTCCAAGTTGCCCCCCAACAAAACCTGAGCCTAGCTCCAGTCTCTAGGCTAATGCCCAATATGACCAGAGTCTCCAGGTTACACCCTCAACAAGACCAGTGTCTCCAGTTTATTCCCCCAACAAACCTGCACCCCAGATAACAGCTCACTATCCCCTGCTTAACGACCACCAATGCAGAGGGGAACAGAAGTTAAATGTATGATATGTCTCCTAGCACCAGCCAATTATCTTAAAGGCCATGGTAGTTCTCCAATTAGATGATTACACACACACACACATACACACACACACCCCTTTTGTAGCTTTCTATAAAGCCTTGCCCCAATAGATATTCAGGGCTCCTCATGACCAAAACCACCCTGCATGACAGCTGTGCACTGGATGACCCCCTAGCTAGCTCGAATAAAAAGGCCCTGCTGTGATTGCATCCATTGGATCAGCTTCTGTCTGGTTCTGTGGGGATCGCTAACATTCCCCTGGCACTACAATAGGTGCATGGTGTTTAAAAGCAAGTAGATCAGTGTTGACACTGACAATAGGGCAAAGGGCCACATGCTTCAGGGTACCAATCATGAGGAAGAGGTTTTCTCGACACTGAGGTACTGTGTACCCTTCTCATACCCTGGCTGTGTGTCCTGTTTAGGTCACAGGTAACTGTTCCAGATAAATGGCCTAGAGACTTTCAGGAGCATGGAGTGTCCCCCATGCACAAACTATGGCACTACCATAGATCTGCTTAGGAATTTCTGTTCACTTCCTTTTTTCCAATCCAGATCTATATAAAGTCTCTACACATGATGGCTTCACTCACGTCTAAAAACATCAGCTTGCCAGCAGAGAAAATTGTCACACACTGACCCTGGCTGGGGAAACCCAGAAAGGTATTCGAACTGTAAGTTTAACAAAGATTTTACCCTGGGGAAAAAAAATCACTTCTCACCTTTCTGCTATGTCACTAAACAACTTTCTAGACAAAAACACCCAGGGGTACTTACATCCAATTGGGAGTCCTACTGAGTAGAAGGGCTCCTCATCTCCTCTGTACCCTGTCGGGGAAATTGGGTAAATGTGGCTCAGAGACAGGCAAGGGTGAAGGCTTTCCCCTACCCAGGGCAGGCAGCAGGAACGTACTTCTCACCACCACCGCAGCGTTGGTAGACACTTGTCCGTGGGGATTAGTTGCTACCGCTGAATAGGTGGCTGTGTCCTCGAAGTTGGCCCTTGGGAAGAGAAAGCAAGTTTGTGAGAGGTCGACATCTTGAACTTGAACAAAGCATTCCTGGAAAGCGACCTTGTTGCCTGGATCACTTGTGATTTATTGGAGAACAACAACGCCAGCTCTATCTTGGAACGAAGGTCAGGGCATAGTATTAATTATAGATACAAATGAATGTCTGACCCCAGCCTATGCCAGACCTGCACTCTCAGAAAGGAGGGGTAGAAGTGCTTCCAGGAATTGTTTATTTCACTTTCAAGGAGAAATCGCCAGTCTGTCTGACCTTGTTTTTCAGCCTAGTCTGTTGTTCACGTGGTCACTGGGAAGCCTCTGGGACCTTGGGCCACAGAAGAATCCTTCCTTCTGGGACAATATAGACCCATGTTTGGGACAGTTCTTTAGAAATTCCTCTATAGAGAGGAATTTCTCTCCTGCCTAGGGGCTGATTGATCTCTTGCTGGTGACCCAGGAGCTAAGCAATTGGTTTCAACTTCTATGTCTTCCTATCCTGGGACTGTGCCTGCCACTGTTCTGTTGAAGTGGCTCTGATATCATACCACAGCCCAGCTGCTGAGAACTCAGTAGAGTCCCGGGAAGGAGCCTGAGCTTGTATTTAAGATCTGAGCAGAAATTCACAAGTCGTCCTAAGTGTGGAGCACCTTACTGGCCAAATAGAGCAAATCCAGAACCCCACCTCATCCTCCAGAAGGGCTTCCAAGCCAGTGCTGAGGCTGAGAATCACAAATGGTATACAATCTCCAGACTGGAATGGCCCACACAGGCATCATTAAAACACCCACGCTCAACCCCTCCTAAGATATGGGTATGTGCCTATCCCAGGAAGACCTTGATCTTAAAATGCCAATGGCCTGAACTCTCAGGGAACAAAGCTCCCATCTCCCACTTCCATCTTTTAGAAGTAAGGTCACTTCTGTGCTTGTAAACTGACACCCCTTCAACTTCCCCAGTTCATCTGACAAAAGAGAAGCAGAAAGCTTCATGTGTCTTGATTTATGCCAGGTTCTCTGTTAGGTCCTTGTTGGTGTGTGTGTGTGTGTGTGTGTGTGTGTGTGTGTATGTGTATTGCTCTCACTGTCTCTATATGTACATGTATGTGCTCATACATATGTAAATATAGATATAATGTGTGTTCATTCATACGAAAGTCAAAGATCATCCTCTGGAATGGATCCTTGAGCTACCCGCTTTGATTTTTGAGACACGGTTTCTCATTGACCTAGAGCTTAGGTCTAAAGCAGGCTGGATAGATAGAAAGGCCCAGGCGTCCACATGCCTTTGTAGCACCAGCACTGGGATTACAAGCACACGCCCAGCTTTCATGTAGATCCTGGAAATTACACTCAGGTCTTCACCCATGCATATATAGCAAACACTCTATTGACTGAGCCATAGTCCCAGTACTGTCTTATATAACATTGCTGCGGATCCTAGAATTTGGCACTTGGAGAGATCAGAAAACAAGATCCACACCATTCCTACGGCTGTTTCCCTCCAAAATGGGGGAGGGGAGCGGCAGCACTGGGAGAGCCCTTAATCTTGGGGAAAATAGCACAAGTTCACTTTTGAGAAAGGAAAACTTTACCCAAGTCTCACTTTAAAGTCAGTTAAGTCAGTATTCCCATGAACAAACAAAGCCCTGTTCTTAGTCATCTAGCTCTCTTCAATGTAGCATTTAGAGCTGCTAATATTTTCTTTGACCAAGAATTTAATATCTCCAGGAAAGCGGAGAGAGAATTTTCAGAGACCTATGCTGTCTACCAACTCCTTTCTTCTCTCTCGAGAGTTTCAGCCCACCCTTGCTGTGACAGACGTGACATCTGGGCCCCTGTAAATGTCACTACTCACAGAGGTCAACACAGCCCTGTCCATCTGGACACTCACACCAGCACATAGCGTTCCCTCCACCTGGGAGGAATAGGGCCAGCTGCCACCCATTGGCCCAGTGTAGCACTGGCTTGATCTGGTTAGGAACCAATCAGCTACACAGCTTGAAATCCCGCAGACAGCCCTACGTCAGTGCAAAAGAACAGTGTACAGCAGAGAGTCCCGCAATGTGCACGCTTGCTTCACTGACACCCGCCTCCACCAGCAATTGCACAGCCAATAGGGAAAATGGCAGCTTGGTGACCACAGGCACAGCTGGGGTTCCTGGAAAACTGATGGAAAGAGGCAGTCTCCTGCAGTGACCCGTGGAGCCCAATGGAGGCACAGACAAAATTTAGAAGTAGGAACAGGACACCCACAGCAACCACCCAACAGAGAGCAGAGTTCATGGGGAGGCCTGGGCAGGACTTTCCGGAGGAGCCCAGAGGAAAAAAAGACTGCCCTTGGCCCTGCAGATCACCCTGTCCTCAGAGCTGAAAAGAGGATTAACACCTGAGCCATGGAAAGGCCTCAGAAGCGTGTGGACACAGATGGTACCTGAGTATTCGGTCAGCCGCATAGATTGCTTATGATTTCCAAACTGAGTTTCCTTTGTCACACTGCGAATTTTGTCTACTTCGAAACCCATAGTAAATGCCTGTGCTTGGCCATATCGTGTCCTCTTTATATAGCTTAGGACAATGTTGAGAACTCTATACTGTACGATTTATATAGTACATCGTTTGTCTGTGCCTAGTCCTTGGGTAAAGCTTCAACCTGCTCTGTTTAATTGATTCCTTTGAGTTCAAGGTAAAAACTTGTTTCTGTTTATAACTGCTCATCTTGGCAAGTCAGGGTCATTCTCAATATTGGTCAATCTGAATATGCGTAGAAAACATGGTGGCCGAGTCTATAATGCTACAGCCATGATACCTTGGTACCCTGAGCTACCTTGAATCAGCTCACAGTCTTCATCTCTCAATGTCATCCCTCCCTCCAAAAAAGTATCTATATCTCAAATGCCCAAAATGCTTTATAAGGGTGACTTTGATGATTAAGACAATGTATTTGAAAATTCTGGCAGTTTTATAAGTGAATACAAGCTTAATACCATCGCTTAAGGTTCATTGACTCATCCCCTCTACCAAAAGTTGGAAGGAAGTCTCTCCTCTCCTGTACAAAGCCTCCTTTCTTCCCCAGAATTCCTCCAAACATCAGGGGCTTCCAAATCCTCTGAGGTGTTCTTGAGTAAGGAGGAACTGAAATGGCACAGTTGACAAAGCTTGCCATGGAGTGGACCACTGGTGACAGGAATGAAGGTTGAAGTGGTCACAGGCAGCCCCCCCTCAACTCCCAGCTTGTCTTGGGCTGACTGAGCCATGAACATGGGACAGTGCCACCTAAGGCATTAGCACTCATTAGCTCCTCCGTTCACCCATTAGCACTTCTAGCCCTGAGCTAGGGCACAATGGCAGGAGTTAGAGGTCTGATGGGGGAGGCACTTCCTCCTCTGCAGCTGAGCCACAGTGCATGCCGGTGCTTAGGAAAGCCGGCTCAGGAGGCACGGACCACAGCTTCCTTTCCATCAGTAAGGAAACCCATGACCTGCCAAAAGATGAGACGCTTTGATTTATGTCACTTGTTCGCTATAATTGAGTCCGTCCAGGAGACTGCTGGGTGGGCAGGGTGCGGGTTAGAACTTCTAGGACCTTGCTTTGTCTTGTTCATGTCACTCCTGGGTGTTTTGTACTATACAAAACATTGAAACAGTGGTATGCCTATACATAGTGAGGAACCATACACTATGGAAGTGAGTGCTGGAATATTCTTCTACCTCTGTGTGTGGTAGGATCGAAGGAAACAGGGCGCCTAGGGCAGAGCCAGAATGGGAAGCAGAGAGGACATCTGAGTGGTTCTGGGACCTGCACCAAACTCTGATTTCACTGAAGGCTAACTTGGAAGCAGTGAACTCTGACCCCATCCTCAGCATGTCCCAGGTGGACCTTCCGTCCCTTCCGCTCCTCAGGGCCTCTCAGGGAGTGTTCAGCAAACCCAGATTCTAAATCTAGCCTTTGCTTCATGCTGAGAGAACTTGAGAGGTTTTACTTTCTGTTGGGATGGGTTCCCAGAATAGGAGGATATATTTTATTTGGTCTCGATTTTTACTTCCATGGGGAAGTCTTTGCCTTTCAGAGTCTCAGTGTAAAAACATGTCAACAGGACTTCCTGTGAGAACTAATGCAATTTTATCTTTTCTAAAGATGGACAGATGACATCGCAAGTGATTTCCTCGTTGGTGGTAGAAGACAATTAGAAATTGGGCTCAGGATTTAACTCTTCAGACCTTACATGCCATAGTCAGAAAGGAGCATAAGAAAAGTTTAGTCATGCCGGGCGGTGGTGGCGCATGCCTTTAATCCCAGCACTTGGGAGGCAGAGGCAGGCGGAACTCTGAGCTCGAGGCCAGCCTGGTCTACAGAGTGAGTTCCGGGACAGCCAGGGCTACGCAGAGAAACCCTGTCTCGAAAAACCAAAAAAAAATTTTTAGTCATGAAAGCATTCAGCAAAGAGGAGATGAAAGCCGATGCCCCTCAGAATAAGAGAACAACAAAAGATCCTTTGGAGAGGTTTTTTTGGGATGGGGAGAGAGGTTCTCTTTATGGGTGGTCAGATAAAAATGTGTGAGTGTTTGTACCATGGTGCAGACTGCAAGTTATAAAGTTCAAATAGTAGCAAGGAGCCAGATTGCTTTTAAGTGTCTTCAGAATTCAGCTGCAGGAGCCAGAGCATAGTCACAGGAGTAAATGTCACCTCAGAATGCAAGGAAAAGCTCATTCCACAGCCAGCCAGAGAGAAGGGCAAGGCATTCCATACCCCAGACACACCCCGGATCAGATGATCTGTAGCTCAGCACTTTGGAATGAGCAGCTGAGCTGAGCTATCATTTTGTGGGGTTTCCCAATGCTCTTTTCCTGAAGAATATGAAATTCTCTAGATCTGCTAAAGAAGGTACTGGGAGAGAGAAGCAGCAAAGGAAGAGATCTGCTGGCCCTGGCAAGTATAAATCAAGAGACCTGGATCATTCCATCATGGCCTTCCAGGGCCAATTAGCTTAGTTCATTCTGGGTGTTTCTTCCCTATTTAAAGCCAATGTTATTCTGGGTGTAAAGTCTGAATACTGCCAACACTGGGTGAGGGTGTGACAATTTTCATACTCATTCAAATTCAACCAACCCAGACCTGCTGGTCAGAGCGCACCTACCCCAGGGATCAGATACTCTGACAGCAGTGTTGTCCCTGAGAAAACTCGCACCGAGCTTACTGCCCACTGATCCTTGGATGTCAAGGGAAGAGCTACTGTCCACCCAGCTCCTGTGCTCGGAAGACCGCCCACCCGACTGGCTTCTCCCTGAGCTGTACGCTTCCACCAGGGACACCTGAGTACCCACAGAGTCTTCTGGATTCCTCTCATCCCCTACTCCACCTCTGGTTCCTTATTCTTGAGTTTCAGCATGAGTTTGACACTGGTCACCTTGGGGTCCTCCCACTGCAAGTCAGCGGGGGTCCTGTCTGCTCGCCTCAGCTTCTAAGACCCCCTTTTAGCTTCAGCCAATAGCATCCTCCGTTCTGCCTTATCAGGGGGCGGGGCTTCCAGCTTAGTAGCGATTGGACAGCTGTGGAGGGGTAGCACTTACACCGGAAGGGGAGGGGCCCACAGTCCTGCGGCTAGGGATAGCACTGTGCTGTCCTCAGGCCACCAGAATGAGCTCAGGGAAGGGGCTCTCTGTCCCACAGAGAAGCAGGAGTCACACAGAAGCAGAAAGAAAGAGGAAGAAAAGCTGAGAAGCAAGCGGAAAGAGAAACTCCACCTCAGCTACAGGATCAGGGACTGACAAAAGACTTCCAGTCAAAGCAGGCTCCTGTTGGGAGCAAGACATCAAGAGCACAACCCAAGCACGTGACCCCCTTCCTCCATCCTAAGGGAGACCCTCATCCATATCCATCAGGGAATGGCTGGTCACCCCAGCCTCCTGCTGCAACTTGATATCCCAGGATGGGGTGGTACACAAGGGGGCGTGGCTTCTCATTCTCTTTGGAGAAGTTGGTAATGGGGGAAGGGAGTTGTGATGGTAGGATTGGGAGGAAAGGAGGTGCAAGCTGCAATCGGGATGTAAAGTGAATAAATAAATAAATATCTTCTGGGTGTGCTCATCTACAACCCCTCCCCCTAAGCTTCCTGCTTTGACTTTCTATCTGTGGCCCACACCCTCTTCTTGGCTCCAGTGTCCTGCCCCATATCTGCTAGGGGATGAACATACTTCTTCACTGTAGCCTTTGTGATTGAATGAATCCACCTTACCATCGGGAGACAATATCAGAATCATTTCATCTTCAACAAAACCCAATACATAAAATATTTTAATGATGAAGAGTTTTCACTCTAAGTGTACATTTGGGCAAAGATGTAGGAAGAGTGAGTCTGTCTGTGTCTGTGTGTCTGAGTGTAGCATGTGTGTGCCATCAGGTAACTCTTCCAGTCACCCCTGTCGATCAAGTTGGCCCAGCCATCCTGATTTCTCTGCCCTGGCCTCCTGAGTATAGCGTTTTAGCAACCCTCCCAGACAACTTCTGCTTTAAGTTTGTATATGGTTATAGGATGCCACACTGGCACACACTGGCTCTGTATCCTCACCTGTTGATCTCCAGAGTGTGTACTCCATACCTGCTCTCAATGCGATACTTCCCTGGCTCCCCTGCCTGGCAGATCAGACTGCCATCTTTGTACCTGGTGGAGAGAAGCATTCATTTTGGTATACAGGCAGATAAGCTTTTACAGTTGTGCCCCAACCTCCTTTGGGCTCTGAGAAACATCTGCTCATGTTTCCCCCATCCACGAGTACAAGGTGCTCTGGAGCTAGCCTTCTACAAGAGGCAGGAGTTGTATCATTCAAATGGACATATCTACTTGAACCCACATAACTTGCAAATTCAGAAGTTATCATTCCATTTCAAAAGAAACATAGCTGATGCTAGCCAGGTCCCAGCCTAGTCCAACATTGTAGTTAGAACCTATGAGGAAAATATCATAGAATATGTGAATTCTTACTTTTGGAAGCTCCAAGCCCCATAACCTTTAAGGCAGAACTCAGCCACCACAGGCTGTATTACAGCTAGGCAAGCCTTGATATCCTTCCTTGCCTCCTACTACCATGGATGGGCTGAGTTATAAGGTTATAAGACTCCTGTGATACAACAATTCATGATTTCAAGAGCCAATGATCAAGGAGGGTCTGTGAAGCTTTAAGATGTAATTCATCAAGATTTACAGCTTCCGTACATGAGCCCTCCTATCATTATAGCAGATACAATAGCTCCATGCACAGTCAGCAATGAAGCCAGTGCATAGACAATGGCTAAGACGACAAACATACAAACATACATGTCTAGTCAGGGAACAAAACTCTTCAACAAAATGCTCTGAAAGAGTGGTCAATGTCCGTAAACTTTGAGTGGCAGAGCATTAATCAGAAAGGCATTTTGAATGCTGCACACACTTTTTCCACATGGACTTGCATAGGTCTATACAGCAGGCTCACAGGTATGTACTCCTCCCACGCACAGAGTTCCAGAAGGGAAGCATCCCTGAATGCTCTCTCACCATTGCACCACAGGCGTGGGGAATCCTTGTACCGTGAAACAGAGCCTCACGGACATCCGCTCCCAGATGGTGTGGGACCTTAACTTCACCAGGATCTCAGGAGCCCTGCTCATCCGGTCTTCAAATGAGTGTCTCTCCCAAGCCAGATTGTCTTCTACCTGTGGGAGAAGGAGGGTGGTCGGGGCGTTCCTGGCAGGAGCAGTCCACTATTACTGAAGCGTTAGACCATTTGCATGCTGACAAACTCTCCTTCTCTACACCCCGAGGAACATGGAGGTGCTCCTACCGTCTGCTCCAGGAAGTACTTGTCCAGCTTGTTCCGAGCCTGGGACCGTGCGAGGTGTACATTCTCCTCCAGCTGGGCCAGCTCACTGAGGAAACGCTGCCTCTTAGCTTCTCCATAAGAAGCTGCTAGAGACCTATATCTAAGAGAGCCAAGAAGCTTCATTGGTCATGGGACAAGTGATAGATTTGGTGGCACTGCAAGATGAGACAGGTCCCCTCTGTGTACCCACCCCTCGGTGCTAGGGGATAAAAGACGATTGTGGGGAAAAGCAAAGCAATGTTTCCTTCTTATACTTGCCTTTCTTCAGCTTGCATCACTGTACACAGAAAGTTACAAAGAACAGCAGATTGTGGTTTATTGATAGAACTATACACAATGTATATCCCTTGCTTTCTCTGGCATGAGAGACTAAAATACCTGGCATCTCCTTAGAGTCCTTCAGGAGCTGTCATGTGTGGGGGACTGGGAGGATCCCTGCAGGTAAAGGTTGAGGGATCAGAGAAGTGTCACCCTTACACCTAGGAGATCAGAGCCACCGCTTCTTGTCAAAGCCTAGCACCAATAATATACAAGAATGGACTGATGTCTACAAGGAATGGTAAGCGCTTGTGCTAACACTTAGGATTGGTGAGAGTGGTATTACACAATGAGTGACCCTAGGCTCCCACCAGTGCTCAGTAGGACCCCATTCATTCTCCCAGATACCCCACAATGCCAGGGCATCATCTCCCTGGACCCTGGAATCAACCCTAGGAACACTAGCCACCCAGTCTACTTTCTTATTTTTTAAGAGAAGGATTTCATTTTCTTCTCTTTTATTTTTCATTTTCTTTCTTCTTTTTTTTTAAAGATTTATTTATTATTATATGTAAGTACACTGTCATTGTCTTCAGACACCAGAAGAGGGCATCAGATCTCATTAAGTATGGTTGTAAGGCACCATGTGGTTGCTGAGATTTGAACTCTGGACCTCTGGAAGAGCAGACAGTGCTCTTATCCACTGAGTCATCTCTCCAGCGCCATCTCCAGTGTACTTTCAAAGGAAGAAGCAACCTCAAGATCTGACATGGGGCATCAAGTCTGCGGGATTAGGCTCATCGTCTCCCACTGAGGCCAGACAAAGGCAGCCCAGTTAGGAGCACCGAGTCCATAGACAGGCAACATTGATAGGCAACAGCTTTTGGGTCAGCCCCACTCATGTTGGGGGACCCACATGAAGACCAAGCCACACATCTGCTACCCATGGTGGGAGTGTGGGGGGCTAGGTCCAGCCCATGAATGCTCTTTGGTTGGTGGTTCAGTCTCTGGGAGTCCCCAAGAGTCCAGGTTAGTTGACTCTGTTGATCTTCCTGTAGAGTTCCTATCTCCTTCAGTGTCCTCAATACATCTCCCAACTCTTCCATAAGACTCCCGAAGCTCCATCCAACGTTTGACTGTGGGTCTCTGTTTCAGTCAGTGCTGGGTGAAGCCTCTCAGAGGAGAGGAGAAGGGGGATATAGCCTGAGGTACTGTGTGATGAGGAGACCCAGGGGAGGGGGCAGTGATTGGAATGTAACATGAATAAATAAGAATAAATTAATTAATGGGAAAAAAACATCTTTGTAACATAGATAGACAGACAGACAGACAGATAAATAGATCTAACAATGCAAAGATTCCTACACTAGCAAGGAGAGTAGAGTATGAAGATGCCACAGGCCAGTGGGGCCAGTTCGGCGCTAGTCAAGCCCACACCTGTAACCTACAAGAGGAGTGGCCTCCACAGTTGGCTAAGAGCTACAACAAAACAGAATGAGGCATCATGACTGAAAACCAGACTCGGGCGTCGGAGAACCCAGTGTGAACACTCTGTGTGCCGTGAAGATTTCCATTAGCTGAGACTGGACATGTGAGCAACATACCAAGCGTTCAAGCTAATGATCTTCACTGTCCTCATCCTACAGTGGGGACCCTGAGGGACAGGAGCTTGCATAGTATATTCAAAATGCCACTGATATATAGCTCATAGACATCAAAGGACACAACTCAGATTTCCAAGGTCTAGTCCCTAGACTTAAATAAAACCAGAAGATACCTTTCCAAAGCAATTAAACACTTAAAACTTCAGAGAGTTGGATGTCCCATGTAGCCCAGGCTGACCTTTAACTCACTAGGTAGCCAATGACAGCTTGAACTTCTGACCTTCTTGCCCCTGCCTAGTTACTGGGATTAGTCATGCACGCAGACCTGGTATATGTGGGATTAGGGATGGTACCCAGGGCACCGTGCACGCCAACTGAGCTACATCCCTAGCTCACGGAGCTTACATCTGGACGTCATTAACACCAGAAGCCCTCACTTTACAATAACATCTACACAATTTTCACGGTATGACATACCTAAGGCATTTATAAGCTAATTTGTTTTTTTAAGGGATGAATAAAATTCATATGTATAATCCACACATGTAGTACACTTCCTGCTCATCCTTTGAAGGAACTCCTAAGGTATAACACATTTCAAGTAAGCCTTAAGTGGGCAGTGTCCACATGCTGTTGCGTGATGAGCTGACGCAAGACGTCTTATCTTAGTGCAAGACGTGAGTTTTAAATTACGATTTCACTGTTTGAATAGCCTTGCAGGATGTAGTTCTTTGTGAGAACTATTAAACGCGGTGCATTTTATTCTTTAGACACACATTTTTAATTAGCCAAACAGTAGCATGAGGATTACTAGACACATGCTTAAAATAGTTGTAACTTTGACAGTGCCGAGAATTCCTAGGAATATGAATTTACTATCTCTGGATTTAAGAGGAGAGAGAGAGAGAGAGAGAGAGAGAGAGAGAGAGAGAGAGAGAGAGAACTCCAAGAATCTTGCTTTCACCTCAGTGTATGTTACAATTCTAAAATACATCATCGTCACCAAATAAGCGTGCTTTGTCATTTGGGTTTTCCATGATTGGCCCAGCTGCTCCATCATTACACAACATTCAAATGAATCATGTTTACCCGACTCCTATGCGTCCTTCTGATTTAAAGAGATTTTTTTTTTCTTTTTGAGAAATGTTAGGGAGCAGTTGGCGAGATATACAAAAGGTATGAATGATTTGGCTGCTCATTTTATCCTCTTTGACATGTATTTTTAATGATTGTGGGCACTGTGTCTATGAGTGCAGATGCAGGAGAAAGCCAGAGGCAGGGGATTGCCTAGAACTAGAGCTCCAGGTGGGGGTGAGCAACCTGGGAATCAAACGCAGGTCCCCTGAGAAGGCCGCATGTGTCTTAGCCTTGGAGCCGTTCCTCCTCCGGCCTGCCTCGTGTTAATCTGGAAAGACCAAAGGGCAGCCAACAGCTGCTCCACGATCACCTGGATTTTGTAACTTCAGGACTGGCATTTTGGCTGGTCCTTCTCTTTCCTATGACAGTGCACCCTCGTGAGCCAAACCCCCATTGAAATCTAAGATACGATGATTTATAGAACCCTTCGCAGCCCTTAGTGTCCACAGAGACAGCTGTTTAAGCACTGGCTGCCTCCTCGGGAGGTGACCTTACTCTGAGGGACAACAGGCCATGATGGAAACTCAGCGGTGGAGTCTGAAGCACCTGATGCTCCAGCTTAGAGAAAGGCGGGGGTCTAAGTGCAGAGGATATGCCAAAGCCAACATCTCGGCCCTGGCCGGTAGAGTGATGGAGATTCAGTCCAAATTCTGTGTGTGCTAGGACTGACATCGAATGGGAAAGAGTAAGAGGGAGACAAGAGAGCAGGAGCATTCAGCTCTGGTTATCAGCAAGCCTGGCTTCTTCACACACACACACACACACACACACACACACACACACACGCACACACACATGCACACACACACATATACACTCGAACACACACTTTTGCACACACATGTGCACACGCACATGCACACATACACTACTCATGAACACATGCACACACACACATATACACACATGAACACACATATTCACATACACATGCTCACATACACACACACATTTGCACACAAACATGCACATGCACACACGTGCATGCGCAAACACACACACACACACACACACACACACACACACGCACACACAGGTTCTATGGGCAACAGCTGACATAGAACACAAAAAAGTCACCTGTTTTCATTTTCAGCCTCCTCCTCTTCCGATGCGCTCACCCGCTTCGCACAGACCCTGCAGGTCATAGCCCCAGCAGAGCTCTGACTGGAAGCTCTTTTCGAAGAGGACCTCTCTGTAAGAGACCTCTGGGAGGATGACTGGGTAGTAGCTTGCCTGAACAGAGAATGAAAACAATTAGATGTGCCAGAAAATGATTAACACCTAAGCTAACACACAACATTTCCTTTCTATACACCCCAGCTCTCCCTGAAGTACACACATGTGCACCCAGAGCACAGTCACATGAATACACATACATGCACATCTATGTCCACACAGATGCACCTGGGCAAGCCTGCATTCCTGTATATGCAAACATACCTCATACAGAGGCGTACACATACACCAGAATGTATCACACAATCACAAGAGGAACCAGCATATCTATGGACACACACACATGCCCATACACACATCTATAATTGTGCAGACACTCATGTACACTAATATATATGCACACACAGGCATGATGAGTATACCTAAACCGAAACCTACGTTTTTGCATATGGTACCTTCCATTGGTCTGCAAATACCCTCTGAAAAACACTCCCCCTGAGTTCCCTATGGCCGATGCTATCCCTTCTCTGCCAGCTATTTCTGAACCATACTTCCTGGTTTGCAGCCAAGATGTGTGTGTGTGTGTGTGTGTGTGTGTGTGTGTGTGTGTGTATCTGTGTCTGTGTGTGTCTGTGTTTGTGTGCATATTCGTGTGTCTGTGTGTGCTGTGCGTGTGTCTGTGTGTGCTGTGCATGTGTCTGTGTGTCTGTGTGTCTGTGTGTGCTGTGTGTGCTGTGTGTGTCTGTGTGTCTGTGTGTGCTGTGTGTGTCTGTGTGTGTGTGTGTGTGTGTGTGTGTGTGCTGAGATGGACTGCAAATGTTTGGCTTTGTTTATAGCAAGGGATGGCAACTAAATGAAAACCACAGACATTTCTAAATATAGGATGCTGGTGACACGTGGCAGGCACCTACAGTCAGCCTCAGAGGTCTCTTCCTGCTCATAGCCCTCTAATCAGCCCACTGAAGCTGCAGATATGCTGCCCATGAACAGTGCCAGGGAGGCACGCGCTGCAGGCTGGAGGAGACCTCGCATCCTTCAAGTGCTTGGCCAGGAAGACACATCACCCCCTGAAGCTGGAGATGAAAATGGGACTGGATTCCAGCTCCCCTGGGCAGACAGGACACTCAGGTGTCACATCTGTGCTAGCAGGTAGGGGTACTGTGATTAACAAAGACTTCCTTTCCATTTGCCCTGTCATCAATGATCCCTACCAGTGTTCTTCCCATCGCTTTCCTCCTTGCTGTCCTATATGGTGGGTGACTTTAAATATCACTGCTGGGAGGCACCAGAGGAAGACTGTGAAGATCAGTGGGCTCGTACTGAGTGTTGTTGGGCACGTCTACCATGTGGCTAAGTGCCAGCTCACAGGTCACAGAGGATACATGACAACTTCCCAACCCAGACGGGCCATTCAAGCCAACCAACCTCTTGTCTTCATCAGAGATGCTCTCTCCCCTGCTTTCAGACTTCCCACAAACCATTTCCTCTCCAGATCTAAGAGAATAGCACAGTTCCTGGCCAGTGCACCAAAGCCACACACACAGAGTCCATGGAGTCTACTCAGAACCTGTCAACTTACTTTTTCGATGCATATTGGTCCAGGAGGTACCTGGTTTGGATGTTTCGATATGACTGGTCAAAGTGCTTGTGTCTTTTCTGGTAGAAAGGCACTGCAACCAGGGACATCTTGGGTGTTCCTGAGAGAGAAACGAGTGTGAGGAGTCAAGTCCTGTGCTTTCTGCCTTTCACATTCTGCATTATCCCAAGGGAGAAGATGGAGCTGAGACAACGGCACTGTGGGAAAGGTGTGCTTGCTGTGCAAGCATGAAGACCAGGATTAGGTTCCCAGCATCCATATAAAAGACCCAGTGCTAGATGACTGTGATTCCAGGGCTGAAGGTGGCAGAGTGGAGAAGGGAGGAGTCCAGGAGCTCGCCGGACTGGTAGCCCAGACAGACTGGTGATGTCTGGGTTCAGTGAGAGACCTTGTCTTGTGGCAGTAAGGTAAAGAAGGTTCAGAACAATTAAGAAAGACACCTGGCAGTGACCTATGACCTACACACACACACACACACACACAAAGACACACACAGAGAGAGAGACAGATACACACACATTCAGAAGAGAGAGAAAGAAAGACATATACAGAGACAGACAGACACACAGACACAGAAAGAGAAAATGATGACACACACTCAGAAAGAGATACACAGAGAAAGAGATAGACACACAGACAGAAAACCACAGAGAGACAGACACAGAGACACAGAGAGAGAGACAGACAGACAGACAGAGACAGAGAGACAGACACACAGAGAGACAGATAGACACACACAAACACAGAGATAGATACACATGCTCAGAGAGAGGGAGGGAGATGCACACAGATACATCCACACACAGAGAGATAGACAGAGAGACAGACAGACAAACAACATGTACACAGAATCAGAGATAGACACACATAGAGAAAGAGGGAGAAACAGACAAATGCACACATATACACAGAGACACACAGAGACACACAGAGAGAGACAAACACACACACTCAGGAAGAGAAAAAGACACATACACACAAAGACAGACAAACACACACTCAGGAAGAGAGACAGACAGACACACAGACAGGCACACAGACACACACACACACACACACACACACACACACACACACACACACACACAAGCTACTCTGATTCCAAGACAGGGAAATGGGGATAATTATACAGACAGAAATCCTCAGCTATAATCATGAAGCCCACAGACTTCTCTGGAACCCAGTTTTATTTTTCGATAGCTTCCACGAAAACGGGAAAGTATGGTTCTCTGTTTCACTTCCTTTCTAGCTTAGCAGCCTTTGTAGAAGGCCTACTGCGTCCATGGCAGTGCAGGAAGCCATGTGAGCAAAGAGGATAAAAATAATTTAAACAGATTAGAGGAGTAAACACATACTTGAACTGACAAGGGCCTGAGGCCACAGAGATAGAGCGACCTGCAAAGGAGAAGAGAGGGCGGCCAGAGAGGCCCCCAGCAGGGGGCATGTGGCCAGGGCCCTGAGGGGTGACTATGCCACAGATAGAGGTCAGGTGACAGGAAGGGCTCAGAATCGTGGTGGTGTGGACGCGGTGTTCAGTGCAGAGCTACTCTGGGAAGGCTGAAGCCACACCAGAAGCTGACCCAGGGGTCTTGAAAAACTGATACCCCTCCCTCCCCCCAGTGCCCCTCCCTCCCCCCAGAGCTTCCAAGGGTTATCTGAAGTCACGAACCTTGGGCTTTGGGTGGGAAGGTTGGAACAGAGGCCAGAAAGTACAAACCAGGGCAGCAGTGAAACCCCAGGATGGGAGAAGGAGAACAAATCTGGGGTAAATTCTCCCAGGAGATCATAATTTTAGAGCATCGCAGGAATCACACACCCTCGTCTTGTACCTGCCCTCACCCCAAGGAAATAAAATCCGTGCCTCATTTGGTCATCTCTGCCCAGTTGCCCAGAGGTGGTTCTCCTACATCTCTGTGACCCTCACTTTCCCAGATAAGTTACAAAGAACTGGCCAAGCCTGAATTGTCTGTTCTGTTTAGAGAAATCCACAGCCTAGCCCTGAGGCCACCACTTAGAGGCACTCACAGCAGCGGGGGAGAGATCAGGATGGGAACGTAAGGAGAGCTCAGAAAGAGAAGACTGCCCTCACTCCAGGCCTTATCATACACCTATAGATTAGAAGATTCACCATATTGCATGATTTACCCCATGATCAATTATGGTTACAACTGTGGGATTGCAGAATTACAGACCTGAGGAAGATCCTGAAGAATATCCAAACAATTAGCCCAGCCCGGCACCCACTCCCCAAGGTCAATAAACTTCTATCTTGGGGTCTTTTATGCTTTGACATATTAGCATACATCAGTGTTCTTAAAAATTGACTTGTGATCCAGCCAAGTGTGGATTCTACAAAGTGTGCCATCATGCACAGGCTGCAAATGTGTATCAAGACCTTGTGCCCTGAGGGCTACACAGAGCCAACCCAGCCAGCCTTCAAGGAGAACTCAAAGGTCAAGTGCCAGGCTCCAAGCTAAAGCCAAACTTGACTCCTGCTCTGTGGTGCTTGGGGCTTACTCCTAATCTCTCCGGCCCTGATATTCCACACTGAATCTATGTAACAGCTGGTGCTGAGCTTGGTATAGAGTAACAAACAACAGAACCCGTGGCTGTCTCTGTCACAGGGTCACTGTGACACTGAACTGTGACACTGAACCCTAGATAGGCAGGGGTACCCGAAAGGCCCTATTGCTTTGACATGGGAGAGCCTCAGCTGTATTTCAGCAGGACAATTGCCAAAAAAATTCTGTTGCTTGTTGCTACACATGCTGTCTCTGGAGCTGTGCATACGTGGGGGCTAAAGATGGGCCAGCATTACAGAGGTAGCCACCACAGAGTCCTCTCTAGGATATCTTCCTTGATCTGTCTCCCAATGAGTACTTCATCAGAAACCATAGACTATCATGTTATTCTACAGTTAACTTCCATACATGTATGTGCTATGTTAACCTTCAAACGTTTGTATCTCTTTGCAAAAAGAACTCCAAACACATGCTTCAACATCCCTAGTGGAACCTGTCCACCGAAGAGGACCATACACACTTAGCTAAGCCCACACTTCCGTGCACGATGAAAGATGGCATGGGTCTTTATAGCTCTGTGACTGTCCTCCCTTTATCTGGTCTGATAGTCCGACTCAATGCCCCAGACACAGACAGCGCACAACGTGGTCTATCTCTGACACTACCCTCACAAGCTGCTGGGTGGGCCTGGAAGTCTTCAGACACTTCATGTGTGAGGAGCACACACTTTGTAGTGATTAGTGAGGGACCGCAGACCTCAAGTGGTCACGTTTCCTGAGTCCCTCATTTTAACACACCAATCCACTGTGGATACACCCGGGGTAGGGGTGCTTTGACAAGGGCCACTGCACTTTACTGAACTTTACACTGAATGTTTTATTCCCTTATATCAAAGTCAGGGTTGCCGAGCACTCTCCAAGGGCAGGGACCACTCCACTCCACCCAGTTTTCAAACCACAGCCTTTTGAAGTAACCGATGTGTGCCTGCTAATGAATCCAAGAGCACTGGATTTAAAGGAGCAAACACCTCAGGGATAATGCAAGCTGGACCTGTGTGCCTGACCCCTGTGCCTGGGACGCTCAGCTCCTCTCTTTGTTCAGGCTGCCATCACTCTCGTGCCCAACGAGACACAGAATAGGAAAGAGGGGCCACGTGGAGCCCAGCATGTGCTCTGAAGCCATTGCTGACTCCTTGAGACCTTACACTTCAGAACCTCCCTGAGCCCAAGCCAGGCTCCTAACCCAAGTTGTATCCACAGAACCACCCAGGAGTATACTTCTGTGGCCCAGCAAATGCTCTGGGACTGCAGCTGGGGAGCACCGGGTGCAGAGGAGTGAAAGGGTTCACCCAGCCTAACTCTACTACTGTCCTCTTTAAGAAATATTTTAAGTGCCCCCACACATACCCAAAAAGATGAGGAGTACCTCTTCTTCAAAGATCAGGTTCTGATGCTGCCCTGGAATCCAGGAGACAGAGAATCTTTGGCTCGAGAGATCTCAAAGCCTGAACGCACCCAGCTGAGCTTCTGTAAAACTAGGGGACTGGACTCATGCCAGAAACAGTCCTCTAAATACCTCTATCCTCCAGCAGCTTATATCCATGGCTGCACGGAGCTCACATCAGAGGCCATGCTGACCAGTAATGCCGGGCCCTCTCAGATGAACACGCCCCACCCGACCTACTGGTGCATTCCAGCAGAGCCAGGACACCAGCTGCTCTCCTGACCACTCCCAGACACTTTCCTCCTCAGTCCAGCTCTGGAACCACACCCGAGAGGCTCCTGACATGTTTAGGAATCATGACACCATCATGAAACTCTAGCCTGTCCCCCAGACTGAGTGTCTTTGATGTCCCTTATTCTAAGCCCTCCCTGCAAGGGACGGTAGGAAAAATCTCGTTTGTGCCACTAAACGCAGTTTTAGTTTGTAAGGATATGCCAAGGTGGAAGCATTTACTCCTCTGCAATTAAAGATGTTATTTATACAGCTAAAAATAACAAAGTTCATAGACACATGGAATAAATGTAATTCGTGGAAGAGGAGAGAGAATCACCTGGCCCAGAGTTGACCCCAAGGGACAAGCGCAGAGTTCACGAAATAAACTTTCCCCAGCCCATTCACATTGGAACCTCCTTGTCCAAAGGCTTTTCAAAATGACTTGTTCCCAAAAAGGTCCTCTTACCACTCAAGCCAACAAATGGGCACAAATCAAGCCTTAGGGTCACCGAGGACCAATCAAACATGGCTGGGATCTGCAGGGTCCCCCTCCGAGAGGCTTGGCGTGAGATATGGAGGGATACAAGTTTGTTTTCACAAAGTACTCAGCTGTCTGTGAGGACTCACAGGCTCCCCCAAAACACTCTTCCCCCAAAACACTCCCCCAAAACACTCCCCCAAAGACGGCATTAAATTTGACACAGGAAATGATCCCAGGAAGTTCCCACTTGGGTAATTCTTACAGCAACCCACAAAAGAAAATTAAGTCAACAGTTTAAAACCTGCACAAAGTAGGGGGCTGGAGAGATGGCACAGTGGTTAAGAGTACTGGCTGCCCTTCCAGAGGTCCTGAGTTTAATTCCCAGCAACCACATGGTGGCTCACAACCGTCTGTAATGGGATCTGATGCCCTCTTCTGGTGTGTCTGGTGACAGCAACTTGTATAAATAATAAATAAATAAAACTTTTGAAAAAAAAAAACTGCACAAAGTTGTCATTCTTCCCTTATTCTGCATATAACAGTCCATGGGTGTTAAGGTCCCTGATTCACGTGAGTTCCATACAAGTTTGCTACAAATATAATTCAGCACCCTCCCAGAGCATTCCACGGCACCCCACACTTTTATTCCTCTGTCTCTGCAGAGCCAGAGGTGTCAGTGGGTGAGCTCATAAGCACAGCATCTCCAGAGGGCACATGGAGTTGGCGTGAGCCCCAGACACTGAGTCATTGGCTCCTAGGACAGCTTTTTATCTGCCCCTCCCTGATTATTCAATATCGCCTTTAAGTGTCTTCATTCCCCGTGCTCTTCGCTTCCTGTGTTTGTTGCACTTGGGAAAGAAGGAATGTTGGGCAGGTGACAGAGAAAGCTGGGCATTTCCAGCCTGACCCTCAAATGCAGCCCAAGACCTTCTCTCCTGGCAGGCGGGTCACTGTACACGGCCCTGCACAAGGAATTGGAGCTGAAAACCAGCAGAATCCAAACCCCAGATGTACAAGGAAAGGAAACCCAACAACCCACAAACAATTGTCCTTTCACTGATAAAGCTTAAGCCTCCCTCCCAGCCCTGCCTAAGCTCTGAGCTAAATGCCTGGTATTTCTCTACACCTCTTCCTCTTTCTAGTCAGCCCTTTGCTCTCTCCATCTTGGATCCTTTGTAAGAACCTCAGACATCAAATCAATTAGCTGATTGAAGAACAAAAAAAGAAAGAAAGAAAGAAAGAAAGAAAGAAAGAAAAAGAAAAAGAAAAATGCAGGAAACCAGTGGGTGCAACCTACCCTGAAGCAATGTCAGATTGTACAATAATAAGTCCCAGAACATAGGGAAATAAAGGAAAATCTTGGGGGTCATGCCTAGAGATGTAGCTCAGTTAGTAGAGCACTTGCCCGGCATTTCTGAAACCCTGGGCTTGATCTCCAGCACAGTATAAAAACCTGGTGACACAAGCTGGTGATTCCAGGAGTCCAGCACTCAGGAGATTTGGAGGCAGGAGAATCAGAAGTTCAAGGTGATCCTTGGCTAGATAGCAAGTTCAAGACCAGCCTGGTAAAAAAGACCACCCCCTTTCAAAGGCAAGGAGGAGAAGGGAAGGGAGGGGAGGGGAAGGGAAGGGAGGGGAGGGATCTTAACTGAGATGAGCATAGAATCCAGTCAAAGACAGGCACAAAGATGGACATCATTTGATTTCTCCTATAGTAAGGAATAGATACAAGTAACTCTTCACTCTGAACTTGGTCCCCACAAGAAAGCAAGTTCAGCGTGCTCTGCAGTTCCCACCCCAACCCCCCAAAAAATCACAGCTGACAGAAGAAGAAAACACTCACCCAAAGGAGAGGAGCCAGCAGAGGAGAAAACTACTGTGGAAGAGTTTCCCAGACACTGGCCCGGGACAGCAGAGCTAATTTCTCCCTGCAGAGAGCCCTGTGCTTCCCCCCATTTATGGCCAGAGGAGGTGCTATATTTAGGCACAGGACTGCCTCTCCTACACCCATACCTGTATCATAAATCACTGGCCTGCTCTCCAGAGGAGAAGCACCAGATGCAAGGGGCCAATCAAACTAGGAAGCAGAGAGTGTTGGTACCAAGTCCCAGGTGCTCTGCTCCTTCACTCCCTGACTAAAGTATCCGGAGCACCAAGACCCAAAGGTGGTGCTATCGGCTATGGACAGGGAAGATAGCAGCCGTGTGTGTGTGTGTGTGTGTGTGTGTGTGTGTGTGTGTGTGTGTGTGTGTGTGTGTTGATTTAAAAGCTACTCTAATCTGCGTGTGACTTTATCTTGGGGAAAATGTATCATATCAGAAGCTGCCTCCCTGAGTAGGGACAGCTCCCTGGGCAAGCTCAGACTTTATTTACGGTCTTCCCCAAACTGCGCTGCATCTGACCTGCGGGGATAACAGCAGGTGTCCATCTTTCACACAGCATGTGTCCAAATATAAATAACACGCACCTGGCACGGTCACGCTGCCAAAGGGAGGAGTCTGGAGGGGCGGCTGCGGCTTGAGGACTCTAGCCAGTCAACCCTGCAGAGCTCTGTGCTGTCTTATGTTGTGTGCAGTAGCAACTACCTATACATGCATCAGATGTGTAAACTATACATGCAAAGTCCCCAGAGGCCTTTAAAGAAATACATGTTTCCACGTTTGCTTATACACACAACCTCATATATATATATATATATGAGACCTCAAAGCTCCACCTCCACAGTGTCCCTCCAACAAGGCCACACCTCCTAATAGGGCCACTTCCCATGGGCCAAGCATATTCAAACCACCTCATAGGGTATTGCTGTGACAGAGTTGGCTATTTTTGGAGGAGGATCACACAGGACGACTTTGGAACTTAGGGCTAAAAGAGCAAGTCAGTGTTAAGAGCTTACTGACCTCTCTGGGGACTTAAAAGATCAATGTAAGAGCGGGGCAGACAATAGAGGCTCAGACTGTGGGGGGGGGGGGGGCCCGGGGACCCTGCCAGGGCAATTTGTGTGGCGTCTTTTGTTAAGAATCCCTAGTGTCTGATCAGCTGAGGCTGAAGAATCCCGCTATAATTAACAAGAGACCAGAATCACTGAAGTGAAACCTTGGCTTTGCTGAAACAATTGTTCCTGGTCAGATGGGGCTAAAAAAAAAAAATCATCTGTGGTTAAGAAGAGACCAGCATCATGGAGGTGACATCTTCTGGGAAGGGTTTCCTCGGGGTCAGTGCACAGAAGCTGTGGTCCACAAGGGGGAAGCTGTACCTCATGCTAGCAGTTGACTGTGGTAATGTCTAAGAGTTCTAAGTCAAAGGTATGAGATCATGGAGAGCGGCTGAGGTTTTAGCACCTTCAGAGGTCAAGGTGTCAGCCTCAGTGGCAGCAACAATTCTAGAATGGAAGGGATTGTGGAGAGAAGTTGAGGCTTAGCACCACACGTCAGGGTCAGAGTCCCTGAAGAAAGCCCAGGAGATGGACTAGTGGGGGTTACAGTAGGAGTCTCCGCATTTTGGAGAAGTCGGTAACATGGGACAACAGTATGGTGGCCCTCCAGTGACCTTGAGCAACTTCTCTACTGAGTCCCAGTAGACAATACCCGGAGGAACCATCAGGGTGATATGGAGAGCTTCCCAACTGATCCAAACATGAAGAATGCATTTCACCCTTTGGTACCAGCTTCAGATAAACCAGGATCATCTCAGCTAGAGTGAGGGTCCTAACCAGTTTATAGACACCTTCCTCCTGCCAGGATTGTAGGCTGTCTACTTGGTCTTAATACAACCTGGGGCAAGGCTTCTCTCAGTGAGTGCTCGAAGTATTGCACCTCTCTGGTCTCTCCTTGGATCCGTCCTCAAGGCTGTGCATTATGTGGGAACAGCTTTCTGTTCACACACGAAGCCTTCTGGCCATGTCCTCCATGGTGGAAGGGACAGGGAGCTTCACAGGCTGCCTTTTAAAGTTCCTATAAATCCCTGTGGTGACCTCATCACTTCCCACAATCCCCACATCCTCACTGTACCCTTGTGTGTGCAGATTTCCCCAAGTGTTGGGCAAATGAATGTCCATGCTCTTTCTACATGTGATGGACTAACTCTGCCCTGCCCCCCGGTATATTTAGGCATGATGCGCTGTGGCTCACATACATGTGGTGCAGCCACAGAAAACATATGGGAACATGACAATGCCCCACACCTACGCAGGGCAATGCTAATTACCTGGGTTCCCATTGCCAACCCCCTGTCCTGTCACATGAGTCTAGCCTTAAAGAACCACAGCTCCACCACCACCCCCATTTACCTTGTGTATACATCAATGCAACACAGTATTCTGTGATACCAGAAGCCTGCTTCCCAGAACACTCCATCTAAGGAGTCTAATTTTCTGGATGCATCCGACTGAGGGAAGAACTCTGCACCGGGACAGAGGAGGCTCCTGATGGGAAGCAGCTGTGTCTTTTCCTGGGAATCGATTCCCTTCTGTTCTGTGTAGGATAAATTCGTCCAAGGTCGGCCTTTGATTCTCTCCCAAAGACTCTGCTGATCCCCGCCACACACACACACACACACACACACACACACTATGGAGTCCCATGATGGAGTGGACCTACCACAGACTATAGCTTAAAAAGCCAAATGGTCAGAGACAAGATGCAGAGAGCAGGACATAGCGTGGGATATTGGCTTCTCCACCAACTTCCCAAGGGAACTCTATCACATTCCCTCATTGCTGAAGCTCACGGCTGGGTTACTGTCATATGCCACCAAAAACCTCCAGTAATTTTATGTTCAAATTCACAACTTATCAAGAGGTCTATAAGAAATGTCCCATTACACATAGAAGAGGGACCAAAATCCAAAGAAAGAATCACAAATATTTCCATCTTAAAAAACCCTGGGCTCTTTAGTTGGTGAACAAAATAAAAAGTCCTGAGGATTTGGGAAGTTAACATATGGCCTCTGCTACCCTCTTCCCCAGATCCACTCCTCCTCTGTTTTCCTTCAGAAAAGCACAGGCCTCCCAGGGATAGCAACTGAACAGGCACAAGAAGTCACAGTAAGACTAGGCACAAAGGGTCATATGAAGATCTGGACGACGCAACCCAGTGGCTCACAGCCATCCATAATGAGATCTGAAGACAGTGACAACGTGCTTACATAGAATACATAAATAAATCTTAAAAAATATAAGAGTTGCCTTGGTCATGGAGTCTCTTCACAGCAATAACGTCCAAACTAAGACACCGTCTATTGACAGATTGATGTCCTTGGATGTGGTGTTAGGACTGAGAGAAGCAGTGAGCACACTCTGACCACACAGCACAAACTGCCCCAGCTTCCAGAGTCTGAATCCATACCGTCTTTATGGCTTGTGTTTCCCACCTCTGTACTATCCCTGTGGGCATGGTGACAGAAAGGGAATCTGTGCCCTTAATCCCCATCGAATGTCACATGTTTCCGTGTGGCCATGGGTGAGATGTGACCCCGTTCTGGGAAACTCTATTTTTCCTAGCTCCTAATCAATCAAGCACAGTCCACAGAAAATGTTTAATAGATGGGGGTCTAGACACACTTGATTCGGTACATATATGCAGTCTTCCTCTTATTCTCATCTCTGTTATCAGGGACTAGTAAGGCAAACGCTTCAATGTGACAGGCTATGCCTCAGATCTTGGGTGAGGGCTCTCCTAAGTCTACAGGCTACCTTCAACACATCCAGAAATGCACGCCACCCCCACTGGAAGTGGGATGGGAAGGCCCAGGTTCTCTCACGCTGAGGATGAGTGGCTCAGACCATACCCAGCCTTTCCCAGTAGGTCGGTCTTCATTTTAAGACAAACTGGGTTTCTACAGCCTAAGGTCACTCACCCTGCCGGTGCACTTGGCCTTCTGCATTACTCAGAGTCTCTGTAATGGAGCCCAAAGGTTTTCCATATTTTGTAGATCAAAACATATCCTAGGAAACCCATCAACAGATCTCAGCAGTGTACCTTGTACCATGTGCGCAATCCTCTGGCACTAACTCCAGCGAATGCAACCCAAGCTACGTGCCGGGGCCACAGCGGCAGAAAGCCCAGAACTCAAAGCAGCAGCAAGAGGCTTTCCCTCGGATTCCAAAGGTCTGTCTTCAGCGGGGCCAAGGGGGAGAGTGTTCTTAGCAGACAGGAAGCCACAGGGGACATGAGGCCTAGTGCGTGATGGAGAGGAACACAGGTGGCTTAGGGTGTGTGTGGAGTTGTCTGGACACCCTTACACTCATACATCAAGCTAGCTCTCGGGGCTGCAGCAAAACATTCCTGCAGAGTTTTAACATGTGAGAGTCGCCGGAATTCAGCAGTACGATAGCACACTCTCTGATGACCTGTCTACACCAGGTGACCAGGATTGCCTGTAGATCACCCTGGCATACACCCATATCTTTGCTCTGACCAATCCATCAATGTCAGGCACGCTGTAGAGTGTCAGTAGGTATATCTTCTATTAAACATAAATGATTGGCTTTTTCGGTGTGGATTTTATGGGCAGGCATCAGCCTTTAGAAACAACTGGCTCTGGCTCCCATTTATTTCTTATAGAGAAGGGCACATGTACATGTTCTTGCTTGTGTATGCATGTGTGCGTACATGTGTGCTTGTGTGCACCGGGAAAACAGGGCGTCTCAGCATCTTAGTCAATCATTCTTCACCTCTTGAGGGGTTTTGGGTTTGTGTGTGTGTGTGTGTATGCATGTGCAGGTGTATGTATGTGTGTGTGCGGGTGTGTATGTGTGCGTGTGTGCCTATGTATGTGTGTGTTGTATATATGGGCCCCTGTTTGCCTCTGTCTGTGTGTGTGTGTGTGTGTGCATGTGCGGGTGTATGTATGTGTGTGTGCGGGTGTGTATGTGTGCATGTGCATGTGTGCCTATGTATGTGTGTGTTGTATATATGGGCCCCTGTTTGCCTCTGTGTGTGTGTGCACACTCGTGTGTGTGTGTGTGTGTGTGTGTGTGTGTGTGCATGCCTGTGTGTGCATGTATATGTGCATGCATGTATGTATGTGCCTGTGTTTGCCTCTGTGTGTGTGTGCGTGTGTGTATGTATATGTGTGTGTTTGTGTGTGTGTGTGTGTTTTGAGTTAGGGTCTCTCACTGATCCTGGGAGTCCATTCATTCAGCTATACTGATTAACCAACGAGCTCTTGTGATCTGCCTGTCCCCTGTCCCCACGCCCCGCACTGGACTTACAAGAGTGTGCCACAGCATCCGGCTTGTATGCTAGGATCTAAACCGGGGACCTCCTGCTTGTGTGGCAAGTACATTACTGACTGAGCCATTTCTAGCCCCAGGGGGTTTATTTCTAAAGTGGATTCAGTGAGCCAGGCTAAGGCAGGAGGCGGCTAGGTTTAGATAAAGAGCTCCAAGCTGGAATCCAGGGCGCAGGCTTGGGCTAGTTCTGTTTGCTAATCTCTTCTTGGAGCTGCATGCCTATTGAGAATATCCCTTCAGCTGCTCCAGGCCTTGATTTCCTCATTGGCACCGTGGGAATCAGATTAGACGCTCCTAGTTTAAGCCCCAAGAGGCTCCAGGCTCAGTCCCCAATGCTCATGCTCTGAGCTCGCTCCACAGGACTGCGTGGCCAGCTGCCCAGCCCACGACTGGCTCCAGGAAACAGTACCGAAGGCTCGGACAAGCCATGCCAACGAGGATTCCATTCTGAAAATGCTCAGAGGCTCAAAGATTAGCAGCGCTGCGCCATGCCACGTGTTTACAAGAACAGTGACTGCAATAAAATAAAAGTGGCTGTAGCACAGGAGTCCGTGCTGCTGGCCCTGCCTAGCCTGGCAAGGCTGGCAGCAAACAGTGTGCCCATCGGACTGAAAGAGGGCTGACAGGGTGAGAACTGACACAGGCTGAACCACGGCGGTTAGCAGAACTCATACTGCAGTGATCCACGAGACCGGAAAGGTTTGTAACAAGCCAGGGGATGATGGTGTTATGCAGAACAAGGATCTAAATGATAATCTACTACTTCTGATTTTTAAACCTTTGTGATGGAGCCTTCTGGGAGAGCGGGGAGGTGTGCAAAGCCAGGCTATGGTCAAGGTCTGGGCTACCACCTAGTATGGAGCTGGGACAGAACTCCAGCTCAGGAGGCTAAGGTGAATGAGCGAGTGTGAGCGAGTGTGAGCAGTACACACACACACACACACACACACACACACACGTGTGAGCCCAGAGGACTGAGTATCTTTCAGGGGCCCATGTAGCTTCCACAATATACAGTTGGCAACAGGGATAGGAAGTTGCCAGTCTTTTAAACATTGTAAATAACAAACAGACACATAAAGAGCAACTGGAGCCTGCTGTGGTGGGGCAGGACTATCCTCTCAGGCCTTGAAAGATGGAGGCAAGAGGATCAAGAGTTCAAGGCTGTCCTCAGGTTCACATTGAGTTCAAAACCAGCCCAATCCCCATGGACCATGTCTCTAAAGAACAACTAAATAAACAGCTGTGTTCACTCTGAAGTCCCTGCCTAACGCTAAACTCCATGTTTACAAAGCCAGACTGCCCTTGCCTGCTTCTCTGGGCTTCCTGGGTAGGTGCTGCTGGTCTACAGAAGCCTTAAGATCAGGTCCTTAGCAGCCTCAACTGCTCCATAGTCTCCGGGCACAACTAAGAAGCAGTCAGTAGGAAAGGCAGCATGACGGGAGATTCCCCTCTTAGGGTTAAACCACTCTGAAGGTGAATATATACCATCCTCCCCCTTAGCTCAGCATCTAATGAAGCCAGTCAACACCTGAGGGGGCCTTTCTCCGGGACAGGCCCATTCTCAGATATGGGCCCAGGGAGCCCTGCTTCCTATCTCAGTGTAAAGCAACTGTTGTTGGCCCCCAGGGACCCTGCAGCCGCCTGTATGAATGCCTGCTGATTTACTTGCGCCTGCTGTTGCTACACCTGGAGCCCACAGGCTATGGGCAAGTGGACAGGCAAGGCTACAATAGTGCCAAGAAAATGAATGTGTGTCAGGGCTGGGGTTAATATCCCAAGCTGCCGGATCGGTGACCCTGGGTAACAGGCAGGTGCTGTTTTCTAACCAAAAGGGTGAGCATGCCGTGGAGAGCTGAGCCATCTCTCAAGTCTCCCTCTCTCCCCAAATCTGTCATAATTAGGGTGTTGAATGGTTGACCATCCACCTCAGAGCCACGCTGAGACTGAAAAGAGTGACTGTTAATAACCAATGCACGCCCAGAGATCCAGACAGCTGGTGCCCTGGCCACAGCCAGCTAGCTGATCTGCACAGCAGACACACCTACAGATGTATGTTTAACCTCACACCTGTGGCTCACCATGGTTGTCAGATTGATTGGTAGAGAGCCAACAAAGAGGCGTGCCTCTGTGTGTGTGTGTGTCTGTCTGTCTGTCTGTGTGTGTGTGTGTGTGTGTGTGTGTGTTCAAGAAGGTTTCATTGAGGTGGGGTGTCCCACCACAAATATGGGAGTGCTATTCCGTGGACTGGGGTTCTAGACTGTGTTCATCTCCATCTGTTTTCTCACTGCAGATGCATGACCAGATACGCCTCAGGCTCTTGCCTGGAAACCTCGGGTCCACTATGTATCCTCTCAAATTGTAACTATGTACCCACTCAAGGAAGCTCTCCCTCCCTTAGCGATTTGTTGGGCATTTTAATTCACCAACAAGGAACTAACATACTTATTAACTCCCAGCAATTGAGCAAATTATTTTCAAAAATCATAAATGATCCTAGCACACCCCAAAGAGCCCTTCTCTCCCTCTTTGCCCTTTGCTGCAATATCAGCTCTGTCCACAAGAGGGTGCACCAGGCCACTAGAAATCTCTTTTTCCCTGAGTTCTTCCCTAGCTGTGAGCTTTCTAAGAGCTCTACAATAGTGTGCAAAAGGAAAAAAAATTCTGGAACTTTAGTGTTATTACTCATAATCCTTTTTAACGTGGAATACATTTTCATTACCCCTGACCCCGGGACTGGCAAGTCATAGTAATTGTGTCTAACACACCCTGGGGCGTGATAAGCAACATTGTTTCTATGATTTTTAGAGGGCTATACAAAGAAAACCAAGAAAAACCTTAGAAATTTTTTTCTAGTGGTCCATATGAGTTTCCCAGTTTGTCTATGTGTTTATCCCAGATGCAGAGGAGTTTTTCATTACATGAGTAGCTTGTTTTCTATGGGCAAAAAGAATTTGGGGTGGTATAGGGAGTGTGGGCCTAGTATTGGGATGTAACTCCTCCAGGGAACACAGGGGCTCTTAAAGCCAATAGAAAGTCTTCATTTGCCAGCAGACCCAACTCACGTAGCCCTGAGTCCTACAGTTGTCAGTGTACACAAAAATGACATCCTGACTGACAAGCTTTGGTTAGCAAGAAAACAAGAAACGCCAAAAAGCAAGGTTGGTATATTTAGGAACTTTCCCAGGTCCTGAACTATGTGCTGGAGTGGGTTTTTGATGAATTTGGTCTTAGTTCCCACTCTGGAAGATGTTGGGGCCTATGTGATGGGTTTTAAGGTTATAATAATGTCCCTAACATGACGTCAGATGTACTAAGGACTTAGGGTCTACTAAGCTCTGGGGGCCTGTTACAGTAAGAGATGATCTACAAATACTCAGGCCTGCATTGTCACTCTTAAATGAGCCCCAAAGTCACTTCAATATGAGATGTTCCCAGCCCTGTCCTATAAAGTATTCCTTACTATGATAGGAGCCTAGACTTATACTATGTCTACTCTGATATCTGTGTGTTCGGGAGGGGGGGGCGGGGGGGATACTTCATACACACTTTAAAACCCGTTCAGCACCCTGCATCTGATGTGAGCTTGTCCCGCGACAGGACTGCAGAGTTAGGAAGCCGTGGAACCACGTGGGCTGTGGAGGTCCACCTAGACAGTGAGAGCCAGCTACAGAGAAAGTGAGAAGCCAACGGTGCTTTCAAGGATCAGTCTTGCTCTGTGTGAACTTAGAGCTGGGAACAAAGGCCTCTAAACCCTTGGAAACCATGGCGAAAGAATGCAGTGCTGGCCCTGGGAACAAACATAAATTCCAGGTTCTAATAGAAGGAAGGTATCTAGGAGATGACGTCTTCTTTGTTGAAGCCAGCAGTTCCACGCTCTGTCGACACACCCCTGTGCGAAGCCATGCTAGGAACACCATGAACTACAAATTCAGGGTGAGCTCAAGCCTGCTGTTAAGAAACAACCAAAGCAACTAGAACCACTGTCACTAGACTTCCCCAGAAGCAGAATTCTGTGCTGAATTAGTTGACCCATACCTATGAGCACTACTTAAATACTAATACATTTTTATCTGGTCACTGCTCATGTGATGTGCTCGTAAAATCTACTCATCTCTTGTGTATAAGCCCAGAGAGACAACGTGATTCTAAAGATGGTAAAGTACTACCCATTACTGCAGACATGGAAACTAACCCACACTGAACCAGTAGCATCCTCACCTGCAGCTCCTGGAAACTCCAGTCTACCAGGTTCAGCCTCTAGGATGCCCCACAGAGACATGTCTCAGCCTACACTGAACCAAGATGTGAACAAATCCTTAGCTTTCTCCACATCCTGCAGCACCTGGGCTCTGTACTGTGCCATAAACGATGGTTGCAATTTGCAAACAGGCTCATCATAAGGAAAGGCTGCACAGGTAGACCAGTGGCAAGGATAACACACTTGGTGTTCTTGACCTAAATATAATCAGACAGGCAGACAGACATACAGACTGACTGTCTTCAGGACACTGATATTGGGAGTTGAATGGGCTGTTACAGGAACAGGTATACCCCAGAAAGTCATGACTGTGGGCAAGGGAGAATTTCTATAAACAAGATGAATTATGTCTAGCATCTTGAAACCATTCTCCTTGGCCACAGAATAATAAGAAAAATGCCACCCAAGGCTGAGTGGGCGGTTTGGGGTGGGGCGGTCAACATCCTGAAAGGGTTTTCTAGACAAAACCAATGCGATAGTTTTACATCTTGGTGAATACAAAGTCAAAGCAAACGCCAGCGTGAAATGAAGAAGATGTATTACCTGTAGCAGGAAAGAAAGGACAGGCAGCGATTTCCAAAGCATCTGATGCCTTCCTTGGAGAAAGTGCCTGGAGCTGTTTGGGAGGCCAGCACACATGCACTATAGAGGTGGGCACGTCCTGAGCATGCGCAAATCAAGGTTATCTTTGAGAAAGAAAGATGGTCGATGTATTTCTGGGCATGCTCTGATTTTTAGATATGGCAGAGCTATTTAGCATGCTGAGCATGTGACATAAAACTTCTAAAGGCTGAGTTAATATAGGAGTTTGCCTGTGATGGGGCCTGCTTCACAGCTTGTCTCTGCTGCTTAAAGTTTTCTGTGATCTGATCACCAGTCCAGTGTCAGATTGATCATATATATATATATATATATACATATACATATACATATACATATACATATACATATACATATACATATATGTGTGTGTATGTGTGTGTATATATATGTGTGTATATATGTGTGTAAATATATGTGTGTGTATATATATGTGTGTGTATATATATTTGTGTGTATATATGTGTGTATATATATATGTGTGTATATATGTGTGTGTATATATATGTGTGTGTATATATATGTGTATTTATATGTGTATATATGTGTGTGTATTTATGTGTGTATATATATGTGTGTGTATATATGTGTGTGTATATATGTGTGTGCATATATGTGTGTATATATGTGTGTGTATATATATGTGTGTATGTATATATGTGTGTGTACATATGTGTATATATATATGTGTGTGTATATATGTGTGTGTATATATGTGTGTATATATGTGTGTGTATGTATATATATGTGTGTGTGCATATATGTGTGTATATGTGTGTGTGCATATATATATGTGTGTGTGTATATGTGTGTGTATACATATGTGTATATATATATATGTGTGTGTGTGTATATATACACACACACACACCACACATACATCATCATGGCCTGCACTGTGTTGAAAAAAAATACACGTCATGTTATTTGGCCAGCATTTACTGTGCATACATACTTGTAAAATGTACCTAAAATATTCTGAAAGGCTGAAGAGAGGGCTCATTGGATAAATCACTTGCCACATAGTCTGAGGCTCTAAGTTCAAATCCTCTCAACTTACCTAAGCTGGGCACGGCAGCAATGGGCTGCAAGTCAAGTGCCCCTCCGGGTGGGAGCAGAAACAGGAGACACCATGGAAGCTTGTAGCCGACTAAGCCGCAACATACAGAGTGATAAACAATAGCAAAAAAAGAGGCCCTGTCTCAAACGAGGAGGAAAGCAAGAAACAAAACCCGAGGGTACCCCCATCAAATTCACATGCACACTGTGGCACACACAGACACGAGTACATACACACTCACAGAAACACTCGCATGCGCGCGCACAGTCAAAAGAACTGCAAATATGGCATTATGATTTTCATTTGTTCTTAGTAACTTCATTGTTGTTTAATATACTTGTCTCTGTTTCAATATCCTGAAATCTCTTCATGTTTGCCCTAAAGGATGCAGTGCGCTGTAATCACCAGCAGGCGGCGGTGTTGGACTTAAAGAAGCACCACACAGCCTTAGGACTGAGATCTCCAACAGCTGTGGAAAATCCACAGCCTGTTACATCATTGCAGACACCGCAAAACCATTTGTGAGCATTTGGTGCCACCTGCCTGCTTTACAGTCGAGAATCCACAGAACTTGCAGAGCCGTTCTAACTTGGACCCAAACTGGAGAAAACAAAACGCCATGGGAAACTACAAAAGCTTTCCGAATGTATGTCCGTGGCCCCAAGGCCGTAGCGCAGAGGCCCTAACCCAGGTGCCCCAAGGCAGAGGCCCTATCTCAGGTGTCTGTGCCCCCACCACCTGCTGCAGAGGCCCTATCCCAGGTGTCTGGGTCCCCAACACCTGCTGCAGAGGCCCTATCCCAGGTGTCTGGGTCCCCAACACCTGCTGCAGAGACCCTAACCCATGCGTGTGCATCCCCAACACCTGCTGCAGAGTCCCAAACTCAGGAGTGTGCACCCCCAAAGCCAGATACAGGGGCCCTAACCCAGGAATCTGCCCCCCCAAAGCCTGCTGCAGAGACCCTAATCCAAGCGTGTTCATCCCCAGAGCCCGGGGAAGATGTCCTAAGCCAGGAGTCTGCGCCCCCGGAGCCAGGGGCAGATGCCCGAAGCCGGGACTCTGTGCTCCCAAAGCTGGGCGCAGAGGCGTTAACCCATCTGTCTACGCCCCAAAGCCAGATACAGAGGCCCAAACCCAAGAGCGTGCACCCCCAAAGCCGGAAAAAGAGGCCAAAACCCAGGAGCGTGCACCCCCAAAGCCGGAAAAAGAGGCCCAAATCCAGGAGCGTGCACCCTCGAAGCAGGGTTCAGAGGACCAAACCAAGGAGTGTGCACCCCCGAAGTGTTGTATAGAGACCCTAATCCAGGAGTGTACATCCCCGAAGTGTTGTACAGCGGTCCAAAGCCAGGCGTGTGCATCCCCGAAGTGTTGTACAGAGGTCCAAAGCCAGGCGTGTGCATCCCCGAAGTGTTGTACAGAGGTCCAAAGCCCGGCGTGTGTATCCCCGAAGCGGAGTACAGATGCCCAAAGCCCGGCGGGTGTATCCCCGAAGCGGAGTACAGATGCCCAAAACCAGGCATGTGCATCCCCGAAGCGGAGTACAGAGGCCCAAAACCAGGCATGTGCATCCCCGAAGCGGAGTACAGATGCCCAAAACCAGGCATGTGTATCCCCGAAGCGGAGTACAGAGGGCCAGACCTAGGAGAGTGCACCCCGCAAAGCAGAAACCAGAGGCTAGGTGCTGTACCTGGAAAGGGTCTTAGACTGCTGAGAGTGGGTGTTCCGGGTGGTCCAGGGTAGAGTGGAATGTGGGCTGTACGGTCCATTATCGGCACTACAATAATCTGTGTGTGATGCTCCATTGTGGCAACCTGAGGAGGTATCTGGGACAAGTTACCAGCAAGTCAGCATGGGCACAGGCTGTGGAGACACTGTGTGGCAAAACGCACTTAGCAGGTGAAATAAACTGCATTTTAGACAGCCTGCCAGCGGGTCCTGGTATGCTTTGACCTCCTGGGGGTTGCGCGGTGGGTGGGCGCCTGGGTGCCACACGCAACTCCCTGTGAGAGGCTCAGGATGAAGGCAGTGGCGAGAAGACAGCTCCGTAAGGCACAGGGGTGATGTAGAAGATGTGGGAGAGGGGTCCTTGCTCTCTCAGTGCCAGCCCACATTTTCCTCAGACACTCTCGGACCCATGAAGTAGAGTAGAACAACTCTGTGCGCGCTGTTCAGGGTATGTTGAGACTCTGTCTCTTGTTAAGCTTGTTAGCCTCCTCTACCCAAGAATATGCAACCAAAGTCAGTGTCAGGAGACCCCGACACAAGTACCCTGCAGGGTCAGGGTAGCACCGCCCCTGGCTTCTCTCTTCTCCCTCAGCAGCACTGTGTAGAACAAACCTCAAAATGGCTCCTTCTCTGCCACAACTGCGGACTTTAACACTCACAGTTCCCTGTGGGGCTTTCCTCTTCATCCATCCACGACACGTAAACCACCAGGGTTGTGGTACCCACCCCATGCTCAGGTGAGGTTGTGAGACAACAAGATCCCCAAGGGCCGCCCCCACCCCCACCCCCACCCCCTATGGAGCTGCTATGGCTTGGATATGGAATGTTGAAGGCTTTGCCCCCAGTGGGTAAGTCAAGTCACCAGAGGTGACTCCAGGCTGCAGTCTTGGGCCCCTAAAGCCAAGCGAGCACGTGGTAAAGTATTCGTGGTCAGGCTCAGTGTTGATCAGTTTTCTGACAAAGGTTTCAGACATTGAGTTCTCTGGAGCACGAGATTGTGTGAACTACGTGGTGCCTATAGAACGGCCAGGAGCTGTGATTGGATCATGAAGGTGAACGTGAAGGAGATGCTTGGGTGCGGGTTGTGTGTGTTGGGGGCAGGGGGGGAATTGGTCCTATCTGTGGGGCACGGGATGTCCTCATTTGGAGGACTGTGGTGGTATCCTAAGGAAGAAGACAAAGCCAAGTCCTAGTGCCTCAAATGAAACCTACCTGGAATCTGAGAGGAAGGGCTCCACACCTAAGAGAGACAGAGCTCAACGCTACAATGAAAAGCACATGGCCAACCTTGGTACCCAAAGGTGAACTTACCTGGTTCTCTTGGCCTGGTTCCCTCCCATGTTTGCCAGCAGAGGATTGGGTGCTGCAGGGTGGGGTATGAGTGACAAGGAAGATGAAGACCAGAGGAGTAGTTGGAGACTCTGAGTAAAGGGTCCAGCAGCTGGACAAAGCGGGCCAGGCACAGCATCCGGACATGTGGGTACCACTGTGTCTGATGGGCAGCGTTACAGAGAAAGGCTTCGTGATGCTCTCCTGCACTGCACTACTGGAAGGGCAGGAAGGATCGGAATCAGCCGTGCCTTGAGAAGAGGTAGGGAGGTGCCTTATCTGAAACCACGGCTCTGACCTTGCAAGGGATGGTAGATTTCAGAAGTGGAGGTTATAACAGGTTGGGGGAATTGTGGGGCCTTTGACCCAGAGTTCCTAAGAAGCATGGAAGTGCAGCTCCCTGGTCCCCTCTCTGTGATTGTTTCTCCATACCTCCTGGACCTCAGGGGTGGGGGATGGGGCTCTTGTCCTTGAGTGGTCACAGCAGATGCTCAAGACACGACTTTTACCTCAGCCACCACCACCTGAGGCATCTTGGGAAACTCTGGTCCAAGCCAGGCAAGCCTCAGTGAACTTCAGATGACCCTGCTCACGGGAGCAGCTTGCCAGTGCATGATTGGTGACATCCCAGGCTTGTGATTGGTCCTTACATGAGTCTTTGTCTGTCTTTTTGTGTTTTTTGAGAAAGGGTTGTTCTGTATAACAGCCCTGGCTGTCCTGGAACTCACCCTGTAGACCAGGTTGGCCCTGAACTCACAGAGATCTGCCTCTGCCTCCCAAGTTTTGGGATTAAAGGCATGTGATGCCACCCAGCTCTTAAATGAGTCTAAAGAGCGGTGTGGTGGAAACTATGCACGTCCGAGTCTGAGGCTGCTGGAATCACAGCTAAGCAGAACTTTACTGCCTTCCCCCTTTCCGATGAACAGATGATTTCTCAGCGTAGACAGATTCAGCTAGGGGGCACGTGTGTCCTATATAATCCTACCCCTGTGTAGGGTCAGTAAAGGCCTCTCCTCAGTGGTCCATTGTTACCTGCTCATCTCTTTAGAGTGGGCTGAGCTGGTGAAACTCTGGGCTCCCAGTTCCAGGCACCCAGGAATAGCAGCTAGAAGGTCACTGGAGAGAGCCCCGAGGCTGTATGCCTTCAGTTCACTCCCCCAGGAGGCAGCTGAAGGCTTCCAGAAAGACAGCAGAGACTGTAGGGACTACAGCCCAAGGTGAGTGCGCAGAGATCCCGGGAGAACCGCAGCCTGTGAACAGCAGAGCACCAGGGAGCTTCCAAGGGTTGAGAGCCGTGAAGTCTGCAGCCTGGAGCAAAACCTGCTACCCGGCACCAAAGCTGGAGTACCACACACCATTGTGGAAAGCCTAACGCTCGCTCTGACGGGCCCTAGCTTGGAAAACTCGGAGCTGTAAGCTAGGGCCAAGGGCTCAGTGTCGTCGGCACTCTGGAAGCCTCTGCAGTCTACTGCATCTGAATAAAGCAGATGGACCCAGCTGTGGCTGTCTCAGGCTGAGCGGGGCTCCAGGCAGACACAGTCCTAGCCCTGGCTGCTCTCCCGCCTGCATCCCACACGCTTGGGTTCCCCCTCTCCTCTCCCATATTCAGTGACTGGTGTAAATTATGACTTGCCATTTGTCCATCCATCTCAGAACCCAGACCTCTGATGGAAAAGCATTTGGACTGGACTGAGGAAATTATCAGTGATGGAGACAGAGAGACAGAGAGAGACAGAGAAAGAGAGAGACAGAGACAGACACAGAGAGAGACACAGATAGACAGACAGACAGACTTGGAGAAAGAGAGGGACTAGGAGAGAGAGTTTAAAGACAGACCAATGAATCATCAGAGACAAAGACAAAGACCATAGAGGAGCTGGCAAGAGACATCTGGTTCTTAGGATAAGATCTGTGAAAGACCAAGGATCTGGCTATCGATGCACTCGGTCTTGGCTTCTCCTGAACAGGACTCCCAACAACTCCGGGAGCCCCTAACTGGTCGTTCATGGCAGATCATTCCCTTTCTCCATGAGGGCTTTCTGGAACAACAGACGCCACTAAGGCTCTCAGTCTGCTCCCAGTGACATCCGGCCAGAGCAGGGGAAATCCGATTGGAGGATCAGGCAGAGAAAGAGCATTTGTCCACCCAGCAGCCTCCACTGTCCTCCCGCGGCACAGGACAATGGGCACTTCTCTGCCGATTTTCAGTTCTCAGTTGGACAGAGGGTAAACTGTGGCAGGCAAGACCTACCAAAGAAAGTGGCTTGTGTACAGAGTGTGCCCGGGGCTCAGTGATGTCATGCTAAACCCTGGTAGGAAAGGAACTGGGAGCATAAGCGGGCGTGGGAGTGGTGGGGGTGGTGGGGGTGGTGGGGTGGGGGTGGGGCAACAGGAAAAGTACAAGGAGGAAGCAGATTTCCACAGACTGAGCTGCCTTCAGGTCATGGGCCCTGGACCAGCCACCGCTGGGGTTGGGGTAGTCACTCCAGGATGTTGAGGCCTACACTGTCCTGCACACACCTGGCTTGCTGTTGCTGCCAACCCATGAAGTAAATTCCCACACTGGGCTCCAGAGCACTGGTGGGGAGTGGGGTGTAAAATCCAAGGTCTCAAGGCCCAAGGTCTGTATCACACCAAGAAGCTTACTGGAAATCTGGGCGTGGTGGCGTGCACCTTTGATCCCAGCACTTGGGAGGTAGAGGCGGAAGCCAGTGGATTTCCATGTTCAAGGCTAGCCTGGTCTGCAGAACAAGTTCCAGGGGCAGCCTGGGATACCACAAAGAAACCTTGTCTCAAGGGTGTGCTGACAGGGGCTTTTCCCCTATAAGAGTCAAAGGTCAAGCAGCATTTTAAGTATAAATGTTCTGAGTAGCAGGAGGGTGAGTATTCAGCTCTTGACCTCATAGATCCCAGGAAGGCCTTTGAAAGGAGCAGTGGGTTGTTTTTTTTTCCTGGTGGTTGTTAAGTTCACAAACTTACTGCTCCCTCCATATTTTAGATAATAAGTATGCAATGAAAGCAAAATAGAACAGTCCCATAAGGCTGTACAACCAAGATTAATATGGAATTCATGGACAAACAGATAGACTCAGGGATGTCTGACCAGTCAGGGTACCCCAGGGTAGCTATGAATACAGCTCAACACAAAACAGTAAACTCACTAAAAGGTTGATCACCCGCCACCCTTTTAGAGTCTTTATTTTTAATATTTGTTATTGTTTCCTATTTGTATCCCCTGTATGTACTGGTGGTGGGCACATTAGAGGTCAGAGGGCATTACGAATCATGGGGCTGATTCTCTCCTTCATGTGGCTTCCAGGGACTGGCTCTGCAAGTTCTCCAGCCTTTCATCACAGAGCAGCAAGTGCCGTACCCTGAGTCATTCCGCCACCTTATTTTTGTTTTTTGAAACACAGCCTCTCACTGAGAGAGCACATCAGCTCTGTGGCTACCGATGAACTCCGGGACCCTCCTGGTTTCCTTCCTCTTCTCATCAGTGTGATGGCAGGCTCGCCCCACTGCAGCCGGCTTTTACACGGGGGTGGGGGTGGGGTGGAGATCATGCTCCTGTGGCGAGCACTTTATTGACTAAGCTGTCTGTCCGGCCTGTAATCAATTTTCAAACCTCAACTGTGCAGTTCTTGAGGGTAAACTTTGAAGGTGACAGCCTATCATAATGTCAGGAGGTTGGGCATATCTGATTGTTCATCTCACGGATCTCGGCTTTGTCCAGGTGAGCCCGATATTCTGCCTCAAGGTTTCCTCAGGTTTGAGTAATTGTCTTCCCTCATCTGGAGGGTGAGGAGGTTCAGAGGTCTTGACAAGAGCATGGGGGTTTGAAGGCAAAAATCCCAAAATCCTTTTTTTTTTTTTTTTTTTTTGGTTTGTTGAGACAGGGTTTCTCTGTGTATCCCTGGCTATCCTGGAACTCACTCTGTAGAACAGGCTGGCTTCAGACTCAGAAATCTGCCTGCCTCTGCTTCCCAAGTGCTGGGATTAAAGGTTTGTGTCACCACTGCCAGGCAAATGTGTAGCCCAGGCTGGCCTCGAACTTGTGATCCTCCTGCCTCTGCCTCCTTCAGTAAATCCTTCTGGCATGCGCCACCACTACTGACTTGAAGGAAAAATAAAAGAGAGGGTTAGCCATCTGCATTAAGTGGTGTCGTAAGTCCAGGAATCTCTGTGACAATTCTTTACAAGAATACATCTCATATTATGCAGTCAGTGACTACATAATAGTTGCGTGTGCATTTGATTTCTAGGCTACCGTACTCCTGTGTTAGGATGGAGTCTCTGCACTCAGTGTCTGTGGGCAGCTCACTGCACAGCTGTAGTGTCTGAGCAGAAGCTGGCCCTCCCTGTCCATGACCTCTTAGGTGTCATTAGGTCTGGACCTGACCTGGTCGCCTGAATTCTCAATGTCACCTCCTCTGTTCATCCCTTGCCTGGAGCCTGCACTTCACTGGAGCATCTGTCACAGCCTTGTTTGGGTCATGCACTGGGACGTGGTTTTACATACACTATAGTAAAAGAGCACACAGCTGCTAAGATGCTCAGCTGGTAAGGGCACTTGCTGCCAAGCCTGCCAACCTGAGTCTATGCCCTTGGTACTCACATGGTGGAAGAAGAGGACTGGCTCCCACAAGCTCTCCCCGGCACACACACGCACAGTGTGGCACACAGGTGAGCCTCAGCTCACACAATAACATTTTCTAAAGAGCACATGTAGAAGCTTCTTATACGAAATACATTATCTCCTTTTACAAGAGAGCTTCCAACTTATGAGGAGCTTACACAGCGCTAGTAACAAATGTTAAATATTTAACTGTTTAAAAAGTAACCCCCAAATAAGAAACTATCAGGGAAAGACAGAATAGATTTAAGGAAAGAAGAAAAAGAAAAAGAGGAGGAGGAAGATGAAGAAGAGGAGGAGGAGAACAAGAACAAGAAGGATAAGAACAAGAAGAATAAAAAAGAAAAGAAAAGAGAAAGAGAAAGAAAGATGAAGGAAGGAAGAGAGAGAGAGAGAGAGAGAGAGAGAGAGAAAGAGAGAGAGAGAGAGAGAGACTGACTACCGGGGGCTGGAGAGATTGGCACAACAATTAAAAACACCTGTTGCTATTCCAGAGGACCTCGGTTTGATTCCTAGCACCCACTAGAGGCTTGAAAACATGCCTAAATCTAGTTCCAAAAGATCCTATGGCCTCTTCTGACTTCCATGGCCCCTGTCATGCACCATGCATGTGATGCACAAATATATGTGCAGGCAAAACACTCATAATATGAAAAACATTTCATTTAAAATAGAAAATGGAAAGAGCTAGCTACTACTCAGTAAAAGATAGCATTCAAAAATGATAGTTGGCCAATGAAGGCGTTTTTTTGTTTTTGTTTTTGAATCTCTAAAATAAAGAGTTAGTCTTTGAAACCCACAGGAAACCTTGCCTGAGCAGAAAACCTTCATGAGACACATACAGAGATGTGCCAGGGCAAGTCACACAGGGACAGGGGCGCTGTATGGGAACAGAAATACTGTGCTGTTTTCCTGAGGGAGACAGGGAACCAGGTATGGGAGGGTGGTGTTCAAATCTCAGTGCCCTGTGGGCGGGTGCACGCCACACAGTGTTTAGAGATGGTATTCCACAGTACACTTAGTTGCTTCATATTGCAGCTCACATGAACGGAGAAGAAGGTTTGCCCAGGTCCTAGGACAATTTGTATCACATTATCTACAACACATATGCATATGCACACGAGACATGCATACACAGATGAATATAAACACATACATGCATGCACACACATACACACATGGACACACAGGCATGCAAACACATACACATACATCCTGGGGAACCCATGCAAAGACAGGTGGGCAGGTAGGGAGTGCCCATGTGCCCCCCAGCTTCTTACAGGCTGTCTTAGGTGGTGAGGATAAGAGGCCTGGCCTCGGTGTCATCAGCCACCGTGAGTGCTCCCACACACATCAACAGCAGCTGCTGAAACCCATGCACAGGTGTATGCGGCCTACCCCTCAGAGACACGCTTGCCATGGGATTCCTCAGCCCCTCTAGAGAGACATATCTCCTCTCACTAAATTTGATACCACCTCAACTCAAATGCACAGGACTAGGAGCTGAGTAGGATGTGGGCAGTGACCAGTGATCAGATAGTTGTCATCCTCCCCACCCCACCCCCGTGTGTGTACGCTCGCGCACATGCGTGTGCTCATGTTTACCGTGTTTAGAAATGTATGTACCTACATGCTCAAGCACTCGGAGGGCAGAGGACAACCACAGTTGAACTCAAAGCAAAGCCATGACTGAGTGTCCTCGGGCACTATCTAACTTGATCGTTTGAGACAGTGTTTCTCACCAGCCTGGAACTCACCAACTAGGCTAGGCTGGCTAGCCACAAGCCCCAGAGATCTGCCTGTCTCTGCCTTCCAGTTTCTTGGATTATAAGCACACACTGCCACGCCTGGTTCTCTTAGGTGCAGTCTGCTAATGGAACCACCATCTTGGCCCTGTGTTAGCAAGGTGAGTACCTAGCCATCGCCTAAGCACCCAAACGCCATCTTAAATGTAAGAAGCGTGAAACGGGTACAGGGAGTTAAGAGCAACTCATTGTGTTTCAACCATCCTGATATAAGTAGTAAGGAACAATGTGCTGGAGTCCAGGCTCATGGGCTGCACACACCTGGAACCTTACTTTCAGAATTCTGTCTTTTAACACTCTGAAACTCCAGACCCTGAGGCAAACACATAGAGGGACTGCAAAGCCCCAGCAGAATCTGCATGTCCCCTCCATCACATTCACACGTGTCCCCGAGAGCAAGTGTGATCGCCTAGACACCAAGACCTTCACCCCTCTCTAGTAAGAGGGCTCCAGCCATACTCCAGCCCCTCCTTGGGATCCACTCCTCCTGCTGTTAGGAGGGGATAGCGAGGCCCTCCCTCCATGCTAGACTAAACTTGTCTTCTACCTCTCCAAAGACCATGCTTTGTGACTGAGGATGTGGGCTTCCCTTCTCAGGGGCCCCTGCCCAGGGCTGGCTAAGCTCACCTGCTTCAGCTGCCTTCGTGACTTCTTCCTGTCCAGTCTCTGGAAGCAATATCCATGCATTGGGGTGTCCCAAATACATCGGAGTCATCTGCGATTCCCCAGGTGTTGAGGTTCTGTAAGTTGCTATGCATCGTGATACTATATACACAAAGGTCTAGACCTACAAGTGACATCACATTTACAAGCTTTTTGTTGTGCAAATCTTGTTCCTTGATTTTAAACTATTGGTTAAATTAAATTGGCTACAGCCAATTACCAGAGGGATTAGAGGTAGGTGGAGGAAGAGGAAGGAGAGGAGAGGAGGAAGCCACCATGAGGGGAGATGGACCATGAGCACATGGCCAGGAGAAACAGCAAGTGTCTGGGATACATCGCTGAGGAGGTAGCCAGGCCAGCGGTTAGAAAGTAGATTAGAGGTTACTCCACCCCCTGTAATTGTCAAAGCCACATAAAATAACCATAGTCTGAGTCTCATGTAGTCATAAGCTAGTCGGAGATAAGCTTACATGGACTGAACCATATCCAGGTCCCATGCTTGGCTGAGTTTGCCCTGCACATCTGGTTCTCCTCAGCTCCTCTCGTCCCCTCTGCTTGGCTGGATCCCCTCTCTTCAGTGGGGTCTCCTCTTCTCAGCTGCCGAGCCTGTCTTGGTTTATTTTGAGCTTCCTGGGGGTGTCACAAAGCCCTGTGATACAGGAGGCCCCCAGCCCCATCTGTGGGATCCTAGTGGACTCAAGCGATGTTCACAAGGATATAGGATGCCAAGGGACCGCCAGGACATCTCCAGTTCCCCACAAACCCTCTCCAAGAGGTGGGGTTGACCATGTGACTATGTCTTGTGTTTTCTGCTTTAAGATGTTTTGATGTGCTAGGACTTGCTGCTGGGGAGAGGCACCCCTTTCCCCTGAATCAGTCAGTTCCTAGGAACACAGTGGTGTTTGGCTAGCACTCCCTCAGACAGACCAACCCACCCACACCCTCCTCTGACTTTCAGATGCAAAACTATGCTTCCTACACCCTGAACTGCTCAGAGCCAGAGTCAGGGAATCAGAGAGGACCCCAAAGACCAGACAGAGCGCGGAAATTGGAGATAACCCCCAAAGCCCGGAACCCAGATTGTCAACAATGAGCGGTCTGCTCTGCCTGTCCCCTAAAGGAGGCTCAGCAAAGGCCTGCCTCCGCCCACTCTCACTCTATCCTGGCCACCCCGCCCCTCTGTGCATCCCTTGGCCTTGCTTGGCATACAGTGAACACTCCTTGGTTTCTGGCAGCATCATGAATCTTACAATACCACATAACCTCAGCCTCTCAAGTGACCAGGGCAGGGCTAGGCTGTAACCTGGCTAGCTGTGAGGACGGGTGAAAACATGGAGGTCATGAACATCCTGAAGCTGACTGAGGTAGAGGAAACCTCAGCAGCCGCAGCAACCGGCTGCAGTAACAAAACCCTAGGTCTCTAGAGAGTCATTAGAGCCCAGTTATTACTGGGGTACACCATACCTGTCGTTCTGGGGGGTCGGGAGGTCAGAGAGAGAAGCAAGCAAGGCAACGTTTCAGGAGTGCTGGAAGTTTCCGCACGGTTTATTTCGTCTTGGCACAGGTGACAAACATACAAGGTTTTACAGCTTTTATGCCTAGGGTGAAACTCAAGCGTCAGCACATCCAGCGACAGCCTCAAACAGGTGCTATGTTTAGTAACTGGAGGCATATGGGTACTAGTTAGTGGTAGGTACTAGTCAGAGCTTTACCAAGCATGACGGGGCAGGGGAGTGCAACCTCACATTGGAATCCGCTCAGACTTTGACTTCAACCCAAGCCTGCCAGGTGAGGCTGCTGCCAGGACCCGTGTCCTGCCAGGGCCTTCAGCATCTCACGGCGAGGCCTCTTCTTCTTGGATGTGGGCCAAGCATCTGACCGTCTGCTCGGGTAAACACAGATGCACCCAGAGTGCCGACAGAGTTCCACTTTCGGCTGGAGTCGTTACCTTCTTGTGAATAATATTAAAAAAAGAAATGGAGACTTTAAAAAAAATAAGTATCAAAATGAAAACTTTCTGTAAGCTAGGGAGGGCTCCTAAAGTGAAACCTACACCAAAGAGCTATTGGGCTCACATCTGCCACTGAGACATTCCAAACTACCATGTCCTGACTCTACCTTGACTTCAGCAGAGACCAGCACGCCCTCAGAGATCCAACACTGGACAAAGTTTGCTAACAAGTAGCACAGACACCACCAGGACTAGACGGACACCTTTTTTCCCCCTGTGCAACAAAACCAATACAAGAAATTAAGCAGCCAACAAGATTTCCACAACATTCATTTTCCTTAGAGTAAAAGAAACTCCTGCCATCATTTCCTTAGAAGCAGAATCACAGCATTCCAAGTCTACAGAGAAGCCAAGAATCCGCACTAGAGGTGGGGCTTGTCCCAGACCAAAGAACAAAACAGAAAGGAGAAACATTAGCTCGTTGCTAAGATTCCAAACAAACCTTGGCAATATAAATGTAATTCCCCGTCAACCAAACAGAAGGTCAATCTCGGTGTGTCTATCAATCATTTACTCTTTAAGACAGTGCTGACCTTTCGAACACTTGGGGTGGCCCTGTACAAGGGTTAATGTCCTAAGAACTGAGAATGGGTGTCCCAAGCACCTTAGCCTTGTTTTACAGTCAGATCTGTGCTCATGCCAACCAAACTCCTAGGTGGAGTCAGAGGCAGAATGTGACCAGCACGTAGGAAGCACCTGCCTGGTTCACACACTGGAGACACATCTCAGCAAAGCCGGCTCCCCTACCGGGAGCCAATACCTTGTCGAGTTCGCTCCGGCTTGTGGGGGCAAAGGTTGGTGTTGACAGAATCTGGAATCACCTGGAAGGTGGGTCTCTTAGGATGCGCCTTGATTACATTAACTGGAATGGAGACAGGGAGCTGAGCCGCAGGGTCTGTTAGGGTTCTACTGCTGTGAACAGACACCATAGCCAAGGCAACTCTTCAAAGGACAATATGTAATTGGGGCTGGCTGTCAGGTTCAGAGGCTCAGTGCATTACCATCACGGTGGGAGCATGGCAGCGTCCAGGCAGGCGTGGTGCAGGAGGAGCTGAGAGTTCCACATCTTCACCTGGAGGCTGCTAGAAGACTGACTTCCAAGCAGATGAGATGAGGGTCTTAAGCCTGTGCCACAGGGACACACCCACTCCAACAAGGCCACACCTCCTAATAGTGCCACTCCCTGGGTCAACCACAACCAAACCATCACAGGCAAGGCATCAAATGCTGCCTCATGTCTGCGGGGACAGTAGCACCTGTCCCGCCCTGGGACTTTCACAGCACGGTGGACTGTAACCTGAACTCTGAGCCACAATAAACCCTCTCTTCCTTAAGTTGCTTATTATCAACAAGAAATGAATCTAAGACAGATAGATGGGTAGTAAATCTTCCAGATCCCAGGAACAAAATGCATGGTTGCTGAGATGTGCCAGGGCCCGTAGCATTTGTTTTCAATGGGGGGGAGCCACAGTTCACAAACGAAACACAAGATATTCTGTATGTTCTCAAAAAACAGATCGGCCACACCTCTCTTCTCAATCAACGAACTAAGGTTCTTTCAAGATCTGCAAATAAGTACATTTATCCTTTTGACTTCCTTGGGTGTGTTGTGTTCTGTGGGGCACGATGTGCACGGGAAGTCTCTTCTGTCTGGTGTCCATCTGTCCTCTCCGGGGACATGTCACCCCAGAGGCCCAATTTCAAAAGTGAATGTCAGAGGAATGGTTTCTCAGGCCAGGGTCACATGATAGCATTCTGTAAGCCTGGTACTTAAGAGATGAAAGGTGTGTCTCTAAGTACTGTCTCCCTTTGCTCATCTGCAAGCCTTTCCCCAGGACGCCCCTCAAAGAGCAATAAAACCACGCAATAGGAAGTCTGTTTTTCTTAAGATGATGAACCAAGTTGCCAAGACATTCTCTTGGTTTATGAGTAACCACGAACAAGCACAGAGAGACCAGAACGCACAAACAGGAACTATAAACCCCATTCCCCTGGGTCATGCAGAAGATTCAAACTGGCTGTTTCTAAACACACTTCACTGTGACCTTTCAGAGCATAACCTAGTTCCCAGCTAACTAATGATTTCTATAGAGATGGTGGGGTGAATGCAGTTTCCTCTATGTTCCAGAAACTCTGAATGCTTAGGAGCCCCGTTGTTATATCACAGTGGGCTAGGCATGGGATCTAAACCAGTCATCCAAGAAGCTTGTATTTTGTCCTTAACCTCTCTTTAAACAACCCTGCCTGTGTATTCTCAAATGCACAACACCCTAACCCATGAGAGAAAACAGACGGACTTGATTTTGGTCCTTGCAACCTTGTCTAAGTATGAGTCTCCTTCCGACTCTAGCAGGGCACTTTGTTACTTAAATAGATGGCACTGACTTGCTCTCCTACATTCAAAATGCGGGTGTTTCTCATTTTCCTCCTACATGTCACCCCACACACCCCTCCTTCGAGGTGGTTGTAAATTAATCTCCCTCGTCGGAATCACAGAGGGTACACATTCAAAACATAACCAAGCAAAGAGTTCAAAGCGTGCAACTGTCAAAACATGATTTTAACTTCCTTGTTCTAGGGAGGAAAAAAAAAAAGCCCTAGATCATTCTAAAACAGGAAAGTGGGTGAGCTCGCAGAGCTGACAGAGCACCCTGACCTGAGGGCCTTTCACCCTTGCTGGCCGCCCTTCCCCAGTCAGCGTGCTACTTGTTAATATTTCCATCAATGAAGGCAACTCTGCTGGTCAACAATGACTTGCCTTCAGTACTTGATAAATTAACTTTTTGAAGTTGAGCCTGCAAAAACTTGCAAACACTCGGTGAACTTTTTAGGTTGGGCAGATCTTATAAGTTATGGTTTTAAACCTCGGATCGGGGTGTGACCTTCTCTCTGCCATTGCAAGGATACCTGGCCTACTTCAGGACCCTGGTCAGGTTTAAGAACCTTGCACTCACTGGTGGGTGGTAAGGAGGGGACTGGGCAGGCTCCTCATTACACCTGAGTCCGCACCTGCATCCCACTTTATCCGTGGCCTCTTCTACTCCTTCTTCCCTTACACATGGCTTATCTGTATCTTCCCACACTCTAAGCTACGAACCCCCACTAAACAAGCAAAGCAAGAGCAGAATCCAGAACTGCAAAGCAAGGCTTAAATCAGCATTGCAAAAATGTCTTCAGAGCCAGCGAAGCTTCTTTTACTCTCAAAGCGTCTGCATGATGATGCACTGTGGCCTTTCCGCTTCCTCCATTCCTGAGACCTCTTTGCCCTTCCTTCCCCACTTGGGAGGGTAGCCCATTCTTCTCAGACCCTCCCCCCAATGCTGGACAGTGGAGCTGCCTAGCTGATCCTGTCCTAGGCTGTACCCTGCTCCCCGCGGTCCGGTTTCTCAGGCAGGTTGAGTACAAATGGAAAGAGTACACCCCGGACATCCAGGGGGGATCCCAGGGGCTCAGGCTCAAAGCTGCCACCAGGTCCCATCTCGCTGCCAGCCTCAGTGTCCTGAGAAGGCACGAAACGCCAGGTTCCGGCGCGGCTTACACAGTAGATGGTACCATCCAGGGCAACACAACGAAAGGGCTGGAGGCCTGCGGGTGCGCCGGGAGGCCTCAGGTGTGCAGCACACTGGCTCCACTGCTTGGCTAGGCAATGGTAGCGGAAAACACTGACCCCGCCACCTGAACCTACTGCAGCCTGAGCATCACCGCGGCTCCCACACAGGTCAAAGCGATAGAGGAAGCCGTCGAGGGCCACCATGTCGGCAGAGCGCTCTCGGCTGCTGCTGCATGGGCACTCGTGCCACTCATCGCGCCGGGGGTCATACTTGAGCAGGCGGTAGAAGAGCGAGCCCCCGGACACATAGATCTCGCCGTTACAGGTGGCAGCCTCGTGGGCCACTGCAAAGGCGCCCCGGGGAAGCGGGGCCACCGCGGTCCAGCGGTCAGCTCGTGGGTCGTAGCGCTCCACGCTGAGCAAGCACTCACCACCCACGGCGTACAGGTGGCCGTCCAGGGCCAGCAGCTGCACCTGCGAGCGCGCCTGGCGCAGTGGCCGCACAGTGCTCCAGCAGTCGGTGACCGGGTTGTAGCAATACACCTGGTCCGACGGGCGCGCGCGGCCATCGGGACCCGCAGGAGCCACACCGCCCGCCACGAAGAGGTAGTTGAAGAGCACGCAGAGGCCGCAGCCCCGCGCCGGTGCGCCCTCGGGCAGCCGTGTCAGCTCGCGCCACTCCCCGGCCTCCGCCTGGTAGCAATAAACGGCCGCGTCCCCGCGCGACTCAGCGTCCCCAGACGGGCTCTGCGGTCGACTGCCCGAGCGTTCCCCGGTCGTCCCGAGCGCGGCGGCCAGCAGACAGGCGCGGCCCGTACCCAGGCGGCGCCGCAGCAGCAGATCGCGCTCTGCACCGGACAGGCGGCCGAAGACTGCGGGCTCGCGCAGCACCTCCAGGTAGTGGTCGCTCATGAAGCGGTAGGCGGCGTCGCGCAGCTCGCTCAGCCGCTGCCGCTTGCCTGCGCTCAGCACCTCGTAGCAGTTGTCCAGGCTCAGCTGCGGCGCCATGGCCTCGGTGGCGCGCTGCGCAGCGCCGGGCAGCTGGAGGCGGCGCGCGCCGGCCACCACCTCGGCCACGTTGTCGGGCCGCACGCCCGCCATGCGCCCACTGTACGCGTCGGCCAGCAGCAGCCGCAAGGCGGTGAAGCTCACGCCTTGCACCCGCAGCACGTCCCGGGACGCGCGCGCGCGGAAGTAGTCGCTGCGCGCCGCCAGCACCGCCTTATGAGCTCGCAACCGGCGACCGGCCACCTCGATGACCAGGTCGGGCTCTCCGTGCACGGACCCGATCCCGGGCGGCACAGGCACGGGCTCCCCAAGCTCGTCTAAAGACTCGAGCCCCACGGGACGCGCGTGCTCGTGGCGGGAAGGGGGTTCCTCCGGCGAAGCGGGCTCTTCCGGGCGCGCGCACTCCTCCGGGGACTCAGGGGACGCGGCGCTGCTGACATCCCACTGCGTCTCCACCACACGCAGGTCGCTGCGGAGGGAAGGCGGAGAGGCTTCAGAGCCCTCCGCGGCAGAGGCGCGAGACTGCGGCGGGGAATCGTCCCCGGAGCTGAAACACAGTGAGGCGCTGAGACTGCAGGGTGTCTGCGCTGGGGACGCAGCGCCCTCTTCCTCGGCTGGCAGAGGCAGGCTGTCCTCTCCCGGAGTCCTGGCCTCAGTTCCCGGATAGAGGACGAAAGGCGCCACCGAGTTCTCCATGACCAGGTTGTGTTGTGTGCAGTCGGCCAGCTCAGGAGCTACATATGCCGGGTGGAGGCTGAGCTTTGCCCTGGGGTCTCTGGCAGCACGTACCCTTTCCTTGGCACCAGATCAGATTTCACATCTGTCCACCCCCTCCCTGTTCACGCCACTCCCACCTTGCCCTTCCTACTCTCCTCTCTTGTGAGGAGGACACGCCCAACTCTCTCTGAACTTTCAAAAGGGGAACCTCAACTCAGGCTATATCCGTTGGGGCGGAGGTGAGCCAGCCTGGTGGCAACTGAGGGTTTTGTTTTTTGCTTTGTTTTGATTTTTTTGCAGTTTGAACGTCCGTCCGACAGCCCTGAGCTGAGGCTGCCTTGTGTTGCTCCTTTGGAGAACTGAGGTTAAGTGTGTCTGGTCCACAGCATAGCCTTCCTTGGTCTCTATGTGGACCCACTGAGTCACCTTGTATCACAGTACTGTAGACCCAGAACCAACAAATTCTCCATAGGCTGTGGCCACATTTAAATCCTTAGCTTCAGCTCTGTTCTATAGACTCCAGCTGTGAAGCCCAGAATTCCGCTGAAGTGTGTGTCTGAATCTGGGTGGCAGCTCTGCACCCACACTGATCACCCAGGGAACCACTCCACCTATGGGCGAGTGTCTGGAAAGGCAGCTCCTGTGTGTACCCAGGTTTTCCTCATTTGTCATCGGAAGCCTCTGCTGCTTCCTTCCTCGTCAGGTTCCCACATCACTCTCCGATTTCTTGCTCCTGTTTGCAGAAGGAAAGAGGGAAGATTTGAGTTTCATTGTTGAGTGAAATGCTTTTTACCCCAGACCCTCCACCAGATGCAGTTAGCACTCTAGTCTGGCGGCCACGTGTCCAATCATCACTGGAGTTTGGAGGACAGGAAATAAATAATGAGTCAGCCTTCCTCCAGGCACAGAACTAAAAAGAACCCAGTTCTGGCAGTAGGTATTTTACCAAAAGAGACTCCAGCCACAGTAAACCCGATGACCGATAACGTGGCTAGTTATGCAAGATGGAAGTAGTCAGCTATCAGTGTCAAGTTTTAACCCAGTAGAATGACGTTCAGAACCAAGACTTCATCTTGAAGAAGTATACTGTGAGAACCAAGACCTTGTGCTGAGGAAGCGCAGTGTGGCTACAAAACCTTGCTAACTTTACTAATGCATCGGCAGTCCCCTTGGCTTTTCTGGACTACAATTCGTTCAATTACAAAAATAAATAGGTGTCAAATATTTGAAATCGTCCTCAGCCAAGGATCTGACCCCGAGGCTCCACCTGCTACCCCTGTGGTCATCATTGCAATCAGGTCTCTTCCTCAGAGAGGCAACTGCCAAATAGCGTGAAGGCAACCAAGGAAGGTGTGGGCGGGTATCAGGACCCACAGAACACTAGGCGGAGCTCTCCTGCCCTGGCACACACTGGCCTATGACTCCCTGCCTTGCTGGCAATCTGAGGAGTGGGTTATTGTGGTCCAGTTGTACTCCAGCCTTCTGAAGGGGGTAAATGAGAAAAGCAGAGCTGACTCAGGCCTGGCGCTTCTGTGGAGAATCACTTGCCCCCCTAGGCAATGGAGACGCAGCATTCCGGTGCTTTCCTTACACATCTCATGTCCTGCTATTCTCGCACACCATCACACAAGTGCCGATAGGGTTTAGTGTGAGCTGTCCCTCAAGGGCTTAGGTTTGAATGCACAGTTCCCAGCTAGTGCTGCTGCTAGAGGTGGCTGTGGGTGTCTGAAGTAGCAGGCACGCCCAACCCTTTCACACTGCAATAGGATGTTGCCATCTACAGAGTTCCTTGGGGAGACCTGCACAGTCACATTAACCCACCCCCTAAACGTTCTTTTCAAACCCTCCTGTTTGAAGTTATGAATTTGATTTGGGCCACATTCGTTGCTGTCCTGGATATATATTTGCCTGTTTAGGAGCTGGGGCTATAGCTTGAGGGTTAGAGCCCGTCCGTCTCCCACCTAGCTTTCTTCCAGGCCATGACAAACCCTGGGCAGGCTGTCACCACCATAGACAAAGCCCCTGCTGTCACACCCACCCCATGTAATGGACCATGACCCTTTGCAGCAAGCCCAAACAACACTTTTTTCCCCTTCTCTTTCTCCCTCTTGCTCCCCCGTCCCCTCACTCCCCCCCCCCCCCCCCGCTCATTCCAGCCTATAGGTTATTTGTTTCTAGTTACTGTGATTGTGAGCCACCATGTGGTTGCTGGGATTTGAACTTATGACCTCCAGAAGAGCAGTCAGTGCTCTTAACCGTTGAGCCATTTCACCAGCCCTAAACGACACTCTTCCCTTGTTTATCGGGTATTTGTTATTGTGAAGAAGATAACATAGAAATATGTGGTGCACAGCTTGCCCACCCACACCCGGCACCTCCAGCCACTCTGCCACTGATATTCATCGTGGAACTTGGAGACGTTCGTTTCCCTCCATGCCAGATCTTTCACATGGCATTTCCCCTCCCCTCCCTTCCCCCACTCCCAGTACACTGCAGTAAGAGCCTCCAGAGATGTAACATTAAGGGAGTTTGGGATCCCGAAACCTTGAGTCAGAAGATTCCAAGAAGGAGGACATCGATCATGATGTTCTCTGGTTGATCTGTGACCACCCCAGTGAAGCCTCCACCCAGCTCCATCAGTCCAGGGAACAGAGGGACTTGCTGGCCCATAGCAATGAGCATGTGGGGGTGACTATGAACACAGGGAGGTACCCCAGCACCCCAGAGATTGTCGAGCTCTTCCTCTGGGCTTAGCCACTGAAGGAAACTGTAGTCAGAAGCAGGACATGTGGTGTGTTCGTGTGGAAATGTCTGGAAACCTCACTGTATGAGACAGAAGCTGGGCTAGAGAGCAGACCATCAACCTTATTTTCTGATCTGGGAAGTGGTCTCAGAAAGACCTGGTTCCCTGGCTTGATGGTCCCTGGAATGTACGGATAAGCCCATGGTATCTCTATGTCCCTTCACAGCCTGGAAGAGGAGCCAAGCAACAGATGACTCTAAAAGGGAAGCTTGAGGTCGGCCATTTAAATAGAAAGTATAAAGCCTGAGAGAAGGTTCAATAAGCGAGCACACTCTGCATGCGGAGGCTATGCTAAGGCAGTGTACTGTCTGGTGCACACCTTCGGGGCCTGTCTCTGTCCACTAGGCTGGGGATAGAACCGACTCCAGCTCCTACTCGGTCAGGGAAAGGAAACTCAGTTACCTCCAAAAGCATGCTCTATAACCGTATGTTCTTAGCACCTGTGATGGTTTGAATATGCTTGGCCTAGGGAGTGGCACCATTAGGAGGTGTGAACCTGTTGGAGTAGGTGTGCTGCTGTGGGTGTGGGCTTTAAGACTCTCATCCTAGGTGCCTGGAAGCTGGTATTCTGCTAGCAGCCTTCAGATGAAGATGTAGAACTCTCAGCTCCTCCTGCACCATGCCTGTGTGGACACTGCCATGCTCCTGCCTTGATGATACTGGACTGAACCTCTGAACCTGTAAGCCAGCCCCAATTAAATATTGTCCTTGTAAGCATTGCCTTGGTGGTGGTGTCTGTTCACAGCAGTAAAACCCTTAGTCCCAACACACACACACCACCATCATCATGCCTTGTGGACGCCCATTTCCAGAGCATGGCTTTAACAGTATCATACTGAATCCCTTGGTGTCCCATGCTGCCCTCGACACAGACGGCAGGGCGGGTGGACTGAGTCCTGTGGTCTGAGCATGACACAGCTGTTGCCTCACTTTGCCCCCTCCTCAAGCAAGAATCCCCCAACATCACCCTGTGACAGCCAGCAGCACACGCCCTACGAACGCAGCAAAACTTGTCATCCATACCTGTGTGAAGCTGGCTCTGCCCAGGCTCCGAGCAACCTGACAGTCACGCTGTCAGAGTCGACGATGTCACACTTCAAACTCTCCTTACCTCAGCTGGGATCTCAGGCTGGTGGCACAGCTCTCAGAGAAGAGTTGGGTTGTCGAACTTCCCCATAGGAGCAAGGAACCCATTACAGAGGCTTAACCTGGAAACGAGCAGTCAACCCAGAAGCCCCAGGTATGGCTTCCTGACAGTCTGTCTGTGGGAATGAGTGACTGAGCTTTCTGACGCTGGTGCGAACCCACTTCTCTCCTGTCCTTGTGTAGAGCCACATTCAGGGAAGCAACGTTAGCTGTTCAGTTGGAATAGCCATGTTGATATCAGAGTATTAACCGGAAGCTATACCAGCCTTAAGAAGTTACGAAAGTTTAAGCAAACAGAATACAGAAAAAGACTCAGACAGCTGTAGCTCTGCTAAGACCATTCCCATGAAATTCTAAACCAGATGGAGGTTTGGAAGTGGAAATTTCCCTGCTTTGTGGTTGGCTCTGGGCTGAGGAATTCCTTGGAGTCTCCTGCAGAGCGCCCTTACTACTGTGGTGCAGTAACTGAAGCTCTCCAAGCCTGCTCTTGACCCTACGACAGACTCCCCACATGCAGCCTGTCCAGGAAGGAGCTTGCAGAAGCGGGGGAGGAAAATGGGTGGGAAAGAAAGCCTCCTTTTACCTAGTCAGGAAGTCATGCGCGATAGCGAGACTTAATTATATATAATTTGCACGAAATTTTCTCCGTGAGAATATGACCTTCTAGACCCTAAAAGTATGTAAACGACATTAAGTTTCTGTTTGTTCACTTATTTGCCATTTATATGAATCAAAAATGGGATTGTGTGTGGCTTCCCAGTGTGGACACTGGGCTATATGTTTAATATGGGTATCACTTTATTCCAAATTAAATGCCAGGCTTCACTAAAATGCCAGTTGTTTTTTTTTTTTTAAATCTTTCAGTTTATTATAGCCAACTCACTTTAAGTTTGTTGATGGACTTACAAACCTGAGGCAAACTTCAATGATACGATGTACTTAAAGACAAACCTCCCGTGTCTTTCCCACATCGTGCCTGTGTCCCCAACACCTACAGGACCACGGGTTTCCTCGGAAAAGTGTCTGTGCTCCCCAGACCCAGTGCTTCATAGTCAGGAACCAATAAACACAGCCCGAGTCCTTGGGCTAGTAGATGCACGATGGTATCTTTCCACAAGCTACACATTTTCCCCTCCACCCACCAGCGCCTTCCCTGTTCAGCAGCTCTTGAGACAGTGTGTGCCCGCAAGCGCAACATGGTGGCTAGGCAAGGATGCGAGATGTGCATGCCAGTGCAGCAGCTGTTTAGCAACCTCCATTCTCCTGTGAGCCAAACTTCTTATCCCTTAATAAGCTCATGCTCCATGGCACCTGCACCCATCCCAGCCGTCCTCAGGTGCAACAGCCAGAGGATGCTGATGTAGGACCGTTTTAGCTCCGTGTGGTACTGGTGATACACATTTTCATCTCACTCATAAAAACGTGGCATTCAGTAAGAGGAAGATCACTGTAATCGGTCTGTCCTCAGCAAGGAGCTGAATGAACGTCAACTGTTGTGTGTGGCTAAGGTTACAGAAGCCGTGTGCAGATACAGCAGCCTGTCACCGTCATCCTCCATTCCCCCTCACAGTTCCTGTAAAGAAATGACAGGCGCCACACTCTGACTGTCTGTGAACCTGTAATCCTGACTCTCCAAAAGAAAGCTTACTCCCTGCACCGTCAGGGCCACCCGTGGCTAACAGACATAGCAATCAGGAGTCAACGCAACAACAAGGGCATGCCGTGGGCTGCCCATCAGCTACACGGCATAGGACGGACCCTCACACACTCTGAAACCTCTGAGAGGCCCCTCGTTAGATACACAGGTCTGAACATTTTATATACCCTGCCATACTGTATGTCTATGACATGAATAGGTAATAAATCTCTTGTTCAAAAGGACAAGCCACTTCAGTGTGTTGCCCCCTCCCCAGGACCCTGAAATCTGAAACATTTCATTAACAAGGGGTATAAAAAAACAGCTTATAAGGCACCCGTATAAAAATGTCCCAAAGTATACAACAACACACACCACACCCTGTGATGTATGTGAGAGACGACGACAGGTCTCGAACAGGGTTGGTGGCCGTGCTGTGTGCTGGTGAGGCAGAACTCAGCTTCTTTGGATAACTGCACTAAGTCCTCCTGTTTTTATTTCCCCTGAAACTAGATTTCACTCTACAGCCCATGCTGAACTTTACCCTGCCACACAGCCTTGTCTGGCCTCAAGCTAGAGACCTACTCTCTTCCCTAGTGCTGGGATTTACAGGTGTGTGCTATCACACCCAGTGGGTTTCCATATTCAAGGAAATAAACCACTTTGGGTTTTTTGTAATCATACAACTTGCAGATTTTAGAGCATAAAAGCCACACCTTGAAAGTCTCAGATGTATACAAGCTGGGACAGTGAGGTTTGGTAGGAGCTTTGGTCTTTGTGAAATTTTTCCATCAAAGAAGCACCCATGCTTAGACTCCTCTCCCAATCGCTCCTTACGCCCGTCCCTCACAGTTCTGACACCACCATCTGAGCTCCCATGGGTTTCTGAGCTCGCATGGGTTTCTCGGCTCCCCCTGCACTCCCAGCCTGGCCACAGTCACCGAAGAACAACTGACAGTTATTTCCCTGTTTGCAGGAAACACCCCAAACCCAAGAAACGGGAACCTCAACTCCTGCTATACAAGGAAGGAGGCTGGTGGCTGGGGTAGGGGCTCTTCTCCGGCTTTCTGGTGTATCGGCCAGAGCCGAGGCTGGAGTTCTCAGAAGCTCACAGGTACAGCTGAACTCCAGGGTGTCAGCATTCTCTGAGAAAGTATGTTGCTGAGAGCACTTTTCAAAGGGGAGATGGCTTTAAAGCCATCCACCCCCAAAGTCAAATCACTGTGTACAGACTCTTCAGGCTCTACGGGTGCCTCTCTGCTCACGAGACAGAGCTGGCATGGTGCTGCCTAAGTGTGTCTAGGGCACGCCTACTGCTGTTCCAAAAACCTTGCCTGTCTGTTGCTTGTGAGCTGGGACTCCAGAGGGTTGGCATCCCGGCTGGTTATCCCAGCTCCAGGATAGAAGCACTGAATCTAGTAGGTTCCGCTCTCTTACTGTCACTTTGGGGAGGAATATCGCCCCTAGCAAATGTTCCTTTGGCCCCAATGGAATGACAGTCACAGAACTGTGTTATGGCAAGCTTGGAGCAGACCTTGAGGTCACGAGGGGCTTGGGGGTAGGCTTAGGACAGCACCAAAGACAGCATTGGCCCCAGTAAACTTTAAGTTAGAATTAAGGGAAAACTTTTCCTGGCTGGGGTGGTGTGTGTGTGTGTGTGTGTGTGTGTGTGTGTGTGTGTTATAACTTAACATGCAAGTAAAAAGATCTAAGAAGTGGAAAGCAAAAGCAATCAAAAGCAAGAGGGAACACTAGACTGGGCCCGGTCCCAAACCTGCTTTATCCAGCTTGCAGGCATCTGAGGTCTGGGCACTGGGTATTGCCAGCACCCATCAGGTATGCTCCCACTGCTGTAGCCACCAGCATAACCACACAGGGGACCCAGAACAGCTACCGCCGTCTTCAGAGACAAGAAATGTCTGTGCTCAGAGATATTAGGTGCACAGTCTCCAAGGATGGGAAAAAGCCCAGCAGTGGCTCCGTGATTGTCCCCACACAGTCCACAGGTGGCCTTGGAGAGGACAGCTGAGGCAGCTGGCATTCCCAGTCCTTAGTTACCAAGCCCACGTGAGCTAACTCATGACACTGGGTCGTGGTGTTTAAAGGTTTGTACGCGGTCACAGACTCCAGCCCCACTAGGCTCTAACACTGGGATTTGCACTGATGTAGGGTCAGTCCACACTGGGTAATAGAGAGAAGGCACGACTTCCTCCCCAGGACCCTTGACTGTCACCACATGAGAGCTATTGGGGTGGGGGGGGGGATCTGAAGTATCACTTAGAGAGATTACGTTTTCACTGATCCAGTTGGACATCAGGTCCTGAGATGATAATAAATGTAACCATCTGTTTCCTCCATCCGATTGTGAATGTTTTAATATCCAACTATTCTGAGACATACACAAGGATTAGCTTCACAACCTATGGGATCTATCTTTACTGTGATGAGATGGTGTACCACACCTGGAAGCAGATGGGGGTAAAGACCAACACTCAAGGATGGGTTTGTTCAAACCTGGTGTACAGAAGAAACCCACCAGAATCAGATTTGTATTGTTGACAGAAAGCGGTTGGAATTAAGTGCTAGTTCACTTAAAGCCTACTCAAGCTGTGCTCCCTCCTGCCACATGAGAACACGCGCCCAGACGCAAATAGAATATCCTGAAATCCTAAGTGTTTGCCCCTTTTGGTGACTCAAGTGAAGCTGGAGAAACACAAAGCACAAACTCCCAGAATCACTAAGCCCCGGGGAGAAGGTGCACAGACTTTAAGTCTACCTCACATTTACAGCTGTGACATCCAATCCCCAACTGGCAATGCCTGGGTCAGCCTGATTGTCAACTCTTCTGTGAACCCCAAATCAAAACTGAGTGTTTCACCACTGACAGGTCATAGTGTCACAAAGACCAGCTGGGCTGACGAACCTGCGGCTTTTCCAGCCATCCACTCAGCTGGCTGATGCTTCAGCACTGGAAAACACTGGCAGTGATTGACAGATGCACCTGAGCACCTGCCACGCACAGGGTACAGAGGAACGAGCACCAGACTGGGACCAGACATCAGTTAGTCCTCAGCCCCAGGAGCTGTATCAGGAGGAGACAAACTGAGCCAGCACATGTTCCAATAGAATCAGCTGCCATGATCAGCTAACAGGGACACAGGCCTAGGACACCATGACAGAACCTGACTTCGGGGCCAGGGGATGCTCTCAAAGGATATGAAATTTACTCCGGAGCCAGAGAGAGCCTGGGGCGGAATGGGGGTGGGGGGAGAGGCCTGTGGGACAGCAGGATCTTAAGTGGCCACAGAGTTTTGTCACCTTGGTTATAAGCAGGACCATCAGTGGCTTTTAAAGAACGAATCCATCCCGTGATATGAGGGGGTGGGGAGTGTCTGTTTTCTCCTTTCAGATGTGGATAAAAGATAAACTATTTTAATTCTTATTTTGCAGCACTGCTAACCTCACGTTCAAATCCATGAACTAAAAGCTGTACAAACCATGCTGTGTGAATCCCACAAACGCAAGCCTGACTTGTTAAAGTTTTCTGGATGTCACTCTATAATGTCCTTTACACACTTTATAGAAGTTCTGCCTGCCATTTATAGAGAGAACACGGGAAGGCGGGTGGGCTGGGTCTTTTGTGCAGCATGCATTTGTACAGCGCAGGGGCGTTTCCTCCGGCGTTGTGCCGAGGGGTTTCTCGGAATGGGTGAACATCAAATGCCCAACAATAATATTCAATCCCAGAAACGGGAGTGCTTCCTTCCTTGACAACTTGCTCTTTATTCAGTCTTTTAGTTTATAATGTGTTGCTCTGAATACGTCAGTGGGAGACTTTCCAGTGGAGTGAGCCGGCCTACACTAAACGCAAGGTACAGAATCCCAGACAAAGTAAGATTGTCACCAGGCAACAGGACTCGATTGGATTCCATGTTCTTGCGCCTGACAGATGAGTGACTGACGAGGTTAATCGTGTTCTAGGCAAACAAAATACAGGAAATAGAAATGAACACTCCCAGGGTGTGATTTCTGAGGTTCTAAGCTCTTGAGTTTGTGGCAGTTCAACTTGGGCAGGGTCACACAGTGGCAACAGGATGAGGGCTGCCCAAACACAGGCGGGTCCCAAAACTGTGCCTTCTAGTCAAGGTGGCAGAATACACGGCTGGGGCGAACTGAAACCAGACCGGAGCCCCCAGCCGGCCTCCAGGTTCATAGCTCTTCTCACCCACTGGTCCTCCATTATGAGAACTGTCTGCTCAGCTCTCAAACATAGGATGTTATTGAACCAGAGCTTCCTGCTCAGCCTGGAGAGCATGTGTTAACTGCTTAGGGTCCAGGGAGGAAACGTGAGTCTTTTCATCACAGTTGGTGTGCAAAGCCACACTTCCTGTTTGGATGTCAGGAAGGGGAGACTGGAACGGAAGACCGAGGTGGGGCACCTGGCGTGGTCACATGAAAGTCTAGGTAACTAGGTGACTGAATATAAAACAGAACAGAGCTGAGCGGGGTTCTCTTCACTGCACACCTTAACCGTGGCTGTGGGTGAGGATATCAGAATCTGTGGTCTGATGGGTAAGAGTAAGAAGGCCACTTCCTGTCCCAAGGACAGGAGAGGCTGGAGATACCTGCTAGCTCTGGGCACCCTGCCTGCTCTGTCAACCTTCCAAACAACACCTGGCCCCAAGAACAAGTGAGTTCGGCAACTTACCACTGCCTGTCTGATACACCAATCTCTATATTATTATTGCTGTTGGCTGGCTAGTTTTATGTCAACTTGACACATGCTACGGTCATCAGAGGAGGGAACTCAACTGAGAATATGCCTCTGTAAGATCGGGATATAGGCATTTTCCTCATTAATAATTGGTGGAAAGGACTGTTGTGGCTGGTGCCAGCCTGAGCTGGTGGCCCTGGGTTCTATAAGAAAGCAGGCTGCGTAAGTCATGATGAGCAAGCCAGTGGGCAGCACCCTCGATGGCCTCTGCACGAGGCCCTGCCCGCCAGGTTCCTGCCTCGTGAGCTCCTGACCTGGCATCCTTCAATGATGAAGAGTAAGTGATGTGAAAGTGGAAGTCACATAACTCCCTGCCCTCCCCTAAGCCGCTTTTGATCCTGGTGATTTCACCAGCACGGCAACAGTCGCCCTGACTAAGACTACTGTTCTAAGTACCGTCATCGTCACTGCATGTGCATCTGCAGCACGAGTGCCTGTGACTGGCCGTAAAGGTCCCGAGATAACTTGTTTCACTGGACACAAGCACAGCCACCCACGGTCCCGTGAGCCCTTTCACAGGGTAGAACTCTCTGCCCCTCACTTCATGCATTATTCTTAGAAGACAAGCCTGTCCCTCACGGTAGCATTAGTTGAATCTTGTCTGGAAAATAGCTGCCATGTGCTTTTTTTGGAGAATTTAACCGATGTTATGCATGAGGTAAGCGCTGGTGGATTTCCTCTCACCTTTCCTTGGGTGTTTGGTGGTTTGAGGTCCTGACTATCTTATCCTTTTCTTTGTACCCTCCCTTAAACTCCATTGTTTAGCAAGTCTACTGAGTAGGGCCCTAGAAAACAGGGAAGAGAAGCCCAGGGCTCTCTGGCTTTTTTCTGGTAGAGCTAATGCCAGTGGGAACTGTAAGCCCTGCAGTATTGGCTGCAGCCTTGTAGAAGGCTGACAAAGAAAGCACTTTGGAAGGACGGGATGTGTGGGTGGGGCTTTTGTCCAGCGGCATGGATTCCCCAGAGACCGCTGGAAACTCCGGGCATTTTAAGACAATGAGAACCTGGATGGAGTGAGATGTGGCCAGCTCCAACTAGAGGTGAGAAGTGCGGCACCACATGACACAGCATGCTGGGCTCTGATGGTACTGTGGGGGCAGGGCAGAGGACCTGCTAGCTTGTGCCTGGTTATTTCAGGGTATCTGTGAGAAAGGGGCCCATCCTCCTCTCAGTTCCCTTCCCACCAAAAGATGGGAAAATGATTACTTTTATCATTCCTGCAGGTGTGTCCCACTATCTGGATGTTTGGTCCAACACCAGTCTACTGTAACCTGGAGCACTTTTGAGACAAAACTAGCATAAGTCAACAGACTGAGTAAATCCAGATGTCCTCTGTTCTCTGAGGAGCGCCTTACCTGGTCAGTCCACAGTTTAGGAGAAGGAAATGGAGGTGTCTACAGGAGAGAGAACCCAGCCTCCAGGCACACACTGCACCACCAGCTCTTTGTGGTACGCTAACCCACTTCCTGTGATTGTAACTAAACACCTGAGCTGGGAAGTTTATAAAACATAGAAAGTTATTTACCTCTGAGGACGGGGAAGGACATGGCACTGGCTGTCTGCATGGCTTCTGGCACGGATCTTGGTGCTGCTTCAAGGAATGGCCAAAAGCACGGGGGGAGGGGCAGGGGCAAGTGCTGCTTACACAAGACAAAAAAATGTGAAGGGTGCACTCACGATGAACCAAGTCCAACAGCGCTTGCACAGGAGCAGCACCAACCTCCAAGGGACCGAGTATGTGCCATCAGGAACCAAGCCTCTAGGACAGCCTTTCAGGAGGGACTTTATACCCAAACCGTAACCAGGTTCACGCCTCAATATGAGGACTGGAGAACAACCACATGGAAAGCTCAGGACCTGGAGCCCCTGCCTGCTGAGCTGCACCTTACTAGGGGGGCTTTGTCACGGCTCATCTTCACTGTCAACCTGACTGGATTTGGAATCATCCAGAAGATGCACCTCTGAAGGGAAGAGCCTTCCTAGATGTGGGAGGCACCGTCTTTGTGCTAAAATTGAAGAAAGCGTGTAAGGCAGTGACATTCATCCGCTCGCTGCTTCTGAACTGAATGCGACCCAGCCAGATAGATCAAATCCTGAGTCAGAATAAATCCCTCTCCCCTTAGACTGTTTGGCAGGTATTTTGTCACAGCGCCAGTCTCTGTCTGTCTGTCTCTCTCTCTCTCTCACACACACACAAACTCTTGCACACATGTGCACACTTGCATCCACACACAAGCACATGCATACACCCACATACACACACATACATACATGCACACTCTCTCTCTCACACTCACTCACACACACACACACAAGGGCACACATACAATCTCACACAGACACTCACGCCCATGGCTGTTTGAAGAATGCTGACAAGATCAACAATGACCCTATATAGTACCCACTGTGGTACCTGTGGGTGTCGGGCAAACATCTTCCCTTTTTGATGGATAGGTCTTCAAATGAATAGGAAGTGGTCCTATTGAAGACTCAGGCCCAAGGCAGCTCCTTCACCCAGTAACAGGACTTAAACTCTGACCCCACGAGAGTGTGAGGGATTGAGATTTTCTACCCTTATCTCGGGGTAGTGGTGGGGGTTGAATTGGCAGCTGGAGGTCGGACTGTGACAGGTGATACTTTCCAAAGACACTGTGCGGTAGATGTGACCCACGCAGTGCTCTCCCTGGGGTATGAAATGGCAGAACTCCATCTCCTCCTCCAGTCAACAGGCCGGGACTGTGGTGAAAATGACACTGTGACTTGAAAGGCTCCTCGGGAAAAGGGGCACAGCTTCCTTCCACGGGACTCTTTCTTAGGACGCGCTCCTCACAGACAGACATATCCAAGAGGCCCAGCTGCCCCTGTCCAGCCATGCCAGAAGTGAATAGCAGCCTTCCGTGATCAAGCCCTGCCTCTAGGCTGCCACATCTGGCACCGATTGGCAGGCATGCCACTCCTGAGACTGCAGGACCGAAAGCAAAATGAATGAGTGCTATTGTCCAAGGCACCGAGTTTTCTCAGCCCTGAGGACCTGAACAGGAGTCGTGATGGTGGACTATCCTATGGTCCCGCATCCTATGGTGGGAAGTAAACAAAGGCTCAGTCTCACAGGATGTGTGTTTTAAATGGTTACACTGACCTGTGCATCTAAAAGCCTATCTCCAATCCTGTGTAAAAGCTGAATGTGGCTCAGAGATCACAGATGCAGTGAAGACAGACACCAAGGCTGCATGGCTCTAAGACTTCTTAGCTAAGACATGGACACCAAACATCCTGCAAGCCTTTTTATTTACGCAACATATTACCCACACCGTCCACTTCAGGATTTCCCTTTGACATGGGATCTCAGTTCTGTAAAAGAGAGACACAAGCAACTCCGCCCAGCCTCCCGATGTCCACCTTCCATCAATGTCTATGAACTGAAATGAAACTACAGACCCAAGGCAGGCTCTCCAGGTGCTCCTCTCGGACCTTCTCTAGTGATCTGTTTCATACCACAGGGCCTTTGCACATGAAGCCTTCAATGCCCCATGCCACACACCCTTGCCACACAAGGAGCCTCCGTTATGTATACTTATGGGATGTATACACTCCCTTCAGAGATGTTACACAAGTATGGGGAGGAAATGCTTCATACCTCTCTCTGATTTTGAGTCTAAGATGCACAGACAGGGAGACCGGGTCTGTTACCCAGAATTCTGTACCTAACACCAAAACTCGCAGCAGACATCAACAAACATCACTGAATAGTACTGCCAGGACTCCAACTCTGGGTACCTTCAGTTTCCAAGGCAATATTTAATTATGATACTATGTCTAGCAGGAGCCAGAATGTTTCCAAAGTGTAAACTCCTAGAAGTTTGCATTTTATTATAAAACTTGCTCCCTGTAAGCGTTCTCCAAACACTTGCTGGTACCAACTCTCGCGCCATATAACCACAATAATTTCAAGAGAAATGCTAGAAACCAAGGCTGTCAGTGAGACAGCAGTCCAAGGCTTCCAGAACAGGGCAAACATCTCTGGATTACAGGGACTCATGGGAGACTGGGCTGGTTTCCACTGGAGGCAGCCTGCTCTGCTCCACGCAGTCCTGACTTCCAGCTGACACAGTCTGTTCTGACCACAGCCTCGATGCAGGGCGGTCCGGAGAATCAGTGCCACTGCCTAAGTGGATCCAGATTTGCACCGAGCTGTTATTACACAGTAATCTATGCCGTGGTGTTTAGGAAACATCTGAAATATGAGCTTAGATGGAGCGCTGGCAAAGGGGGAGCCTGGGCGCTGCAAGGGGAGAGACACTATCAGTCCCTTTGTTCATGCCGGGACCGTACCGAGCATACCCCATCAGAGACCATTGACCAAGGGGGAATAGAGTGGTGATGCGACCCAACCTGTGACCCACAGGGGGTGATGGCCCCCAAAATGGTGTTGCTGGGAAAGGCTTGTACAGAAAGACACACTTAATGCTCTCTCCCTCCTCCTAAACCAGAGATGACCTTACATACTATGAACAAAGCATTTTAAGTATTTCTCCTCTGTATTTTTCTAATGATATGATGAGCCATTTCTCGTAGTTGATATGAAAAGCTCTGAAAACCTTTTATCTCATCCGGAACCTTAGCTGAGTTACACCAGGAGGGAGAGTTGGAGCGCCTAGTCAATCTGTGGGGATTTTTCTGGCTTTTCCCGGCAACTCTGGTACCAGGGAAAGCTCCCTTCTGTCTGGCAGGGCTTGCAGGGGGGAGAGGGTGGGGGTGTCTAATAATAGGAACCGCTCAGGATGAAAGGCTTAAGGGCGCCATTGACAGCCGTGGGGGGTTACTAATTAGAGACTGAGTGTGATTCAGTGGGAAGGAGTGGGGTGCTGGGAACCCACGGGGAACCAAGGACACTGCACTCGGTGCTGAAAGGTGCTGGGAACTTCAAGAGAAGCTGCCGAGGAAGTGAGAGGAAGGAAAGAGCTCATTTTTCCCATCTCTGGAAAAGACTCCAGCAGAAGGGAAAATAAGTCGTTCTTTAGGAAAGCTAAATGATGTTGGAGAGAAACCCCTCCCGGTCTAATGCTACAGGTGCAGCGGGCCAACCGAGAGGAACTCGGCGGAACCGCCCCCACCGCCCTGGAGGAGGTTGTCCCAGGCACACAGCGGGGGCTGGCAAGGTTCCAGGAAGGTTTGGGCTCCACTCCCAGCCTCTTCCCGGGATGAAGGCGAGCCGCGCACTCAGTCCTAATTTAAATGCAGCGCGCTTTCCTCCTCCCACCCCCTCCCCACCGTGCTGTCAGGCACGTACCCGCGCAGGCCACCAGGCATCCCCGACCCGCAGTCTGGCTCTATGAGCCGAGGCTCCCCATACGAATAGTGTAGCTGTGCCGTGGCCCTCGCGTCCCGCAGACTACCCGTGGCGTCAAGGGACAGCCTAGGGGGTCCCCTCCCGGGTCTGCCAAATCATGTCCATATTCCGAGCCTTCGCCCAGACCCCAAGCCCCTCAGTAGAGAATCCAGTGCCTCAAACAGCAGGAGGGGAGCGACCGGACCCACGCCAGGGAGTGGCCCGCACGGGCGACTCACTGTCGCCCGTCGTCCTCCCACGCCCCGCCCGGTGCTTGTCTTGGAGCAACCCGGTCCCCCGAACCCGGAGCCAGTCCCCACTTCTCTCCAAGAGCAGCGTTTCTGCCTACCACCCCCAAGGTCCCTCCATTCTCCCGGAGTCCCGCAGGCCGCGCCCGGGCCCCTACCTCACCGCTCGCCGCTCGCCGCTCGCCGCTCGCCGCTCTCCCTCCACCCCTGCAACCCACCGGAACCCAGGACACGCAGCCTGGCCGGGGGACGTGGGGTGTGTGACACGCATGCGCACGGGACCACTCGCGCGCACCTGTGCGAGCGGTCCCGGGGCGAGCGAACCCTCTAGGCACCTGTGCGAGCGCTGCGATTCTGTGCGCTTTCCCGACGTCGGGAGCGCGCCGGGCTCCTCCGCACGCGCGCCAGCCAACGGGTTGGCAGCGGCCGACTACTCCTGCGTGTGCCCTGCGCTTGGAGGGAGCGCGAGCTGGGAGGCCGCCCACGACCCGGGCGCTCGTGCCCCTCGCGGTCCCCGCCCGCCGCCTCCCGCTTGGGGCGTCTGCAGGCAGGGGCTGCAGCTGAGCCAGCCCTGCGTGGATCCAGTGCGCACTGTGCCCCCGAGCCTGCCCGCAGCAGCTCCTGCGCCTCCGCACTTAACCCATTCCAGACCGAGTGAGCAGAAGCTGGGAGCTCTTGTAGCCTCTGGCCTTGACAAGAGCTCCGTGGCTCACAGGATACCTCCAGTAAAGAGACCCCGCTGCACCCCGCGGGCATGACCTGTTGAGCCCTCCCCAAACCCAAAAGCACTAGAAACAGGTGTCCGCCGCGAGTTTTGCTCCACCTAGGGCGCTCTTGACTGACCCCCCAGCATTGCATTCTGGTCCCACTGAGCATCTGTAAGAAGCGATGTCACACATAGTAATTAAAAATCTATTGCTGGGCATTCCGATAGAGTCTAGAATCTTAAGAAAGTTCAGGATAGTAAAGTGGACCAACCGGTTGGTGGATGTTTCCTGTTGTCTGGAGAGGCCTTCCCCTCTTATGTGGGCAGCCTGGAATAACATGAGGGGTGAGTGTGTCAAATCAGGGTTATTCAAATTGCCAATGGCCAGATTTCAGAGAACAGGGGACATGAACATTTGCTTTCTTCTTGGCTTTGATATTCTTGCACAATTTATACCACTAGCCCTTCTGCGTTCCACACCAATGCTGTAAAGACCCTTCCGGTTCAGCAGCCAAGCATCAACCCTGGGCAGAAAGCTACAAACCGCTGGAATCAGTCCATTTCTGATGTTACAATAGAAATAGGCCATCTTGGGGCTGAGATAATTTTCATCGTGTTTTATTATTAATCTCAGTTTGTCCCCCACATATGTGACTCTTGAGGTCTCTTAATGTGCCTCCACTTACTCGTGGGTGGAGAAAAGGCAGAAGGCCAACCAGGATACAGCCTCAGGGCTTTCTCCACACGCCCAGCCTCCATCGTCCTGACTCTGGAAGCTGAGTGGATCAGTTTTCCGGCTCCATCTTTTTAGGCTCCCACAGAGGGCCAGGTACAATTTGCAGACCTACCCCACTCCAATTCAAACAGGGATTTTTTTTTTTTTTAACAAAGCTATTCATTATGCTGTCCATAGACATTTCCTGAAGGGCTGAAAATAAATAAACGAAGTAATTCAAAATACCTTCCCGGAGTCTAGTAGAGGGGGGTGTTTGCAGTTACCTGCCATGCGTTTCCCCACTTAAATATTTATAGACTCTATTTGGAAGAAGTCAGTGAAATCTGCAGAGGTGTGGTAATTATTTGGAAGTTCTTCCTGCTTCATGAGGTCCTGAAAATGACCGGGATTGTAATCACCCTGGGAGTAGCAGCGTATGCCCTTAAATCCTCCTGCCTCAGAAAGAGCCCGACAGCCCTGCAGGATTGAGAAGCATGACAACAAACCACCATAGGTATCTGCTAGAGGTGGGTGTGAACAGGTGTGGTGACACCGTTCACACCATTGGTGCTGGGTAAAACCGACTAGGTCCAGATCAGGGGAACAGGCTGGGGGAGAGCCCGCAGCAGCAGAACTCAGACAACACCCTGGATACAGTCATCCTTCTCAAACCTGACAGGGACAGGATGCTCAACCCGTTTCCCTTACAGCACCCACCTCAGATGGAAGGAGTCTGCTATGCATTGGTAGTGGGGCCATCTTCTCCAGGGAGGAAGATGTTCACTGGTTTCCACCATTGCCCCGGAACTCTCAGCTCTGCCTGTCAGTGCCTTTGTGACTGATCTTTCCTGACACACAGTCTTGGGGGGGGGGGGGTGTATGAAAGGAAGGTGGCCTGCAGGTCATAGTCACGTTACGCCTCATTTTTGCTCTCAAGTGCTTTGGTTGGCTCCAGTTGGGATCCTGGTGTTGCTTGCTCACACGTGCCAGACCAGACAGTCCCCAGGGTTTTGTTTTTTTTTGTTTTTTTTTGTTTTTTTTTTTTTTAAGCCCATAAGACTTCACGTTCTGCACTAAGTCCTCTGCCCCCAAGCAATTAAACTCCAATGACTGTCAGGAATGGAGCCAGTTACTCTAAGTACTTCCAGCTTCTTGGCATTAAGAATAAATAATTAGATGTTTGTTGGTTCGGTTAAAATCCAACCCATGCTGTGTAAGAGGGAAGTTGTCCCCCTGGGATGCCCTTAAGTCAGCCCTGACTGAAGTGCTGCGATGGAGCTGCTGTGGACTCTTCCGGAAGCGTCTTAGATCTCCTGGCTGAGATGCCTGGGTTCTCCTTTCTCTTCACAAACTGCAGACCGGAGCCTAAGAACCTGGAACTCAGAGGTCATACCTTGTGTTGTTCTAAGATGTGTTCAAGGCAATGGTGACTATGGAATGGTACCCATCCCGGCCCCTCCCCCCAGCCTTCCCCCACCCACCGATCTGACATGGCATCTCATGCTGGACAGCTGAATACCACAAGAATGTTTTCCTCAGCTCTATGTCCTCCTGTTTTGAAAGCCATGATAATTGACCACGGATGCTCACTTAAACCAGATGTCTGCTGCCCCTTGTCTCTGATGACTGGAGGTCTGGGTGGGCTCTGCTTTCCTGAGAGGAAAAATCCTTCTCAAGCAAGGATTACAGTCATCCCCTTACTAAGCCAGCAAGTTTGCATGTGGGAACCTAGTAGCCTTTTCTTTAAGAATAACTTTAAAAGGAAATAAAATTTAATGGATATGTTGAGATATTACTTAAAATATGTTAATAAACTGCAGTTGAAAGGGACTTTGCTTCCACAAGAATACAAATCACACTTGTATTGATGATGAACCACAGAGAAATTTATTCCAAACCAGTCATTTGGTATATACAGGGTTTTACCATTTATTAATAATGAGAGGAGATTTGCATACTAATGAAAAGGATGTGATTGTTTGCTTTTGAAGAAAGAACTAGATCTCTCCTGATTATTTGATCTTGCAGGATGCAAAGCATCCTTTTTTTTTTCAGAGATGGTCAGTTTGAAAGGCTTTATTTTTCTTTATAGTTACATGTTTATGCATTGAGTGTGGAAGCCAGAGGCGTCAGACCCTGGAACTGGAGATGCAGGTGGACTTGAGCTATCATTCCACAACACAGCATTTATCCTGGGAGCTCAACTGAGATGCACTGGATATGCAGACACACACTTAACTGCTGAGCTGTCCTTGCAGGCCTGAGACGGTATCTTTATTTTATAATTGTCAATGCTGGGAGCGCTGTTTCATATATTATGTAGTACAGAACTGCAGAAATATGTGTGAAGTCTCATTAAGTTATCGGAAATTTTGTCCTAATCCTAAGACAAGATTCATTGAACATTTTTATAACACTCAAGCGATTATGATTAATGACGGCAATTTTTAAAATGAAACATTCACATGAAATGCACTCATTTTGACACATGCTGAGAAATGGCCATAGGAAAGCATGGAAAGTCTTTGTTGTCTGTAATTAAACACTGTGAGAGCAGAAAATTAGCACATGGAGTAACACCACTGTACTTCCTAACGCTAGCATCAAATCTGAGCCAAGGTGTCTCAGGCAGCCTCCATGGGTGCTGTCAGGTGACATGCATGCGCCCTGTGTTCAGACATGCCATGGTATTTGAGCAAGGGTTGCAGGAAACAACCCGAATATATTACATATTTAGTTTCAAATAGTTGCTTGTCTTTTGCACATCCTTCTACTGTTGTCTAACATTTTTGTGACCCCATATGGGATTTAAGAAACTTGGATTTATAGCCCTACAGTCTACCATAATATCAACACAGCTCCCTGTTACAGTGAAGGAGACTCGTTGTTTGTAAGTTTGTTGTGGACTTGCTTATGGTCACACATCTGATAGGGGTAGGGCAGGGTTCCCCTCCTACCTAGCTCAAAGTCCTGTTCTTTTGTGGTGAGACGCCCACTTTCCGAATGAACACGGATCCTTGCTACAGAACACAAGCAAGAAGGTGGCAAACACCGTATGAAAGTCCCTTCTGTCTTGACCATATTTTGTTTTAAGTTAAACATCTGCTAGTTTGGTTTTGGTGTTTTGACAGGGACAAATGATGTGGCTCAGACAAGCCTTGAACTCGTGGCAATCCTCCTGCCTCAGACTCCCAAGTGCTGTGATTCCAGGCATGCCCAGTAGAGCTTAACTGTGCCCATGGGCTGCACCTCTTAAGTGGTTTGACTCACTTCGGATGGCAGGAACATCGTGTGTGTGGTCAGTGGCCAGGCAGCTCCAGGTGGACATTCTGGAAGGAGTGGGGAGGGGCTCTGTACTGCAGAAGGCACAGCCCCAGGATCCAGAATGTGCAGGCTTCCGTCCTGTGCCAGCCCTGGCAGCCAAGGTACACGTTGTCACACAAATCTGTTCTCTTTTGGCAACTACAGCGTGGGTTAGAATGCGAGCGATGGCTTTGGAGCCATGTATGGTTTTAATATAACAAAAAAATCAGATAAAAATAAGACATCCGTCTCACTCTTGATCCTAAAGTCACAGCAAAAATTAATTTTCAAGTCATCTTTAATTAATAGAGCTTGAAGTAGTAAGTTCTCAAAATGTAAATTTAAAAATTCCCTTGGATAGTGTACGCTGGCAGCCTCAAAGATTACTAGGGGTTGAATTGTATAGTATAATATATAAAAAAAGATGTTGGTATCCCTTTCCCAGCCCACCTCAGAATGTAACAGTATTGGAAAATGGCGAAATAACTTCACAGAGGTTACTGTCAGGACAGGGAGAGGTCATTGAGACAGGTCCCAGAGGTGCGTGACTGATGTCCCAAAGGCAGAAAAGATAGACATAACAGGGATTGCAGAGCAAAGTCATCAAGTAGAGAGAAGGCTGGGTGAGGAGACACAGCAATTGGATGTCTTGAGATGGGTGTCCATGCCACAGAACACAGGAAGCCTGCAGAGATGCAAGGACTTCTTCCACGAGGAGAGAGAGGGGGGAGGGGAGAAGAGAGAGGAGGGGGGGAGAGAGAGAGAGGAGAGAGAGAGAGAGAGAGAGAGAGAGAGAGAGAGAGAGAGAGAGAGAGAGAGAGAGAGAGCAGAGTCCATCTAAACCTCAGCCACTGGCTTGTACCTCCAGAACTGTGGTTTATAGTCTCCAGCTTTGGTATTTTATGACTGCAACCCCATGGCACTGAGACAGAATGGTTTTCCAGTCTGCCTGGGGTTGAACCCAGCAGACCTTAAATGAAGCCTTTCTACCTCTCCAACCCATTACCGACCTCCTTTCATGATTCACAGTAAATGTGATATTTAATAAACATGTAAGGGCCAGGGTGTTGCTCAGTGGAAGAGCCTATATCAAGTGCCTGGATTCCACTCACAGCACTGCAAAGAAATAAATGAACAATAGCATCAACAGAAAGACGAAAACAAACCCACCAAATGCAGATGAAGAAATAAAGGAACAAATACCAAGGGAAGAACAGTTGCTGCAAGACTAGATTCGAGACCCAGGGACCCTAGCCATTCTGGTGCACGATGCTTTCAGGGGTGGTGCACGTCATGCCCTGTGCCCTGCCACCAGGAGGGGCCCTCTGAGATGACCCTGCCAGGTTTCCAAGTCTTTCCAAGCACCTCAGCTTGCAGAAGTGGATGGAAAGTAGAATTCTTTTGCTCTGTCTTATGCAAAACTCACTTGGGCAGAAGCAGTTGCAATACCTGTGAGAAGTGAAGCTAGCAGACACACCAGTGTTTGAAAATGGGTCTTAGAGTATTTCCATAAAAGTTAGCAGAAATCTGACCACCTGGTAAACATGGCACTTTGAAGACACAGGGAGTCCCAGAGGCTGGCCTCTCTTGAATACCCTGATCTCTCTCGCAGGACTTGAGGAAGTTATAGGCAGCGTGCTCACGATGATCCCACACTGGACAGAGCTTTTTCATTTTTCTTTCTGGCTCCTGCTTCTGCTCCCAGCATCCTGGGAAGTGGGTCAGCCTGGGCAGGCCTGGCCAGCTGCCTTGGTGTGCCAGGGAAGCATGCCCTGCCCCCATTCCCTTCCCTGCAGCAAGAAGCTGTTTGATCTCCAGTAGGAGGAGCAGGAAATGCAGAGTCTAGCAGAGGCTGGCTAGAAGCAGTCCTCACTAGCCTGTGGGGTGGGTAGGAGGGAGTCACAGAGCATCTCTTGTCTAGCTCCTGCCTGAATGAGCCACCAGCCTTCATCTGCTGGCCCCTGGACCAGCAGTATCCCTTCATTTGCCCCAGCCTTACCACAGTACCACAGCTCAGGGAGTGAAGGCCGCTGTGGTATCCTTTGCCTCTGCACAGATTCCTTCAGTACGTAGTCAGTCAGTCAACCCTGGCTCATTCTCAACCAGACAAACGTGTCTCCCCACTCCTTTTAGATTTCTCTGCCTCCACTGCTACACCCCGTGCTCCTAAAAAATCAGGGCCCCTTCTGGAAAAGTGAAAGGGTTTCAGGATGCCTCGTGGGGCAGATGTGGCTCTGATGCTCGGATGGATGCAGACACCATCTCCACGGGTCTCCATTATTGTGTCCGCGCTGCAGTGAGCCCACCTTCCAGCTGGGAGGGCAGGTCCTATGCACTAGAGAGGCCGCTATTTCTCTGTGAGAGCTTGAGAACACATTTCCCTCCTGCTTCCCTTCCTGAATCCATCCCAGACATCTGAATTCTCCTTAGCCTGTCACTGCTGGGAGAGCCAGCTCTAATGTCTCCAGGGTCCCGGGCTGTCCCTCCCGGGCTGTCCCTCCCAGGCTGTCCCTGGTTCTCATCCTGTGTCTGAGAGAGGCTTGTTCAAGATGGATGGACTGGAGTCAAGCCAGCATGGACAGCTCCTCCATCCGGCAAGCATCCTCAGGCATCACTAGCCCTGCCCTCAGTCTCTTGATGGATTATGGGATTCTAGGATGCTGTCCTTCTTGGGTTCCTACAGGGCCATAGCTGACCTCCACTGTTCAGGCTCAGAGGTCCCATTTGAACCAGGGCCCCCGGAATTCCTAGGCTTTACACAGGGCGAATTAGGATTAAAGGCCAATTTTCCAGGCAGCGATCCAGAGCCTCATGACCACGGTGGCCACAGCGAGTTAGATGCAGCCGGTGCTGCTGACTGGGAGGGGGGCTGGGCACACTGGGCTCTGCTTGTTTGCTTTGTGCCCTGTCCAAGCACCAAAAGATGAGCAGAAGCAGCATGCCTGGCTCATGCTGGCCTCGTCTCACCGGCTAAGAGCTGGTAAGATGTCGGCTACTTCTATCCCGTTGCTGGCCAGCTCAGGCTCCTGACAGCCTTGACAGCCAGTGGCCATGTGGCCTGGGTCGACCAGGGCAGGTGAGTGCATTCCAAACTCCATGAGCTATAGCTCCCCATTGCAACAACTCTGTCATCCACACAACACTACCTTAGAACCAGAATGAGCCCGTCATAGGCACAGACATTCACAGGGAAGTAAAGTTCTACAGACAGCTGAGAAACACCCAAATGGCCCGTATTCACGGAAGCTCTCAGATACCAAGGCTTTCCAACCCCGCTCGCCAAGAAGGGGTTAATTCTTTCCCAGAGTCAGTAGGAGCACTGGCCCCAAGCCCAGGGTGACCAACAGCTGCCTGGGCTTTCTTTTTCCACTCCAGTAAACATTGCTCAACCAGTTCCTCGTGGAAAGCAGCAATTATTAGAGGAGAAAGTATGTGTGCATATGTGGGTGCATACCGTGTATAACCGTGTATACATGCACACATGCGCAGAACTATGAGTGTATGTAAATATGTGTACGCACATGGGTGCAGACCTATCCACACATAAATACTCTGCTTTGGGAAGCAGGCCCCGTGGGGATGGAGAAGGCTTCACTGAATGACCAATATCAGCTTTGATTCAGAACTCTGACAGTTCTCATCCTTCCAGATGCTAAGTGCACACACACACACACACACACACACACACACACACACTGCATATGCACACATTTACACACACACAGGTCTGCGTCCATGTGCATACACACCACTGCTGAGACCCTCTCTGGCCAGAAGCCAGCAAATAGGTCATTTTGTACCCTGGTGGCCTCTGGTTTCTCCCTGGGGCATCTGGGGCTGTCAGGTTGGTGCCAGCATAGACCCAGACCCGCTTGCTCTTGCTTCCGAGGAGCTGACTGCTGAGTGCCATTGCCGTACTCCCGGGGAGGTGATGCCTCTGTGGGAGGGTGTCCTCGGGGCTTCCTTGTGCTGATCTGTCACACTCAGCCCTGTTACCCCAGCCCACATCACCAGGGCCTTGCTGAGTACTGGCTGGTTATGGGGCCTGCTTGTGTGCTGAGCTCCTGTTGGGGCGTCACCCTCTGACTTCTGGGTTCTGCCTGTGTGCTGAGCTCCTGTTGGGGCGTCACCCTGACTTCTGGGTTCTGCTTCATGTGGCTCTAATGAGCTCCCCATTTACCCCTCCACACCTCAGATCTGAGGAGGACATGGGAGAGGTGTCGAATGTATGGGACAGGCAGCTGTTAGTCTGTGGGTTTGCCTCTCCTCAAATGTTATCAAAACCTTACAATTTCTACACATCCTTTGTACCTGGAGGGGTCCCGGTGGGCGGGACGCAGGGTGTCGGCAGCGTCTCATGATCGGGCTGCAGCTTTCCCAAAAGGAAGCAGGTTTCTCATTCCCTCCCCTTTCCAGGAAGACAGAGAGAAACTAGCTTAGAGGGGTAGATGTTATTCTGAGTTTGGACAGGGACACTTGGATGCTGCTCTCTGAGGAGACTCTTCGTGACCCACACCAGACACACATCTCTCAGACGGGGGCCTTACGTATTAGGCTGAGGCTGTGGGGCCCAGAGGAAGGAGCTGACACGATGGGTTCCATATCCCATCCCCAGGCCTATGAGAACTTAACTTCATGATTGACACATAAAGGGTCTGGGAGCCAGCGCTCATTAAGTGCGCTGGCTTCTGTGTGTTGCTTTGTTCACTGGGCGCTGGCACACCTGTCTCCCTCAGACACAGGCCACGCGGGCAGGGCTCGCCGTGCTTTGAGCTCCCGCCTCGGCTCAGCGCCCAGCCTGCTTCCCACGGCCACTGCTGTAGTGGAGCTTGCTCTGCACGCCTTGTTCACGCAGTGAGGAAACGGCTGTGGCACCTGCACACGCAGTGAGGAAACGGCTGTGGCGCCTGCCTTCCAGGGCCACATCTCTTCTGTCTGTCCGCGAGGAGTCCACCTTGGTCTTGAAATGTATCAGTGAGACCGGCAAGTTACATGACCTTGTGAGGTGATACATCGTGAGACCTGGCAAGGGCGGGAGGCCTCGGAGGTCCCAGCCCACCTGAGTCGGCTTTTACACTTAGCACAGAGTCTCTGCAGCTGGCTTCTTCCATGCCGGAACTGAGGGAAGAGGGCTGCTTTCTCCCTTTCATATTTTACGGGGGAAAAAAGGCAACTTGTAATACTGTATTCTAAAATAGAAAGTCTTTTATTTTATCAAATAAGGTAGCAGCTAACAGTTTAAGAAAGCTTGGGCATATGTGCAATTTAGAAAATATTTGGCTAAGCTAGACGTTAGCATTTTTAGTCCTTTGTAAAGTGCTGAGAAGTTGTTCCTGGTGAATGATATCTGCATTAGGTTAGAAAAACAAAAACCTTTTTCTTCTCTATCCAGTAAGTGAAACACTGATGTATAAATACAGGTGGAGAAAACGGAGTCCCTGGGTTACTTGTGCCCCTGGCGTCCGCAGCTGCTTCCCAAGGGTCCCACATGACCCTGTGTGTTCTTTGGGAAGGGGGTTGGCACAGGGATGGCAGGCAGTGGGGGCGACAGCTGACTGATCAGCACCACGGGCCACTCAAAATGCGTGTCCAACTGCGGATGGCTCTCTGACAGCCGGTGCACAGAAGACCGGGGATGCGCCTAGCACCATCCCTGCACGACTAGGCCAGCATGTGGCCCACGCAGATATTAATGTCATTTAATATAAGAAGGCAAGTATGATTTGGCATGGAAGCCGGAGTTCAATGTTGAAAGGTAATGAACAGTTTGGCTTAAAGATCGCTATGTGTGAAACGCTACAGATAGTACATTGACTAAAATGTTAACTGTTCATTTTTAATAGAAAAAAATGCAATATAAAAACACTATTTTTTAAAGGGCACAGTACACATAACAGTCTACTTTGGAAAGCCTCAGTCAGCCCTCCTCACCCCCTGCCAAAACAAAAAAACAAACAAAAAACAAGCTGACCGGACTGGGGTGTGTTACCTGGCTTTCTAAATTGTTACAATCTGTATTCTGGAATTTAAAAAATATATAGAATATAAATAACAGTAGTGTGTCTGAGTCAAGTAGAATGATTTTAAGAGTTGTTAATGACCTCCTATGCTACTAGATGCTACGTTTCCCTGTCAGTTCACTGAGATGGGACCGGAACTCACGCAGCCAGCTCAGGTTGCGTCTCAGGTGAATGATGGGGCAGACTGTAGCATTATCCTGGACCGCCGTTCAGTGACCCAAGAGCCAGGATGCTCCTCTGCTCCCCTAGCACTTCTGGACTCGGTTGTGCGACAGGAGAAAGGCAGGAGAGCTGTGTGACCACAGCATATTTCTTCTCCAAACTCTGCTTCCAGTTGGTCCCAGTGGTATGTGTGCAGCCTCCGTCGGTTGGCCCGCATCCGGCTGAGAGTTGTCCTTGCTTGCTACCTGATGCCAGGCAGCAGCCTCTGACCTATATGCTCAGCAGAGGGATCTGCCACACCATCACTGAAGAAACCAGGTCCTCTGGAGAAGGCTGCCTGGCCTTCCGGTGCACCCGCCGGTGGCCCTGACCCCCGCACACCACGAGCGCTGAGCTGGCTCTGGCTCGCCTGGAGCTCTGTGCCCTGCTCCTTGGGGAGGCACTGGGGTCCCTCAGCAGTTCACATAGGCTGCTGTCCACAGATCTGTGCTCTAGGGAGCTGGAGCCATGGGACAGGCTCAGGGAACCCGAAGATGAAGACAGGTCATTCTTCTGAGCTGTCAGTCCTAGGGAGTCTCCCAACCAAACGGATGTGTAGGTGTCAGTCTGGCCTGGGCAAGAAGTGCTCTCCTCACCGCAGAGCAAGTCCTTGGGGTCTTCATCCTGGAGCTCAGAACCAGAACGTGGGCTGTCCCTGGCTCTCTCCTTGTTCTGAAACGCTGTGGCCGAGACAATGAACTTAACGGGCCCATTATGTGCATGGTAGGAGACCATTCCTCGACCTGGGGGGGGGGGGGTGGAATTCAACAAAGATCTTTAATAACAAGCATACTGTACGGGTATGAAAGATCAGGATCTGACCCCACAGCCCCTACCCAGAGACTTGGCAAGCGGCACTAACACAGGGAGATTAAAAGCAGAAGCGCCCTAGATCACATGTCTGTGGACATAGTCATCTAAAGCCTTAAACTGATGACTCCGTGGATAAGAAAGTGCAGTGTTCTCGAAGAGGACAGGGGTGCTGGTTCCAGCACCCACACTGGGCAGCTCACAACTGCCTGAAGCCAAAAAACCCTGGGAATCTTAGGCTCTCATTTGGACTCCATGTGCACTGCACTCATATGTCATACATAAACACACACACAGACACACACACACACACACATGCATAAAAGCGATTCTCCAAAGTTCAGATCACATTTTCTTATACTCACAACCCTGAAATAAGATCATAAAAGTTTTTTAGCTTTGGGCATGAAACACTTTATCACTTGCTCTGTGGAAACGCATCTTATTTCCCTCAGTCAAACACTGTTGTGGTCCAGTGTTAGGAACTCAATGTCTATACTACCAGAAGCTCCTGGCAATTTTCATTGCAAAAGTTTCCAGAGCGTGTAAAAAAAACAAAACAAAACAACAACAACAAAAACAAACAAAAACAACAACAAAACAAGCAAAAACAACAACAACAACAAACAATTCCATAGTTGTTTATTAAAATCAGAACTTCCATCTCCCTGTGGTGAGACCCAGCTGTCAGACACCTGGTGGGCTCCGGCCACTGACAGGAGAGCTGCGTCCTGTGCCAATGATCTCAGCCTTGTTTTGGGGGTATCAATTCACTTGAGGTTCAACTTGGAGAATAAAACTGAAGCTAGGATCAGTGGAGGGAGAGGTGAGCTGAGAAAGCTGTCTGGGGTCTCAGACGTACCAACGGTGCCCCAGTGTCTCTGCTGGGTGGCAGGTGTGTGGCTGCCTTGCTACCCTGTTACAGTTGAGACAGAAAATACTCCTCCTACGATGAAAACTTTACCTCCTAATAAAACTGAAACTTTTAAAATGAGTGAGTGTGTGCTGGGGCCGTAGCTGGGTGCCAGGTATGAATGCCTACCATACGACACCCCCAGTTTACCCCTCAGCCCTGAAGATGAAAGAGGGGAGGTCACAAAGGAAGAGGAGCCGCAACAGCTCTCAGCCATGCTCCCTTCAACTAAGGTGACCACTTCCTCAACATCTCCCCACCTCTTATTTGGACATCCAGGCTGTCTCTTCCATCCTGCTGAAGTCTTCCCATCATGCTTTGTTCCTGGTCTGGGCTTGCCTGAGTAGCATCCTAAAGTCGAAACCCCAAGACCCATGATGTTGGGCTCTTTTCCAGACCTGCTGCCTAGTGTGCACTGGGATAGTCAGAAGCAGACCTCGGGGTAGGAGCTGCATTCCCAGCCTCCTCTACACCCAGGAAAGAAGGGATCCATTTCCACTGAGCAAACCCTATGTTCTGATGGGGACTTGTAGGGTCAGTTCTCCCGGGACTAGCAACGGAAATGAGAAAAGCAGAAGTGTAAAGAGAACATGCAAATGGAGGAAGCCAAGCATCTCTATTGAGTATTCTACAAATAGATAGGCTAGCGAGATGAGGAGCTGCTCTGAGGGGCGGCAGACACGCCACCACTGCGACTGTGTCCACTTACCTGTCACTTTGGGGATACCCTGAAGCCGAGGGACTGGCAGGGCCACCACAACCCCCAGGCTGGTACCAACCATGAGCAAGCCGTGGCAGACGAGCAGGCTGGTCACAGACAGACGCTGGTGCCCTGGGGGAGAGAGAGAGAGAGAGAGAGAGGTGTCGGATGCCCTGCTCCTCGCTCAGGCGGCAGTGCTGGGTGGGAAGCTGGGAGATGTTCCGGGCATCTGGGCCAGTCTCCCTAGTCTCCTAAGGCTTGTGGCAGGATGGGCTGTTAGGATGCTCACCCCCGTACCCTGAGCCTTCCTCCACCAGAAGAGAAAGACAAGGTCCTGAGGGGTTCGTTCCATCAGTGCACCTCAACTGGATAGCAGGGAGTACACAGGCAGGACTCCAGTCTGTTTTCAGACCAGCCTTGCCAGGGGTGAACTAACCTATCGCTACTGAGATCATCTGCATCCGCACAGTTGCACAGTGCCTCCTTCCCCTCTATCTCTTTCTCTGTGTGTGTGTGTGTCTGTCTGTCTGTCTGTCTGCCTGTCTCTTATACCACACACACACACACACACACTGGCATCACAGTGCAATCAAGAGGCACTGTCTACAGGGGCTTCCAGACTTTCAATTCAAGTGTACTCCCGCAATAATGTTGCTAGTGATGGTAACAGCACTGTGGGATCTGAGAGGTCTCTGGGAGGCCTGGGCTGTTCTGGCAGCCAGGAAACTGACCAGGCCAGCTGAGGGGCTTGGGAGGAGGGGGTGTCACTACCTGGTGTGTGGGTTTGGGGAGGGTATCTTCTATCTCTCAGGCTCCAGAGTATCAGGGAGCCTGCAAGGTCTTCTGCGCCAGTGGAGTGACTGACACTGGGGCTGGAAGAGTCTTAAGACTGGTCCTGGCGTTCCGCCCAAAGCTGACCAGCACGGAGGGAGGCACGGCGTTTGCTCACGGAGCGAGCGTGAGCAAACGCCCTTTGACTCTTGTTTTCTGTAGAACAAAGGTTATTTTTGCTATATCTGCCTCTGACACAAAGTTCAGGCTAAGGACAGGCAAACACTGGGGCCAAAGTGGACTGTGGGTCTTCAGAGGCCACTTTTATGAAATGCTTAGGCTTCAAAACAGATGTTTTAAAAATAAAAG